>NC_092568.1:37412500-38087046 GCF_037975245.1 Apostichopus japonicus | reverse complement strand
GACTTTTTCATTTTTCCTCACCCACAACCCGCACCCCTTTCTTTCTTTATTTCTTTGTCACTATTGTTTTATCCTGTCATTGTTATGAAAAGTTTTTCCCCTCCCCAAACCCCCCCCCCCCCCACCACCACCACCGTTGAAGACATTGACTTGCCATGATATACCACTATTGTTGTGTCCTGTCATTGCAATCACAAGTTTTTCTCCAGCTCCCTTTAATTCGAGACAAGTGTATCATTAGGGCTATATATCATTCCGCATGCATGCACGCTGCACGAGTGTTCTCCTCAGGAAAAGTGCCGAAAAGAAACAGGAGAACATCTTTCTTGATATGTTCTCAAACAAAATCTCTCGTTTTTTGTGGCTTGGATGTCGGAGTACACAAAGGGAAGTAAATGTGATGCAGAAATTAGGTCGATTGAGGCAATTTTAGACCACTTTAGGCTTCCCATGAGCAGCGTACGAACACTATGTTAAGAGGTTTGTTCACAAGTCGGACGAACGTAGCTAGCTTCAGACTCTCAGTACGGTGAGTGTGCGTGCGTGCGTCAGTCATCGGGGCAATCATATCCGGGCGTATATGCTACCATATAGCTTCTCAAGTCATATAACACAATGTACATTGTTTAGTTTAATGGATAAGTAACCATATAGGTGGTCTAGAGTTGAATATTCAACTTTGCAAAATAAGTCTCGGGGCGGGCGGTATAAAAAGCTTAAATTTCATCTTTCTAATGTCTACGACCATATCACGTTGAATATACCGGTTCTCGTCCGATCACCGAAGTCAAGCAGCGTCGAGCCTAGTCAGTACTTGGATGGGTGACCGCCTGGGAATACTAGGTGCCGTAGACTTTTTCATTTTTCCTCACCCACAACCGCACCCCTTTCTTTCTTTATTTCTTTGTCACTATTGTTTTATCCTGTCATTGTTATGAAAAGTTTTTCCCCCTCCAAACCCCCCCCCCCCCCCCCACCACCACCACCGTTGAAGACATTGACTTGCCATGATATACCACTATTGTTGTGTCCTGTCATTGCAATCACAAGTTTTTCTCCAGCTCCCTTTAATTCGAGACAAGTGTATCATTAGGGCTATATATCATTCCGCATGCATGCACGCTGCACGAGTGTTCTCCCTCAGGAAAAGTGCCGAAAAGAAACAGGAGAACATCTTTCTTGATATGTTCTCAAACAAAATCTCTCGTTTTTTGTGGCTTGGATGTCGGAGTACACAAAGGGAAGTAAATGTGATGCAGAAATTAGGTCGATTGAGGCAATTTTAGACCACTTTAGGCTTCCCATGAGCAGCGTACGAACACTATGTTAAGAGGTTTGTTCACAAGTCGGACGAACGTAGCTAGCTTCAGACTCTCAGTACGGTGAGTGTGCGTGCGTGCGTCAGTCATCGGGGCAATCATATCCGGGCGTATATGCTACCATATAGCTTCTCAAGTCATATAACACAATGTACATTGTTTAGTTTAATGGGATAAGTAACCATATAGGTGGTCTAGAGTTGAATATTCAACTTTGCAAAATAAGTCTCGGGGCGGGCGGGTATAAAAAGCTTAAATTTCATCTTTCTAATGTCTACGACCATATCACGTTGAATATACCGGTTCTCGTCCGATCACCGAAGTCAAGCAGCGTCGAGCCTAGTCAGTACTTGGATGGGTGACCGCCTGGGAATACTAGGTGCCGTAGACTTTTTCATTTTTCCTCACCCACAACCGCACCCCTTTCTTTCTTTATTTCTTTGTCACTATTGTTTTATCCTGTCATTGTTATGAAAAGTTTTTCCCCCTCCCAAACCCCCCCCCCCCCCACCACCACCACCGTTGAAGACATTGACTTGCCATGATATACCACTATTGTTGTGTCCTGTCATTGCAATCACAAGTTTTTCTCCAGCTCCCTTTAATTCGAGACAAGTGTATCATTAGGGCTATATATCATTCCGCATGCATGCACGCTGCACGAGTGTTCTCCTCAGGAAAAGTGCCGAAAAGAAACAGGAGAACATCTTTCTTGATATGTTCTCAAACAAAATCTCTCGTTTTTTGTGGCTTGGATGTCGGAGTACACAAAGGGAAGTAAATGTGATGCAGAAATTAGGTCGATTGAGGCAATTTTAGACCACTTTAGGCTTCCCATGAGCAGCGTACGAACACTATGTTAAGAGGTTTGTTCACAAGTCGGACGAACGTAGCTAGCTTCAGACTCTCAGTACGGTGAGTGTGCGTGCGTGCGTCAGTCATCGGGGCAATCATATCCGGGCGTATATGCTACCATATAGCTTCTCAAGTCATATAACACAATGTACATTGTTTAGTTTAATGGGATAAGTAACCATATAGGTGGTCTAGAGTTGAATATTCAACTTTGCAAATAAGTCTCGGGGCGGGCGGGTATAAAAAGCTTAAATTTCATCTTTCTAATGTCTACGACCATATCACGTTGAATATACCGGTTCTCGTCCGATCACCGAAGTCAAGCAGCGTCGAGCCTAGTCAGTACTTGGATGGGTGACCGCCTGGGAATACTAGGTGCCGTAGACTTTTTCATTTTTCCTCACCCACAACCGCACCCCTTTCTTTCTTTATTTCTTTGTCACTATTGTTTTATCCTGTCATTGTTATGAAAGTTTTTCCCCCTCCCAAACCCCCCCCCCCCCCACCACCACCACCGTTGAAGACATTGACTTGCCATGATATACCACTATTGTTGTGTCCTGTCATTGCAATCACAAGTTTTTCTCCAGCTCCCTTTAATTCGAGACAAGTGTATCATTAGGGCTATATATCATTCCGCATGCATGCACGCTGCACGAGTGTTCTCCCTCAGGAAAAGTGCCGAAAAGAAACAGGAGAACATCTTTCTTGATATGTTCTCAAACAAAATCTCTCGTTTTTTGTGGCTTGGATGTCGGAGTACACAAAGGGAAGTAAATGTGATGCAGAAATTAGGTCGATTGAGGCAATTTTAGACCACTTTAGGCTTCCCATGAGCAGCGTACGAACACTATGTTAAGAGGTTTGTTCACAAGTCGGACGAACGTAGCTAGCTTCAGACTCTCAGTACGGTGAGTGTGCGTGCGTGCGTCAGTCATCGGGGCAATCATATCCGGGCGTATATGCTACCATATAGCTTCTCAAGTCATATAACACAATGTACATTGTTTAGTTTAATGGGATAAGTAACCATATAGGTGGTCTAGAGTTGAATATTCAACTTTGCAAAATAAGTCTCGGGGCGGGCGGGTATAAAAAGCTTAAATTTCATCTTTCTAATGTCTACGACCATATCACGTTGAATATACCGGTTCTCGTCCGATCACCGAAGTCAAGCAGCGTCGAGCCTAGTCAGTACTTGGATGGGTGACCGCCTGGGAATACTAGGTGCCGTAGACTTTTTCATTTTTCCTCACCCACAACCGCACCCCTTTCTTTCTTTATTTCTTTGTCACTATTGTTTTATCCTGTCATTGTTATGAAAAGTTTTGTCCCCCTCCCAAACCCCCCCCCCCCCACCACCACCACCGTTGAAGACATTGACTTGCCATGATATACCACTATTGTTGTGTCCTGTCATTGCAATCACAAGTTTTTCTCCAGCTCCCTTTAATTCGAGACAAGTGTATCATTAGGGCTATATATCATTCCGCATGCATGCACGCTGCACGAGTGTTCTCCCTCAGGAAAAGTGCCGAAAAGAAACAGGAGAACATCTTTCTTGATATGTTCTCAAACAAAATCTCTCGTTTTTTGTGGCTTGGATGTCGGAGTACACAAAGGGAAGTAAATGTGATGCAGAAATTAGGTCGATTGAGGCAATTTTAGACCACTTTAGGCTTCCCATGAGCAGCGTACGAACACTATGTTAAGAGGTTTGTTCACAAGTCGGACGAACGTAGCTAGCTTCAGACTCTCAGTACGGTGAGTGTGCGTGCGTGCGTCAGTCATCGGGGCAATCATATCCGGGCGTATATGCTACCATATAGCTTCTCAAGTCATATAACACAATGTACATTGTTTAGTTTAATGGGATAAGTAACCATATAGGTGGTCTAGAGTTGAATATTCAACTTTGCAAAATAAGTCTCGGGGCGGGCGGGTATAAAAAGCTTAAATTTCATCTTTCTAATGTCTACGACCATATCACGTTGAATATACCGGTTCTCGTCCGATCACCGAAGTCAAGCAGCGTCGAGCCTAGTCAGTACTTGGATGGGTGACCGCCTGGGAATACTAGGTGCCGTAGACTTTTTCATTTTTCCTCACCCACAACCGCACCCCTTTCTTTCTTTATTTCTTTGTCACTATTGTTTTATCCTGTCATTGTTATGAAAAGTTTTTCCCCCTCCCAAACCCCCCCCCCCCCCCCCACCACCACCACCGTTGAAGACATTGACTTGCCATGATATACCACTATTGTTGTGTCCTGTCATTGCAATCACAAGTTTTTCTCCAGCTCCCTTTAATTCGAGACAAGTGTATCATTAGGGCTATATATCATTCCGCATGCATGCACGCTGCACGAGTGTTCTCCCTCAGGAAAAGTGCCGAAAAGAAACAGGAGAACATCTTTCTTGATATGTTCTCAAACAAAATCTCTCGTTTTTTGTGGCTTGGATGTCGGAGTACACAAAGGGAAGTAAATGTGATGCAGAAATTAGGTCGATTGAGGCAATTTTAGACCACTTTAGGCTTCCCATGAGCAGCGTACGAACACTATGTTAAGAGGTTTGTTCACAAGTCGGACGAACGTAGCTAGCTTCAGACTCTCAGTACGGTGAGTGTGCGTGCGTGCGTCAGTCATCGGGGCAATCATATCCGGGCGTATATGCTACCATATAGCTTCTCAAGTCATATAACACAATGTACATTGTTTAGTTTAATGGGATAAGTAACCATATAGGTGGTCTAGAGTTGAATATTCAACTTTGCAAAATAAGTCTCGGGGCGGGCGGGTATAAAAAGCTTAAATTTCATCTTTCTAATGTCTACGACCATATCACGTTGAATATACCGGTTCTCGTCCGATCACCGAAGTCAAGCAGCGTCGAGCCTAGTCAGTACTTGGATGGGTGACCGCCTGGGAATACTAGGTGCCGTAGACTTTTTCATTTTTCCTCACCCACAACCGCACCCCTTTCTTTCTTTATTTCTTTGTCACTATTGTTTTATCCTGTCATTGTTATGAAAAGTTTTTCCCCCTCCAAACCCCCCCCCCCCCACCACCACCACCGTTGAAGACATTGACTTGCCATGATATACCACTATTGTTGTGTCCTGTCATTGCAATCACAAGTTTTTCTCCAGCTCCCTTTAATTCGAGACAAGTGTATCATTAGGGCTATATATCATTCCGCATGCATGCACGCTGCACGAGTGTTCTCCCTCAGGAAAAGTGCCGAAAAGAAACAGGAGAACATCTTTCTTGATATGTTCTCAAACAAAATCTCTCGTTTTTTGTGGCTTGGATGTCGGAGTACACAAAGGGAAGTAAATGTGATGCAGAAATTAGGTCGATTGAGGCAATTTTAGACCACTTTAGGCTTCCCATGAGCAGCGTACGAACACTATGTTAAGAGGTTTGTTCACAAGTCGGACGAACGTAGCTAGCTTCAGACTCTCAGTACGGTGAGTGTGCGTGCGTGCGTCAGTCATCGGGGCAATCATATCCGGGCGTATATGCTACCATATAGCTTCTCAAGTCATATAACACAATGTACATTGTTTAGTTTAATGGGATAAGTAACCATATAGGTGGTCTAGAGTTGAATATTCAACTTTGCAAAATAAGTCTCGGGGCGGGCGGGTATAAAAAGCTTAAATTTCATCTTTCTAATGTCTACGACCATATCACGTTGAATATACCGGTTCTCGTCCGATCACCGAAGTCAAGCAGCGTCGAGCCTAGTCAGTACTTGGATGGGTGACCGCCTGGGAATACTAGGTGCCGTAGACTTTTTCATTTTTCCTCACCCACAACCGCACCCCTTTCTTTCTTTATTTCTTTGTCACTATTGTTTTATCCTGTCATTGTTATGAAAAGTTTTTCCCCCTCCCAAACCCCCCCCCCCCCACCACCACCACCGTTGAAGACATTGACTTGCCATGATATACCACTATTGTTGTGTCCTGTCATTGCAATCACAAGTTTTTCTCCAGCTCCCTTTAATTCGAGACAAGTGTATCATTAGGGCTATATATCATTCCGCATGCATGCACGCTGCACGAGTGTTCTCCCTCAGGAAAAGTGCCGAAAAGAAACAGGAGAACATCTTTCTTGATATGTTCTCAAACAAAATCTCTCGTTTTTTGTGGCTTGGATGTCGGAGTACACAAAGGGAAGTAAATGTGATGCAGAAATTAGGTCGATTGAGGCAATTTTAGACCACTTTAGGCTTCCCATGAGCAGCGTACGAACACTATGTTAAGAGGTTTGTTCACAAGTCGGACGACGTAGCTAGCTTCAGACTCTCAGTACGGTGAGTGTGCGTGCGTGCGTCAGTCATCGGGGCAATCATATCCGGGCGTATATGCTACCATATAGCTTCTCAAGTCATATAACACAATGTACATTGTTTAGTTTAATGGGATAAGTAACCATATAGGTGGTCTAGAGTTGAATATTCAACTTTGCAAAATAAGTCTCGGGGCGGGCGGGTATAAAAAGCTTAAATTTCATCTTTCTAATGTCTACGACCATATCACGTTGAATATACCGGTTCTCGTCCGATCACCGAAGTCAAGCAGCGTCGAGCCTAGTCAGTACTTGGATGGGTGACCGCCTGGGAATACTAGGTGCCGTAGACTTTTTCATTTTTCCTCACCCACAACCGCACCCCTTTCTTTCTTTATTTCTTTGTCACTATTGTTTTATCCTGTCATTGTTATGAAAAGTTTTTCCCCCCTCCCAAACCCCCCCCCCCCACCACCACCACCGTTGAAGACATTGACTTGCCATGATATACCACTATTGTTGTGTCCTGTCATTGCAATCACAAGTTTTTCTCCAGCTCCCTTTAATTCGAGACAAGTGTATCATTAGGGCTATATATCATTCCGCATGCATGCACGCTGCACGAGTGTTCTCCCTCAGGAAAAGTGCCGAAAAGAAACAGGAGAACATCTTTCTTGATATGTTCTCAAACAAAATCTCTCGTTTTTTGTGGCTTGGATGTCGGAGTACACAAAGGGAAGTAAATGTGATGCAGAAATTAGGTCGATTGAGGCAATTTTAGACCACTTTAGGCTTCCCATGAGCAGCGTACGAACACTATGTTAAGAGGTTTGTTCACAAGTCGGACGAACGTAGCTAGCTTCAGACTCTCAGTACGGTGAGTGTGCGTGCGTGCGTCAGTCATCGGGGCAATCATATCCGGGCGTATATGCTACCATATAGCTTCTCAAGTCATATAACACAATGTACATTGTTTAGTTTAATGGGATAAGTAACCATATAGGTGGTCTAGAGTTGAATATTCAACTTTGCAAAATAAGTCTCGGGGCGGGCGGGTATAAAAAGCTTAAATTTCATCTTTCTAATGTCTACGACCATATCACGTTGAATATACCGGTTCTCGTCCGATCACCGAAGTCAAGCAGCGTCGAGCCTAGTCAGTACTTGGATGGGTGACCGCCTGGGAATACTAGGTGCCGTAGACTTTTTCATTTTTCCTCACCCACAACCGCACCCCTTTCTTTCTTTATTTCTTTGTCACTATTGTTTTATCCTGTCATTGTTATGAAAAGTTTTTCCCCCTCCCAAACCCCCCCCCCCCCCCACCACCACCACCGTTGAAGACATTGACTTGCCATGATATACCACTATTGTTGTGTCCTGTCATTGCAATCACAAGTTTTTCTCCAGCTCCCTTTAATTCGAGACAAGTGTATCATTAGGGCTATATATCATTCCGCATGCATGCACGCTGCACGAGTGTTCTCCCTCAGGAAAAGTGCCGAAAAGAAACAGGAGAACATCTTTCTTGATATGTTCTCAAACAAAATCTCTCGTTTTTTGTGGCTTGGATGTCGGAGTACACAAAGGGAAGTAAATGTGATGCAGAAATTAGGTCGATTGAGGCAATTTTAGACCACTTTAGGCTTCCCATGAGCAGCGTACGAACACTATGTTAAGAGGTTTGTTCACAAGTCGGACGAACGTAGCTAGCTTCAGACTCTCAGTACGGTGAGTGTGCGTGCGTGCGTCAGTCATCGGGGCAATCATATCCGGGCGTATATGCTACCATATAGCTTCTCAAGTCATATAACACAATGTACATTGTTTAGTTTAATGGGATAAGTAACCATATAGGTGGTCTAGAGTTGAATATTCAACTTTGCAAAATAAGTCTCGGGGCGGGCGGGTATAAAAAGCTTAAATTTCATCTTTCTAATGTCTACGACCATATCACGTTGAATATACCGGTTCTCGTCCGATCACCGAAGTCAAGCAGCGTCGAGCCTAGTCAGTACTTGGATGGGTGACCGCCTGGGAATACTAGGTGCCGTAGACTTTTTCATTTTTCCTCACCCACAACCGCACCCCTTTCTTTCTTTATTTCTTTGTCACTATTGTTTTATCCTGTCATTGTTATGAAAAGTTTTTCCCCCTCCCAAACCCCCCCCCCCCACCACCACCACCGTTGAAGACATTGACTTGCCATGATATACCACTATTGTTGTGTCCTGTCATTGCAATCACAAGTTTTTCTCCAGCTCCCTTTAATTCGAGACAAGTGTATCATTAGGGCTATATATCATTCCGCATGCATGCACGCTGCACGAGTGTTCTCCCTCAGGAAAAGTGCCGAAAAGAAACAGGAGAACATCTTTCTTGATATGTTCTCAAACAAAATCTCTCGTTTTTTGTGGCTTGGATGTCGGAGTACACAAAGGGAAGTAAATGTGATGCAGAAATTAGGTCGATTGAGGCAATTTTAGACCACTTTAGGCTTCCCATGAGCAGCGTACGAACACTATGTTAAGAGGTTTGTTCACAAGTCGGACGAACGTAGCTAGCTTCAGACTCTCAGTACGGTGAGTGTGCGTGCGTGCGTCAGTCATCGGGGCAATCATATCCGGGCGTATATGCTACCATATAGCTTCTCAAGTCATATAACACAATGTACATTGTTTAGTTTAATGGGATAAGTAACCATATAGGTGGTCTAGAGTTGAATATTCAACTTTGCAAAATAAGTCTCGGGCGGGCGGGTATAAAAAGCTTAAATTTCATCTTTCTAATGTCTACGACCATATCACGTTGAATATACCGGTTCTCGTCCGATCACCGAAGTCAAGCAGCGTCGAGCCTAGTCAGTACTTGGATGGGTGACCGCCTGGGAATACTAGGTGCCGTAGACTTTTTCATTTTTCCTCACCCACAACCGCACCCCTTTCTTTCTTTATTTCTTTGTCACTATTGTTTTATCCTGTCATTGTTATGAAAAGTTTTTCCCCCTCCCAAACCCCCCCCCCCCCACCACCACCACCGTTGAAGACATTGACTTGCCATGATATACCACTATTGTTGTGTCCTGTCATTGCAATCACAAGTTTTTCTCCAGCTCCCTTTAATTCGAGACAAGTGTATCATTAGGGCTATATATCATTCCGCATGCATGCACGCTGCACGAGTGTTCTCCCTCAGGAAAAGTGCCGAAAAGAAACAGGAGAACATCTTTCTTGATATGTTCTCAAACAAAATCTCTCGTTTTTTGTGGCTTGGATGTCGGAGTACACAAAGGGAAGTAAATGTGATGCAGAAATTAGGTCGATTGAGGCAATTTTAGACCACTTTAGGCTTCCCATGAGCAGCGTACGAACACTATGTTAAGAGGTTTGTTCACAAGTCGGACGAACGTAGCTAGCTTCAGACTCTCAGTACGGTGAGTGTGCGTGCGTGCGTCAGTCATCGGGGCAATCATATCCGGGCGTATATGCTACCATATAGCTTCTCAAGTCATATAACACAATGTACATTGTTTAGTTTAATGGGATAAGTAACCATATAGGTGGTCTAGAGTTGAATATTCAACTTTGCAAAATAAGTCTCGGGGCGGGCGGGTATAAAAAGCTTAAATTTCATCTTTCTAATGTCTACGACCATATCACGTTGAATATACCGGTTCTCGTCCGATCACCGAAGTCAAGCAGCGTCGAGCCTAGTCAGTACTTGGATGGGTGACCGCCTGGGAATACTAGGTGCCGTAGACTTTTTCATTTTTCCTCACCCACAACCGCACCCCTTTCTTTCTTTATTTCTTTGTCACTATTGTTTTATCCTGTCATTGTTATGAAAAGTTTTTCCCCCTCCCAAACCCCCCCCCCCCCCCACCACCACCACCGTTGAAGACATTGACTTGCCATGATATACCACTATTGTTGTGTCCTGTCATTGCAATCACAAGTTTTTCTCCAGCTCCCTTTAATTCGAGACAAGTGTATCATTAGGGCTATATATCATTCCGCATGCATGCACGCTGCACGAGTGTTCTCCCTCAGGAAAAGTGCCGAAAAGAAACAGGAGAACATCTTTCTTGATATGTTCTCAAACAAAATCTCTCGTTTTTTGTGGCTTGGATGTCGGAGTACACAAAGGGAAGTAAATGTGATGCAGAAATTAGGTCGATTGAGGCAATTTTAGACCACTTTAGGCTTCCCATGAGCAGCGTACGAACACTATGTTAAGAGGTTTGTTCACAAGTCGGACGAACGTAGCTAGCTTCAGACTCTCAGTACGGTGAGTGTGCGTGCGTGCGTCAGTCATCGGGGCAATCATATCCGGGCGTATATGCTACCATATAGCTTCTCAAGTCATATAACACAATGTACATTGTTTAGTTTAATGGGATAAGTAACCATATAGGTGGTCTAGAGTTGAATATTCAACTTTGCAAAATAAGTCTCGGGGCGGGCGGGTATAAAAAGCTTAAATTTCATCTTTCTAATGTCTACGACCATATCACGTTGAATATACCGGTTCTCGTCCGATCACCGAAGTCAAGCAGCGTCGAGCCTAGTCAGTACTTGGATGGGTGACCGCCTGGGAATACTAGGTGCCGTAGACTTTTTCATTTTTCCTCACCCACAACCGCACCCCTTTCTTTCTTTATTTCTTTGTCACTATTGTTTTATCCTGTCATTGTTATGAAAAGTTTTTCCCCCTCCCAAACCCCCCCCCCCCCCCACCACCACCACCGTTGAAGACATTGACTTGCCATGATATACCACTATTGTTGTGTCCTGTCATTGCAATCACAAGTTTTTCTCCAGCTCCCTTTAATTCGAGACAAGTGTATCATTAGGGCTATATATCATTCCGCATGCATGCACGCTGCACGAGTGTTCTCCCTCAGGAAAAGTGCCGAAAAGAAACAGGAGAACATCTTTCTTGATATGTTCTCAAACAAAATCTCTCGTTTTTTGTGGCTTGGATGTCGGAGTACACAAAGGGAAGTAAATGTGATGCAGAAATTAGGTCGATTGAGGCAATTTTAGACCACTTTAGGCTTCCCATGAGCAGCGTACGAACACTATGTTAAGAGGTTTGTTCACAAGTCGGACGAACGTAGCTAGCTTCAGACTCTCAGTACGGTGAGTGTGCGTGCGTGCGTCAGTCATCGGGGCAATCATATCCGGGCGTATATGCTACCATATAGCTTCTCAAGTCATATAACACAATGTACATTGTTTAGTTTAATGGGATAAGTAACCATATAGGTGGTCTAGAGTTGAATATTCAACTTTGCAAAATAAGTCTCGGGGCGGGCGGGTATAAAAAGCTTAAATTTCATCTTTCTAATGTCTACGACCATATCACGTTGAATATACCGGTTCTCGTCCGATCACCGAAGTCAAGCAGCGTCGAGCCTAGTCAGTACTTGGATGGGTGACCGCCTGGGAATACTAGGTGCCGTAGACTTTTTCATTTTTCCTCACCCACAACCGCACCCCTTTCTTTCTTTATTTCTTTGTCACTATTGTTTTATCCTGTCATTGTTATGAAAAGTTTTTCCCCCTCCCAAACCCCCCCCCCCCCCCACCACCACCACCGTTGAAGACATTGACTTGCCATGATATACCACTATTGTTGTGTCCTGTCATTGCAATCACAAGTTTTTCTCCAGCTCCCTTTAATTCGAGACAAGTGTATCATTAGGGCTATATATCATTCCGCATGCATGCACGCTGCACGAGTGTTCTCCCTCAGGAAAAGTGCCGAAAAGAAACAGGAGAACATCTTTCTTGATATGTTCTCAAACAAAATCTCTCGTTTTTTGTGGCTTGGATGTCGGAGTACACAAAGGGAAGTAAATGTGATGCAGAAATTAGGTCGATTGAGGCAATTTTAGACCACTTTAGGCTTCCCATGAGCAGCGTACGAACACTATGTTAAGAGGTTTGTTCACAAGTCGGACGAACGTAGCTAGCTTCAGACTCTCAGTACGGTGAGTGTGCGTGCGTGCGTCAGTCATCGGGGCAATCATATCCGGGCGTATATGCTACCATATAGCTTCTCAAGTCATATAACACAATGTACATTGTTTAGTTTAATGGGATAAGTAACCATATAGGTGGTCTAGAGTTGAATATTCAACTTTGCAAAATAAGTCTCGGGGCGGGCGGGTATAAAAAGCTTAAATTTCATCTTTCTAATGTCTACGACCATATCACGTTGAATATACCGGTTCTCGTCCGATCACCGAAGTCAAGCAGCGTCGAGCCTAGTCAGTACTTGGATGGGTGACCGCCTGGGAATACTAGGTGCCGTAGACTTTTTCATTTTTCCTCACCCACAACCGCACCCCTTTCTTTCTTTATTTCTTTGTCACTATTGTTTTATCCTGTCATTGTTATGAAAAGTTTTTCCCCCTCCCAAACCCCCCCCCCCCCCCACCACCACCACCGTTGAAGACATTGACTTGCCATGATATACCACTATTGTTGTGTCCTGTCATTGCAATCACAAGTTTTTCTCCAGCTCCCTTTAATTCGAGACAAGTGTATCATTAGGGCTATATATCATTCCGCATGCATGCACGCTGCACGAGTGTTCTCCCTCAGGAAAAGTGCCGAAAAGAAACAGGAGAACATCTTTCTTGATATGTTCTCAAACAAAATCTCTCGTTTTTTGTGGCTTGGATGTCGGAGTACACAAAGGGAAGTAAATGTGATGCAGAAATTAGGTCGATTGAGGCAATTTTAGACCACTTTAGGCTTCCCATGAGCAGCGTACGAACACTATGTTAAGAGGTTTGTTCACAAGTCGGACGAACGTAGCTAGCTTCAGACTCTCAGTACGGTGAGTGTGCGTGCGTGCGTCAGTCATCGGGGCAATCATATCCGGGCGTATATGCTACCATATAGCTTCTCAAGTCATATAACACAATGTACATTGTTTAGTTTAATGGGATAAGTAACCATATAGGTGGTCTAGAGTTGAATATTCAACTTTGCAAAATAAGTCTCGGGGCGGGCGGGTATAAAAAGCTTAAATTTCATCTTTCTAATGTCTACGACCATATCACGTTGAATATACCGGTTCTCGTCCGATCACCGAAGTCAAGCAGCGTCGAGCCTAGTCAGTACTTGGATGGGTGACCGCCTGGGAATACTAGGTGCCGTAGACTTTTTCATTTTTCCTCACCCACAACCGCACCCCTTTCTTTCTTTATTTCTTTGTCACTATTGTTTTATCCTGTCATTGTTATGAAAGTTTTTCCCCCTCCCAAACCCCCCCCCCCCCACCACCACCACCGTTGAAGACATTGACTTGCCATGATATACCACTATTGTTGTGTCCTGTCATTGCAATCACAAGTTTTTCTCCAGCTCCCTTTAATTCGAGACAAGTGTATCATTAGGGCTATATATCATTCCGCATGCATGCACGCTGCACGAGTGTTCTCCCTCAGGAAAAGTGCCGAAAAGAAACAGGAGAACATCTTTCTTGATATGTTCTCAAACAAAATCTCTCGTTTTTTGTGGCTTGGATGTCGGAGTACACAAAGGGAAGTAAATGTGATGCAGAAATTAGGTCGATTGAGGCAATTTTAGACCACTTTAGGCTTCCCATGAGCAGCGTACGAACACTATGTTAAGAGGTTTGTTCACAAGTCGGACGAACGTAGCTAGCTTCAGACTCTCAGTACGGTGAGTGTGCGTGCGTGCGTCAGTCATCGGGGCAATCATATCCGGGCGTATATGCTACCATATAGCTTCTCAAGTCATATAACACAATGTACATTGTTTAGTTTAATGGGATAAGTAACCATATAGGTGGTCTAGAGTTGAATATTCAACTTTGCAAAATAAGTCTCGGGGCGGGCGGGTATAAAAAGCTTAAATTTCATCTTTCTAATGTCTACGACCATATCACGTTGAATATACCGGTTCTCGTCCGATCACCGAAGTCAAGCAGCGTCGAGCCTAGTCAGTACTTGGATGGGTGACCGCCTGGGAATACTAGGTGCCGTAGACTTTTTCATTTTTCCTCACCCACAACCGCACCCCTTTCTTTCTTTATTTCTTTGTCACTATTGTTTTATCCTGTCATTGTTATGAAAAGTTTTTCCCCCTCCCAAACCCCCCCCCCCCCCACCACCACCACCGTTGAAGACATTGACTTGCCATGATATACCACTATTGTTGTGTCCTGTCATTGCAATCACAAGTTTTTCTCCAGCTCCCTTTAATTCGAGACAAGTGTATCATTAGGGCTATATATCATTCCGCATGCATGCACGCTGCACGAGTGTTCTCCTCAGGAAAAGTGCCGAAAAGAAACAGGAGAACATCTTTCTTGATATGTTCTCAAACAAAATCTCTCGTTTTTTGTGGCTTGGATGTCGGAGTACACAAAGGGAAGTAAATGTGATGCAGAAATTAGGTCGATTGAGGCAATTTTAGACCACTTTAGGCTTCCCATGAGCAGCGTACGAACACTATGTTAAGAGGTTTGTTCACAAGTCGGACGAACGTAGCTAGCTTCAGACTCTCAGTACGGTGAGTGTGCGTGCGTGCGTCAGTCATCGGGGCAATCATATCCGGGCGTATATGCTACCATATAGCTTCTCAAGTCATATAACACAATGTACATTGTTTAGTTTAATGGGATAAGTAACCATATAGGTGGTCTAGAGTTGAATATTCAACTTTGCAAAATAAGTCTCGGGGCGGGCGGGTATAAAAAGCTTAAATTTCATCTTTCTAATGTCTACGACCATATCACGTTGAATATACCGGTTCTCGTCCGATCACCGAAGTCAAGCAGCGTCGAGCCTAGTCAGTACTTGGATGGGTGACCGCCTGGGAATACTAGGTGCCGTAGACTTTTTCATTTTTCCTCACCCACAACCGCACCCCTTTCTTTCTTTATTTCTTTGTCACTATTGTTTTATCCTGTCATTGTTATGAAAAGTTTTTCCCCCTCCCAAACCCCCCCCCCCCCCCACCACCACCACCGTTGAAGACATTGACTTGCCATGATATACCACTATTGTTGTGTCCTGTCATTGCAATCACAAGTTTTTCTCCAGCTCCCTTTAATTCGAGACAAGTGTATCATTAGGGCTATATATCATTCCGCATGCATGCACGCTGCACGAGTGTTCTCCCTCAGGAAAAGTGCCGAAAAGAAACAGGAGAACATCTTTCTTGATATGTTCTCAAACAAAATCTCTCGTTTTTTGTGGCTTGGATGTCGGAGTACACAAAGGGAAGTAAATGTGATGCAGAAATTAGGTCGATTGAGGCAATTTTAGACCACTTTAGGCTTCCCATGAGCAGCGTACGAACACTATGTTAAGAGGTTTGTTCACAAGTCGGACGAACGTAGCTAGCTTCAGACTCTCAGTACGGTGAGTGTGCGTGCGTGCGTCAGTCATCGGGGCAATCATATCCGGGCGTATATGCTACCATATAGCTTCTCAAGTCATATAACACAATGTACATTGTTTAGTTTAATGGGATAAGTAACCATATAGGTGGTCTAGAGTTGAATATTCAACTTTGCAAAATAAGTCTCGGGGCGGGCGGGTATAAAAAGCTTAAATTTCATCTTTCTAATGTCTACGACCATATCACGTTGAATATACCGGTTCTCGTCCGATCACCGAAGTCAAGCAGCGTCGAGCCTAGTCAGTACTTGGATGGGTGACCGCCTGGGAATACTAGGTGCCGTAGACTTTTTCATTTTTCCTCACCCACAACCGCACCCCTTTCTTTCTTTATTTCTTTGTCACTATTGTTTTATCCTGTCATTGTTATGAAAAGTTTTTCCCCCTCCCAAACCCCCCCCCCCCCCACCACCACCACCGTTGAAGACATTGACTTGCCATGATATACCACTATTGTTGTGTCCTGTCATTGCAATCACAAGTTTTTCTCCAGCTCCCTTTAATTCGAGACAAGTGTATCATTAGGGCTATATATCATTCCGCATGCATGCACGCTGCACGAGTGTTCTCCCTCAGGAAAAGTGCCGAAAAGAAACAGGAGAACATCTTTCTTGATATGTTCTCAAACAAAATCTCTCGTTTTTTGTGGCTTGGATGTCGGAGTACACAAAGGGAAGTAAATGTGATGCAGAAATTAGGTCGATTGAGGCAATTTTAGACCACTTTAGGCTTCCCATGAGCAGCGTACGAACACTATGTTAAGAGGTTTGTTCACAAGTCGGACGAACGTAGCTAGCTTCAGACTCTCAGTACGGTGAGTGTGCGTGCGTGCGTCAGTCATCGGGGCAATCATATCCGGGCGTATATGCTACCATATAGCTTCTCAAGTCATATAACACAATGTACATTGTTTAGTTTAATGGGATAAGTAACCATATAGGTGGTCTAGAGTTGAATATTCAACTTTGCAAAATAAGTCTCGGGGCGGGCGGGTATAAAAAGCTTAAATTTCATCTTTCTAATGTCTACGACCATATCACGTTGAATATACCGGTTCTCGTCCGATCACCGAAGTCAAGCAGCGTCGAGCCTAGTCAGTACTTGGATGGGTGACCGCCTGGGAATACTAGGTGCCGTAGACTTTTTCATTTTTCCTCACCCACAACCGCACCCCTTTCTTTCTTTATTTCTTTGTCACTATTGTTTTATCCTGTCATTGTTATGAAAAGTTTTTCCCCCTCCCAAACCCCCCCCCCCCCCCACCACCACCACCGTTGAAGACATTGACTTGCCATGATATACCACTATTGTTGTGTCCTGTCATTGGCAATCACAAGTTTTTCTCCAGCTCCCTTTAATTCGAGACAAGTGTATCATTAGGGCTATATATCATTCCGCATGCATGCACGCTGCACGAGTGTTCTCCCTCAGGAAAAGTGCCGAAAAGAAACAGGAGAACATCTTTCTTGATATGTTCTCAAACAAAATCTCTCGTTTTTTGTGGCTTGGATGTCGGAGTACACAAAGGGAAGTAAATGTGATGCAGAAATTAGGTCGATTGAGGCAATTTTAGACCACTTTAGGCTTCCCATGAGCAGCGTACGAACACTATGTTAAGAGGTTTGTTCACAAGTCGGACGAACGTAGCTAGCTTCAGACTCTCAGTACGGTGAGTGTGCGTGCGTGCGTCAGTCATCGGGGCAATCATATCCGGGCGTATATGCTACCATATAGCTTCTCAAGTCATATAACACAATGTACATTGTTTAGTTTAATGGGATAAGTAACCATATAGGTGGTCTAGAGTTGAATATTCAACTTTGCAAAATAAGTCTCGGGGCGGGCGGGTATAAAAAGCTTAAATTTCATCTTTCTAATGTCTACGACCATATCACGTTGAATATACCGGTTCTCGTCCGATCACCGAAGTCAAGCAGCGTCGAGCCTAGTCAGTACTTGGATGGGTGACCGCCTGGGAATACTAGGTGCCGTAGACTTTTTCATTTTTCCTCACCCACAACCGCACCCCTTTCTTTCTTTATTTCTTTGTCACTATTGTTTTATCCTGTCATTGTTATGAAAAGTTTTTCCCCCTCCCAAACCCCCCCCCCCCCACCACCACCACCGTTGAAGACATTGACTTGCCATGATATACCACTATTGTTGTGTCCTGTCATTGCAATCACAAGTTTTTCTCCAGCTCCCTTTAATTCGAGACAAGTGTATCATTAGGGCTATATATCATTCCGCATGCATGCACGCTGCACGAGTGTTCTCCCTCAGGAAAAGTGCCGAAAAGAAACAGGAGAACATCTTTCTTGATATGTTCTCAAACAAAATCTCTCGTTTTTTTGTGGCTTGGATGTCGGAGTACACAAAGGGAAGTAAATGTGATGCAGAAATTAGGTCGATTGAGGCAATTTTAGACCACTTTAGGCTTCCTCCATGAGCAGCGTACGAACACTATGTTAAGAGGTTTGTTCACAAGTCGGACGAACGTAGCTAGCTTCAGACTCTCAGTACGGTGAGTGTGCGTGCGTGCGTCAGTCATCGGGGCAATCATATCCGGGCGTATATGCTACCATATAGCTTCTCAAGTCATATAACACAATGTACATTGTTTAGTTTAATGGGATAAGTAACCATATAGGTGGTCTAGAGTTGAATATTCAACTTTGCAAAATAAGTCTCGGGGCGGGCGGGTATAAAAAGCTTAAATTTCATCTTTCTAATGTCTACGACCATATCACGTTGAATATACCGGTTCTCGTCCGATCACCGAAGTCAAGCAGCGTCGAGCCTAGTCAGTACTTGGATGGGTGACCGCCTGGGAATACTAGGTGCCGTAGACTTTTTCATTTTTCCTCACCCACAACCGCACCCCTTTCTTTCTTTATTTCTTTGTCACTATTGTTTTATCCTGTCATTGTTATGAAAAGTTTTTCCCCCTCCCAAACCCCCCCCCCCCCACCACCACCACCGTTGAAGACATTGACTTGCCATGATATACCACTATTGTTGTGTCCTGTCATTGCAATCACAAGTTTTTCTCCAGCTCCCTTTAATTCGAGACAAGTGTATCATTAGGGCTATATATCATTCCGCATGCATGCACGCTGCACGAGTGTTCTCCCTCAGGAAAAGTGCCGAAAAGAAACAGGAGAACATCTTTCTTGATATGTTCTCAAACAAAATCTCTCGTTTTTTGTGGCTTGGATGTGTCGGAGTACACAAAGGGAAGTAAATGTGATGCAGAAATTAGGTCGATTGAGGCAATTTTAGACCACTTTAGGCTTCCCATGAGCAGCGTACGAACACTATGTTAAGAGGTTTGTTCACAAGTCGGACGAACGTAGCTAGCTTCAGACTCTCAGTACGGTGAGTGTGCGTGCGTGCGTCAGTCATCGGGGCAATCATATCCGGGCGTATATGCTACCATATAGCTTCTCAAGTCATATAACACAATGTACATTGTTTAGTTTAATGGGATAAGTAACCATATAGGTGGTCTAGAGTTGAATATTCAACTTTGCAAAATAAGTCTCGGGGCGGGCGGGTATAAAAAGCTTAAATTTCATCTTTCTAATGTCTACGACCATATCACGTTGAATATACCGGTTCTCGTCCGATCACCGAAGTCAAGCAGCGTCGAGCCTAGTCAGTACTTGGATGGGTGACCGCCTGGGAATACTAGGTGCCGTAGACTTTTTCATTTTTCCTCACCCACAACCGCACCCCTTTCTTTCTTTATTTCTTTGTCACTATTGTTTTATCCTGTCATTGTTATGAAAAGTTTTTCCCCCTCCCAAACCCCCCCCCCCCCACCACCACCACCGTTGAAGACATTGACTTGCCATGATATACCACTATTGTTGTGTCCTGTCATTGCAATCACAAGTTTTTCTCCAGCTCCCTTTAATTCGAGACAAGTGTATCATTAGGGCTATATATCATTCCGCATGCATGCACGCTGCACGAGTGTTCTCCCTCAGGAAAAGTGCCGAAAAGAAACAGGAGAACATCTTTCTTGATATGTTCTCAAACAAAATCTCTCGTTTTTTGTGGCTTGGATGTCGGAGTACACAAAGGGAAGTAAATGTGATGCAGAAATTAGGTCGATTGAGGCAATTTTAGACCACTTTAGGCTTCCCATGAGCAGCGTACGAACACTATGTTAAGAGGTTTGTTCACAAGTCGGACGAACGTAGCTAGCTTCAGACTCTCAGTACGGTGAGTGTGCGTGCGTGCGTCAGTCATCGGGGCAATCATATCCGGGCGTATATGCTACCATATAGCTTCTCAAGTCATATAACACAATGTACATTGTTTAGTTTAATGGGATAAGTAACCATATAGGTGGTCTAGAGTTGAATATTCAACTTTGCAAAATAAGTCTCGGGGCGGGCGGGTATAAAAAGCTTAAATTTCATCTTTCTAATGTCTACGACCATATCACGTTGAATATACCGGTTCTCGTCCGATCACCGAAGTCAAGCAGCGTCGAGCCTAGTCAGTACTTGGATGGGTGACCGCCTGGGAATACTAGGTGCCGTAGACTTTTTCATTTTTCCTCACCCACAACCGCACCCCTTTCTTTCTTTATTTCTTTGTCACTATTGTTTTATCCTGTCATTGTTATGAAAAGTTTTTCCCCCTCCCAAACCCCCCCCCCCCACCACCACCACCGTTGAAGACATTGACTTGCCATGATATACCACTATTGTTGTGTCCTGTCATTGCAATCACAAGTTTTTCTCCAGCTCCCTTTAATTCGAGACAAGTGTATCATTAGGGCTATATATCATTCCGCATGCATGCACGCTGCACGAGTGTTCTCCCTCAGGAAAAGTGCCGAAAAGAAACAGGAGAACATCTTTCTTGATATGTTCTCAAACAAAATCTCTCGTTTTTTGTGGCTTGGATGTCGGAGTACACAAAGGGAAGTAAATGTGATGCAGAAATTAGGTCGATTGAGGCAATTTTAGACCACTTTAGGCTTCCCATGAGCAGCGTACGAACACTATGTTAAGAGGTTTGTTCACAAGTCGGACGAACGTAGCTAGCTTCAGACTCTCAGTACGGTGAGTGTGCGTGCGTGCGTCAGTCATCGGGGCAATCATATCCGGGCGTATATGCTACCATATAGCTTCTCAAGTCATATAACACAATGTACATTGTTTAGTTTAATGGGATAAGTAACCATATAGGTGGTCTAGAGTTGAATATTCAACTTTGCAAAATAAGTCTCGGGGCGGGCGGGTATAAAAAGCTTAAATTTCATCTTTCTAATGTCTACGACCATATCACGTTGAATATACCGGTTCTCGTCCGATCACCGAAGTCAAGCAGCGTCGAGCCTAGTCAGTACTTGGATGGGTGACCGCCTGGGAATACTAGGTGCCGTAGACTTTTTCATTTTTCCTCACCCACAACCGCACCCCTTTCTTTCTTTATTTCTTTGTCACTATTGTTTTATCCTGTCATTGTTATGAAAAGTTTTTCCCCCTCCCTATCCCCCCCCCCACCACCACCACCGTTGAAGACATTGACTTGCCATGATATACCACTATTGTTGTGTCCTGTCATTGCAATCACAAGTTTTTCTCCAGCTCCCTTTAATTCGAGACAAGTGTATCATTAGGGCTATATATCATTCCGCATGCATGCACGCTGCACGAGTGTTCTCCCTCAGGAAAAGTGCCGAAAAGAAACAGGAGAACATCTTTCTTGATATGTTCTCAAACAAAATCTCTCGTTTTTTGTGGCTTGGATGTCGGAGTACACAAAGGGAAGTAAATGTGATGCAGAAATTAGGTCGATTGAGGCAATTTTAGACCACTTTAGGCTTCCCATGAGCAGCGTACGAACACTATGTTAAGAGGTTTGTTCACAAGTCGGACGAACGTAGCTAGCTTCAGACTCTCAGTACGGTGAGTGTGCGTGCGTGCGTCAGTCATCGGGGCAATCATATCCGGGCGTATATGCTACCATATAGCTTCTCAAGTCATATAACACAATGTACATTGTTTAGTTTAATGGGATAAGTAACCATATAGGTGGTCTAGAGTTGAATATTCAACTTTGCAAAATAAGTCTCGGGGCGGGCGGGTATAAAAAGCTTAAATTTCATCTTTCTAATGTCTACGACCATATCACGTTGAATATACCGGTTCTCGTCCGATCACCGAAGTCAAGCAGCGTCGAGCCTAGTCAGTACTTGGATGGGTGACCGCCTGGGAATACTAGGTGCCGTAGACTTTTTCATTTTTCCTCACCCACAACCGCACCCCTTTCTTTCTTTATTTCTTTGTCACTATTGTTTTATCCTGTCATTGTTATGAAAAGTTTTTCCCCCTCCCAAACCCCCCCCCCCCCACCACCACCACCGTTGAAGACATTGACTTGCCATGATATACCACTATTGTTGTGTCCTGTCATTGCAATCACAAGTTTTTCTCCAGCTCCCTTTAATTCGAGACAAGTGTATCATTAGGGCTATATATCATTCCGCATGCATGCACGCTGCACGAGTGTTCTCCCTCAGGAAAAGTGCCGAAAAGAAACAGGAGAACATCTTTCTTGATATGTTCTCAAACAAAATCTCTCGTTTTTTGTGGCTTGGATGTCGGAGTACACAAAGGGAAGTAAATGTGATGCAGAAATTAGGTCGATTGAGGCAATTTTAGACCACTTTAGGCTTCCCATGAGCAGCGTACGAACACTATGTTAAGAGGTTTGTTCACAAGTCGGACGAACGTAGCTAGCTTCAGACTCTCAGTACGGTGAGTGTGCGTGCGTGCGTCAGTCATCGGGGCAATCATATCCGGGCGTATATGCTACCATATAGCTTCTCAAGTCATATAACACAATGTACATTGTTTAGTTTAATGGGATAAGTAACCATATAGGTGGTCTAGAGTTGAATATTCAACTTTGCAAAATAAGTCTCGGGGCGGGCGGGTATAAAAAGCTTAAATTTCATCTTTCTAATGTCTACGACCATATCACGTTGAATATACCGGTTCTCGTCCGATCACCGAAGTCAAGCAGCGTCGAGCCTAGTCAGTACTTGGATGGGTGACCGCCTGGGAATACTAGGTGCCGTAGACTTTTTCATTTTTCCTCACCCACAACCGCACCCCTTTCTTTCTTTATTTCTTTGTCACTATTGTTTTATCCTGTCATTGTTATGAAAAGTTTTTCCCCCTCCCAAACCCCCCCCCCCCCCACCACCACCACCGTTGAAGACATTGACTTGCCATGATATACCACTATTGTTGTGTCCTGTCATTGCAATCACAAGTTTTTCTCCAGCTCCCTTTAATTCGAGACAAGTGTATCATTAGGGCTATATATCATTCCGCATGCATGCACGCTGCACGAGTGTTCTCCCTCAGGAAAAGTGCCGAAAAGAAACAGGAGAACATCTTTCTTGATATGTTCTCAAACAAAATCTCTCGTTTTTTGTGGCTTGGATGTCGGAGTACACAAAGGGAAGTAAATGTGATGCAGAAATTAGGTCGATTGAGGCAATTTTAGACCACTTTAGGCTTCCCATGAGCAGCGTACGAACACTATGTTAAGAGGTTTGTTCACAAGTCGGACGAACGTAGCTAGCTTCAGACTCTCAGTACGGTGAGTGTGCGTGCGTGCGTCAGTCATCGGGGCAATCATATCCGGGCGTATATGCTACCATATAGCTTCTCAAGTCATATAACACAATGTACATTGTTTAGTTTAATGGGATAAGTAACCATATAGGTGGTCTAGAGTTGAATATTCAACTTTGCAAAATAAGTCTCGGGGCGGGCGGGTATAAAAAGCTTAAATTTCATCTTTCTAATGTCTACGACCATATCACGTTGAATATACCGGTTCTCGTCCGATCACCGAAGTCAAGCAGCGTCGAGCCTAGTCAGTACTTGGATGGGTGACCGCCTGGGAATACTAGGTGCCGTAGACTTTTTCATTTTTCCTCACCCACAACCGCACCCCTTTCTTTCTTTATTTCTTTGTCACTATTGTTTTATCCTGTCATTGTTATGAAAAGTTTTTCCCCCTCCCAAACCCCCCCCCCCCACCACCACCACCGTTGAAGACATTGACTTGCCATGATATACCACTATTGTTGTGTCCTGTCATTGCAATCACAAGTTTTTCTCCAGCTCCCTTTAATTCGAGACAAGTGTATCATTAGGGCTATATATCATTCCGCATGCATGCACGCTGCACGAGTGTTCTCCCTCAGGAAAAGTGCCGAAAAGAAACAGGAGAACATCTTTCTTGATATGTTCTCAAACAAAATCTCTCGTTTTTTGTGGCTTGGATGTCGGAGTACACAAAGGGAAGTAAATGTGATGCAGAAATTAGGTCGATTGAGGCAATTTTAGACCACTTTAGGCTTCCCATGAGCAGCGTACGAACACTATGTTAAGAGGTTTGTTCACAAGTCGGACGAACGTAGCTAGCTTCAGACTCTCAGTACGGTGAGTGTGCGTGCGTGCGTCAGTCATCGGGGCAATCATATCCGGGCGTATATGCTACCATATAGCTTCTCAAGTCATATAACACAATGTACATTGTTTAGTTTAATGGGATAAGTAACCATATAGGTGGTCTAGAGTTGAATATTCAACTTTGCAAAATAAGTCTCGGGGCGGGCGGGTATAAAAAGCTTAAATTTCATCTTTCTAATGTCTACGACCATATCACGTTGAATATACCGGTTCTCGTCCGATCACCGAAGTCAAGCAGCGTCGAGCCTAGTCAGTACTTGGATGGGTGACCGCCTGGGAATACTAGGTGCCGTAGACTTTTTCATTTTTCCTCACCCACAACCGCACCCCTTTCTTTCTTTATTTCTTTGTCACTATTGTTTTATCCTGTCATTGTTATGAAAAGTTTTTCCCCCTCCCAACCCCCCCCCCCCCCACCACCACCACCGTTGAAGACATTGACTTGCCATGATATACCACTATTGTTGTGTCCTGTCATTGCAATCACAAGTTTTTCTCCAGCTCCCTTTAATTCGAGACAAGTGTATCATTAGGGCTATATATCATTCCGCATGCATGCACGCTGCACGAGTGTTCTCCCTCAGGAAAAGTGCCGAAAAGAAACAGGAGAACATCTTTCTTGATATGTTCTCAAACAAAATCTCTCGTTTTTTGTGGCTTGGATGTCGGAGTACACAAAGGGAAGTAAATGTGATGCAGAAATTAGGTCGATTGAGGCAATTTTAGACCACTTTAGGCTTCCCATGAGCAGCGTACGAACACTATGTTAAGAGGTTTGTTCACAAGTCGGACGAACGTAGCTAGCTTCAGACTCTCAGTACGGTGAGTGTGCGTGCGTGCGTCAGTCATCGGGGCAATCATATCCGGGCGTATATGCTACCATATAGCTTCTCAAGTCATATAACACAATGTACATTGTTTAGTTTAATGGGATAAGTAACCATATAGGTGGTCTAGAGTTGAATATTCAACTTTGCAAAATAAGTCTCGGGGCGGGCGGGTATAAAAAGCTTAAATTTCATCTTTCTAATGTCTACGACCATATCACGTTGAATATACCGGTTCTCGTCCGATCACCGAAGTCAAGCAGCGTCGAGCCTAGTCAGTACTTGGATGGGTGACCGCCTGGGAATACTAGGTGCCGTAGACTTTTTCATTTTTCCTCACCCACAACCGCACCCCTTTCTTTCTTTATTTCTTTGTCACTATTGTTTTATCCTGTCATTGTTATGAAAAGTTTTTCCCCCTCCCAAACCCCCCCCCCCCCCACCACCACCACCGTTGAAGACATTGACTTGCCATGATATACCACTATTGTTGTGTCCTGTCATTGCAATCACAAGTTTTTCTCCAGCTCCCTTTAATTCGAGACAAGTGTATCATTAGGGCTATATATCATTCCGCATGCATGCACGCTGCACGAGTGTTCTCCCTCAGGAAAAGTGCCGAAAAGAAACAGGAGAACATCTTTCTTGATATGTTCTCAAACAAAATCTCTCGTTTTTTGTGGCTTGGATGTCGGAGTACACAAAGGGAAGTAAATGTGATGCAGAAATTAGGTCGATTGAGGCAATTTTAGACCACTTTAGGCTTCCCATGAGCAGCGTACGAACACTATGTTAAGAGGTTTGTTCACAAGTCGGACGAACGTAGCTAGCTTCAGACTCTCAGTACGGTGAGTGTGCGTGCGTGCGTCAGTCATCGGGGCAATCATATCCGGGCGTATATGCTACCATATAGCTTCTCAAGTCATATAACACAATGTACATTGTTTAGTTTAATGGGATAAGTAACCATATAGGTGGTCTAGAGTTGAATATTCAACTTTGCAAAATAAGTCTCGGGGCGGGCGGGTATAAAAAGCTTAAATTTCATCTTTCTAATGTCTACGACCATATCACGTTGAATATACCGGTTCTCGTCCGATCACCGAAGTCAAGCAGCGTCGAGCCTAGTCAGTACTTGGATGGGTGACCGCCTGGGAATACTAGGTGCCGTAGACTTTTTCATTTTTCCTCACCCACAACCGCACCCCTTTCTTTCTTTATTTCTTTGTCACTATTGTTTTATCCTGTCATTGTTATGAAAAGTTTTTCCCCCTCCCAAACCCCCCCCCCCCCCACCACCACCACCGTTGAAGACATTGACTTGCCATGATATACCACTATTGTTGTGTCCTGTCATTGCAATCACAAGTTTTTCTCCAGCTCCCTTTAATTCGAGACAAGTGTATCATTAGGGCTATATATCATTCCGCATGCATGCACGCTGCACGAGTGTTCTCCCTCAGGAAAAGTGCCGAAAAGAAACAGGAGAACATCTTTCTTGATATGTTCTCAAACAAAATCTCTCGTTTTTTGTGGCTTGGATGTCGGAGTACACAAAGGGAAGTAAATGTGATGCAGAAATTAGGTCGATTGAGGCAATTTTAGACCACTTTAGGCTTCCCATGAGCAGCGTACGAACACTATGTTAAGAGGTTTGTTCACAAGTCGGACGAACGTAGCTAGCTTCAGACTCTCAGTACGGTGAGTGTGCGTGCGTGCGTCAGTCATCGGGGCAATCATATCCGGGCGTATATGCTACCATATAGCTTCTCAAGTCATATAACACAATGTACATTGTTTAGTTTAATGGGATAAGTAACCATATAGGTGGTCTAGAGTTGAATATTCAACTTTGCAAAATAAGTCTCGGGGCGGGCGGGTATAAAAAGCTTAAATTTCATCTTTCTAATGTCTACGACCATATCACGTTGAATATACCGGTTCTCGTCCGATCACCGAAGTCAAGCAGCGTCGAGCCTAGTCAGTACTTGGATGGGTGACCGCCTGGGAATACTAGGTGCCGTAGACTTTTTCATTTTTCCTCACCCACAACCGCACCCCTTTCTTTCTTTATTTCTTTGTCACTATTGTTTTATCCTGTCATTGTTATGAAAAGTTTTTCCCCCTCCCAAACCCCCCCCCCCCACCACCACCACCGTTGAAGACATTGACTTGCCATGATATACCACTATTGTTGTGTCCTGTCATTGCAATCACAAGTTTTTCTCCAGCTCCCTTTAATTCGAGACAAGTGTATCATTAGGGCTATATATCATTCCGCATGCATGCACGCTGCACGAGTGTTCTCCCTCAGGAAAAGTGCCGAAAAGAAACAGGAGAACATCTTTCTTGATATGTTCTCAAACAAAATCTCTCGTTTTTTGTGGCTTGGATGTCGGAGTACACAAAGGGAAGTAAATGTGATGCAGAAATTAGGTCGATTGAGGCAATTTTAGACCACTTTAGGCTTCCCATGAGCAGCGTACGAACACTATGTTAAGAGGTTTGTTCACAAGTCGGACGAACGTAGCTAGCTTCAGACTCTCAGTACGGTGAGTGTGCGTGCGTGCGTCAGTCATCGGGGCAATCATATCCGGGCGTATATGCTACCATATAGCTTCTCAAGTCATATAACACAATGTACATTGTTTAGTTTAATGGGATAAGTAACCATATAGGTGGTCTAGAGTTGAATATTCAACTTTGCAAAATAAGTCTCGGGGCGGGCGGGTATAAAAAGCTTAAATTTCATCTTTCTAATGTCTACGACCATATCACGTTGAATATACCGGTTCTCGTCCGATCACCGAAGTCAAGCAGCGTCGAGCCTAGTCAGTACTTGGATGGGTGACCGCCTGGGAATACTAGGTGCCGTAGACTTTTTCATTTTTCCTCACCCACAACCGCACCCCTTTCTTTCTTTATTTCTTTGTCACTATTGTTTTATCCTGTCATTGTTATGAAAAGTTTTTCCCCCTCCCAAACCCCCCCCCCCCCCCACCACCACCACCGTTGAAGACATTGACTTGCCATGATATACCACTATTGTTGTGTCCTGTCATTGCAATCACAAGTTTTTCTCCAGCTCCCTTTAATTCGAGACAAGTGTATCATTAGGGCTATATATCATTCCGCATGCATGCACGCTGCACGAGTGTTCTCCCTCAGGAAAAGTGCCGAAAAGAAACAGGAGAACATCTTTCTTGATATGTTCTCAAACAAAATCTCTCGTTTTTTGTGGCTTGGATGTCGGAGTACACAAAGGGAAGTAAATGTGATGCAGAAATTAGGTCGATTGAGGCAATTTTAGACCACTTTAGGCTTCCCATGAGCAGCGTACGAACACTATGTTAAGAGGTTTGTTCACAAGTCGGACGAACGTAGCTAGCTTCAGACTCTCAGTACGGTGAGTGTGCGTGCGTGCGTCAGTCATCGGGGCAATCATATCCGGGCGTATATGCTACCATATAGCTTCTCAAGTCATATAACACAATGTACATTGTTTAGTTTAATGGGATAAGTAACCATATAGGTGGTCTAGAGTTGAATATTCAACTTTGCAAAATAAGTCTCGGGGCGGGCGGGTATAAAAAGCTTAAATTTCATCTTTCTAATGTCTACGACCATATCACGTTGAATATACCGGTTCTCGTCCGATCACCGAAGTCAAGCAGCGTCGAGCCTAGTCAGTACTTGGATGGGTGACCGCCTGGGAATACTAGGTGCCGTAGACTTTTTCATTTTTCCTCACCCACAACCGCACCCCTTTCTTTCTTTATTTCTTTGTCACTATTGTTTTATCCTGTCATTGTTATGAAAAGTTTTTCCCCCTCCCAAACCCCCCCCCCCCACCACCACCACCGTTGAAGACATTGACTTGCCATGATATACCACTATTGTTGTGTCCTGTCATTGCAATCACAAGTTTTTCTCCAGCTCCCTTTAATTCGAGACAAGTGTATCATTAGGGCTATATATCATTCCGCATGCATGCACGCTGCACGAGTGTTCTCCCTCAGGAAAAGTGCCGAAAAGAAACAGGAGAACATCTTTCTTGATATGTTCTCAAACAAAATCTCTCGTTTTTTGTGGCTTGGATGTCGGAGTACACAAAGGGAAGTAAATGTGATGCAGAAATTAGGTCGATTGAGGCAATTTTAGACCACTTTAGGCTTCCCATGAGCAGCGTACGAACACTATGTTAAGAGGTTTGTTCACAAGTCGGACGAACGTAGCTAGCTTCAGACTCTCAGTACGGTGAGTGTGCGTGCGTGCGTCAGTCATCGGGGCAATCATATCCGGGCGTATATGCTACCATATAGCTTCTCAAGTCATATAACACAATGTACATTGTTTAGTTTAATGGGATAAGTAACCATATAGGTGGTCTAGAGTTGAATATTCAACTTTGCAAAATAAGTCTCGGGGCGGGCGGGTATAAAAAGCTTAAATTTCATCTTTCTAATGTCTACGACCATATCACGTTGAATATACCGGTTCTCGTCCGATCACCGAAGTCAAGCAGCGTCGAGCCTAGTCAGTACTTGGATGGGTGACCGCCTGGGAATACTAGGTGCCGTAGACTTTTTCATTTTTCCTCACCCACAACCGCACCCCTTTCTTTCTTTATTTCTTTGTCACTATTGTTTTATCCTGTCATTGTTATGAAAAGTTTTTCCCCCTCCCAAACCCCCCCCCCCCCACCACCACCACCGTTGAAGACATTGACTTGCCATGATATACCACTATTGTTGTGTCCTGTCATTGCAATCACAAGTTTTTCTCCAGCTCCCTTTAATTCGAGACAAGTGTATCATTAGGGCTATATATCATTCCGCATGCATGCACGCTGCACGAGTGTTCTCCCTCAGGAAAAGTGCCGAAAAGAAACAGGAGAACATCTTTCTTGATATGTTCTCAAACAAAATCTCTCGTTTTTTGTGGCTTGGATGTCGGAGTACACAAAGGGAAGTAAATGTGATGCAGAAATTAGGTCGATTGAGGCAATTTTAGACCACTTTAGGCTTCCCATGAGCAGCGTACGAACACTATGTTAAGAGGTTTGTTCACAAGTCGGACGAACGTAGCTAGCTTCAGACTCTCAGTACGGTGAGTGTGCGTGCGTGCGTCAGTCATCGGGGCAATCATATCCGGGCGTATATGCTACCATATAGCTTCTCAAGTCATATAACACAATGTACATTGTTTAGTTTAATGGGATAAGTAACCATATAGGTGGTCTAGAGTTGAATATTCAACTTTGCAAAATAAGTCTCGGGGCGGGCGGGTATAAAAAGCTTAAATTTCATCTTTCTAATGTCTACGACCATATCACGTTGAATATACCGGTTCTCGTCCGATCACCGAAGTCAAGCAGCGTCGAGCCTAGTCAGTACTTGGATGGGTGACCGCCTGGGAATACTAGGTGCCGTAGACTTTTTCATTTTTCCTCACCCACAACCGCACCCCTTTCTTTCTTTATTTCTTTGTCACTATTGTTTTATCCTGTCATTGTTATGAAAAGTTTTTCCCCCTCCCAAACCCCCCCCCCCCCCCCACCACCACCACCGTTGAAGACATTGACTTGCCATGATATACCACTATTGTTGTGTCCTGTCATTGCAATCACAAGTTTTTCTCCAGCTCCCTTTAATTCGAGACAAGTGTATCATTAGGGCTATATATCATTCCGCATGCATGCACGCTGCACGAGTGTTCTCCCTCAGGAAAAGTGCCGAAAAGAAACAGGAGAACATCTTTCTTGATATGTTCTCAAACAAAATCTCTCGTTTTTTGTGGCTTGGATGTCGGAGTACACAAAGGGAAGTAAATGTGATGCAGAAATTAGGTCGATTGAGGCAATTTTAGACCACTTTAGGCTTCCCATGAGCAGCGTACGAACACTATGTTAAGAGGTTTGTTCACAAGTCGGACGAACGTAGCTAGCTTCAGACTCTCAGTACGGTGAGTGTGCGTGCGTGCGTCAGTCATCGGGGCAATCATATCCGGGCGTATATGCTACCATATAGCTTCTCAAGTCATATAACACAATGTACATTGTTTAGTTTAATGGGATAAGTAACCATATAGGTGGTCTAGAGTTGAATATTCAACTTTGCAAAATAAGTCTCGGGGCGGGCGGGTATAAAAAGCTTAAATTTCATCTTTCTAATGTCTACGACCATATCACGTTGAATATACCGGTTCTCGTCCGATCACCGAAGTCAAGCAGCGTCGAGCCTAGTCAGTACTTGGATGGGTGACCGCCTGGGAATACTAGGTGCCGTAGACTTTTTCATTTTTCCTCACCCACAACCGCACCCCTTTCTTTCTTTATTTCTTTGTCACTATTGTTTTATCCTGTCATTGTTATGAAAAGTTTTTCCCCCTCCCTATCCCCCCCCCCCACCACCACCACCGTTGAAGACATTGACTTGCCATGATATACCACTATTGTTGTGTCCTGTCATTGCAATCACAAGTTTTTCTCCAGCTCCCTTTAATTCGAGACAAGTGTATCATTAGGGCTATATATCATTCCGCATGCATGCACGCTGCACGAGTGTTCTCCCTCAGGAAAAGTGCCGAAAAGAAACAGGAGAACATCTTTCTTGATATGTTCTCAAACAAAATCTCTCGTTTTTTGTGGCTTGGATGTCGGAGTACACAAAGGGAAGTAAATGTGATGCAGAAATTAGGTCGATTGAGGCAATTTTAGACCACTTTAGGCTTCCCATGAGCAGCGTACGAACACTATGTTAAGAGGTTTGTTCACAAGTCGGACGAACGTAGCTAGCTTCAGACTCTCAGTACGGTGAGTGTGCGTGCGTGCGTCAGTCATCGGGGCAATCATATCCGGGCGTATATGCTACCATATAGCTTCTCAAGTCATATAACACAATGTACATTGTTTAGTTTAATGGGATAAGTAACCATATAGGTGGTCTAGAGTTGAATATTCAACTTTGCAAAATAAGTCTCGGGGCGGGCGGGTATAAAAAGCTTAAATTTCATCTTTCTAATGTCTACGACCATATCACGTTGAATATACCGGTTCTCGTCGTTCTCGTGTTTGTTCGTATTTTTTACCCCTCTCCTTCCGTTCTTTTTCGAAACCGTGGCCATCGGCTGATGTGTTTGTGATCAGCGGACATTTTAGTTGTTCTATTTAGGATTTTTGGTGAATAATTTGTGTTTTGACTGCATTTTTCGTGTCACTCCGCTGCGTCTCCGACGCACGCGGTCTTCACCTCAACGAGCATGGATTCCGCGAAATCCACTACCGCTGTTCAAAGCAGCACACAGAAACGCTGTGCGGTTATGAAAAACAACAGTGTACGTATCACCGATAATAAATTTGAAGCCCGTGATGTCCTTCGCGCGCTATCTGATGACATTGGGAAAGAAAACATTCTCGGTTGTGTGAATTCCAACGGGCAATGGATCGTAACACTTAAGGAAACGACAGATGTAGAGCTTCTACAGGAGGCTGGCGTACTGATTGATGGTGTAGGATACGAAGTACGAGGGGTAACAAGGAACCTACTCACTGTGAGTTTGTTTGGGGTACCAGTTTTCATAGATGACGACGAACTGTCAGATAAGCTTAGAGAATTTGGGTGCATACTCAAGAGCGCATGGACCCACAAAACCTATGAGGACTTTCCCAATGTAGAGAACGGGATAAGATATATCAGGTTAGAACTCCCGTCCAACGCAAAGAGCCTTCCGTACTCCATTTTCATATCTGGAGTCCATCTTCGATTGAAGCATAACGGACAATCCCGGGTATGCAACATTTGCCTTAGCTCGGACCATATCATGAGAGAGTGTAAGCAATATACTTGCAAAGAATGCGGTATGCAGGGTCACAGCGAAAGTAAATGCCCGCGGGTGAAATGTTACAGGTGCCAGCAATTCGGGCACAAAAGTTTCGACTGCCCTACTACTCCCCCTACACCCAAAGAAGACAACAATACCTCAGAAATGGAAACAAATGATTCGGCCTGCGCAGAACAAGATAATACAACAATCCAAGATATCCCGGACAACCCCCAGCCACGTGAAACGATCGAAACAGACAAACAGACCCCAGCAGAAAACGAAAACAAACCAAGCCGAAAGATTAATAGCTCCCAACCGAAACCGAGAAATAATGAAACCACAGACCCAGCGACACAGAACACAGAGAAAGAAGACAACTCAACCTCGCAGAAACGGAACCTCTCTAGTGATGACGATTGGACTGTCCAAACGAGGAAAATGAAAAACAACAAAAAGAAAGCCGACCCTACACCCAACCTAGCCAAAGCACGTAATTTTCAACCTCGCCAGCCATCACTAGACCAGCATTAACGATGTATTTTTCACTCACTGTTATAATGTTTTTACTCGCCTGCCTAAATTGCAACGGACTGATCAATCAGGATAAAAGAAGAGGGTTATTCTCTCACGTTTCTAAAAACAAATTTGACCTTGTTTTATTACAAGAAACCTTTTGGGACCAGTCAATTCATGACCAGGCCAAACTTGAATGGGATGGCGATATTTTATCTTCCTTCTATTCTCCCTCGAGACGAAGGGGAACGAGTTGTTTAATTAGGAAGGGTAGCGATATCGATGTACACCACTTCGAACCGGATATAAACGGTCGCTTTTTAAAATTAAGTATTACTGTGGATGGACAGTCTTTTACAGTTTTTAACATCTATGCTCCAAACACGCCGAGCGAACGAAAACAATTCCTAGAAGATATTTCAAGAAAACTCCGCAACGTGCCTGAACCAATTATTCTAGCGGGAGACTTCAATACCGTTCTTAATACTTACGTGGATAAATACCCAACAACACCTAACCCGGACTCTTCTCGAAAATCTCTGAAACTTATTATGACGGAATACGAGCTTGTCGATATTTGGAGAGAGCGCCACCCTTCTTTAATCCAATTTACAAGAACAGCCAGCAACCACAAAACCGCTTCCAGGATTGATAGATTTCTTTTAAACAAACAGCTAGTTCGCTACGTCAAATCATGCTCCATCTCTCGCTATCCCGATTCTGATCACGACATGGTTGAACTTAAACTTGACTTTACCCTTTTTCCTAGGGGCCCCGGTGTATGGATCTTTAATAACTCCATACTCGAGGACACATCCTTCTGTTCGGAAATAAGAGATCTCATCGAGCGAGAAAAACAGAAGACTTGTTACGACAATAATATCCTCCAGTGGTATGACGTTTTGAAAGATTCACTAAAAAGGACTGCAATCCAATTTACCAAGGTCAAAAGCAGACTCTCGCGTACACATCAAAGAAAACTAAGGAAACAAATCAACCACGAAAGGGCGAAAGCGCAAAAATATCAAGACTACGACACTACAAGGCTACGGAATTTAGAATTTCAGCTAGACGAGACGACCCGCGCAGATATCAGAGGAGCCGCGCTTAGATCGAGAATCAAGTGGTTCGAAGAAGGAGAACGTTCGTCAAAATTTTTCCTCAATTTAGAAAAATCTCGACAAAGCAAAAAAGTAATGCGCCAGATTCTCACCGACGAGGGCGCGATCATTAACGATCAAGACGATATTATCCACGAACAGGCCAGATTTTACAAAATGCTGTACACCGCAGAACCGTCAGTGAGTATTCAGAGGGAGGTATTACTTAGCCAGCTTTCTAAAACGTTGTCCGAACCTGATTCTCAGTCATGTGAGGGGGACATTTCGGCTACAGAACTCCAAAAATCACTTTTTGATATGGAGTCGAGTAAAAGCCCTGGTTTAGACGGACTCACTGTTGAGTTTTATAAGGAATTTTGGGATGTATTGGGGGAGGTTTTTCTCAAACTGACGAAAGAAATTTACAAAACACATGAAATGTGTAATTCTATGAAAACAGGCCTAATTACTTTGATACCCAAGAAAGGGGATTTGAGGAAACTTAAGAATTGGAGACCGATTAGTCTTTTGAACACAGACTACAAAATAATCACAAAGGCTCTGGCCAATAGAATCTCTAGGGTTATCAATTGCCTTGTCTCTAGTGACCAGACCTGTTGTGTTCCCGGCAGAGATATTGCCGACAATGTTCTGGCTATGAGAAATATTATTAATTATGTTAACGAAAACAAACTGGAGGGCTATGTTCTTAAAATTGATCAATTAAAAGCCTTCGATCGTGTAAACCATGAATATCTTATTAATGTTTTACAAAGGATGGGTTTCGGTACTACTTTAATTAACTGGGTTAAAATCCTTTACAACGATATTCAAGGCTGTATTAAACACAATGGTTATATTTCAGATGCTTTTCATATTCAGAGAGGGGTTCGCCAGGGTTGTCCAATTTCTGCTATTTTATATGTATTATCTGCTGAACCATTTCATGACGCTATCTACAAAAGTAAGAGTATAGTTGGTATTAAGTTTATGCATCATGAAGCTAAAATGTTTCAACATGCAGATGATACCACTTTCTTTCTCTCTGATACTTCTAGTGTTAAGTCCGTACAAAATGTTATTAACCTGTATGAAGGCGCCTCTGGCTCTAAGTGTAATGTAGAGAAAACCGAGTTACTAGTGCTCGGAAAGGGCAAAGTACGAAAAGACGAGTTCAACTTTCCTATTAGGAACGATTTTATAGAAGTGCTTGGTGTTTGTATCGGCAATGATAAGGATGCTCTTGAAAGAGAAAACTGGAAAACCAAGACTGCCTCTTGTTGCAATGTTCTCAAGAGGTGGAAAGGGCGGAACCTCTCCTTTAAAGGCAGAGCTCTTGTTGTAAATTCTCTAGTTGTCTCAAGACTGACATATCTTGCTACTATTATTCCGGTCCCTAAATGGGTAGGAGACTCTTTGAAAGAAAGTGTTATCGAATTTATGTGGGGAGGTAAGAAACCTTGCATATCCTACAATGTTCTACTTCAACCTGTAGACAAAGGTGGCCTTAACCTTTGTGACATTTTTCTAAAAAGAGACGCTTTACGTATGAAGTACATCTGTAAACTACTTAGCAACAGTATCAATCCGATGTTAAAAAGTTTAATGCTCTATTTTCTGAATCATTATGAATATATGAAACTAGGTTTACACGTGTTCCGTATTTTACCTCATAGCAATTCTATGAGAAAACTTTTACCGTATTATTATGAGATGTTGAGTGCCTGGAAAAAGCTAACCGATAAAAAGTTATGCCCACCAGTGAACAGGGATGAAATTCTTATGCAACCGCTGTTCCATAATCCATTTATTATAAATGACACTTACGATACCCTCTTTAACAGAGATTTCATTGAAGGTGGTATTATTTTTGTAGGCGATCTTATGTATGAAATGATCCCAAGACGGCTTCCCGCAGAGGGTATCCACGAAGCCATTACTATGGCCAACCCAAATTGTAAACTTAATATTGATGACGTACATGATTACGTCACATCTATTTTGAAGGCTTTCCCAAAAGATTGGCTTGAACAAATCTATTCGGGCGATAAAATTGTTAGTCAAAATGACAATGAGTCACTTTCACTCACTCTCTCTTGTGGTGATACCACGCTAGATGCATCCACCGTTAGTGTCAGGAATGCAACTGATCTCCTAAGGGAGGCCGTCTCAACAATCCCAAAAGGAGAAATACACTGGAAACACGTTTTTAACGATATCTCTTTTGAACATAGGTGGACCAATGTCTACAAAGGTCTAAAAGCTTTTCACGATAGTGACCTAGATTTCCGCCTTCTTCATAATATTTTATTCTGTAACGATAAGTTGTATCTTTTTAAGCTAGTTGACTCTCCTTTATGTACCTTATGTAAGAACCATAATGAAACTGTCTTGCATCTTTTTGTCGATTGCAAAACCGTAAATCTTCTCTGGAGAGATATTATCAAGAAGCTTCAGAAAATCTGTAAAATCAACAACAATGATAAATGGAGGCAAATAACAATCTTAGGTATGGAACTCAATTATAAGAGGAATGAGACAATCTCGATTGATTTTATTCTAAACACTTTCAAAAAAGTTGTTTGGACCACTCGTGTTAGCCTCCTGAACGGGGAAAAGCACATTAATATTCAAAACTTCTTTCATAATTCACTACGAAAGAAAATCGATTTCTTATTCCACTATTTTGTAAAGAAAAAAGAAATTTCTACATTTTGGGAGTTGTTTACTCAAGGTGACGTCATTCTCAATCCTCTTGAAGATGGCTCCTACGAGTACAAGTTTGACAGTTAATTTTCTCTTGCCTTCCCCAATCTAGGATTACTCTTTTATTGTTGTGCATGATTGTATCGATAGTGTTGTATTATTGTTATAGTTTTATATATATTCTCTTTCTTTATTTCTTGTAACCATGTTAATATCTGTACATTCAATCGGAGAACCAGTGGGTTTTTCCGTCAATAAAAAAAAAAAAAAAAAAAAAACCGGTTCTCGTCCGATCACCGAAGTCAAGCAGCGTCGAGCCTAGTCAGTACTTGGATGGGTGACCGCCTGGGAATACTAGGTGCCGTAGACTTTTTCATTTTTCCTCACCCACAACCGCACCCCTTTCTTTCTTTATTTCTTTGTCACTATTGTTTTATCCTGTCATTGTTATGAAAAGTTTTTCCCCCTCCCAAACCCCCCCCCCCACCACCACCACCGTTGAAGACATTGACTTGCCATGATATACCACTATTGTTGTGTCCTGTCATTGCAATCACAAGTTTTTCTCCAGCTCCCTTTAATTCGAGACAAGTGTATCATTAGGGCTATATATCATTCCGCATGCATGCACGCTGCACGAGTGTTCTCCCTCAGGAAAAGTGCCGAAAAGAAACAGGAGAACATCTTTCTTGATATGTTCTCAAACAAAATCTCTCGTTTTTTGTGGCTTGGATGTCGGAGTACACAAAGGGAAGTAAATGTGATGCAGAAATTAGGTCGATTGAGGCAATTTTAGACCACTTTAGGCTTCCCATGAGCAGCGTACGAACACTATGTTAAGAGGTTTGTTCACAAGTCGGACGAACGTAGCTAGCTTCAGACTCTCAGTACGGTGAGTGTGCGTGCGTGCGTCAGTCATCGGGGCAATCATATCCGGGCGTATATGCTACCATATAGCTTCTCAAGTCATATAACACAATGTACATTGTTTAGTTTAATGGGATAAGTAACCATATAGGTGGTCTAGAGTTGAATATTCAACTTTGCAAAATAAGTCTCGGGGCGGGCGGGTATAAAAAGCTTAAATTTCATCTTTCTAATGTCTACGACCATATCACGTTGAATATACCGGTTCTCGTAGACGTGTTTTTCTGTGCTCTCGATTTTTCACTGTTTTGGCCGTTCTGAGCCGTTTTTTCTACTTCAAAAAGTGTCTGTCAGGATTGCAACTATGTTCTGACCGTTGTGGACTACTTGTTTATTCATTTACCTGGAAAACCTTTCTATTCAGACAAGTTGAAAAAATAACGTTTATCGCCTGCCTCTTTGGTAGCGGTAGGAACAATGGCTGACCCCGCCTCACGTGTGAGAGCGGGCAGCGATGGTACCGGTGTGTACAGTGAGTTACGAGAGAACAGTGTGAAGATCGTCGACCACACGTTTAGCGCACTAGACGTGCTGGGTGCCGCAGTGGAGGACATTGGAGTAGAAAATATTCTTGGTTGTGTTAAGGTAGGAGGAGAGTGGGTGCTAACCATTAAGTCGAAGAGTGACGCAGAATTACTGCAGAATACGGGTCTTGTAATCGCTGGGAAACCGTGTGATGTTAGAGGAGTCACCAAGAGCTTGATTACAGTGAGTTTATTTGGCGTTCCTGCTTTCATTTCTGATGAGGAACTCTCGGAAAAGTTAGTGGCTTACGGTTGCGCCATGAAAAGTGAATGGACACATAAAACTTATGAGGAACATCCTACGGTCGAAAATGGGATTCGCTACGCCCGTATTGAACTCCCATCGAACAAGAAGAGTCTGCCGTACTCAATTTTGGTTTCCGGCAGCCACCTGAGATTAAAGCATAACGGACAAACTCGTGTGTGTAATTTATGTCTGGGGGAAAACCATTTGATGAGAGAATGTGCACAATACGTTTGCAAGGAGTGTAACCAGCAAGGACACTCTGAAAACAAGTGTCCCAAAGTGAAATGTTACAAATGCCAAGGACGTGGACATAAAAGTTTTCACTGTGAAGCAAAAGACAGCGATGCGACAAAGATGGAGGAGGGGTCGCAAAACGATCACTCTGTGAACCCTCAGACTACCGACGCCGTTCCTGACCCCCCGCCCTGTACTGACCCTACTGAATCTGTAGAACCGGAGTCTACAAATACTGAAAAAAACGTTAAGCAAAAGCAGTCCTACACAACCAGAAGAGAAAGAAGAAACAAGTACGAGCAGCCCCATAAATACCACAGCAGAAGTCGATACAGTAAGCGAGACGGGTAAACGAGGGAGAGAGTCGAGTGGAGAAGAATTATCGGTGAATGAGACCACATGGCAGGTGGTCAGAACGAAGCAAAACAAAAAGAAGTTTGTGCCCAATACAAGTACGGCAAGATTGTTCACACCTGCGAACCGATAATGTATTACTGTCTAATTGGACTTATACTTATGATCAAGCTCGCCACACTCAATTGTAATGGCTTGGTCGGTAGAGAAAAAAGGACAGATTTATTTGCATTGTTAAGAAAGAACAATTATGATTTAACGCTCCTTCAAGAAACGTTTTGGGACGACGATATTTCTAAAGCGGCAAATCTCGATTGGGAAGGGGAAATCTTGTTTTCTAATTTCCCTGACGCAAGAAGAAGAGGCACTGCCTCCTTATTTAGACATAATAGTGATTTCGATGTTATTTCCCATACAACTCCTTACAAAGGGAGGACACAAGTTCTGGAGATAGATATTGATGGCAAGATAATTAGTGTAATTAATATATATGCGCCGTGCAATGTGCCGGCGGAGCGTAAAGCTTTCTTTTCGGATTTAGACAGAATTATTACCTCCTGTCACGGACCTGTTGTGCTCACCGGGGATTTTAACAATGTAATTAACCCATACCAAGACAGGTTTCCACCCGGCCCTCGACCGGACTCTTCAAGAAAAGTCCTTAAAGATCTCATGGACAAATTTAATTTGATTGATGTATGGAGGGATAAACATCCCTCGAAAATTCAGTTTACGCGTACATCTAGTAACATGTCTTCGGGATCCAGGATTGACAGATTTTTAATTAGTAAAGAACTTTTACCGCACGTAGTTAAATGCGAAATTTCGCATTACCCAGCGTCAGACCACGATATTGTGGAGTTATACCTTGACCTTACTCTAATTCCTAGAGGTCCGGGTACATGGATTTTCAACAATTCCTTTTTAGAAGACGATACTTTTTGCCAAGGAATCAGACAATTTATTTTGGACAGTTGGTTAAATACGTCGCATTCTGACTCTACAGCACTTAAATTATGGTATGACAACCTTAAAAAGGAGATTAGAATTAGGAGTGCTACATTCGGCAAACGCCAAAAATCGAGGCGTGAAAAAGAGAAAAAGCTGCTGCTGAAGAAGATAAATTACGAACAAATTAAAGCTCACAAATTTGGTGATTACGACACCACAAGGCTTCTCGAACTGCGTAGCCGTCTTAATGTTTTACTGCGGCACGAAATTAACGGGGCAGCTATTCGTTCCAAGGTACTGTGGTATGAGGAAGGTGAGAAGTCGACGAAATTCTTTCTAAACCTAGAGACCTCGAGACAAAAAAAGAAAGTAATGAGATCGGTTCTTACGGACAGAGGTGAAATCGTCACGGATCAAGAATTAATTCTTCGTGAGCAGGCCTTATTTTATAAAAATCTTTATTCGCTCGAACACACTCAGGAAAATATTCAGCGTGAATTTTTGCACCATTTGGACAAAACTCTTTCGGAAGAGGAAATCAAGTTGTGTGAAGAAGAGATCACCTTAGAGGAACTTTCTAATGCCCTCGTTGCAATGAAAACTAATAAAAGCCCTGGACTTGATGGGCTGACTGTTGAATTTTTTAAACATTTTTGGGATGTGCTTGGACCTATTCTTATTCGTATTTGTAGCGCTATTTTTGAATCAAACGAGATGTGCGATTCCATGAAAACAGGTATGATTTCTCTTATTCCCAAAAAAGGGGACCTTAGGAAACTTTCAAATTGGAGACCAATTAGCCTCCTAAATATTGATTATAAAATCATTACGAAAGCTTTAGCTAACAGAATTTCAAAAGTTATAAGTTCAATTGTTTCTAGTGACCAGACCTGTTGCATTCCTGGAAGAGACATTGCTGATAATATTATGGTTATTCGTAATATTATCCGTTACGTAAATCAAACAAATTGTGACGGTTTACTCCTCAAAATTGATCAATTAAAGGCCTTCGATAGGGTTGATCACCAGTATTTGTTTAATGTCTTGAAGAAAGTAGGTTTCGGCCAGTATTTTCGTAACTGGGTTGCAATTTTGTACACAGATATCAACAGTCATATTAAGCATAACGGTTACTTGTCTAATATCTTTGAAATCAAAAGAGGTGTGAGGCAAGGGTGCCCTATTTCGGCACTGTTGTATGTAATTAGTGCAGAACCGTTCCGCGAAGCAATTTATAAGAACAACCATATTTCGGGTATCAAATTTCTCCATTTTGAGCCTCGCATGTTTCAGCATGCTGACGATACCACTTTTATGCTAGCCAATACCGAAAGCATTGATCACGTCTTCCAAACTATCAAAAATTATGAAAGAGCATCAGGATCTAAATGTAATTACGATAAAACTGAGTTGCTCCTAATTGGCAAATCCAAAAATCTCAAAATGACTTATCCATTCCCCGTGAGATATGATTACCTAACGGTACTTGGGGTTGCGGTAGGGAATGACGACCGCATTGTCGAAAGAGAAAATTGGGAAGAACTTAGTGCTAAGCGCGGAACGGTTCTGAAGCGCTGGAAGGGGCGCAAATTGTCCTTCAAAGGCAAAACGCTTGTTGTAAACGCCCTGGTGGCGTCACGTTTTATTTATATGGCGACCGTTGTCTGTGTACCAGATTGGGTTTGTACTGATTATCGTAAGAATGTTATTGATTTTTTTTGGGGTCATGGAAAACACCTCATTAGTTACGATGTGTTAACGCTCCCCGTTGAGAAAGGGGGACTCAATCTTTTTGACCTCAAACAGAGAAGAGATGCACTCAGATTAAAAATTATTGGCAAAATTCAAAGAAACGAAATCAATGAAATGTTGAAAGCTTTACTTGTTTATAACTTTAACCAGTATGAAAACATGAACATGGGGCTGCAAGTTTTGAAAATGTTACCGGACTTTAAGTCATTACGTAAATTACCAGGTTATGTCCGGGAAATGTTACTTGCTTGGCGAAAGCTGACCGAGGACAGACTCCGCCCACCTGACAACAGGGAGGAAATTCTGTCCCAACCCCTCTTTCATAATCACCTTCTACGGGATTCGAAAGGTAAAATGTTTCTTGATAAGTCTTTCATTTCGGGGGGAATTCTCTGTGTAAGGGACCTTATGTACGAAATATTGCCGAGAAGAATGCCTAGTGAGGCAATTCATGAGCTCATTTTGCTAAGTGATCCGGATAATTCGATGACCATTGACGAAGTGAGAGAATTAACCGACAAACTGTGCAAAGCACTCCCCGATCACTGGCTCCCGACAATTCTAGAAAGCGACACCCTTGTTGCCATTGACAACGAGGAGAGCTTTCAGTTGGATTTTCAAGGCGAGAGAGAAAATTACTGGGTTAGTTCAACCACACTTAACACAAAAAGCGCGATTCAACTGTTTCACCAACGCGCTACCGTCAAACCCATTGGAGAAGTGTACTGGTTAAAGATCTACCCAGAGCTCGATTTTAACAAAATTTGGAAGAGTGTGTACTCGGGTTTTAAGTTGTTTAGTGATGCCGACATAGATTTTAAGATCAGACACAATGTTCTTTTTACGAATCATAAGATGTATGTGTGTAAAATGATTGATTCACCTCTTTGTACATTTTGTAAGTCCGAGGTAGAAACCACTTCCCACCTCTTTCTAGATTGTAATATAACCTATCCTGTTTGGAGACGACTTATAGATAAGCTTTCACGTGTCAACGCCTCACACGACGTCCAGCGATGGAGGAAGGTCACTCTCTTCGGAGACTGTGAACCAGAAACAAACAAATCGGCGAACAAACAAAGTAACCTCTTGTTTGATTTTCTCCTCAATTGCTACAAAAACGTTGTCTGGAATAGCAGAGTGAGTGTCATAAATCTTGAGCGTCCTGTCGATTTGGAAAGATTCTTTCACAACTCAGTGCAGCAGAAACTCAAGATTGTTTACAATTCCTTGAGAAGCAAAAATAAGATTGACAGATTTTGGGAAACGTTCAGTCAAAATGACATTCCGACGTCGTGTGAGGCAGACAATGACTCCTATGTATATACATTAGACCAGTGAACTTTTCTTTTTAACTTTGTTTTTGACTTGCTTAACTTGATGTTTATCTCTTTTCAGTTTGATCATAATATTTAATTTTTGTACTTGTAAAGTTTATGGGTAACCAGTGGGTTACCGTCAAATAAAAAAAAAAAAAAAAAAAAAAAAAAAAAAAAAAAAAAACCGGTTCTCGTCCGATCACCGAAGTCAAGCAGCGTCGAGCCTAGTCAGTACTTGGATGGGTGACCGCCTGGGAATACTAGGTGCCGTAGACTTTTTCATTTTTCCTCACCCACAACCGCACCCCTTTCTTTCTTTATTTCTTTGTCACTATTGTTTTATCCTGTCATTGTTATGAAAAGTTTTTCCCCCTCCCTATCCCCCCCCCCCACCACCACCACCGTTGAAGACATTGACTTGCCATGATATACCACTATTGTTGTGTCCTGTCATTGCAATCACAAGTTTTTCTCCAGCTCCCTTTAATTCGAGACAAGTGTATCATTAGGGCTATATATCATTCCGCATGCATGCACGCTGCACGAGTGTTCTCCCTCAGGAAAAGTGCCGAAAAGAAACAGGAGAACATCTTTCTTGATATGTTCTCAAACAAAATCTCTCGTTTTTTGTGGCTTGGATGTCGGAGTACACAAAGGGAAGTAAATGTGATGCAGAAATTAGGTCGATTGAGGCAATTTTAGACCACTTTAGGCTTCCCATGAGCAGCGTACGAACACTATGTTAAGAGGTTTGTTCACAAGTCGGACGAACGTAGCTAGCTTCAGACTCTCAGTACGGTGAGTGTGCGTGCGTGCGTCAGTCATCGGGGCAATCATATCCGGGCGTATATGCTACCATATAGCTTCTCAAGTCATATAACACAATGTACATTGTTTAGTTTAATGGGATAAGTAACCATATAGGTGGTCTAGAGTTGAATATTCAACTTTGCAAAATAAGTCTCGGGGCGGGCGGGTATAAAAAGCTTAAATTTCATCTTTCTAATGTCTACGACCATATCACGTTGAATATACCGGTTCTCGTCGTTCACGTGTTTGTTCGTATTTTTTACCCCTTTCCTTCCGTTCTTTTTCGGAACCGTGGCCATCGGCTGATGTGTTTGTGATCAGCGGACATTTTAGTTGTTCTATTTAGGATTTTTGGTGAATAATTTGTGTTTTGACTGCATTTTTCGTGTCACTCCGCTGCGTCTCCGACGCACGCGGTCTTCACCTCAACGAGCATGGATTCCGCGAAATCCACTACCGCTGTTCAAAGCAGCACACAGAAACGCTGTGCGGTTATGAAAAACAACAGTGTACGTATCACCGATAATAAATTTGAAGCCCGTGATGTCCTTCGCGCGCTATCTGATGACATTGGGAAAGAAAACATTCTCGGTTGTGTGAATTCCAACGGGCAATGGATCGTAACACTTAAGGAAACGACAGATGTAGAGCTTCTACAGGAGGCTGGCGTACTGATTGATGGTGTAGGATACGAAGTACGAGGGGTAACAAGGAACCTACTCACTGTGAGTTTGTTTGGGGTACCAGTTTTCATAGATGACGACGAACTGTCAGATAAGCTTAGAGAATTTGGGTGCATACTCAAGAGCGCATGGACCCACAAAACCTATGAGGACTTTCCCAATGTAGAGAACGGGATAAGATATATTAGGTTAGAACTCCCGTCCAACGCAAAGAGCCTTCCGTACTCCATTTTCATATCTGGAGTCCATCTTCGATTGAAGCATAACGGACAATCCCGGGTATGCAACATTTGCCTTAGCTCGGACCATATCATGAGAGAGTGTAAGCAATATACTTGCAAAGAATGCGGTATGCAGGGTCACAGCGAAAGTAAATGCCCGCGGGTGAAATGTTACAGGTGCCAGCAATTCGGGCACAAAAGTTTCGACTGCCCTACTACTCCCCCTACACCCAAAGAAGACAACAATACCTCAGAAATGGAAACAAATGATTCGGCCTGCGCAGAACAAGATAATACAACAATCCAAGATATCCCGGACAACCCCCAGCCACGTGAAACGATCGAAACAGACAAACAGACCCCAGCAGAAAACGAAAACAAACCAAGCCGAAAGATTAATAGCTCCCAACCGAAACCGAGAAATAATGAAACCACAGACCCAGCGACACAGAACACAGAGAAAGAAGACAACTCAACCTCGCAGAAACGGAACCTCTCTAGTGATGACGATTGGACTGTCCAAACGAGGAAAATGAAAAACAACAAAAAGAAAGCCGACCCTACACCCAACCTAGCCAAAGCACGTAATTTTCAACCTCGCCAGCCATCACTAGACCAGCATTAACGATGTATTTTTCACTCACCGTTATAATGTTTTTACTCGCCTGCCTAAATTGCAACGGACTGATCAATCAAGATAAAAGAAGAGGGTTATTCTCTCACGTTTCTAAAAACAAATTTGACCTTGTTTTATTACAAGAAACCTTTTGGGACCAGTCAATTCATGACCAGGCCAAACTTGAATGGGATGGCGATATTTTATCTTCCTTCTATTCTCCCTCGAGACGAAGGGGAACGAGTTGTTTAATTAGGAAGGGTAGCGATATCGATGTACACCACTTCGAACCGGATATAAACGGTCGCTTTTTAAAATTAAGTATTACTGTGGATGGACAGTCTTTTACAGTTTTTAACATCTATGCTCCAAACACGCCGAGCGAACGAAAACAATTCCTAGAAGATATTTCAAGAAAACTCCGCAACGTGCCTGAACCAATTATTCTAGCGGGAGACTTCAATACCGTTCTTAATACTTACGTGGATAAATACCCAACAACACCTAACCCGGACTCTTCTCGAAAATCTCTGAAACTTATTATGACGGAATACGAGCTTGTCGATATTTGGAGAGAGCGCCACCCTTCTTTAATCCAATTTACAAGAACAGCCAGCAACCACAAAACCGCTTCCAGGATTGATAGATTTCTTTTAAACAAACAGCTAGTTCGCTACGTCAAATCATGCTCCATCTCTCGCTATCCCGATTCTGATCACGACATGGTTGAACTTAAACTTGACTTTACCCTTTTTCCTAGGGGCCCCGGTGTATGGATCTTTAATAACTCCATACTCGAGGACACATCCTTCTGTTCGGAAATAAGAGATCTCATCGAGCGAGAAAAACAGAAGACTTGTTACGACAATAATATCCTCCAGTGGTATGACGTTTTGAAAGATTCACTAAAAAGGACTGCAATCAAATTTACCAAGGTCAAAAGCAGACTCTCGCGTACACATCAAAGAAAACTAAGGAAACAATCAACCACGAAAGGGCGAAAGCGCAAAAATATCAAGACTACGACACTACAAGGCTACGGAATTTAGAATTTCAGCTAGACGAGACGACCCGCCCAGATATCAGAGGAGCCGCGCTTAGATCGAGAATCAAGTGGTTCGAAGAAGGAGAACGTTCGTCAAAATTTTTCCTCAATTTAGAAAAATCTCGACAAAGCAAAAAAGTAATGCGCCAGATTCTCACCGACGAGGGCGCGATCATTAACGATCAAGACGACATTATCCACGAACAGGCCAGATTTTACAAAACGCTGTACACCGCAGAACCGTCAGTGAGTATTCAGAGGGAGGTATTACTTAGCCAGCTTTCTAAAACGTTGTCCGAACCTGATTCTCAGTCATGTGAGGGGGACATTTCGGCTACAGAACTCCAAAAATCACTTCTTGATATGGAGTCGAGTAAAAGCCCTGGTTTAGACGGACTCACTGTTGAGTTTTATAAGGAATTTTGGGATGTATTGGGGGAGGTTTTTCTCAAACTGACGAAAGAAATTTACAAAACACATGAAATGTGTAATTCTATGAAAACAGGCCTAATTACTTTGATACCCAAGAAAGGGGATTTGAGGAAACTTAAGAATTGGAGACCGATTAGTCTTTTGAACACAGACTACAAAATAATCACAAAGGCTCTGGCCAATAGAATCTCTAGGGTTATCAATTGCCTTGTCTCTAGTGACCAGACCTGTTGTGTTCCCGGCAGAGATATTGCCGACAATGTTCTGGCTATGAGAAATATTATTAATTATGTTAACGAAAACAAACTGGAGGGCTATGTTCTTAAAATTGATCAATTAAAAGCCTTCGATCGAGTAAACCATGAATATCTTATTAATGTTTTACAAAGGATGGGTTTCGGTACTAATTTAATTAACTGGGTTAAAATCCTCTACAACGATATTCAAGGCTGTATTAAACACAATGGTTATATTTCAGATACTTTTCATATTCAGAGAGGGGTTCGCCAGGGTTGTCCAATTTCTGCTATTTTATATGTATTATCTGCTGAACCATTTCATGACGCTATTTACAAAAGTAAGAGTGTAATTGGTATTAAGTTTATGCATCATGAAGCTAAAATGTTTCAACATGCAGATGATACCACTTTCTTTCTCTCTGATACTTCTAGTGTTAAGTCCGTACAAAATGTTATTAACCTGTATGAAGGCGCCTCTGGCTCTAAGTGTAATGTAGAGAAAACCGAGTTACTAGTGCTCGGAAAGGGCAAAGTACGAAAAGACGAGTTCAATTTTCCGATTAGGAACGATTTTATAGAAGTGCTTGGTGTTTGTATCGGCAATGATAAGGATGCTCTTGAAAGAGAAAACTGGAAAACCAAGACTGCCTCTTGTTGCAATGTTCTCAAGAGGTGGAAAGGGCGGAACCTCTCCTTTAAAGGCAGAGCTCTTGTTGTAAATTCTCTAGTTGTCTCAAGACTGACATATCTTGCTACTATTATTCCGGTCCCTAAATGGGTAGGAGACTCTTTGAAAGAAAGTGTTATCGAATTTATGTGGGGAGGTAAGAAACCTGGCATATCCTACAATGTTCTTCTTCAACCTGTAGACAAAGGTGGCCTTAACCTTTGTGACCTTTTTCTAAAGAGAGACGCTTTACGTATGAAGTACATCTGTAAACTACTTAGCAACAGTATCAATCCGATGTTAAAAGATTTAATGCTCTATTTTCTAAACCATTATGACTATATGAAACTAGGTTTACACGTATTTCGTATTTTACCTCATAGCAATTCTATGAGAAAACTTTTACCGTATTATGATGAGTTGTTGAGTGCCTGGAAAAGGCTAACGGATAAAAAGTTATGCCCTCCAGTGAACAGGGAAGAAATTCTTATGCAACCGCTGTTCCATAATCCATTTATTGTAAATGAAACTGGCGAAACCCTCTTTAACAGAGATTTCATTGAAGGTGGTATTATTTTTGTAGGCGACCTTATGTATGAAATGATCCCAAGACGGCTTCCCGCGGAGGGTATCCATGAAGCCATTACTATGGCCAACCCAACTTGTAAACTTGATGTTGATGATGTATTTGATTACGTCACATCTATTTTGAAGGCTTTTCCAAAAGATTGGCTCGAACAAATCTATTCGGGCGATAAAATTGTCAGTCAAAATGACAATGAGTCACTTTCACTCACCCTCTCTTGTGGTGACACCACGCTAGATGCGTCCTCCGTTAGTGTCAGGAATGCAACTGATCTCCTTAGGGAGGCCGTCTCAACAATTCCAAAAGGCGAAATCCACTGGAAACACGTTTTTAACGATGTCTCTTTTGAACATAGGTGGACCAATATCTACAAAGGTCTAAAAGCTTTTCACGATAGTGACCTCGATTTCCGTATTCTTCATAATATTTTATTCTGTAACGATAAGTTGTATCTTTTTAAGCTAGTTGACTCTCCTTTATGTACCTTATGTAAGAACCATAATGAAACTGTCTTGCATCTTTTTGTCGATTGCAAAACCGTAAATCTTCTCTGGAGAGATATTATCAAGAAGCTTCAGAAAATCTGTAAAATCAGCAACAATGATAAATGGAGGCAAATTACTATCTTAGGTATGGAACTCAATCATAGGAGGCATGAGACAATTTCGATTGATTTTATTCTAAACACTTTCAAAAAAGTTGTTTGGACCACTCGTGTTAGCCTCCTGAACGGAGAAAAACACATTAATATTCAAAACTTCTTTCATAATTCACTACGAAAGAAAATCGATTTCTTATTCCACTATTTTGTAAAGAAAAAAGACATTTCTACATTTTGGGAGTTGTTTACTCAAGGTGACGTCATTCTCAATCCTCTTGAAGATGGCTCCTACGAGTACAAGTTTGACAGTTAATTTTCTCATGCCTTCCCCATTCTAGGATTACTTTTTTTATTGTTGTGCATGATTGTATTGATAGTGTTGTATTATTGTTATAGTTTTATATATATTCTCTTTCTTTATTTCTTGTAACCATGTTAATATCTGTACATTCAATCGGAGAACCAGTGGGTTCTTCCGTCAATAAAAAAAAAAAAAAAAAACCGGTTCTCGTCCGATCACCGAAGTCAAGCAGCGTCGAGCCTAGTCAGTACTTGGATGGGTGACCGCCTGGGAATACTAGGTGCCGTAGACTTTTTCATTTTTCCTCACCCACAACCGCACCCCTTTCTTTCTTTATTTCTTTGTCACTATTGTTTTATCCTGTCATTGTTATGAAAAGTTTTTCCCCCTCCCTATCCCCCCCCCCACCACCACCACCGTTGAAGACATTGACTTGCCATGATATACCACTATTGTTGTGTCCTGTCATTGCAATCACAAGTTTTTCTCCAGCTCCCTTTAATTCGAGACAAGTGTATCATTAGGGCTATATATCATTCCGCATGCATGCACGCTGCACGAGTGTTCTCCCTCAGGAAAAGTGCCGAAAAGAAACAGGAGAACATCTTTCTTGATATGTTCTCAAACAAAATCTCTCGTTTTTTGTGGCTTGGATGTCGGAGTACACAAAGGGAAGTAAATGTGATGCAGAAATTAGGTCGATTGAGGCAATTTTAGACCACTTTAGGCTTCCCATGAGCAGCGTACGAACACTATGTTAAGAGGTTTGTTCACAAGTCGGACGAACGTAGCTAGCTTCAGACTCTCAGTACGGTGAGTGTGCGTGCGTGCGTCAGTCATCGGGGCAATCATATCCGGGCGTATATGCTACCATATAGCTTCTCAAGTCATATAACACAATGTACATTGTTTAGTTTAATGGGATAAGTAACCATATAGGTGGTCTAGAGTTGAATATTCAACTTTGCAAAATAAGTCTCGGGGCGGGCGGGTATAAAAAGCTTAAATTTCATCTTTCTAATGTCTACGACCATATCACGTTGAATATACCGGTTCTCGTAGACGTGTTTTTCTGTGCTCTCGATTTTTCACTGTTTTGGCCGTTCTGAGCCGTTTTTTCTACTTCAAAAAGTGTCTGTCAGGATTGCAACTATGTTCTGACCGTTGTGGACTACTTGTTTATTCATTTACCTGGAAAACCTTTCTATTCAGACAAGTTGAAAAAATAACGTTTATCGCCTGCCTCTTTGGTAGCGGTAGGAACAATGGCTGACCCCGCCTCACGTGTGAGAGCGGGCAGCGATGGTACCGGTGTGTACAGTGAGTTACGAGAGAACAGTGTGAAGATCGTCGACCACACGTTTAGCGCACTAGACGTGCTGGGTGCCGCAGTGGAGGACATTGGAGTAGAAAATATTCTTGGTTGTGTTAAGGTAGGAGGAGAGTGGGTGCTAACCATTAAGTCGAAGAGTGACGCAGAATTACTGCAGAATACGGGTCTTGTAATCGCTGGGAAACCGTGTGATGTTAGAGGAGTCACCAAGAGCTTGATTACAGTGAGTTTATTTGGCGTTCCTGCTTTCATTTCTGATGAGGAACTCTCGGAAAAGTTAGTGGCTTACGGTTGCGCCATGAAAAGTGAATGGACACATAAAACTTATGAGGAACATCCTACGGTCGAAAATGGGATTCGCTACGCCCGTATTGAACTCCCATCGAACAAGAAGAGTCTGCCGTACTCAATTTTGGTTTCCGGCAGCCACCTGAGATTAAAGCATAACGGACAAACTCGTGTGTGTAATTTATGTCTGGGGGAAAACCATTTGATGAGAGAATGTGCACAATACGTTTGCAAGGAGTGTAACCAGCAAGGACACTCTGAAAACAAGTGTCCCAAAGTGAAATGTTACAAATGCCAAGGACGTGGACATAAAAGTTTTCACTGTGAAGCAAAAGACAGCGATGCGACAAAGATGGAGGAGGGGTCGCAAAACGATCACTCTGTGAACCCTCAGACTACCGACGCCGTTCCTGACCCCCCGCCCTGTACTGACCCTACTGAATCTGTAGAACCGGAGTCTACAAATACTGAAAAAAACGTTAAGCAAAAGCAGTCCTACACAACCAGAAGAGAAAGAAGAAACAAGTACGAGCAGCCCCATAAATACCACAGCAGAAGTCGATACAGTAAGCGAGACGGGTAAACGAGGGAGAGAGTCGAGTGGAGAAGAATTATCGGTGAATGAGACCACATGGCAGGTGGTCAGAACGAAGCAAAACAAAAAGAAGTTTGTGCCCAATACAAGTACGGCAAGATTGTTCACACCTGCGAACCGATAATGTATTACTGTCTAATTGGACTTATACTTATGATCAAGCTCGCCACACTCAATTGTAATGGCTTGGTCGGTAGAGAAAAAAGGACAGATTTATTTGCATTGTTAAGAAAGAACAATTATGATTTAACGCTCCTTCAAGAAACGTTTTGGGACGACGATATTTCTAAAGCGGCAAATCTCGATTGGGAAGGGGAAATCTTGTTTTCTAATTTCCCTGACGCAAGAAGAAGAGGCACTGCCTCCTTATTTAGACATAATAGTGATTTCGATGTTATTTCCCATACAACTCCTTACAAAGGGAGGACACAAGTTCTGGAGATAGATATTGATGGCAAGATAATTAGTGTAATTAATATATATGCGCCGTGCAATGTGCCGGCGGAGCGTAAAGCTTTCTTTTCGGATTTAGACAGAATTATTACCTCCTGTCACGGACCTGTTGTGCTCACCGGGGATTTTAACAATGTAATTAACCCATACCAAGACAGGTTTCCACCCGGCCCTCGACCGGACTCTTCAAGAAAAGTCCTTAAAGATCTCATGGACAAATTTAATTTGATTGATGTATGGAGGGATAAACATCCCTCGAAAATTCAGTTTACGCGTACATCTAGTAACATGTCTTCGGGATCCAGGATTGACAGATTTTTAATTAGTAAAGAACTTTTACCGCACGTAGTTAAATGCGAAATTTCGCATTACCCAGCGTCAGACCACGATATTGTGGAGTTATACCTTGACCTTACTCTAATTCCTAGAGGTCCGGGTACATGGATTTTCAACAATTCCTTTTTAGAAGACGATACTTTTTGCCAAGGAATCAGACAATTTATTTTGGACAGTTGGTTAAATACGTCGCATTCTGACTCTACAGCACTTAAATTATGGTATGACAACCTTAAAAAGGAGATTAGAATTAGGAGTGCTACATTCGGCAAACGCCAAAAATCGAGGCGTGAAAAAGAGAAAAAGCTGCTGCTGAAGAAGATAAATTACGAACAAATTAAAGCTCACAAATTTGGTGATTACGACACCACAAGGCTTCTCGAACTGCGTAGCCGTCTTAATGTTTTACTGCGGCACGAAATTAACGGGGCAGCTATTCGTTCCAAGGTACTGTGGTATGAGGAAGGTGAGAAGTCGACGAAATTCTTTCTAAACCTAGAGACCTCGAGACAAAAAAAGAAAGTAATGAGATCGGTTCTTACGGACAGAGGTGAAATCGTCACGGATCAAGAATTAATTCTTCGTGAGCAGGCCTTATTTTATAAAAATCTTTATTCGCTCGAACACACTCAGGAAAATATTCAGCGTGAATTTTTGCACCATTTGGACAAAACTCTTTCGGAAGAGGAAATCAAGTTGTGTGAAGAAGAGATCACCTTAGAGGAACTTTCTAATGCCCTCGTTGCAATGAAAACTAATAAAAGCCCTGGACTTGATGGGCTGACTGTTGAATTTTTTAAACATTTTTGGGATGTGCTTGGACCTATTCTTATTCGTATTTGTAGCGCTATTTTTGAATCAAACGAGATGTGCGATTCCATGAAAACAGGTATGATTTCTCTTATTCCCAAAAAAGGGGACCTTAGGAAACTTTCAAATTGGAGACCAATTAGCCTCCTAAATATTGATTATAAAATCATTACGAAAGCTTTAGCTAACAGAATTTCAAAAGTTATAAGTTCAATTGTTTCTAGTGACCAGACCTGTTGCATTCCTGGAAGAGACATTGCTGATAATATTATGGTTATTCGTAATATTATCCGTTACGTAAATCAAACAAATTGTGACGGTTTACTCCTCAAAATTGATCAATTAAAGGCCTTCGATAGGGTTGATCACCAGTATTTGTTTAATGTCTTGAAGAAAGTAGGTTTCGGCCAGTATTTTCGTAACTGGGTTGCAATTTTGTACACAGATATCAACAGTCATATTAAGCATAACGGTTACTTGTCTAATATCTTTGAAATCAAAAGAGGTGTGAGGCAAGGGTGCCCTATTTCGGCACTGTTGTATGTAATTAGTGCAGAACCGTTCCGCGAAGCAATTTATAAGAACAACCATATTTCGGGTATCAAATTTCTCCATTTTGAGCCTCGCATGTTTCAGCATGCTGACGATACCACTTTTATGCTAGCCAATACCGAAAGCATTGATCACGTCTTCCAAACTATCAAAAATTATGAAAGAGCATCAGGATCTAAATGTAATTACGATAAAACTGAGTTGCTCCTAATTGGCAAATCCAAAAATCTCAAAATGACTTATCCATTCCCCGTGAGATATGATTACCTAACGGTACTTGGGGTTGCGGTAGGGAATGACGACCGCATTGTCGAAAGAGAAAATTGGGAAGAACTTAGTGCTAAGCGCGGAACGGTTCTGAAGCGCTGGAAGGGGCGCAAATTGTCCTTCAAAGGCAAAACGCTTGTTGTAAACGCCCTGGTGGCGTCACGTTTTATTTATATGGCGACCGTTGTCTGTGTACCAGATTGGGTTTGTACTGATTATCGTAAGAATGTTATTGATTTTTTTTGGGGTCATGGAAAACACCTCATTAGTTACGATGTGTTAACGCTCCCCGTTGAGAAAGGGGGACTCAATCTTTTTGACCTCAAACAGAGAAGAGATGCACTCAGATTAAAAATTATTGGCAAAATTCAAAGAAACGAAATCAATGAAATGTTGAAAGCTTTACTTGTTTATAACTTTAACCAGTATGAAAACATGAACATGGGGCTGCAAGTTTTGAAAATGTTACCGGACTTTAAGTCATTACGTAAATTACCAGGTTATGTCCGGGAAATGTTACTTGCTTGGCGAAAGCTGACCGAGGACAGACTCCGCCCACCTGACAACAGGGAGGAAATTCTGTCCCAACCCCTCTTTCATAATCACCTTCTACGGGATTCGAAAGGTAAAATGTTTCTTGATAAGTCTTTCATTTCGGGGGGAATTCTCTGTGTAAGGGACCTTATGTACGAAATATTGCCGAGAAGAATGCCTAGTGAGGCAATTCATGAGCTCATTTTGCTAAGTGATCCGGATAATTCGATGACCATTGACGAAGTGAGAGAATTAACCGACAAACTGTGCAAAGCACTCCCCGATCACTGGCTCCCGACAATTCTAGAAAGCGACACCCTTGTTGCCATTGACAACGAGGAGAGCTTTCAGTTGGATTTTCAAGGCGAGAGAGAAAATTACTGGGTTAGTTCAACCACACTTAACACAAAAAGCGCGATTCAACTGTTTCACCAACGCGCTACCGTCAAACCCATTGGAGAAGTGTACTGGTTAAAGATCTACCCAGAGCTCGATTTTAACAAAATTTGGAAGAGTGTGTACTCGGGTTTTAAGTTGTTTAGTGATGCCGACATAGATTTTAAGATCAGACACAATGTTCTTTTTACGAATCATAAGATGTATGTGTGTAAAATGATTGATTCACCTCTTTGTACATTTTGTAAGTCCGAGGTAGAAACCACTTCCCACCTCTTTCTAGATTGTAATATAACCTATCCTGTTTGGAGACGACTTATAGATAAGCTTTCACGTGTCAACGCCTCACACGACGTCCAGCGATGGAGGAAGGTCACTCTCTTCGGAGACTGTGAACCAGAAACAAACAAATCGGCGAACAAACAAAGTAACCTCTTGTTTGATTTTCTCCTCAATTGCTACAAAAACGTTGTCTGGAATAGCAGAGTGAGTGTCATAAATCTTGAGCGTCCTGTCGATTTGGAAAGATTCTTTCACAACTCAGTGCAGCAGAAACTCAAGATTGTTTACAATTCCTTGAGAAGCAAAAATAAGATTGACAGATTTTGGGAAACGTTCAGTCAAAATGACATTCCGACGTCGTGTGAGGCAGACAATGACTCCTATGTATATACATTAGACCAGTGAACTTTTCTTTTTAACTTTGTTTTTGACTTGCTTAACTTGATGTTTATCTCTTTTCAGTTTGATCATAATATTTAATTTTTGTACTTGTAAAGTTTATGGGTAACCAGTGGGTTACCGTCAAATAAAAAAAAAAAAAAAAAAAAAAAAAAAAAAAAAAACCGGTTCTCGTCCGATCACCGAAGTCAAGCAGCGTCGAGCCTAGTCAGTACTTGGATGGGTGACCGCCTGGGAATACTAGGTGCCGTAGACTTTTTCATTTTTCCTCACCCACAACCGCACCCCTTTCTTTCTTTATTTCTTTGTCACTATTGTTTTATCCTGTCATTGTTATGAAAAGTTTTTCCCCCTCCCTATCCCCCCCCCCCACCACCACCACCGTTGAAGACATTGACTTGCCATGATATACCACTATTGTTGTGTCCTGTCATTGCAATCACAAGTTTTTCTCCAGCTCCCTTTAATTCGAGACAAGTGTATCATTAGGGCTATATATCATTCCGCATGCATGCACGCTGCACGAGTGTTCTCCCTCAGGAAAAGTGCCGAAAAGAAACAGGAGAACATCTTTCTTGATATGTTCTCAAACAAAATCTCTCGTTTTTTGTGGCTTGGATGTCGGAGTACACAAAGGGAAGTAAATGTGATGCAGAAATTAGGTCGATTGAGGCAATTTTAGACCACTTTAGGCTTCCCATGAGCAGCGTACGAACACTATGTTAAGAGGTTTGTTCACAAGTCGGACGAACGTAGCTAGCTTCAGACTCTCAGTACGGTGAGTGTGCGTGCGTGCGTCAGTCATCGGGGCAATCATATCCGGGCGTATATGCTACCATATAGCTTCTCAAGTCATATAACACAATGTACATTGTTTAGTTTAATGGGATAAGTAACCATATAGGTGGTCTAGAGTTGAATATTCAACTTTGCAAAATAAGTCTCGGGGCGGGCGGGTATAAAAAGCTTAAATTTCATCTTTCTAATGTCTACGACCATATCACGTTGAATATACCGGTTCTCGTCGTTCACGTGTTTGTTCGTATTTTTTACCCCTTTCCTTCCGTTCTTTTTCGGAACCGTGGCCATCGGCTGATGTGTTTGTGATCAGCGGACATTTTAGTTGTTCTATTTAGGATTTTTGGTGAATAATTTGTGTTTTGACTGCATTTTTCGTGTCACTCCGCTGCGTCTCCGACGCACGCGGTCTTCACCTCAACGAGCATGGATTCCGCGAAATCCACTACCGCTGTTCAAAGCAGCACACAGAAACGCTGTGCGGTTATGAAAAACAACAGTGTACGTATCACCGATAATAAATTTGAAGCCCGTGATGTCCTTCGCGCGCTATCTGATGACATTGGGAAAGAAAACATTCTCGGTTGTGTGAATTCCAACGGGCAATGGATCGTAACACTTAAGGAAACGACAGATGTAGAGCTTCTACAGGAGGCTGGCGTACTGATTGATGGTGTAGGATACGAAGTACGAGGGGTAACAAGGAACCTACTCACTGTGAGTTTGTTTGGGGTACCAGTTTTCATAGATGACGACGAACTGTCAGATAAGCTTAGAGAATTTGGGTGCATACTCAAGAGCGCATGGACCCACAAAACCTATGAGGACTTTCCCAATGTAGAGAACGGGATAAGATATATTAGGTTAGAACTCCCGTCCAACGCAAAGAGCCTTCCGTACTCCATTTTCATATCTGGAGTCCATCTTCGATTGAAGCATAACGGACAATCCCGGGTATGCAACATTTGCCTTAGCTCGGACCATATCATGAGAGAGTGTAAGCAATATACTTGCAAAGAATGCGGTATGCAGGGTCACAGCGAAAGTAAATGCCCGCGGGTGAAATGTTACAGGTGCCAGCAATTCGGGCACAAAAGTTTCGACTGCCCTACTACTCCCCCTACACCCAAAGAAGACAACAATACCTCAGAAATGGAAACAAATGATTCGGCCTGCGCAGAACAAGATAATACAACAATCCAAGATATCCCGGACAACCCCCAGCCACGTGAAACGATCGAAACAGACAAACAGACCCCAGCAGAAAACGAAAACAAACCAAGCCGAAAGATTAATAGCTCCCAACCGAAACCGAGAAATAATGAAACCACAGACCCAGCGACACAGAACACAGAGAAAGAAGACAACTCAACCTCGCAGAAACGGAACCTCTCTAGTGATGACGATTGGACTGTCCAAACGAGGAAAATGAAAAACAACAAAAAGAAAGCCGACCCTACACCCAACCTAGCCAAAGCACGTAATTTTCAACCTCGCCAGCCATCACTAGACCAGCATTAACGATGTATTTTTCACTCACCGTTATAATGTTTTTACTCGCCTGCCTAAATTGCAACGGACTGATCAATCAAGATAAAAGAAGAGGGTTATTCTCTCACGTTTCTAAAAACAAATTTGACCTTGTTTTATTACAAGAAACCTTTTGGGACCAGTCAATTCATGACCAGGCCAAACTTGAATGGGATGGCGATATTTTATCTTCCTTCTATTCTCCCTCGAGACGAAGGGGAACGAGTTGTTTAATTAGGAAGGGTAGCGATATCGATGTACACCACTTCGAACCGGATATAAACGGTCGCTTTTTAAAATTAAGTATTACTGTGGATGGACAGTCTTTTACAGTTTTTAACATCTATGCTCCAAACACGCCGAGCGAACGAAAACAATTCCTAGAAGATATTTCAAGAAAACTCCGCAACGTGCCTGAACCAATTATTCTAGCGGGAGACTTCAATACCGTTCTTAATACTTACGTGGATAAATACCCAACAACACCTAACCCGGACTCTTCTCGAAAATCTCTGAAACTTATTATGACGGAATACGAGCTTGTCGATATTTGGAGAGAGCGCCACCCTTCTTTAATCCAATTTACAAGAACAGCCAGCAACCACAAAACCGCTTCCAGGATTGATAGATTTCTTTTAAACAAACAGCTAGTTCGCTACGTCAAATCATGCTCCATCTCTCGCTATCCCGATTCTGATCACGACATGGTTGAACTTAAACTTGACTTTACCCTTTTTCCTAGGGGCCCCGGTGTATGGATCTTTAATAACTCCATACTCGAGGACACATCCTTCTGTTCGGAAATAAGAGATCTCATCGAGCGAGAAAAACAGAAGACTTGTTACGACAATAATATCCTCCAGTGGTATGACGTTTTGAAAGATTCACTAAAAAGGACTGCAATCAAATTTACCAAGGTCAAAAGCAGACTCTCGCGTACACATCAAAGAAAACTAAGGAAACAATCAACCACGAAAGGGCGAAAGCGCAAAAATATCAAGACTACGACACTACAAGGCTACGGAATTTAGAATTTCAGCTAGACGAGACGACCCGCCCAGATATCAGAGGAGCCGCGCTTAGATCGAGAATCAAGTGGTTCGAAGAAGGAGAACGTTCGTCAAAATTTTTCCTCAATTTAGAAAAATCTCGACAAAGCAAAAAAGTAATGCGCCAGATTCTCACCGACGAGGGCGCGATCATTAACGATCAAGACGACATTATCCACGAACAGGCCAGATTTTACAAAACGCTGTACACCGCAGAACCGTCAGTGAGTATTCAGAGGGAGGTATTACTTAGCCAGCTTTCTAAAACGTTGTCCGAACCTGATTCTCAGTCATGTGAGGGGGACATTTCGGCTACAGAACTCCAAAAATCACTTCTTGATATGGAGTCGAGTAAAAGCCCTGGTTTAGACGGACTCACTGTTGAGTTTTATAAGGAATTTTGGGATGTATTGGGGGAGGTTTTTCTCAAACTGACGAAAGAAATTTACAAAACACATGAAATGTGTAATTCTATGAAAACAGGCCTAATTACTTTGATACCCAAGAAAGGGGATTTGAGGAAACTTAAGAATTGGAGACCGATTAGTCTTTTGAACACAGACTACAAAATAATCACAAAGGCTCTGGCCAATAGAATCTCTAGGGTTATCAATTGCCTTGTCTCTAGTGACCAGACCTGTTGTGTTCCCGGCAGAGATATTGCCGACAATGTTCTGGCTATGAGAAATATTATTAATTATGTTAACGAAAACAAACTGGAGGGCTATGTTCTTAAAATTGATCAATTAAAAGCCTTCGATCGAGTAAACCATGAATATCTTATTAATGTTTTACAAAGGATGGGTTTCGGTACTAATTTAATTAACTGGGTTAAAATCCTCTACAACGATATTCAAGGCTGTATTAAACACAATGGTTATATTTCAGATACTTTTCATATTCAGAGAGGGGTTCGCCAGGGTTGTCCAATTTCTGCTATTTTATATGTATTATCTGCTGAACCATTTCATGACGCTATTTACAAAAGTAAGAGTGTAATTGGTATTAAGTTTATGCATCATGAAGCTAAAATGTTTCAACATGCAGATGATACCACTTTCTTTCTCTCTGATACTTCTAGTGTTAAGTCCGTACAAAATGTTATTAACCTGTATGAAGGCGCCTCTGGCTCTAAGTGTAATGTAGAGAAAACCGAGTTACTAGTGCTCGGAAAGGGCAAAGTACGAAAAGACGAGTTCAATTTTCCGATTAGGAACGATTTTATAGAAGTGCTTGGTGTTTGTATCGGCAATGATAAGGATGCTCTTGAAAGAGAAAACTGGAAAACCAAGACTGCCTCTTGTTGCAATGTTCTCAAGAGGTGGAAAGGGCGGAACCTCTCCTTTAAAGGCAGAGCTCTTGTTGTAAATTCTCTAGTTGTCTCAAGACTGACATATCTTGCTACTATTATTCCGGTCCCTAAATGGGTAGGAGACTCTTTGAAAGAAAGTGTTATCGAATTTATGTGGGGAGGTAAGAAACCTGGCATATCCTACAATGTTCTTCTTCAACCTGTAGACAAAGGTGGCCTTAACCTTTGTGACCTTTTTCTAAAGAGAGACGCTTTACGTATGAAGTACATCTGTAAACTACTTAGCAACAGTATCAATCCGATGTTAAAAGATTTAATGCTCTATTTTCTAAACCATTATGACTATATGAAACTAGGTTTACACGTATTTCGTATTTTACCTCATAGCAATTCTATGAGAAAACTTTTACCGTATTATGATGAGTTGTTGAGTGCCTGGAAAAGGCTAACGGATAAAAAGTTATGCCCTCCAGTGAACAGGGAAGAAATTCTTATGCAACCGCTGTTCCATAATCCATTTATTGTAAATGAAACTGGCGAAACCCTCTTTAACAGAGATTTCATTGAAGGTGGTATTATTTTTGTAGGCGACCTTATGTATGAAATGATCCCAAGACGGCTTCCCGCGGAGGGTATCCATGAAGCCATTACTATGGCCAACCCAACTTGTAAACTTGATGTTGATGATGTATTTGATTACGTCACATCTATTTTGAAGGCTTTTCCAAAAGATTGGCTCGAACAAATCTATTCGGGCGATAAAATTGTCAGTCAAAATGACAATGAGTCACTTTCACTCACCCTCTCTTGTGGTGACACCACGCTAGATGCGTCCTCCGTTAGTGTCAGGAATGCAACTGATCTCCTTAGGGAGGCCGTCTCAACAATTCCAAAAGGCGAAATCCACTGGAAACACGTTTTTAACGATGTCTCTTTTGAACATAGGTGGACCAATATCTACAAAGGTCTAAAAGCTTTTCACGATAGTGACCTCGATTTCCGTATTCTTCATAATATTTTATTCTGTAACGATAAGTTGTATCTTTTTAAGCTAGTTGACTCTCCTTTATGTACCTTATGTAAGAACCATAATGAAACTGTCTTGCATCTTTTTGTCGATTGCAAAACCGTAAATCTTCTCTGGAGAGATATTATCAAGAAGCTTCAGAAAATCTGTAAAATCAGCAACAATGATAAATGGAGGCAAATTACTATCTTAGGTATGGAACTCAATCATAGGAGGCATGAGACAATTTCGATTGATTTTATTCTAAACACTTTCAAAAAAGTTGTTTGGACCACTCGTGTTAGCCTCCTGAACGGAGAAAAACACATTAATATTCAAAACTTCTTTCATAATTCACTACGAAAGAAAATCGATTTCTTATTCCACTATTTTGTAAAGAAAAAAGACATTTCTACATTTTGGGAGTTGTTTACTCAAGGTGACGTCATTCTCAATCCTCTTGAAGATGGCTCCTACGAGTACAAGTTTGACAGTTAATTTTCTCATGCCTTCCCCATTCTAGGATTACTTTTTTTATTGTTGTGCATGATTGTATTGATAGTGTTGTATTATTGTTATAGTTTTATATATATTCTCTTTCTTTATTTCTTGTAACCATGTTAATATCTGTACATTCAATCGGAGAACCAGTGGGTTCTTCCGTCAATAAAAAAAAAAAAAAAAAACCGGTTCTCGTCCGATCACCGAAGTCAAGCAGCGTCGAGCCTAGTCAGTACTTGGATGGGTGACCGCCTGGGAATACTAGGTGCCGTAGACTTTTTCATTTTTCCTCACCCACAACCGCACCCCTTTCTTTCTTTATTTCTTTGTCACTATTGTTTTATCCTGTCATTGTTATGAAAAGTTTTTCCCCCTCCCTATCCCCCCCCCCCACCACCACCACCGTTGAAGACATTGACTTGCCATGATATACCACTATTGTTGTGTCCTGTCATTGCAATCACAAGTTTTTCTCCAGCTCCCTTTAATTCGAGACAAGTGTATCATTAGGGCTATATATCATTCCGCATGCATGCACGCTGCACGAGTGTTCTCCCTCAGGAAAAGTGCCGAAAAGAAACAGGAGAACATCTTTCTTGATATGTTCTCAAACAAAATCTCTCGTTTTTTGTGGCTTGGATGTCGGAGTACACAAAGGGAAGTAAATGTGATGCAGAAATTAGGTCGATTGAGGCAATTTTAGACCACTTTAGGCTTCCCATGAGCAGCGTACGAACACTATGTTAAGAGGTTTGTTCACAAGTCGGACGAACGTACCTAGCTTCAGACTCTCAGTGTGAGTGTGTGCGTGCGTGCGTGCGTGCGTCAGTCATTGGGGCAATCATATCCGGGCGTATATGCTACCATATAGCTTCTCAAGTCATATAACATAATGTACATTGTTTAGTTTAATGGGATAAGTAACCATATAGGTGGTCTAGAGTTGAATATCCAACTAAACAAAATAAGTCTCGGGGCGGGCGGGTATTAAAAGCTTAAATTTCACCATTCTAATGTCTACGACCATATCACGTTGAATATACCGGTTCTCGTAGACGTGTTTTTCTGTGCTCTCGATTTTTCACTGTTTTGGCCGTTCTGAGCCGTTTTTTCTACTTCAAAAAGTGTTTGTCAGGATTGCAACTATGTTCTGACCGTTGTGGACTACTTGTTTATTCATTTACCTGGAAAACTTTTCTATTCAGATAAGTTGAAAAAATAACGTTTATCGCCTGCCTCTTTGGTAGCGGTAGGAACAATGGCTGACCCCGCCTCACGTGTGAGAGCGGGCAGCGATGGTACCGGTGTGTACAGTGAGTTACGAGAGAACAGTGTGAAGATCGTAGACCACACGTTTAGCGCACTAGACGTGCTGGGTGCCGCAGTGGAGGACATTGGAGTAGAAAATATTCTTGGTTGTGTTAAGGTAGGAGGAGAGTGGGTGCTAACCATTAAGTCGAAGAGTGACGCAGAATTACTGCAGAATACGGGTCTTGTAATCGCTGGGAAACCGTGTGATGCTAGAGGAGTCACCAAGAGCTTGATTACAGTGAGTTTATTTGGCGTTCCTGCTTTAATTTCTGATGAGGAACTCTCGGAAAAGTTAGTGGCTTACGGTTGCGCCATGAAAAGTGAATGGACACATAAAACTTATGAGGAACATCCTACGGTCGAAAATGAGATTCGCTACGCCCGTATTGAACTCCCATCGAACAAGAAGAGTCTGCCGTACTCAATTTTGGTTTCCGGCAGCCACCTGAGATTAAAGCATAACGGACAAACTCGTGTGTGTAATTTATGTCTGGGGGAAAACCATTTGATGAGAGAATGTGCACAATACGTTTGCAAGGAGTGTAACCAGCAAGGACACTCTGAAAACAAGTGTCCCAAAGTGAAATGTTGCAAATGCCAAGGACGTGGACATAAAAGTTTTCACTGTGAAGCAAAAGACAGCGATGCGACAAAGATGGAGGAGGGGTCGCAAAACGATCACTCTGTGAACCCTCAGACTACCGGCGCCGTTCCTGACCCCCCGCCCTGTACTGACCCTACTGAATCTGTAGAACCGGAGTCTACAAATACAGAAAAAACGTTAAGCAAAAGCAGTCCTATACAACCAGAAGAGAAAGAAGAAACAAGTACGAGCAGCCCCATTAATACCATAGCAGAAGTCGATACAGTAAGCGAGACGGGTGAACGAGGGAGAGAGTCGAGTGGAGAGGAATTATCGGTGAATGAGACCACATGGCAGGTGGTCAGAACGAAGCAAAACAAAAAGAAGTTTGTGCCCAATACAAGTACGGCAAGATTGTTCACACCTGCGAACCGATAATGTATTACTGTCTAATTGGAATTATACTTATGATCAAGCTCGCCACACTCAATTGTAATGGCTTGGTCGGTAGAGAAAAAAGGACAGATTTATTTGCATTGTTAAGAAAGAACAATTATGATTTAACGCTCCTTCAAGAAACGTTTTGGGATGACGATATTTCTAAAGCGGCAAATCTCGATTGGGAAGGGGAAATCTTCTTTTCTAATTTCCCTGACGCAAGAAGAAGAGGCACTGCCTCCTTATTTAGACATAATAGTGATTTCGATGTTATTTCCCATACAACTCCTTACAAAGGGAGGACACAAGTTCTGGAGATAGATATTGATGGCAAGGTAATTAGCGTAATTAATATATATGCGCCGTGCAATGTGCCGGCGGAGCGTAAAGCTTTCTTTTCGGATTTAGACAGAATTATTACATCCTGTCACGGGCCTATTGTGCTCACCGGGGATTTTAACAATGTAATTAACCCATACCAAGACAGGTTTCCACCCGGTCCTAGACCGGACTCTTCAAGAAAAGTCCTTAAAGATCTCATGGACAAATTTAATTTGATTGATGTATGGAGGGATAAACATCCCTCGAAAATTCAGTTTACGCGTACAACTAGTAACTTGTCTTCGGGATCCAGGATTGACAGATTTTTAATTAGTAAAGAACTTTTACCGCACGTAGTAAAATGTGAAATTTCGCATTACCCAGCGTCAGACCACGATATTGTGGAGTTATACCTTGACCTTACACTGATTTCTAGAGGTCCGGGTACATGGATTTTCAACAATTCCTTTTTAGAAGACGATACTTTTTGCCAAGGAATCAGACAATGTATTTTGGACAGTTGGTTAAATACGTCGCATTCTGACTCTCCAGCACTTAAATTATGGTATGACAACCTTAAAAAGGAGATTAGAATTAGGAGTGCTACATTCGGCAAACGCCAAAAATCGTGGCGCGAAAAAGAGAAAAAGCTGCTGCTGAAGAAGATAAACTACGAACAAGTTAAAGCTCACAAATTTGGTGATTACGACACCACAAGGCTTCTCGAACTGCGTAGCCGTCTTAATGTTTTACTGCGGCACGAAATTAACGGGGCAGCGATTCGTTCCAAGGTACTGTGGTATGAGGAAGGTGAGAAGTCGACGAAATTCTTTCTAAACCTAGAGACCTCGAGACAAAAAAAGAAAGTAATGAGATCGGTTCTTACGGATAGAGGTGAAATCGTCACGGATCAAGAATTAATTCTTCGTGAGCAGGCCTTATTTTATAAAAATCTTTATTCGCTTGAACACACTCAGGAAAATATTCAGCGTGAATTTTTGCACCATTTGGACAAAACTCTTTCGGAAGAGGAAATCAAGTTGTGTGAAAAAGAGATCACCTTAGAGGAACTTTCCAATGCCCTCGTTGCAATGAAAACTAATAAAAGCCCTGGACTTGATGGGCTGACTGTTGAATTTTTTAAACGTTTTTGGGATGTGCTTGGACCTGTTCTTATTCGTATTTGTAGCGCTATTTTTGAATCAAACGAGATGTGTGATTCCATGAAAACAGGTATGATTTCTCATATTCCCAAAAAAGGGGACCTTAGGAAACTTTCAAATTGGAGACCAATTAGCCTCCTAAATATTGATTATAAAATCATTACAAAAGCTTTAGCTAACAGAATTTCAAAAGTTATAAGTTCAATTGTTTCTAGTGACCAGACCTGTTGCATTCCTGGAAGAGACATTGCTGATAATATTATCGTTATTAGTAATATTATCCGTTACGTAAATCAAACAAATTGTGACGGTTTACTCCTTAAAATTGATCAATTAAAGGCCTTCGATAGGGTTGATCACCAGTATTTGTTTAATGTCTTGAAGAAAGTAGGTTTCGGCCAGTATTTTCGTAACTGGGTTGCAATTTTGTACACAGATATCAACAGTCATATTAAGCATAACGGTTACTTGTCTAATATTTTTGAAATCAAAAGAGGTGTGAGGCAAGGGTGCCCTATTTCGGCACTGTTGTATGTAATTAGTGCAGAACCGTTCCGCGAAGCAATTTATAAGAACAACCATATTTCGGGTATCAAATTTCTCCATTTTGAGCCTCGCATGTTTCAGCATGCTGACGATACCACTTTTATGCTAGCCAATACCGAAAGCGTACGAACACTGTGTTAAGAGGTTTGTTCACAAGTCGGACGAACGTGCCTAGCTTCAGACTCTCAGTACGGTGAGTGTGCGTGCGTGCGTCAGTCATTGGGGCAATCATATCCGGGCGTATATGCTACCACAATGTACATTGTTTAGTTTAATGGGATAAGTAACCATATAGGTGGTCTAGAGTTGAATATCCAACTTTGCAAAGTAAGTCTCGGGGCGGGCGGGTATAAAAAGCTTAAATTTCATCATTCTAATGTCTACGACCATATCACGTTGAATATACCTGTTCTCACACTGCACTGTACTTCTCTTAGAGGTGCGGTTCTCGTTTTGTTGAGCTCCTGCTTTTTGCCTTATTTTGCATCATCAGAAGTTCGACATCGCGCTTTAATTGTTTCTTATCCTGCCGAACACAGTTTGGGTATTGTTGAGCCGATTTTTTACTTCTTTATCTGCAACTAATTGGAGAAATTCTCTGATTTCCTAGTTGCTTGTTTCGACAGCCACGGCGTCCTTTGGGCGCTCGGGCTAACTTTAGTGCAGGCATGGGTTCCGAGAATCCAAACTCAAACATTCTGAAGGATAACACTGTGTATCATCGACAGCTCCTACAATGCCAGCGATGTTCTCAAAGCAATTTCGAACGATGTATGTATATTAAATTAGCTTAGCTCAGTGCATTTAACTATTCAATCTTGAATTTCTGTTTTGTAATTAACAGGCTCATTTTGATGATCACCAATTTGAGAGTAGGCGTGTTTACTGGAGAAGGAAGTTGAAACGTTCAGCCATACCCACCACCTTCTCTCACCGCAATTCAACGGAACCGAGAACGTGACTTCGAAATTGGGCTTTTCCTACATACTGGCGCCCCCCCCCCCAGTGAAAAAAAATATGGAGGGCGGAAGTATCATTCCGCCCCCCCCCCCCGCTTCGCAAGTCAGAAAACCCCTTTTTCATTTCCAAATGAGAAAAAAATCTCATTTGGAGCACCAAATTTTATCTAAGGCCAGGTGAAAATGCAAAATTATTTACAAAATGGAGTGGGTGTTGAAGTGTGCTATATTGCACCAAATTGCATCTGAGGCCACCTGGAAATGCAAAAAAAATCCAAAGGGGAGGGGGACACCCCCCCCACTCAAAAGTACCTTCCTACGCCACTGCATATATTTCAGTTATTTAGCTGGTTTAGCTGAATTAACTAGTTGGACCAGTTCGTAGCCGGAGGGTTTTGGGCGATCGAGGAAAATATTCATTGTATTCTCTATAAAGGAACTCTAATAATGTCACGATGGTCCCATTTGTAAATGGCCCACCCACTAAAAATTTCTTAGAGAAGGCACTTTTTACGCACATCAAAAGCATCATGTGAAGTTTACCAGATACATTATGTTTTCGATGTTCCTCAACTGCCCCCGTAGAGATTATACCTAGACTACGGTCATGAAGTATCTTTATTTTATAGGTTTTTATGTTTCCGATAAAGTTCATGTGCCCAGATATCCAACAGTGCTTTTTTAATGTACTTATGATACCATATGTGTGCATGTTGTAGACATCAAATTTATTATTCATAATAAAGGCCCTAAGTTACACCCGAATGTTAAATAGATAAGTCTTTCTTACTTTAAGTCTAATCACTTGTCAGACATGACCCTTGTTAAAATATATGCATGACTGACATATGAATTCAGGGACCAAACAGACGCAAACTTGAAGATTTCTAAATGTAATGGGCTTCACCCTGGATCCCAACAGGGGCCCTAAAGCGGCTCCTGGACCAAACTATTAAGGTTTTGCGCCAAGGTGCTACGCGAACACTCCAGTTTTATCATGTTCAATCATTTATGCCCCCCCCCCCCACATACACTTTTCAATTGGGATTGACGCCCCTGCTACCATGCGATAACTAAAATATTTAACTTCACAATTACTGATGTTGTAACACAACTGGTTGATTGCTTGTACTCTTAATTCATTGATAATTTAAACCAATTCCAATTCAATACCAAGAAGAACAAATACCTTGCATTTTTTATTCCAAAACTGTGTTGAACAGTTACTGATATGTCGATGCCATTTAAGGTCTCATTTAAACATATTAAATCAATATTAATGCTGAGTTTCACGTCAGACACAGAACATCAAATAGGAAAAGGACGAACGGTCTTAGTTACAATGGTTTATTTACCCCAGCAACACCACCACTAACATTAGCAGCTACTACTTATTTGTAATACACTATTATGTAAACTTAAACAGATAAAACTATATCGAAATGTTATCATGAAACTATAGGATTTGGTAATCTCATTCCATTCACAAATCTGTATTGGACTTATCTCCGTCTGTACATCTAATTTAAGAACTCCTATCCACTTTGATTAGAAATGTCCAGTTTCCTGTCGTACATTGTAACTTTTATCGGATAAACAAAAAGCATGGAAGAACCTTAACCAAAGAAAAAATAACCAGCAACCTTTACCAACGTAAAGAAAACTTGCCAGCGTTTTACAAAAGGACGATAAGTAAATCATGGCTACATAGAATATTATTTTTTTTAGTTGAAGTTAAGTTATCTGTCATGGTATCATCACTCTTTTGACATGGATTCAGCACATTTCAACGAAAGATGTCGAGACCGATATTGCAGACTAAAAATTAACTGTAATTAACAGTGACAGCCATTTCGAAATCTATCATTGAAAACTGAAGAGACTAAGAGTTAAAGAACCCAAAATTGTCACACATAGACACCATAATGACACTTGCACAGGGAAACAGGAACTCGTGACTTGGAAGAAAAATCCACAACAACGCTTTCTCACTTTGGCGAGTTTAATAGATTAATGCGGTTGTTGTGAGCTCGAAGACGGTACGTCCCACATCTTTGGAGAAACATTGATTGATCCGTACTTTTACATACAATCGTTAATTAGCAGTTGTCCAATTTATCCCCAGAGAATGGTGTTGCAAGGTTTTTATACCGCCCATGCCGTACAGAGTGTATGCCTACATTAATTGATCAAATAAGTAAATTGCTATCTGAACTTTGTAGTACCCAAGATAGTCCCAGCATCTGCATTTACGCTATGAATAGAGAAAAATAGCAATGTGGAGAAACTAACTGCAAAAAAATGGAGAAGAGTCTTCGTAGAAATTTTACAAAATAATTTAGCAGTTTAAAGGGTTCTTTCGGTGACAGACAATGTACCACCTACCGTAAAGAGGCAAGTATTCCAAATTGTTAGTTTAAACCCGATAACGGTCTTGTCCCTTACTTAAGACATGCTAATCGCATGAAAAATATTGGACTAGCTAATTCGTTGCTTTCTTCTTGCAGGAAGCGGATCACAGTAAACTTCTTGTTGGTGTTTCCTTCAAATGTAATTCCTTTGGTACTAATTTCTGCCTAAACTGTAAATGTTGTTTGTCTTAGAATTTCAAGTATTATTTTCCTATATGCGGATAAACAATACAAAGATATTAGAAACAACCAACCCCTTTAACATGTGCTATGCTGTACCATGTAGATGAACGTGTTATCATAGTATAATTATAGAATATAACTAACAGCCTGGTGACGTAATTAAATTTTCACACATGATGATTCTGTGTACACCATGTTGTCATTGTTGCTTATGGGATGCTCAGTTTCACATGAGTAGTTACAGTAGTATCAATCAAAAGTATATTTTATCCTCAGATTATCCAATGGTTAATTAGCTAGTGTGAGGAAGGGAATGATGATGAACCAAGTTTAGATAATTTAACCTTAATTATGGTGCAAAAGAGTGCCAACAACTTTCACAAAGTGTAACACCTACTGACTTAAACTCGCTAATCTCGAGTAAACAGGTCAAAATTAAAATGATGATAGTTTTCGTTTGATTGATCGGTGATTGGTCGATCGTTCCATCGATCGAACCATTCACTTATAAAACAACATGTGACAGAAGAAACTATGCTTTAGCTTCCTGGTGACTTAATAGGTATTTGTTCTTCTTAACTTGTTGTTATAACTTGTTGTTATAACGGTCTATTAAGTTGCCGATGTGCATAATACGATACTATTATTTATTTTACTTGATAGAACTTTGTACTCATTTATCTGTAAGGTGCCTATTTGTGTCAAACTCTATTGAGCCTCAACCATTTGAAGCCCTTAACAATGCGTAGTCTTGTTGCAGCAAACTTCATCCAGTCAGTGACAGAATAATAAATACCCTCATGAGCCCTAAGGTATCATACATTCGTTACGTTGCGCATGAGGCCCAACCCGAAAATAGAGTGAATACAACCAGTTGCAAATAACTACACATCCTTCTTCTCTTCAATCATGGGCTGGTTCACTTGGTTCAATTGAAAAAGACCCTTTATAAATATCGTCATTGCCGCATCTGTAAGCACCTTAGCATACTTCATCCTGATCTCCTTTTGTCGATCATATAGCCATCTGTCCACGTAGTTCTTATCATCTGGCTTTTCCGGGATACACATAAAGTCGGTTCTTACGTTTGGGACCATGGCGAAAAATGCTTTGCAGCTGCGCGTGATCTCTATTGCTTTACTCTTCATCATTCGGAAATGCATTTTCTTTTTCTTTGTTATCGCCTGCTTCCCTTTCCTTTGAAAAGACATGATATCTTGTTCAACAACGCTGAAGAAGCTTGTCGCAACTTCAATTACATTAACGAAATGAGATAAGGCTGGAATCATAGTTTCGCTCATCAACATGACAGCTGATTCAGTGATGTCGCATTGCTTGCCCTTTGCCACTGCTTTAGCTAAGTCATTGTTTGCACTCAGGTGCAAAAGACCAGAAACAATTGGAGTCAATGTTGGAATTGGAATATAAAGGAGAAAAAACGCATACATTGTTTTCTTCTCAGCAGATTCTTCCAATTTCTTTTTGACTTCGTTGTACGTTTCGGTGAGGCCTTCAAGTTCAGACATAAGTACTTTGGCTTCATCCTGCCTTCTTTTCAGTGGAATCAGGATATGCTCGTGCATTGCAGCGACTTCCGAGCAGTACTGTTTATGTTCTTGTACGGCCTTAAGAATGTCATCAAGATTTTGTCTCCACTCGTCTAGGGTTAGTTCCTTGTAGTACTGAAAAAAATCCTCGATTAAACTCATTACATGAGCAGAAACAGGCAAAACTATCTTTGCATACACTAAGGCATCTTTCCTTGTGCCATCGCGCAGTTTATTCATTTTTATCGCTGTGATTGAAGAAGACCCTAACGCATTGTCCCAATAGAGTGATCTCAAGCAAAGAGAAAATGCTCGCATGCTTAACGGTAGTTCCTGCAGATCAGTTGCGAAAGTGTTCAGGTGCTCCTGGTAAATGAAAAATAAAGATGTTTATATTCTAATGATTTTGCAACTTTCTGTTTTGGGTTGTTAATACATTAATATGCACGTTTTAAACGTGACCGCACTAAGTGAGTATCTAAGCAGGATAGATTGCAAATTTCCGCAAGTATTACATGTAGTTCTTTACATCAAGGGCGTAGGAACCGGGGGGCTGGGGGCGCCAGCCCCCCAGTGAAAAATGTGAAGGGGCGGAAGTATCATTCCGCCCCCCCCCCCGCTTCGCAAGTCAGAAAACCCCTTTTTCATTTCCAAATGAGAAAAAAATCTCATTTGGAGCACCAAATTGCATCTAAGGCCAGGTGAAAAAGTTTTTACAAAATGGAGTGGGTGTGGAAGTGTGCTATTTTGCACCAAATTGCATCTGAGGCCACCTGGAATGCCAAAAAATTCCAAATTAGACCCCTCCCCAGGCCGACCTTCAGTCTTCAGCCCCCCCCCCACTCAAAAGTACCTTCCTACGCCACTGCTTTACATTGATAGTAATCGTGTACTAGACACAAAGAAGCGGCAATGTTGCTCTATTTGTGAAATTATTTATCTCGCGCTATTTATCGGCACTGTCACTTGAACGTTTGGCGCATTGTTTGTACACCGAAAAAAGTTAACGCTTAATATGTGATGTATTTCCGTATAAAGGGTTAATAGAGAGGACGTCGCCTGGCAAAAAAAAAAACCAGACGATACACGAGGTGAGAACGTAAGGAAATGTATAAGGGACAGTACTATAAAGACTAACACACATAACGAGGTAATACAAAAAAGTTATCATTTATTCGAGACACACTTATACTGAGGGCGTTGTTGTCAAGTGGTTAAGGCAGTGGACTTGTGATCTAAGGATTACAGGTTCGATTCCTGGCCAGATCATTTCGTTGTGTCCTTGGCAAGGCGCTTTATCTCCATTGCCTCTCTTAACCCAGGTGTATAAATGGGGGGTAACTTGTAAATATAGTTGCATGCGCCGGTTTTTGGCTGCACCCTATGGAAAGTCCCCCGGGGGGACACGTGGTTGCGGTGCACTGTGGTGCCCCAGGAGAGATTGATTGAAATGTGCACACGTTGGTGTGTAGATGTGATCAATGCCCAGGGTTAAGTTGTAAAGTCGTGTGAGAAGGCCTTGGCCCTGAAACAAGACTGTTAACATAATATAATATGATAATAACTTACATCCCAAAACAATAAACAAAATTATCAAAGTTTACTGTTTTGTAATTTTGTTTAAATAAAAAGGACAATTTGAGGTTGAGGTCACGGGTTCATTTTCCTACTAAGACCACTTATTTCACACTATTGATCTTCATTGGGGATGGTACTGTTCAAATATAATAAAGTAATATGGAAGGTATAGGAGTATGGTGTATCAAATGTTATAAAAGTTGTTAGCCTAGAACTGGCGTGGCGACAACACGGAGGTTGTTGGTTTCGTTATATAGACATCGGAATATATTGATGAAAATCATATCTTCCAAATCAACACTTTTTGAAGATATTGTGTCTAAATTATGATATGTAACATCACAATTGTGAGGAGCAATGTCATCGATTTCCGACATGAAACAAATGAAAGCAGAAATTTTAATTTGATTAGTCGAATTTTCGAGATGTAATGATGCCCTGATCTCTCTAATGAGATTTTGGAACTATATTTTCAAGAACATCATGACTGTCCTGACAAAAACGTAATATTTTCCTAACGACCGCTGCTTTGGCCCTACGGAAAATTACTTCTCAGGCTCGTAGGTTGATCCAATCTTACAAAGCTCCTACAGTCACTTTAGATACTAAATCGCCATGTCATGCAAACATTGTCTGGGCTACTCCTATTCATGTGTACTTTTTACTACAATATAGAACAGCTAAGCAGAATGCAAAAATGCATACATGTTTCAATGACTTCATTACGATACACTTCTGCTTGTTCACCAGAAATAGCTCTCAAATGTTCTGATTTCTACCATGATATATCACTTTAAAAGGTTTTCAGAGTTTGAATGCTGGATACCCAGATGACATTTGACCTCCACCAAAAACAATTGAGTTCTTGTATTAAATATAACGCGTCTGCATGCTAAGTAAGAAAAATATCCATGCTTCCCAACTTGAGGTATCTTATTAACAAGATTTTCAATATTTGACCTCTGGTGACAAATAACGACGCTGCTCCAATAAATCGAAGGTTGAGGAAATGTAGAATTGAATATTCCATCTCAAACTAAATTTCTCTCAATTTTCACTATTTTTTCAACATTTCGACTGTGCTTCCGAAGTTGCGGCTTTTCTATCGACACTTTGCCTGGCACCTTTTTATACTTCTGAACCAGCTAAATGATCCCGCTCTACTGTGAGGAGTGCATTTCTCTTTGAAAAAGGCGGGAGGCAGATTAACACTCTTTTCCCCTAACCCCATCCCCCATACCAACTTAAAACTATAGGGGAGCTGTTCCTGTGGCCCTGGTTCATACGTCTGTGTAATGCTGTGCTAATAGTCAATGCACGTCAATGAATCCGTATGAAAACACAACCGATTTTCTCGTTATTTAGCAACAGATTTAACATAAAGATAGCAGGCACTGACCATGTCCTCCTCAGGAGAATCATCTTCATCTTCGGTAGCAAGTACAGATGTATATACCTCTCTATAAAGAAGCATAAAAATATGACGTCATCCAAATAAGACATCTGAAGCAAAATGTTGGATCTTCAGGATGATGCTAAGGGCAAACTGTTTGATAGCATGTGTATTTTTTCTTCTATACAACACTAGTGCATGTTAAAATCAGAAAGCCAGTTGGCTTAGTGACTCCTTGTCCCAATTTCTATTTCAACATTAAACAGGTACACTCCGAACAAGATTTGTGTTGACCATTACTGACTTCAAATGATCAGCAAGCTGGTTCTTGCCCAAAAGCGAACCAAACCTATTTAAGTAAAAAGTTCTTTCAAGGAATATTTTTGCGATTAACATGTCTACAATTTTCTGAACTTTGAAATATGTTAACCTCAAATGACCGTTGACTTCCACGAATTCCAATACGATCCTTGTGCTCACCAATGATGAACTTCAAGCGAGACGTACTTTTGAGTAACCGTGTTTAACGAGTTTCCAGACTCGGACATATGTTGACTTTAAATGACCTTTGCCATTCACAGCAAAGAATTTGACTTGTGCCAGCTAAAATCTGAACGTTAATATTTGTTCTATGAATTATACTTACTTAATTAACTTATAAAGTGTAAGGAGAGCCAGTAAAGTTACAACGACAACCAAGATGTTGAGAACGGTTGGTATAGTGACAGGGTCATCTGTGTAAAATAACAAGGACATCGGAGCAATATATTGCAAAACCATGTAACGAAGTAAGAGATACCTTTCAAAGTTTCGTCTCCATTACTACAACCCACTAATGATCATTTTTTCTTGATCATTTCATTTTCTTGGTTTTATATCGAAGTCAAAAACGTTATTTGTAACTGACAACTTACCTTTGTTGGACATAGGAAAGAGTAGATTGACCGGTCGGAAAACGGATAATTTCGAGCCGATCAGTTCCAATCATAGTTAATGCTCAGTCATACGACATTACTTTATTAAAACTATGCAGGGCAAAATACTAACACTTTAATCACAAATCACAGGATAGTGAGAATCAGACAATATATATACCGATTTCTATGGAAGGAAAATACTCAGAATTTGTTTGTAAAGCGAGCATACCTTGGCACTGTACCAGACTTGCTCCCATTAGCAGTAATAACAGGGTATTCAGTTCCATAATTCCTTTCTGTATGGAAAATGTTTATTATTAGTTAATGGTATCATAAAAGGTCATCAGTATTGCACCAAAATATGCGATGTTGAAAATTCAAGATGCATTTTAATCCCATCCTCGAATCAGTTTACCTTAGTGGGACACGCCATTGCAGTTTAATTGGAAATGTTTCAAGATCTGAGAATCATTTGGAGACTTTTAAACCTGATTTGAAATATATTTAACTGAACCGTTCTGTAAGAAATACGTTTCATGTTGCACTTTTCATGAAAGTCACCAGCTGGCCACGAAAACAAAACAACTTGATTCACTTTCTGAATGTAAAACACACCTGTATGAGTGTGTGTGTGTGTGACACCTTGCTGGTAAACACTAGGGGTCAAATTTTGAAAACCCATAAACACAATATCTCAAAAGGAAATCTTGGACCAATCTCATATTTAGTATGTAGTTGTGAATCGTTAACTACAAGAAGCCTATTGTTTTCTGTGGATGTCAAAGGTTATTTGGGGTCACTAGTGGTCAAATTTTGAAAACCTTGTAAAAACGATATCTCAAGAAGGGAAGCTTGGAACAATCTCATATTTAATATGTGGTTGTGACACGTTAAGTTTAAGAAGCCTATTGTTTTGTGGAGGTGAAAGGTCATTTGGGGTCATTTCAAATTGTGTGCAAAAAGGTGTACTCTTTGTATATACAGCTTTGCTATTGCTATTTCGCAATTGTCGAGATTCAGGGTCAAATAAAAGCTTCAGGTTTGGATGTTTAGTTACGTTGGGGAATGGCTAGGCGCCGTTTACGAAAATTAATGTCGCCTGGTTAGATTTTTATCAATGACCAATCTCAATGCAAATTAGCTGTAAAATGGTTCGCTATCTGCACGTGCATTAGGTACGGGAAGTTTTCATGTGCGGAGATTGTTCACAACCTTCATGGAACATTTACCAACATACAGCGAAAGCAACATTTAAAATCTAAGATAAATATATATTTGAGGGAACGGTTTGAGCTTACGGAGTTCATAATGTGTTTTCAAGGCATTCATAATCATGTTTTGGTCATATATTAGTTTCTCAACCAATAAACTGTCCGTAATATTAACCGTCCATATCACCACGAATTGGTTATTTCTTCTAACAATAAGCATTGTTCAAATGTTTCGTGTCAGAATACCAATACAATTTTGGTGGACAAACATCTCCTAAATTGATTCTTAAGGCATTTCCTAGATGCCGTCAGTCATAGTTGGCAAAAATATACAACAATTTAAGGAGTTTGAGACAAGTTTGTTGTTATTGCTGCTAGGATGTTTTGTAAATATTTTCAATCAACACCAGTTGCGAGTTGAAGATAGATGCTCTTTCAACCTTAGATTTTCATTGCGTAAGAGATCGCTTTGATTTAGGCAGTGTAATTGAGTAATATAGAGTTATTTTTCGCACACCCCTCTGCAGCTATGAGACAAGATAAATCATTGGGAAAATTTGCAAAGTCGCGCTAATCACCCGAATAGGTTCAGAGTAGCAGTGATCGAGGTACTGTGTAGGCTTAGGAGTCGCGCACACCTAGCCACAGTGTAGTACATGCCTAGTAATTGAGGAGCCCTATTTAACAGAAGCTACGCTATCTTCGTAGGTATTTTGCAGATGTTTTATTAATTGTTTGAGACACTAGGGATCTGTATTTGGTCTGACATTGTTTAGTTTATACATGGGGCCTATTGGTGATATCATGCGCCGACACCAACTTACCTCATGTGTTATGCCGACAACAGCCAGCTATATATAAGATTTGGTGACAGTCACCCCTTACCGAAATCCCAGATCTGGCTTTAAATCTGGTTTAATCTGGCCAGAACAAGTTTTATCTGGCCATATAAAGCCAGATATAACTGGATATAGAGTCAATCAAGTACTACTCAGAATTACAACGTCTGGACAACTGTTTGTCATATATAAGAAGTTGGATGTTAGCAAAAACTTACAACTCAATGATAGTAAGACAGAAGTAATACATACATCGTCTCGGTTTAGTATTCTGTATGGATTACCAGGCTGTAAAATTGACAGGCTACAACTCGTATACTATACACCGCCGCACGTCTCGTTACTAGAACTCGGAAGTATAATCACATTACCCCTATCATGATCGAACTCCACTGGCTCCCGATACGTTAACTAATCAACAACAAACTACTTCTGATGGTGTTCAAATGTATGCACAATGTATGACCAAGCTACCTCACAAACTTGTTTCAGCTCCGACCATCATCCACACGCTCACTTCGCTCTAATTTACGCTGATGTTACTCATCCCTAGAGTAAAACACAGACTTACGGCTTGAGATGGAAGTGCATTCCACAGGCACGGTGAACTGGATGCGAACGTTTGAACGTTTTTTACTGGACTACTTTGAAGTATGTTGTCCATCCTGGCTATACGCTACAGCAAGTAGTGTGTCACATTCATTTAAGATTATTCATGTAGCACCATCGAAACCACAAAACAGTTATGTTGTCTGGTTCTTGAATGTAAGTTTGAATCTGACCACCACTCAGGCTGAAACCTCTTTCAGATGCTTGTACAGAAACACTTATTTCGAGCAACCCTCCAGGGATCTTATCTTTGGTGATGGTAGCCGAATTTATATAAAACCCCTTGCAGCTGACTTTTTTTTCGTCTGAACCGAAACAATAATAACATTTGACATGATCCCTTCTCCACGCCATTCCAGTTTAAATATACCTGGTGTGCGTTTGTCGTATTGTTTGTGTTCAGGGATGATCGATCAAGGAAACCAGAGATGTTTCTCTTGTTCAAACAAAGATTCAATGTCTGGTTTAATCACATCTTCCAGTGATGCTCCCGAAATGGCCAAGTAGGCCGAATCGGTATCCATTTCACAGTACTCAAAATCAACGTGGTTAACAAATTTTAACATGAAATCGTTAGAAAATTGCAGCATTCGCAGCTTTACATATCGATATACAAAACAAATCAGATTTGATAAAGGTGATAAACTTCTGAATAACGTGTCATTGATAGTATGAAATACCCTCTGTCCATTACATACGACGACGTCAAGGTGTTTTACATTAAGCAGAATTAAGATCAGTTTCATAGTATCTGCCAGAGAATACTTTTAGAAGGATCTTTATCACCCTCGCGACTAGCACTGACCTCTCCGAACTGTTGGAATACGGATTTGGGTACAAACTGGGCTACTTATAGAATATGGTGACGACGAGGCCGTGGTCGATGTACCATCGAAGGAGACGTGTTTGCAATTACTATTTTCTACCCCCCCCCCCTCCAAAAAAAAACAATAACACTACCAAATTAAAGTTTTGTGTTTTGGCGTGCTCTGCCATGTGCTCACCAATGTCATTTAACCCAATCTTTGCGTTCTAAATATGGGAGGCGTTACCCAAAATAATTTCTCTCGTTTCGCTTGGCGCTTCAATATCACATTCCATCAACCCGAAACCTTTAACATATGCTGAAGTCAAATGACATTTTACCTCCACAAAATATGGTAGGGTCCTTGGAGTAACATTGAAAAATATTGAATAAATTAACCTGTACGGAAATAACTAGAAGAGAAATCAATGTGGGAGCTTCTAGAAGCTCATTCGTCACATCTGACCAAAGTCTAGAAATATTATGTTTATTTGCAAATTGCTCCAAGAAACGAATCAAAGGGGAAGTTGGAAATTTGCCAATTACAATCTAATTATTCTGGAAGGGTTAATTGTAATACATGTTTCAAAAACCTCAGGTGCCTTGACAATGTTAGAAAACAAGAGGTTTCTTGGGCTCAATAACGTGGATCCACATACTATATATGAAGTGTTACGTTGGAATGCGAGAGGTCTCGATAATTAATTTTTAACGAGACACAAGCCTGGGTTCGTTTCTGGGAGGAACACAGACAAATTGACGAGTCTAGAGAATTTGAATGAGAACGTAAACTATATTGAACAATGGAGTTTGAGCCAACAACATCAAGTGGTAATTACAAATATATAGAAAATTACTCACAAACTTAACAAGATAGGACACACTTTAAAACACGCTGGTCTCTTCCAACGGCGATATCCCTCAGCGGCCACGACCTTGATGACGACGATTCTTGGTCCGTTGTACCGCGAAATTCACTGGTCCTCGACGAAGTTTCTCGCGATCCCAGGAACAGCAGTCACCTTCTTTCCGGCGATGCTCCAAAAATAGAAGACGGACTTCCAGCCACAATCGAGTGAAGCACAAGTCGAACTTCTCGCCGACTAAATATTACCAGAGTCAGTCCAAAATCAGCTTTATAGCCACCAACTCCTGGCGTAACGAACTTCCTCAACGGAGACAGAAATTCTTCAACTTCTCTGAAATAAAGACTGGAAAACTGTAGTTTCACAGCAAAGTCCTCTTCAAACTTCTGAATGGAAGTGTAGAAACAATCTTGGTATCGATATCTCAATCCCTCCGAAACTACTGGCAGTTGAGCACTGACGATGTAGAATGGTATAATATGTGTCGTCGCTTGTATTCGTTCAGAAACTGAGAAACTTTCCGATCTGGGGCGGGTTTTTATACAATTGTCAAGAATCATCTAGATCTTTCTCGATACACCTGAGTAACAATTCGACCCAGTTTCTCCGTTCCCGGAAGTCCTTTGCATATCTCGCGAACATTCCAGAGAATCCACGAAGATGCGTGCCAGCGTACAACGGGATTTCACGTAAACCGACGGGAACCGAGACCAGCGTGCCATCATAAGGAATATACCAGAACAATGGTGTATTGCTCATTACATAAATAACATGCTGACACGGTGACCCGACCTAATTTCTCAAATATTGATTTGTCATAGGCCATTTTAAAAACTTTCTATATTATAACATTAGGTTCCTCACTAGCAGTGACTAGCGTTAGGCTACAATGGGCCCTCGTAACAGAAGTCAATCTAAGCTTTTTCCTTTTGAGTTATTTTTTAAAGTCAAGTCATACACACGCTCTCTCACACAATTTTGTTATATTGTATTAGCTACATCCGATGGCTTTCCCCTTTATTCTACCCTGTACTATGTTATCGATGACATTGCTCGCTATCGTTTGACAACTGGTGATCGAGTGGTGACAGGAAGTTCGTTTGTCTCATTTCGCCAATTGTGAGGCCTACAAACCCACACAAAAACCCGTCCACGCACGCACACGCACCTCCAATAGCGCCTTTACCATCACGTAGATTCAAATAACGTTACAAGTGCTAACCTTACTACGTGTGAGCATTTTACACACTTTGACATCTAGAATAGAGCCATGGAAAACGCAAATGCGTTTATCTCTTTGAAAGCCATATGGTTATTGTACTCATTGAATTGGACCCACATTATATACCACTTATGAAATTCATTCAATCCGAGTTTGCTTTTGAAGTTTTAGATTTACAGACATCGACTCTGGCGACATATTATAAACACTGGCCGTCGTAGAAAACCATAGGGTGTGTCTACTCACGACACAACCTGGATGCTTGAGCGCCAGAATAGTGACATTGAATTTCCGATATACCATCAAACAAGCAAAAGATTAGAATAAAAAAAAAAGTTGCCGGACAAATACCCCCCGGAAATATACCCCGACTCATACCACCGGGACAAGTCCCCGTGACAATCACCACCGGACATAAACCCCCGAAGACGAATACCTCCTTGGACAACTAACCCGGGACAACTATCCCCTGGACATACACCCCGAGGACAAATACCCCCAGACAATTACCCCCGGACAAGTAACCCAGAGGAAAATTACCCCCGAGGACAATTCCCCCTAACCCCCGGAAATTACCGTCGGGAAAACTCCACTCGCGCAAATACACGGGCACAGATACTTCACCCAGGTTACTACCCGAACTAAACCAGAATACGCTAAAAGTGCCAGGGCACACAACGACCCTAGTGGTGCCAGTTTAACCGGCACCCTGACCCAATTGTATATATCCTCAAGCAGTGCCCTAGGGATAAGGGTATATGTTGAGGCCCGCGGGAAACTAAACTCGAAAAAAAGACCTGCGTATCCGTCGCTGCATCCCCTATAGTTAACGGCATATGTCCATGGGGATATTCGTCCGGGGGTATTTATCCGGGGGTTAATTGTCTAGGGGGTATTCCTCCGAGGAGATAGTTATCCGGGTGGGTAGTTGTCCGGGGGGAGGGGTTTGTCCTCGGGGGTATCCGTCCGGGTGGTAGTTGTCCTGGGGGAATTGTTCAGGGTGGTATTTGTCCGGGGGGGTAATTGTCCGGTGGGTAATCGTCTGGGGGTTATTGACTGGGGGTAATCGTCCAGTCACGGGAAATATGTCTAAAATGTGTATTGTGTCTAAAATACCTTTTGAAAGCATTTTCAACGCTATGAAACTCAGCGCTCGACCTAAACTATATAACAGACGGATTTAAATTAGTATATCATCTACAATGGTTATAAACGATGTAATGCAAAGCTATACGAATATTGAAGTGTCTGGTTTCAATCACTGTTGGTGAACAACATTCCAAAATATTATATTATTTTATATTTCAAACATTAAAACCAATGATAAATGAAATGAAAGGTATGTCAATTCGCAACAACACTTACCTTTAATGTAACAAATATGGTGGAAATGTCAAATAACCAGGTATATCAGAAGGAATATATTCCGTAGAAGTGACTACAATTCCGACTGCGATTTTATATTTGTATATTGTTTTTCTTTGTATTCAACAATAGAGGTTTGGAATTTCCCCTAGATGCCAGGTGGGAAAGATATCAAGGTTTTTTTTTTTTTGCGATACAGATCTATACCGGGTGGCGTGATTAAATTCGCTAAGATCTGTTAAATTAATTTCAGTCTTTTTGCAATCAAGATTGTTTTACATTCTTGCCAAGAATATGTTAAAACAATTTTGTCTGATATAAAGTATAAAAAAGGTTGGACAAATAGTAATGACGTTTCGCTCATTGGAAGATACACGTGTTGTGTAAACAAACCAACGAACCAGACACCAAACGATATAAGCCTAACTACTTGCTGTTGAACACAATATTTAGGAAATCCAACATGACCGTAATACAAGGACAGTTGCGTGTTCAAGTGTGCTCAGTGTGGTAAAATGCTTTCATGGTAGCGGTAATGCGTAGGCTCGTAGCCAGTCTTCGTGGTGTAAGGGAGACAGTTGAAGATAACTTGTTCTCCCTCTTTTAAAAGTCAGAGAATGTAAAGCCTCCTTACGCATTCCTTGTATCAGCACGAATAAAATAGATCCCTAACTCTCTTTTTGGTAATATTCTGCTGTTAATAGTATCACCATCAGTGGCGTAGGAAGGTACTTTTGAGTGGGGGGGCTGAAGACTGATGGCCGGCCTGGGGGAGGGGTCTAAGGGGAGGGGGTGTCCCCCTCCCCTTTGGAATTTTCTGCATTTCCAGGTGGCCTCAGATGCAATTTGGTGCAATATAGCACACTTCAACACCCACTCCATTTTGTAAACTTAATTTTGTATTTTCACCTGGCCTTAGATGCAATTTGGTGCTCCAAATGAGATTTTTTTTCTCATTTGGAAATGAAAAAGGGGTTTTCTGACTTGCGGAGCGGGGGGGCGGAATGATACTTCCGCCCCTCCACATTTTTCACTGGGGGGCTGGCGCCCCCCCAGCCCCCCCGGTTCCTACGCCCTTGATCACCATTACGACGATTTACGTTTTTCTTAGCCAAATTTTGATCCATACGCAGAGAACGTGTGAATAGCAAATTCAGACAATGACTAGAACTGCGCTTGTCTGTAACTACGCAGTATTAGTGAAGCGCTGCTGATGTGCTTGCAGTATTAGGAAGAACTTTTCGGTTGTTCATGGTGTTATGTTTTGGGCGGACAATACACCAGGGAGTATCGTCATGTAGGTGAGCGAGCCCGTGAGCGCCGTGACAGGCTCAGAATAAGTTGGCTACGTAGCTAGCCTCTGAAACTGCAAATATACAGAGACTATATCAAACTTTAAATTTTAACGTCCGGTCATGTAGGTATCGTTCACTTGTCCGGTAATGCCAACATTGTAGCGCGCACGCGCACTACAATAACAATTTGCACCGCGTTTGCACAGTCAGTTCAAAATATTAATCGGGCGCATGCGCAAGCATATGCAGTTGCGGAAATACTGGGAAAAAAGATAACGTAGGCTTGTAGTGAACACTTCCAGCTGGAAGATCGAAGAACTCGAAGATGTTTGTTAAGTGTGTCCTTCGAACGGCTCGCTCTGCTACGGAAACGTTATTTCAGAGATATGGAGTGAGCCAGACATTACGTAATGCCATCGGTAGGCTGTATGTTGGCATACATTATAACACGTAGTCCAGCGTACAGCCTCATGAGCAGTTATGAACGCATAGGTCAATACACCTGCCGCGCATACGTCCGATTATTATTTTGGATAACCAAAGGCGATGATATCCGAATTTTTCATTCCCTCGAGCTTTGCGATTGAGCCGACATTCTGGCAACTAAAAACAAAATCTTCAGGATTGTGCGATTATTTACTAGACAATTATAGTATCAAAAAAGATTGCTTAGAGCGTCAAGATCGAATGAGTAATGAGGCTTTAAAGTTTAGTGTACGCTTCTATTGATATGATTTTCTGTGATAACATGTAGGCTCTGGGCCCTCTGCCATACGCTCCACGAATTATAATGCAAACTTAAACTTAAATGCGTAATCATGAACATCCTACACCCTAGAAAATTGGTTGACGTCTGTCCTGGGGAGGGGTCTAACTGGAGAGGATCCCCTCCACTTTCAGAAATTATGTTTCGGTAAGGGGATTTGATCACTTTAAATATTGCCAGTGTGTACGACTTTGCTTGCGAGTGTATGCAAGTTCCGGGTAGGGAAGTGGGAGGCATGTGCCACCATGCCACCCAGCGGCTATGTCCCTGTGCATATTAAAGATATCAAATATTCCGGTCCCTGATTTATTTTCTTCCCGCGTGGTTGTCATGGCAAGTAGATGGTTAATTATATTTTCGTTATCATGTGAACATGTTTTCGAAACAGTTAATGTACATGGAAAACCTGAAAACAACTTTAGAACTTAGAGCTGTGTTCACACTACAAGAAGTAAGTATCCAGGCCCGTATCCAGCCCCCCCCCCCCCCCCCCCGTGTAAGAAAAAGAGGAGAGAGAAAAAGAGAGAAGTAAAAAGAGGGGAGAAAAAGGAGGAAGGAGAGGAAGGAAGGGAAAAGAAAAGAAGAAAGAGAGAAAAATAGAAAACGGAGAAAAGGAGGGAGTAGAATTAAAATGCCGAGACACCGGGAAGAGAAAGAGGAACAGTGGCATAATTACAGCGCTGATCCGTATTATATACACAGGGTAGTCAGTGACGAATCGAGGATTTCGGAAGGGGCGTGCGCCTCAAACCGACAACTCCATTTTGACGATTCCATTTTTTCCTCTCTCACTAATGCATGTATATATATATGGTCTATCATAATGCGTGTATGGACGCCTTAAACAATTGTACAACTGTGCTATGAAACCAAGTGTGGCTGGTCTTGAACTCGACCGAGTCGTAGCGGGGGAACATGACGCATTTCGGTATTAGACCAGGATCTATATACGAACTGTACTAGACCTATGTCCTTCGATGCAACACTGCTATCCAGATATAAAATGTTATACACTCCGACCTAAATGCTAATTGTTACCCCAAACCTAGTACCGTAACTCGAACAATTTATCTAAAAATAAATCTCGCATGCGATTGGAGAAATGAGCACATCTCCTGTGAATATCATGAAGTGTAATCAAAGGGCGTGGGGTGGTCGGACGCACCCATCACTTCTTGATTGAGATAGTTCCCAACTGCATGAAAACGCGCGCCCCACAACCCTACGCCCCACCCCTCTAATCGCCTCCCGATGAGTTACGAAACTTAATTAATAACCTCCGCCCGTAGTACCAAGACCTTGAAAAAATCCGGCAACAAACCACTTGGTCAATAACAAGTCGTCCCCGTTTCCGCGTAGTGGCGAAAGTGCACTTTTGGCGAAATTGAGTTAGATATCGTTCTGACCTATTTCGAGGGTAAAGAATCGGTTGAGCCGGGTCAGAAATTCTACAACTGTCTTTTTTTCTTTCTTTTTTCTGACGATTTTAGCCGAATGTCCACCTATATGGCCCACCCTCGTTTTCACTTACTGACGAATACTGTAGTCACTATAACCACTCAGTAACACAATTTGTCTAAGTTCCATGCTTTTGGCATAACGACGAATATTACCCTTTGGAACAAGCCGACAATACCAACCATGTCAAACTGATTTGGGAAACAACTAACTGTTATTTGAAAACACCCAGGATTGTGGGAAGGTAACATCTTTATTATTTCCACCTCGTCTTTTAATTGATTAATGAAGCATTTCATACACGTTAACATAACTCGTGAAAACAGAATGGCCATGCAGTGGGTCAACAATAATATACTTGAATATAGCCTAGTGTTACCATTTTATATTGCAAGAAAGCAAAGAAAGAAGAATGAAGTTTCTTAAATACACATCAGCTATATTTAATTTAGATTACAATATACTTTTAGAAAAAGTAAATGCTGCTGCAAGAACTGAGTTTACAAGAATGGTTAATAAGATTTACAGTGATCAGAATCACCCTTTGTATACTATACTAAAATGTCTCATGCACAAATCGAGCAATATCTAAGAAATCCCCACAAAAAAAAAACGAACGTAAGTTTACAGAAACTTATTTACCGTGCTGCTTTATACATTCCATCCAAGCACTTAGAATGTTTTTTGTAGTCTGCTTCTTATATCGTTTTATGTATTATTTGTTGTATGTGTAGATGTAGTTTATATGACATCCTATCATCTTAACATTTTTCCCCTTTTGTATTAGTTATTCTTGGACTGTTTCTTGAAGTCTGTTTTTTATATCGTTTATGCATTAACTTTTGTATGTGTAAATGTATTTCATATAATATCCTATCATCTAAAAGAAAAAATCACCTTTTATATTAGTTATTCTAGGAATTATATTACTCCCCTCTATCAATTTTATATGTATACTGGAAGGAAATAAAAAAGAGTAACCACATACTATAGTACAACTTGGAAACACTTGAACAACGGTACAGTTTTCCTTCTTTAATATGGAACGCCAAAAGGGAAATGTATTTTGTGGTCTCCTTTGATGTTGTCTCCTTCGATGCTGTTGTCTAATTTAATGTTGTTGTTTACTTTTATGTTGTCTCATTTGATGTTGTTGTCTCCTTTGATGTTGTTGTCTACTTTTATGCCGTTGTCTTCTTCCATGTTGTTGCCTCCTTTATTGCCATTGTCTACTTTAATGTTGTTGTCTCCCTTAATGACGTTGTCTCATTTAATGTTGTTGTCTCCCTTGATGCCGTTGTCTACTTTCATGTTGTTGTCTCCTTTGATGCAGTTGCCTCCTTTCATGCCGTTGTCTACTTTAATGTTGTTGTCTACTTTAATGTTGTTGTCTCCTGTAATGCCGTTGTCTACTTCAATGTTGTTGTCTCCTTTGATGCAGTTGCCTCCTTTCATGCCGTTGTCTCCTTTGATGTTGTTGTCTACTTCAATGTTGTTGTCTCCTCTGATGCAGTTGCCTCCTTTCATGCCGTTGTCTACTTAAATGTTGTTGTCTACTTTAATGTTGTTGTCTCCTGTAATGCCGTTGTCTACTTCAATGTTGTTGTCTCCTTTAATGTTGTTGTCTACTTTAATGCCCTTGTCTACTTCAATGTTGTTGCCTCGTTTAATGTTGTTGCCTACTATAATGTTGTTGTCTACTTCAATGGTGTTGTCTCCTCTGATGCCGTTGCCTCCTTTAATGCCGTGGTCTACTTTAATGTTGTTGTCTCCTTTAATGCCGTTGTCTACTTCAATGGTGTTGTCTCCTCTGATGCCGTTGCCTCCTTTAATGCCGTGGTCTACTTTAATGTTGTTGTCTCCTTCGATGCCGTTGTCTACTTTGATGTTGTTGTCTCATTTGATGCCGTTCTCTAATATGTTGTTTACTTTTAGTATATAATAGCGCTATTGTAAAATGGCGGGAATCTAAATGTTCGTTGAGGTCTAGCTGGTCCCTGGATACAACGTGAACGTAATGCGTACGGTGCAGTGGTGCGCTGCACTAGACTGTAATAGACTGATGTGAGTGATGTAAATGTACGTAGTAAAGTCACGCTATTCGCATATGCCGAGAATACATGTAGGGCCTAGGCCTACTGCGTTTTCTTATTGTCGTGCTTCACCTGTACTGCCGTTATTTAGGTTCTCACAACAGCTCAGAAGTATGGAAGGAATTCTATCCAGACTGGAGTATAATCAACTGGTGATCGACAACTTTAGAAGAGAGGGGGTAATAAAGTCAGCATAGCCCGGGCCGCGAATATTTTTCCCAAACTGAACTGACACTGAAATTATTTCCTCGATTCTGATTGGCTCTCAGCGAGCACGTGATATACTTAAGTATTCAACATGGATCCCTCAATACTCAGTCGATACCAGTATGATCAACACGAACAAATTCAAGATATTCACATTAGCAACTTTCCAAAACTTTTAGTAGGTATATATGAACGAAAGTATAAAGTGTTCTCAACACAATGAAGCAACTGTTCCCAACTACTGCGCCCATTATAGATAGTCCTCGATCGTTTGTATACTCGCTTGACTCCGCTCTACACACAACACATGTAATGTAGCCTATTGTACTGTGCATAGTATACAACACAATAAAACACAGTGCATTTGTAATTGTATACATGTAGCCGATGTACATATGTACGAGGTGTTTGTGTACATTCGGAGTTGCAATACTTTTAGTTTTATAATCATAAATTCAAAATGTATTCAGTCAATGAATCATGATAGGCCTAGTCGAATATGTAGTAGCCATGAAGACGGCGAGCGAGCGTGTGCCAGCCAGTGAGTGTACACAAAAAAAAGGCATTTGACGATATGTCTGTGTCTTTTGACTTGTTAACTAGTTGTATATAGCCTTATAACCTATACGTACGGAAACCTATTGGCTCGCTGAGAGCCAATCAGAATCGAGGAAATAGTTTCAGTGTCAGTTCAGTTTGGGAAAAAATTATTCGCGCCCGGGCCTATCTAGCTAGAACTTGATTGTGCCGTCACATTTATGTGCACGTACATACTGATCTATCCATATATGCGCGCTATATTACGTACTTTGACGTCATACCATACTGCTTTTGGTGAACAGCGCCGTCAGCTTCAAAGTAGACAACGGCATCAAATGAGACAACGGCATCAAAGTAGACAACAACGTTAAAGGAGGCAACGGCATCAGAGGAGAAAACAACATTGAAGTAGACAACAACAGCATTAAATGAGGCAACGGCATCAAGGGAGACAACGGCATTAAGGGAGACAACAACATTGAAGTAGACAACGGCATTAAAGGAGGCAACAGCATTAAAGGACGCAACGGCATCAAAGTAGACAACAACGTTAAAGGAGGCAACGGCATCAGAGGAGAAAACAACATTGAAGTAGACAACAACAGCATTAAATGAGGCAACGGCATCAAGGGAGACAACGGCATTAAGGGAGACAACAACATTGAAGTAGACAACGGCATTAAAGGAGGCAACAGCATTAAAGGACGCAACGGCATCAAAGGAGACAACAACATGAAAGTAGACAACGGCATCAAGGGAGACAACAACATTAAAGGAGACAACGTCATTAAGGGAGACAACAACATTAAAGTAGACAATGGCAATAAAGGAGGCAACAACATGGAAGAAGACAACGGCATAAAAGTAGACAACAACATCAAAGGAAACAACAACATCAAATGAGACACCATAAAAGTAAACAAAACATTAAATTAGACAACAGAATCGAAGGAGACAACATCAAAGGAGACAACAAAATGCATTGCCCTTTTGGCGTTCCATACTTTAAATCTGAGGATTCACACGAGGTTGGGTTGGATATTATGAATGTGCCTGTGAGCGTAAGAAAATTTTCACATTCCGTTTAAGGGGATAGTTTATTGGAAAAGCTTCCAAAACTTTTGAAGGATACTTAGAAATACTTTAAAATGAAGAATTGCACACAAATTTCCGTAGTCTGTGTGCTTCACAAGAGTTCCGACTACGCCATTGAAACTATTATTTTTGCATTACGCCATTGAAACTATTATTTTTGCAACATCGTGTGTTCACATTTCATCATATTCCTTGTCTATTTTATACATTGCATCCTATTTTGGGCGTTCTTTTTAAAAAATAATAAGACCAAATATATCACCCCTTTTAACAGCCGGCTCTCCTTGCCCTCTATTCCCCATCCCCTCATCATGTCCGACCCCATCCATGTCACTCAAGATAAAATACGGAAACACGTATGTTGATACCTGCGTATAACCCATGCAAATTCCTTGTTTATTTTGAACATTCGTCACTACGCCAGAACGGGGACGAGGAGTTTGGGTTGTGTATTAATGACCTCTAGAGTTCGTGCACTGACCTAAAGGAAGTGTGACCACTCCCTATTTTGCAATTTCCCAAGATCAGGCCGCGAAAAATCCCAAGAAGTCCCAAGGACACTGTACTGTATGGATGTCTAGCAATATCTAGCGATATCTAGGGATGAAAATCCCAAGATCTTCCCTAAACTGAAGGCAGATAGAAAATCGAAGCCTTCAGTGTGTAATGAAAACTTGAAACTGTGCGTCTTTCGAAATAGAATGTGTGGGCATTGCACAATAAACAGATAAAAGTTATTTATTTCAGTCTCATTTCAATTATTCGAATTTGTAAAGCAAACAGCAGATATCACATCATATCAGTGAGCATGAAAATGGCGTTTCAGGATGAACAGCCTCCAATCGGAAATATTTTTTTCTTTTCATTTCCTTCAACGAAGTTTTATAGTAGCCGTTATAAGAGGTTTTAATATGTGTACACCAATAAATTAACTGTGTCTGAATTTTCGAAAATTCCCTGACCAACATTCTTCATCATATTTCCCTCTATACTCGTGCAATTTTGACCGGTCTCTTGGATACGCGCCTGGATATATAGAGTACAGTAGGCCTACATGATAACTAATCAGCTATCATTTAAATATACCGGTGATGATTGAATATTTTAAACAGCAGTACAAATAATATTTATATCATCTGCTAACGGCATCCAAGTTCCTTGCAAAATATGAATGTTTTAAATGACTTCCTTTTTATTCGAGCCTTTGCAACTTAGGGTAACGTTAAACTGCAGTTGGTCCTACCCCAGACCTTGGCTAGTAGGTTAATTACTAAAAGTAAATTTATAAAGTAAACAAGGAATAAAAAGTTGGTACTATAGCCTAGGCTTACGACTATCGGTGACTAGATGTTAATACTTGACATCCGTTCAATGAATTTATCTGACTGACTAAACATATTCATTGTCACGAGACTATCTGACAATGATATAACGTATGATGCTGTAAAGTTTCGTTATCTTGTCAGCAATAGACAAAGGTTTACCGTTTAAGATGATTGTTCTAACTTATCAAAACTACATGATTTTTTTAATCATTCTGACATGATGGTACTGACTACCTTTAATTAATGGTCGCGTCCCTGCTTGTCAGTATGTTAACGTGTAGGTATCCGGACTATAGGCACTCGAAATACTGTACATTAACATATTTAATTGAACTGCACATCACTGTACTTCTTATTTAGGAAGGAACATAAAGGATATCGACTTTCCGGAGCCTGTAAGGACCAAGTAAAATATCTATGTTTCAGATAGGTCGAGGTCTTCAATGTATTCCGTGGTTTTACAGAATGAACAAAGTTGTGCTTTGTTTATCCGCGGTTTTGTATATTGGTGGTGGTAGGTTGTTATTTCATAGTGTCAAGTGAGCTTGCACTGGGTTTTCGTAAAGCAACTAAACACATGACTTATCTGTGTGTCATACAGGCAGATCATGTGTTAAGTCGCTTCAACAAAATGTACACAATTTAGCTGTGTTATTACAATTTTCATGCATTACCCCACCACTTTATAATAAATTAGGAATTACACAAAACAACTTATTGTCTAGTAATTTCATAATGATCATGTAAAAGGGCACCAATAGGAAATGTAAACATGATGTTTATCAATGGGGAGATCACACCAAGGCACAAAGCTGTAGAGTTAGACTTGTGACTGTTAACAGTGACTTATTAGTGAACTTTGAGGAAGAACTGAAATGATAACTATAGAAGATTAAAATATAAAACTTTTATTATTTACACTTCTGATATCAACAGTGCATAAACATTACATGGTAAAACTATGACAGAAAAATTAAAAATGAATATGTATTGATGCTGGTGTCCTTTTTATAAGCAATTCAGTTTTACAGGTAGGTCTATTCTTCCTCTCTCCCGCTTCACAACTACTGCTTGGCTGGTTATGTACCAGAAAGTTACCCTGATTGTACCAATAAATACATCATTTATTTATTTTGTGTTACATGTCTCAACAAATATCACTTAACAGGATCAAAGTTATATCTCATCATCGGCCAACCGACTGATTTGAAATTTTACAATAAACAAACAGAGAGTTCTGATAACGATAAACAAACCAGCAGAATGAGAACTTCTTAGCACAAACGGCTTTTGCCTGTTTATTATAATTTTGGCAAGAAAAAAACAACCCAAGAAACAAATAATACAAACAAGAAAATCAGACATCAGAAAGATGTATTTCTAAAACAGTTCAGAATAGGTAACAAGTCAGCTGAAATTCCTTTCACGTTGAAGGTTCTAAGTTGGCAGCACAATCTTATCCTTCTATCTTGGTAGTAACATTTTAAATGGAGTCAGGAGCTTACTGTGGATCAAGAAAAGAACGTTTGACGTAAGTTACAGGAGAGAAACAAAATGATGTGAAATAGAGTATAGCGTTACAAACCACAAAGATATGCTTTAAGTTTATTCTCAAGTATGTTGAATGAAGTCATCACAGTACTGTTGTGTCGGTCCCGGGACAACCTAACAAACTTATAGGAAAACTTCATTGACAAACAATATAACGCAATTGGTCCGTCTAAACGATTAACGTAATGTATTGTGAGCTATTAACAAGAGAGTGTTCTCCAAGAAACCTTGGTAGACGTTACATAACACAAACCATACCATTCAAATTAAGGTATGCATAAATTAACATATATCGTAAACAGATTATTTGGTGGCGCTAAGTAACTATCCAACATCCCTCCCCTTCTTCTAATTAAGAATATATATCATTATTCGCAATACTTCTTAAACGAAATTATTAATTACATGACACTCGGCAACTTTTCAAAATAAAACGTTTCCTATAAACCTTCGTATTCTAGACTTATAAAACTACTCACGATGAAATACTAAATGGAACAAATTGTTTACGAGTACGTGACGACCGTCTCAAATAAGTTGTTACTGGATTTGAAGCTTTTGCCACGTCCGGGACCGAAACAGCAAATGGCGATTTCAAATTCGGTTCCTGCGATTCTAGCTCAGAAACGGGAGAACTATTTCTCTTTAAACCACGAGTGACGTCATCAACACCAGTTGATTTCGGTTTATTGATCTCGTCAGAGTCAACAGTAATATCTAAATCCACAATACTTGGCAAAGACTTTAAATCGTTAAATGTGTGCATTTTACTGCTATAAGGCTTACATGATCTTGATCTGATTTGATTAATATGTCTTATCCATACATGATCATCAACTTTAACCAAATATGTTACAGGACCCAATACTTTAAAAATGATGCCCTCAACCCATTTATCAGGCGATAATCTAAAATCCAAAACCATGACCTTTTCTCCTACGGAAACAGATCTAATAGGCTTTTCAGTATTTGAATTCTGTTTTTGTGACACTGAAAAATTCAAATTTGGTTTTAGTGCTGATAGTCTAGTTGGCAATTCTCGCTTAAAGAATAATTTGGCAGGCGTTTCTTTGGTTAAAGCGTGAGGTGTGGTTCTGTATGACAACAGAAATCGATCGATTTTAATTTGAACGTTGCCACTCTCAAATTTACATTTTTTCATTGCCTGTTTAAACGTACGAACAAAGCGCTCTGCTTCGCCATTAGATGCTGGGTGTCTGACAGCACTTCTAATATGGCGAATGCCATTTTGCTTGCAAAAGACGTTAAACTCTGCAGCAATAAATTGGGGGCCATTATCTGATACCAGCTCTTTTGGCAAGCCGTAGCGTGCAAATATGGTCCTCAATTCATTGATAGTTTTATTAGCAGTTGTGGATTTCATTAGGATGACCACTGGCCACTTTGAATGAGCGTCAACAACTATCAAATACATATGACCGAGGAATGGACCCGCAATGTCAACGTGAATACGTTGCCATGGTGCGGTGGGCAATTTCCAAGGATTTACATCAACCTTTGGAAGAACAGATTGAACTGATTGACACGCATTACACGATTCAACAAGCTGCACAATCTGCAAATCTAGACCTGGCCAATATACATGCATCCTAGCAAGTGACTTCATCCTTACCATACCGGGATGACTGGCGTGCAATTCGCTTAGAATGCAATCTCGGTAACTCGAAGGAATGATCACACGAATTCCCCATAAAAGACAATTGCCTTCGACGGAGAGTTCATTTTGTTTACTAAAATATGGCGTCATTTCTTTCTTTAAGTTTTCTTCCGGCCAACCATACAGAACAAAATGTCTAACCCTCGATAAAAAAGGATCACTACTCGTAGCTGTTGCAATTTCTTTTGCGCTGACAGGTAAAGATTGAGTTTGCGCCTGATTCAAATCATTAGCTTCATTCGTCCACAATACAGTAAACTGATCAACTGTTTTATCACTAGTATGCGCGCTCGAATTTGGCAATCTAGAGAAGAAATCGACATTTGCATTCTGTTTGGATGTACGGTACTGAATATCATATTCATAACCACTCAGAAGGATAGCCCAACGTTGCAATCTAGATGCGGCTAACACAGGGATGCCTTTGTTAGGACCAAACAGAAACTTCAATGGCTTATGATCGGTAAACAAAGTGAACCGCTTCCCACAAAGATATTGGTGGAAATTGTGCACTCCATAAACAACTGCTAGGGCCTCCCTTTCGATTTGAGAATAATTTTGCTCAGTTTTCGTTAATTTCCTGGAAGCATATGCAATTGGTTTCTCTCCTTCCGGAGTTGAATGTGAGATCACTGCTCCGATACCATATGGTGATGCATCAACTAAAAGCGTAATCTCCTTAGAGGGGTCAAAGTACACGAGCTAAAAACTCTGCAATTGGAGTTGACGAGCTCTGGTTGTAGTTGTAAAATCGGAATCTCTCCAGTAAAACTGGGGGTTTGGAATTGTAGTATTCCCTCAAAGTCCCACAAATTTTGTTAAACTTCTTCGATGATGGCTAATCCGGCGTTACAAGATTTTTTAAAAGTCTATAGCCTTTTGCTCCCATTGAAGACAAAAGTATCGCCACTTTCTTTTTATCATCCTCTACCTCATTTGCTTGGAAAAACAGTATCAAACGTTCCTCGTATGATTCCCAAATTTCCACATCAGGATCATAAATCTCCACTTTTAACATGTTGGAAGCCATAGTTTCTCCTTCTCCCGGTAAGAACTCCTTTTAGAACTAACGTTTAATTTCCAACCATCCTCGTCGCCAGATGTTGTGTCGGTCCCAGGACAACCTAACAAACTTATATGAAAAACTTGACAAAACAGTATAACGCAAATGATCCGTCTAAACGGTTAACGTAATGTATTGTGAGCTATTAACAAGAAAGTGTTCTCCAAGAAACCTTGGTAGACGTTACATAACACAAACCATACCATTCAAATTAAGGTATGCATAAATTAACATATATCAAACTATATCGTAAACAGATTATTTGGTGGCACTAAGTAACTATCCAACAAGTACCTTCCACTTATGTTAGCCTTATGAATTGAAAAAGTCCTTGCGAAGTGGTTTGTGAATCTCCAATTACCCTGACTGAAATAAGATTGAAACTATACTACCATCAATTAACATGCTAGCTATCTCCTCCTTCATATCATCTTGGAACTTGTTTCCTCAAAGTAGACAATTCTTTTTAGTACTTTTAAGCACCACTACATCATTTCTTATTTTACATGTAGCTATTTTATTTTCTGGGCTACATAAGAGAACACAATACGTTGGCCATTGATGAGTTTTTCTCAAATTTCAATTTCTGTTTATATAAGTTGTAAAATTGTATTAAGCAAACTTGTACAGGTGTGAGAGAGTTTGCATAAAAGTAACCAAGTATGAGACGGAATGCACTAATTGTATAAGACTAACATGAGGTTCAAGTCTCACATCCACCTCAAGAATTAATTAAATTATTAAATTAATTTTGCCAACACTTAAAAGTAATCCTTACAAAGCTTGAACATTTTTGTAAGGTCAAAGAAAGTCTACTCTATACAAACTCTTAATACTGCACAGTTATCTCCACTATGAATTTTTTGAACAAACTTCATTTGCATAAGTTAGAGTGTCCCCTAAAATATAATTATATTATTACATATTTCAAAATGAACGTGATTAATAATACACACTTGATTGACTTGATACAAGGTAGTTTGGAAAACCAATGTAGCTGCGAGATGTTATCATATATTGTATTATATTTCTATTTTGTATCTCTACTCTTTACCTTTAGAACATGACAAATCAATGAAATGGTTTTCCATCTAACACGATGTGCCGGACAAACACAAGAGCAGCTTTTAAGAAAAGTAAGCCAAGCCAATCGGATGCAAAAAGCCTGTCACAAAGCAAGACAGTCCTTGACTCTGATTTAATTGTTATGGCCCATGGATTGGGTACACAATTTCATAATAATAATGTTCGATTTATATAGCGCTTTATACCAGCAATAGGTCTCAAAGCGTTTTACAGACATTATATTACCCCTGGTCAATGATAACCTGTCCCAGACACAATCCCTCCAGTCGGCAGCAGTTATATACTGCGCCCAATGACAAGTTACCTCACAGGTACCCATTTAACCCCTGGGTGGAGAGAGGCAAGTGAAATAAAGCATCTTGCCCAAGGACACAACGTAATGAACTCGGCAGGAATCGAACCAGCAATCCTTGGATCACGAGTCCGACGCCTTAGCTAATTGGCCACCACGCTCTCATGACCCCCACATGATTACTTTCATGCCCTTTCACTTCCCCTCTTAACCTGCAGACTGCCACAAGTGTCTTCATTTCTATAGCTGTCCGTTCCATGACATCAGGGAGATAACAGCTTTTAGCTAGCTCGTCACATGCTACCCGTCTCTAACCATATGATTTCTATAGACAATAGCTGATTATTTAACTGTTAAGACCTTTATAATTTCACTGAGGCTAGTTTAATAAGGTTTTTAAAACCTTCAGGAACTTTCTTCTCCAGTACAAACCTAAGCAATGGCTCCTGCTTCATACCAATAATCATTGTTTAATAATCAGTTCCATTCCTCACAATAAACTGAGATTTGTCTAATGAGTCCCAAAATATAGAACCCAGTCTTGAAGTGAACTTTCTCTTCCGAGGAAACTTAATATTATATAATATTGATTACCTGAAGAAACCAGTCTGTTGTGGCTTTTCCTGATGGTTTCTTTCAGTTGAAGACTGCCTGGTCCGAGAACGTGTTTTAGGTAACTCATATCCACTGTTAACTGGAATTCCTGGACTAGCAGTCACAGGGGCTGGCAATGACAAATGTGCTACATCTCTTCTACCTGAGGGACTGTGAGAAGTCTCTGCATTGGAATATTCTGTGCAATATAAATGAAAATAAAATAAATAAAACTGTTAGCAAACTGCTTATCCACTAGCGAGACTGTCTAGGAGAATGTGTAAAAGTAAGTTGGCCTGATGTTTCGATCCTAGCAGGATCTTCTTCAATGGCTAAATGACAAGTAACAGTAACAGAAGGGACAAAAACATGCACATTAAACCTGTCTGTATTCTGTGCGTGTTTTTGTCCCTTCTGTTACTGTTACTTGTCATTAAGCCATTGAAGAAGATCCTACTAGGATCGAAACATCAAGCCAACTTACTTTTACACAATATAAATGAAATCACAATATAACACCAACCTGTTATGTACTCTTTGTGGATGGAACAACAGGCAAGATTGTGGCAACAAAGTAAAACATCATCAATCATCACAACGAAAATAGTGTTTTCCATATTTATTTATCAGTCAGCAATATTGATGTATTGATCTCACTCTCAATGAAAATGACAAATGATTCATAATGATTATGAATTCCATCTTTATCGCTAAATCTTGATCGCTTTGATCATCGCTAAATGGTGGGTGAAAAATAACAGCAGGCTCCACAGAATATGAATCTACAAATGGTGAAGAAGGTGAGATTTCTCGGTCCAAACCTAAGATGGACAATGCAATAAACCAAACGGCCAATTGCTATCTTTTATTTAAAAAGTGTATGGGCACACAAAAATAATCCTCTTAAATTATTGTTACAATTGTTAGAAAGTAGACCAGAACCTACCGCTTGAAGAAACTGAACTGGAATATCCCCTTCTCCTCAGTCCATATTGATGACCTGTCCTCACAGGTTTCATGAAGGGTGGAGTCTGCCAGAAATCAAAGCGAGAGTAATTGCTTTAAATCACTATAAATAAATTTAAAAAATTGTGAGTAGATATAGAATGTGGCCTGACATTTTAATCTTATCAGCACTCCTTTCAAAAGAAGAGAGAACATAATTTTTTGACAACACAAAGTTAAACAAAAGACAGACAGAATTGTTGTTTTTAAAGAAACAATAGAAGCTGGCATATAAGAGGACAATTGGCAAGAGAACGTTGTTTCTGCTAAGAATATGAATGAAATGTCAGACCATCCAATGATTTGGCAGAAATCAAAATGTACAAGGGGTATGGACTAAGCAATACATTTGACTGATGTCATTGGTAACTTGGTTGGATAAACAATTGCTAACCAATAAAATAAACATACCACACTGGATGCTTCTGTTTAGTACTTATTACTATGAGATTGACACTGTCTCTTTTCCATTGTATTTGATAAAACAAGTACCGAGTGTCATAAGAAAGCATGAATTACATGAAAGCATTGAGGCACACAGTGAAAAATGGCAGAATTTAGAAAACATACTTTGAGATACATTGGTACTATGCTGCTGTTCAATTGTCAAAATCATAGTAACACACAAAAAGATTGCACGATAACTCACTTTTTGCTATTGGTCGGCAGGATTGGGTATAACTCAAGATAAGTATAAATTGACATATAGGAGGTATAGATTTCTGAAATCCAAATAGATAATTCAAGATAACATGAGAATATTACCTACGGTGATTCACATGCAGAAGGAATCCTTATAAAAATAAACCCCATCTTTTTCAATATTTTTTCCACATGCTGCATTCACATCTTCATTCAACATTAAGGAATCATATTTTACAAGCACTTATCCCTTTCTAGACTAATGTATGGTACCATAGCAACACATTCAGTAACTGCCTCTATTCAATTATAAAAAGAAATACATAAAAAGCAAGGTTGCGAAATAAAACTTTCATATGAAGAGAAAAATCAGCAATCCAGGATCTCACCTTTGATTCGGTGGTTGAGCTATCTCTATCGGAATTTATTTGAGAAACAGTCTTTTTTACTGCCACTGTGGTAAGGAAAAGATACATGCAGCTTTATCACATGTAAAGTTTGGTATGAAATCTATGAAAAGTTCATGATTGATAGTACTTAGTAAAATAATGAGTGAATCATATTGTCATTATGTCAAACTGTGAAGAAGAATGATAAATGAAAGTACTAAATTTAATAAAAGGTCTTCATAATGTATCTTTAAACCTAATAACAATAAGCCATAACAATAAGCCATAATGTATCTTTAAACCTAATAACATAAGCCAAATAGCCATAGCAATAATAACAATAAGCCTGACCAATTTTGTATTTAAAGCAGCATTTTGAGTTTGGTCAGAATTTTTTTCAGCATAATGAGTATTTCTTACGATGCCAATTAACCAAACCAAGGCATCCTGCTTGATTAATTTTCAACAAATTAAAAGTAATTGAGTGAGTAAGTAATTAATTGGATTCAATCCTCAACATTTCGTTGACTGGACACTTTTGATAGTTGTATGAGACACACGTGTAACAGAAAATGTCAAAATTTCATATAATTTGACAATTGCTTTATTGCTTCCAATGAACATTTACTGAACAAACTAATTAGTTACTTTGTCATAGGATATTTTTTATGGAGTAACGCCATGAAATATTAATCAATCGGAACTCAAAAAGCTGCTTGAAAACTGAAAAAAAATTCACATAATATTTCCCTACCTACTACACCAAACCTTCATCCTTTAAATTCATCAATGGCATGACTACCATACAACTGATTCTAAAAACATGACCTTTCATGTTTACCGAAAGGTCGACACGGGATGTAGAAGAATCAACAACAATATTACTGATTCTGGTCCACTGAGAACACACTGACAGTACATGCAGTACAATTAAATAACTGTATCGAATACTGACCCACAGATGAAAACTTTTAACAAAGCAAGAATTAATATATCTGACCGTTGACAATTTGATATATACGTACTAACATGGTAGCCAATTGGCTAAGGCGTCGGACTCGTGATCCAAGAATTGCTGGTTCCATTCCTGCCTAGTTCATTACGTTGTGTCTTTGGGCAAGGTGCTTTACCTCACTTGCCTCTCTCCACCAAGGGGTTAAATGGGTACCGGTGAGGTAACTTGTCATGGGGTGCAGTATATAACTGCTGCCGACTGGAGGGTTTGTCTCTGGGACAGGTTATCATTGACCAGGGGTAATATAACGTCTGTAAAGCGCTTTGAGACCTATCGCTTGTATAAAGTGTTATATAAAAGCGAATATTATTATTATTATTATTATACCTCTTTTTCTATTCTGTAGGATGCTAAAGGGTGTGTTAGCTGCAGGTTGTTGAACAGACGATGGTCTTAATTGTGTGGCTATGTCACTCAGAATCCTTTTAGCCTTCTCTGGTGAAAAATTCTCAGAATTATCCTGCTTTGGAGTTTGAGCATACTCTTTAATCAGATGCAGAAGTCCACTGGGAAACATAGGCATTGAGTTTCTGTTAAAAACAACAAAATAAAGAGCTTTCAAGGGGTCAGGCATGTCACAAGCATTCTGATGCATACCACCAACCTTTTCTTGCATTCATGCATGAACACAAAAACCTTGGTATAGAATAATATGTTACTTGTAATTGGAGGTGCTCCATGTATTACTACTGTACTACTGTTAGTGATCTCTTTCCAGACTCCTGTTCACTTCTAATTAAAGCTAATTACTTTATTATGGCTCCAAACTTACTGCTGCATACTACTGCATAGTATACTGGTTTTCACATACCTTGATGCTACAGATGATTGTGATATGTGTGATGACATAGGTCTTGTAACAGGTGTAGTAACAGGTGTAGTGACAATAAGTTTTGGGTTCAATTTCCTTGAAGGTGCCTTGAAATGTTTGGGAGCAGGCTCTGCAAACAGATTCTGTGAAACAATAAGAATATTTTAATTAATTAATTAAACAATCATTCTGCAATTAAAATATCAAAAAAGGAAAGAAGTATCATCTGAAAACAACGTAAAAGTATTCTACAACCACAGCCAATGCGTTATGCCACAGACATCTTTAAATTGATATGTTGGAGAGTATAATACATTAAATAATGATGTATGGGCAACACCACTGAGACGACAAAATATCTCTGTACTTAAATAAAGACAAATATAAACTGTCTGATTATAAATTAATCACAAATTATGCATAACTCAATTCTTAGAAAACACAAAACTACAATCCTGCTGATTCTGACAAGTTGACCCTTCTGAACAGCAGTTCTTAATACTTTCTTAACTTCACAGTAAAAGACATCCTGTTCATTGTCAGTCTAGATACAAGAGATATTATTCCCTACAAGTTGTAAGCCTAGACTAGGCAAGCTTAGTCCCAACATTAATACTGCACTGCACCTAAGCATTATGGCATAATGTGGCATCAATGTAACTTTAGCCATCTTCTTTCATCTGCACCCCAAACTACAATCATATAAGTAGCTAAGGGCATGTATTGCACTGGAAATGCAATATCGGTAAAATCATCATCTGCACCCCAAACAACAATAATATAGGTAGCTAACAGCACCCCAAACAACAATAATATAGGTAGCTAACAGCATGTATTGCACTGGAAATGCAATATCGGTAAACCATAAATTAGCTATTCCAATTGAATGATGCCTTTAACTATGGGATTTACTCAGGAGTTTCAAATGGGTATTTCTTTAAGTACCTTGTTTGGGAGTCTCTAGGAATAAAAAACTTATTTAATTATGTATGAATACAAAGCAAGCCTAATTACAAAATGTGTGAAACCCTCTACAAACCTTTGCTGGTGGTCTTTTCTTTCTCTTTGTACGAGAGTTTGATGAAATTGTTTCTCCTTGGAGGTACCTTTGACAGGAGTCAACTGTTAGCACCAACATGTAGGGATGGGGGTTCAATCGTTCAGAATATTGGTTGAATGTCAGAAGTGTTGATGCCTTCCATGGTTTTCTCTCTGTTAAACAAATCAAGGCACATAAATATCACTATCAACAGTAGCTTCACATCTAACCAGGTCCCTCCCTTGCATCAGGTAAAATATATTTCAATGAAACAGTTTGCTGGAATTTTCACATTGTTTTCACTTGAATTCAACAAGTATTACAGAAAGCTTGACTCTATAAGTAATTTACATTTTCAACTTAAGTAGACATTTCCTGTACAAATGACAAGTACTGACTTTGGCTTGCAAATTACAAGCAGTTGTCTGTGTTAATATTACCTAGAATAGCAACTATTCTCATATTATATATATTTATATATTTTGTTAATAATGATAAACAGCAGTTAATTTTACGACACTTAAGCAACCACAAATGTGGGAGAAACCCTCAAGGGCTTATGAATTACAACTTACATGTCAGTTGGCTTTCAGTTCAACATTTTGAATCTTTTCAATTAAGAAGGTCATTTCACATGGGAAACCATAGATTGCTCTTGGATGAAAAACCCACCTTACTATGACCCATCTGGGTATCGTATCCGGAACCTCCCAATTGCTAGGCTTCATTGCTTCAAATGCCACTGCCTTTATCCACAGATTTGTTTTGTTGTACAGTCATTGCTCTTTTACTCTTCATTACACTATCTTTACAGTGTCAAATGACCAGCTTTGTATTTTGGCGAGTGTATATATACAACTACATTGTACATTGTTACTACAGTAGATATCCTGGATATCCCCATGTCTTCAGAGATGATAAGAAATCTTATCAATAACCAACCCAACAAAATAATCCACCTGAAGGCAGTTATTTTATGATGCAGTCAAATGTACATGTGGAAGATGCCAAATGATTTATACTTCATGAGTTAGATGGCTATCTTATTCCCCTTTTAACCTAAATTGGGATTTTCTACCATTTGCTAAACAATTTCAAATGTGGAAACTGTTGATTTCTCCTGGATAAATACTTAATTAACTTTAGCCAGCCTGGACTAAAGCAACCATCTTTCAAATGATAGATTTCATTGTTTATCATAACAATAATCATAATAATTTATTCTTATATAGCGCTTTACAACAAAGAATGATCTCAAAGCACTTCACAAAATCGCATAAAATATTACAACTTAAAATTAAAACAGCTTAAAAATATTGCATCCTAAAAATTACAAAAATAAATCAATATCCTAACATCCCTGTGGGAAGATGCAATCCCCAACAATCCTACAATGTTCTGTTACAAATTAATGTTTATTGCACTACTCTAATAATTGGACAACCTGCATCATATGCTAAATCCACTTACTTGGCATGAAAACTAGGTGATCTGTCCGAAATGGATGAACTTTAGAACGTCTGGTCATAGCGATGACAGTATCCACTGCAATCTGATAGCAAGATAACAGCATTCAATACGCAGTAACAAAATGGGTAAAAAGCAAAAGGGATCCATTTGCAGTTATTTAGTAAACAATCATATGATAATTTAAATTGTCATTTTATATTTAGAGATATTAAACGTTATCTGTAGAAACAGCTTTTCCTTCCTCGACATGATTCTGTAAGTATTTAATCCTCATTTGGCTGCAATGTCTTTAGTTTACTCACATTCAGTTCCTTATGAAGAGTGACATCATCACAAGAAACATGCTCCTCCAGAAACCTTAAATCAGAAGTAAAGAAAACTATTATACTAACTTTGCTGTTTGGAAAGTCAAAAGCAGAAATATTTGAAGCAACAAAAATGTTATCACATGTTAATCCTGAGAAATACTGACATATGGTTGCAATGTTACACCATGACTCGAATACAAAAATGAAACAGTTGAAATTTAATCATGCATTAACCTGGATCATTTTAGAACTTTTAGAAACATGATAATGGTCTGTTAGAGGCATTATCCTGTGCAGGGTTATAGCCACGCCGGCCGGCGGCGGCCGGTGGTAACCGCCCCTCACGCCTGCCGGCCGGCATTGGAAGTGAATAAACAGTCCACAGGCCGGCACAAAAAAATAGTAAAATGCTTGTGATATACAACAAAAGTAACAAATTTATCTTTTCCTTGCCGTAAAACATGATAATAACGTCACCTTTTTCTGTTATATTTACCTTAAGGGGGCCCTTGGACCCCCGGCCGTGAGATGCGAGAGCTTCGCTCGCTACGCTTCGCAAATTTATTTAACCAGCACTCACAATCTCCTAGCTATAACCCTGATCCTGTGTAAACTTGGATGTTCAGCTACTGCTTATGTGTGTCTGTGGTACAGTTACTTACTGAACGGGGTTATAAAATCAATATAGTCCATCCAACTAAATGGTCCTAATCTGTACCATTCATGGTCATGGCTAAAAGCAGTTTCATGTTGCAGTATCAAGAGTGTATAAAGAGAGTACCCTTCAAGGAAGCATTACCAAACTTTATATTTTACATGTTACTTGCATTATATGACAACCTACTAGTACATTCTGTTAAATGCTGGAAGTTGTACTGAATGATAGTAAGTTGCCTACAAAACCTGACAAAGAAGTACTGATCTACAGTAAAACACATCAGGGCCACCTCCAACTTGAACACAGAATAGCTTAGAGTATTTTGTACCTTTTTGGGTCTCCACTTGACTGTACTGTTATCTTGTACACCGAAGAGCCGCATCTGATTAAACGGGTGTCTTTTCCAGGGAAATTGAAAGAGGAAAGCATTCTTATGGTAAAGAATCAACCTGTAATGAAAAGAAATATTGTCAAATAGCACAATTAATGACAAAACAAAACAACTTAATAAAGATCAGTTTCCTGCAAACATGGCTTTACATTCTTCTATAGGTCAAGATGATTATAATGTATATGTTTGCTTTGCTGTTAGATCAATGAATATATATGCATTTAGTACTATACAATTGCTGAACTAATACTGAAATTTCTATTGAAAGATGACTGTATTACTGATTATTTGGTGACACTTTGAAAAAAGGTGTATTCTTCATTACGAAGCTACTGTATGTGATCTTCCTGAAGGTTAGCGAATGCAGTAGAAATCATTCTGTTTTCAGTTCAGGAAGAGGCTCTTTGTCAATTCCAAATTATGTGATATATTACGTTGAACAGACTCTTCCTTTAATTTCTTGGAGACATTATATTTGATTTGTGATAAAAGCTCAGGTGGTTTGAGCAATTGGAAGAACTACAGAGTACCATGCAACTTCCCCTTTTGAAACAGGTAGTTCAACAATCATTTAATATTTATGGTACCGTTGGTTGGGCTGGCTACAATCTCAAGTGTTATATTACTACTTAGCATTTTGTGAATCCTTTTTAAGAATATTCTAAGTCTGACAGCAGTTTCCTTAATGGCTCTGTTGGCTGCAATATGAAGTGAAATTTTTTAAGTAGCTTGTCATCATTTTGTATCAACTGAAAGAATTCCAAGTTCAACAGAAGTCTCCTTTGTAGTTTGTGACTGCAGTCATGCATGCACTGGCTACAAATTTTAGCAGTACTTTGCCAAGGCTAGCTGATGTGAACATCAGGGGTGTAGCTAGACTTCTGATTTAGGGGCCCAAACATTTCCAGGGTCAGGCGCAAAATAAGGCCAAATTAAGTCAAATTTTCTCCGAAAAACCATATCTTTTCCGAATGGTAGTCAATCTTTTTGACTGATTTGAATTTCCATTCGCGAAACTGAACCAATGATGAAGACTAGTAAAGTTACGGGTATCGCGGTAACATTATGTGTGCTGTAACTCTAGGCTACCTTTTTGCCTCTATGAAAACTTAGATTAGAACTAAGGGCCAAGCCAATAGCCGAAATATTTATCAATATGACATTATTTCATTTGGGATACAACAAACCGAAATATTGGAATTCCTGGGCTTTTGTTCCAACGATGCGGTCACTTGTACTTTCATAAAACAGATTTTGTTCTGCGCGGTTTGCTTGAAATTTATGTTACTGTGCTAGGAGCGGCGGTGAAGCAGACGACGACAAATAGTAAGTGCCAGTTTTTAATTTTGTGTGACCCGGTGTAAATATAAATGGAAAAGATGAACAAAGTTGGTATGACCCTTCGCAAAATTATAACGATTTATTTTAACAGCACACCAAAACCAACTACAAGGACACCTTATAGGTTATATTGTTACCCAACTGTTTACATGAACTTCAAGATATGTAACGACGGCAATGTATTATCATGTTTAAATTTTCTGGCGTCAGCTGACTGTGCTATTAGTCTTCCCTGTTTCTGACGTATTTCTACGTCACTGCTAACGAACGCAGTTTCATTCAAGTCGTTACGTTCATGTTCCACTTGTACTTGTAGTTGTATTATTCAGTGTTCAGTGTATTGCTTGGACTAAATGGAGAAGACTTCACGGCCTTAACATGTTAACTTCCGATATTAATATTATTATTGTCTAAATATGTGTTCCTTTATAGTAGGCTTCTAACGTGGTGTTTACATTGCTGGTGAATTTACTGCCGTACGAATACATCAACTTACAGAAGAGGTAACTTGTTTTTACAACTAGTCTGTAGGTCGTCAGCTGTGTCATTTACAATACAAACAACTAAGCTAGGTTTGACTTTAAGCTAAGTTAGCCTGCAACACAGTTATACCAGAGAGTACGTAAGGAAAAAGCAAGTTTCATACTTTCTGCATGACTCGCATCCAAGCTAGTATTAGTATTAGTAAGAATTCATGATACTTGTGAATAGGCCAAGTACAGTAATTATTTATTTTCTGGCACATACATTCATGAAATATTTCAAACAGATACAGAAATTATATAGAATATATTAAAGCATGCAGATATTAAGGGGAATTGCACTTGCTCAGTAATGGCTATAACTTGGGGCCTTAAACTTTTGAAGAGGACAGATCTATCTCAAACTTCCTAATCTGATCAATATTCGGTGGATGAAAACTGTGTTCTTAGCATTTTGAAATTACCATTACCTAATGTTATTTGTGATGAATACTTTTGTACCAACAAAGTAATATTGATGATGTAGGCCTAATATGAAATAGGTTTGAAGATCATCTTTTCATAAATATTACATTAATTATGATTGTTCTTTTCCTAATTGTAATTGTAATTGTTCTTTTTCTTTTGTTTAGAAAGCTGTTCAAGTAGTACGAAGATATCGTCAGTAAGCTTAATAAGCAAACTTCATTCCAACCCAGAGATCAACACTAGCTACAATGGATGTGGATATCACTGCAGTTAATGCTTGGTGTAACTAAAATGGTAAAACTTAACTTTTACAGTCCCTAATGAAAACAATCTGTTCGATTTTGTGGATCTTGCTGTACCTGGCCAAGCTTATCTGTTTTACAGATTAGATTTATTCAACATTTGAAGATGTCTTCCATTGACCTTATAGAACTTGATGGAGAGGAGAATCCAGCTCTTGTCAAGCTGAATATATATGATATGGTAAGTATGAAAGTATGTATGAAAGTGAATAATAGTTGCATATCTTGCTTGAAGCTGTGTTGGGTTGTAACTTATAACAGACTATATTACTACACCAGTTGTTACAGGTTCTTGTTAGGTATGAAACTAATACATGTAGGTATATTTGTCAGAACAAATGGATAGTGATGTGTTAATTATTTCCTCACAATCTAGGGTCTGCCTAACTTCATCAAAGTTCATAGGATCTTGAACGTACAGCTTAAGTTATTATTTTAAAGTAGCAGATTAATATATGCTCAGATGTACAGTACAGTACTTTGTAGTATCTGTCCATTAAAGGCTGAGTTTGGTCTCATCAGATTGCAGCAAATTAAACTCCAAGAACTTCTCAGCAGAAAGAGGGTGAACACTCTTGTCTTATCCATATAGTCTGTGTGTGTGTGTGTTGTTACAAAATCATGTGATATATCTGTTCAGTGTACATACAGGAGGTATACTGAAGTACTGGTTTAAGTTACACTATAATTCCATCCTGGTGGTTTGTTTTACAATGAGAAAAATTAATTGATGTGCATAGTAAACAACTAGTTGCAGTGTTTTACAGTAGGAGAGCTGTACATGTATCACATTTGAAAGGTCTCCTTGCAATATTGAAAGCACAGGTTTTTTTAAATTTTTTATGTACAGCATGTGTTGCACAGGTCATTGCCACTAACCTTTAGAAGTTGTAATGCAACCATTGAAGCAAGATCATCAGCGTTATTATCTTCTTTGTTTATCAATTCAGTGTGAAAAGTATTTCCAACTTTCAGTAGGAGACCAGTTGTGTTAATTCTCACAATTTAGTATCAATACATTAGTGTGAAGCAGACTTGCAAATTACTTATTAACAATTTTAATATTTAAATATTTAATATTCTTACTGTACCCGTGACACTCTTGTTTTTAATATTACATATAATATATGTAATAATACAGATTTTATATCTCTCTTTCTTTCCCCATTTTAATTCTCAAACAGTATTGGACAAATGACTATACAACAACCATAGGGATAGGTGTGTTTCATACAGGAGTAGAAATCTTTGGCCGAGGTAAGTTGAATCATTTTGTTGGTCAATATGAAATTACATCTCATTCATTCATCTGGACTACAGTACTTTCTCCCATAGTACGTCTAGAAATGTAACATTTTAAGATGTATGGACCCTTTACAGTTACATGATTTGTCCGCCATGGTCTAACAGAAGTGTTCTGTAGCACTTGGTGTTATACAATATAAGTAAAACAAAGCAAACAGGAGGATATATAGCACAACAGAAATGACAAAGAAGGCCATAGTCATGTTACAAGCACCATTACAATAGAGGGATGTACCATGTTAGGCTTGTCACATGTTTAGAGCTAGTTTTGAACAATTGACTTCTCTCACTCTCTCCCTACCTTACAGTACATGAGTTCTCCAGATGCAGTTCTGTCTTCTGTTTTAATGTTACTTGTTTGTACCTTGACTTTTTTACATTTCATTCATCCTACAATTGCAGGAAACAGTTTTCAAATCTTACTTATTAATCTGTACATTAGACTTTAGTGCTTTTAAAGCTCCTTTGATTCCTTTAATGAAAAATAGTTGCTGGTACATTATGGAACAGTAAAATTACTATGCCACGGGATGCAGCTTGTGTGATGATCATTCTATCAGTTAGTGTACAGTAGGTATAATGTTGGTCTGTTACATTGTTAGTTGCTTGAGTAAAAACAAAAGAAACCAGCATAATTACAAAAGGGTACTCTCCAAGTGCCACCTGATGGGTCAGTCTTAAAAATGGAATAGCCTTTGATCAATTTTCTGGATAATTGTGCCTGGAATACATAACATTGTTACTTTGTCACTGTAATTAAAGGGATGACAGGCTGTACTGTAAGTTATTTAATCTGTTAAGGCCCGGTCACACTACAGCGATATTTTATCGGAATACGGTCTGATTTTTCCGATTTTAGGCCGAAGAGTGAGGTTTGTGGTAGTGAATGTAATGAATGCAGTGGAATATTCGAATACCTACTCCAAATCTGAGGGGTTCTGGAACGGACTACATTCTGAAGTGACGTCACATCAAAAAACGATAAAAGTCGGAAGAGAAATCGGATAGCTATCCGATAAAAGGAAACAGCGTCAATATCAAAAGTTAGGAGAGGGCTATTCCACATCGGAATGGTTCAATAGATAGCAAAGCAGGTCCTTTATCACTGTGGTTAAAAGACCCGAACGAAAAACTGGCTGTTTCGATTCCTCCGGGAAAATCGGATAGTATTCCGATAAAAAATCGGTATAGTGTGACTGGGCCTTTAGTGTACATTCATTAAAAAATTTGTCACATAAATTGATGCAGGTTATGTGGCTAGTGCCATATACAGTACCTACTGTATGTAGTGTAAAATAACATGTCGTTTCACTGCAAACAAAAATTTACAAAAACTGGGATATCAATAGCAAGTTACTGTGCACAGGTCAACATTCTTTCTTGTTTCTTGCTTGGATGAGATAGCTTTTAAAGTAGATCTAGATGTCATGAAATCATTGTACTGTACAGGTAGATCTACTGTAGTGGAAGTTAAAGGAATAAAGGTCATCATTATTGCCCTCCCCCCCCCCCACAAACACCAAATATGCCTGAAATAATAATAAATTCACATTTATAAAAGTGCTAATATCCAGAGGTAACCCAATGCTCAATTGTGCTTGTGCTCAGGGATATGCCATAGAAAATAAGTCTTGTAATGTCTTGAGTCTGTTCTTGAAAATTTTAATGTTCAGTGCTGATTTGATGCGCCATGGGAGTTGGATTCATTTTTTACTTCATTTGTCGTATTTAGGTTAACTTTCAAGAAACATTCAATGTACAAAAGGTGTACACTAAAATCTGCAAGTACCTATTCTTAAATGTACTACTAATGCCAGAAACTTGCTTAAAAGGGCTTTCCCGACTTTCCACCTTTTATTACATTTTGGAAATTTCACCCTGAAACCAAAACATTGCCTGCATTTGCAACAGGTCATTATCCACACATTTTTTTTATTCACATATCAAATTGTCAAATTATGCACATCCATGCACTTGTCATGCTCTTTGCATGTCTGTTCAAACTTTGTATTCGTGCATTCATTTATTTCAAGCAAATGAGAATAATTTGTTTACAGAATTATCAGAGACAGAGTACAGTGTGTGCATACACTATACACAAGTAATATTACATCACAAGATTATTCTACCTTCCACTATTGGAAAAGGAGAAAACAGAAACTTGTGCATAATGTACTTGACATATTTAATTTGTTTGTACACTTTTATCAGTACATGCATAGAGTGTAAATGTGTTATTCATTTGTTGCAGTTCTACTTGTTGCTGGTCTTACTAATTAAAAAACATAGACTGCTGTTGCATACTGTATGTTTGTTAATACCCACAGTACAGCAATTTCACATTTGCTCACTAAATTATCACTGATTGGCCCCATAAAACCTTGGATTCAAAACTGTACTGTAGGTTGTTGTTGATATTCTGTGTACAGTATATAGCAAGGTGACAAAATGGCCTTCCTATTATCCTCATTTTCTGCAGACTCAGAAGTATGATTTTAGCCTGTCATATGAATCAACACACAGTACATAGATTAACTTTAATGCAGTATATAATCCTGGGGGAAATATCCCAAAAAATGTGCAATTAATTATTTAAACATATCTCAAATTTCAATTCCATGACATATCTCTGACTTAATCTGCTTTCAGAATTGGCATCTTGCTTAATTATTATGCATGTGAGATTCCCAATTATGGAGACTGAAAAGCATCTTTGGGCTGAATTTGTGATTATGTAAATTTCCCTAGGGATTAACCAACAAGATCTCCTTGGGTACTCATCAGGCTGGGTGCTGTCGCCGCCCATCAAGACTAAAATTTCAGAATTGTTTCAGTTACAGTACTTAGTTAAAAGTACTGCACATTGTATGTAGTACAGTACATGAAAGTGTACACATGTGTAAAAACATGTACAATGTGTGGTTTTTCCTGTGGTGCAATACGGCTTTCAGAGAAAACATTTGTTTGTTGACCTTCATTTAGTTTGATTATATGCATCCTGTAAAATGACTAAAATCATATACATATATGAACAAAAATAGCAGGGCAGTAAAGCTACAGTACAGTAACGCATACAAATAGTGTTAATGCATATGAGCAGGTAGATTCATGAAGACAGATTTTATTTATTATATATACTTGTAGAGTTTCCATAGTGTTTACTGTACATGTCCATGACAATGGTCAGGTGTCACCTAGAATGGTGTTTAGTATTTTACTTGTACTGGGTGTGTTATATGCACTCCCCCTCCCACTTTTCCTTATTTTTTCTTTTCTTTTTTTGTTGTTTATTCTTTCTTGATGGTAACAACTACACCTTCAACTGTCTGAATGATGACTCAATATTTGATGTGGTTTTTGCCTCAAGGAACGCCCACTGTTTTTTTTCTAAAATAGACACAGTCACCTTACTTCTAGTATGAAATATGTTTCATAATTAACATTTCAGAAATGTGACCTTCCCAGTCATGATATAGATCACATCCAGGAGAAATACAGGAAATGTTCATGCAGTATACGTCATTCACTTATATGCAAAGTCAGAGCATTTATTGTCCCCAAATATAATAAAGATTGTGTAATACTGTACATACTGTATGTGACCCTCCTCAATGTCTGGTACAATACTGTTTAACTTGTAAGAATGACAAGAAAAAACTTTGGAATCATCAGGGAAATTATCAGTAGGTTTGAAAAAGTGTCTGCAAATATTTATGCTAAAATGTACACTACAGTATAGATACTGTAGGGATGATATTTTCAGTATGAGTACAGTATTAATGAGAATGTCCATAAAATGCTAACTGTATCTATTAAGAACAGCATTGACTGCAGTATACTCTTCTTGGCAATCTACTGTACTTGCTTGAATACACCAATACTGTATGTATACGGTATTATAATAATAATAATGATTGATAATAATAATAATTAATTATAATTAATTATAATTAATAATAACAATACTAGTAATAGTAATTTAATTAATTATAATTATTATTAATAATAATATCCATACAATATCCATTCAACTAGTGACCTCATCTTGCAGAAGGCTTCTGTATTGAATATGTAAAACTGTTTACAACGTACTATTGTACAATTCTAGCAGTTACTTGGTTTGTTTCAAATTTGTCATCTGGCACTGAAGTTCTGTATTCAATAAAGTGCTTCACAGTTCTTAGGATAATGATACAGTACTAAGTACTTACATTCTGGGAAATGTAGAACAAAGAACTTAATTTTCCTATCAATGTGATTGTATAAATGTGATTGTACAGAACATGTCAGTGAGGATTCAGTAAATCGATCAGTAACACTGAAAGAGATATCAAAACCTCCTCCCGACAGAATAGGTTTGGCCTGTTTGACTTTCAAGCAGGTTTCAATTTCATTATGTAAATATTACAGTTTTAAATTACTAATTCCTGTAGAACTGTACTTTCAAGTCATCTTGAACTGTACTTTCAAGTCATCCTTTAGGGTTACTAGCTTTGATAAACATTTTATGTTTTTTCTAGTATCCTGTATACAGTATACCATTACTGCACTGTTTTTGTATGTCCATGTATATGCAAAATATATTAACTAACTACAGTAACTTGTGATCTGCTCCTTTACTTTCAGAGTTTGCCTACGGAGGTCATCCATATTCTATATCAGGAATATTTGAAATTGATCCCAGGGATATCGATGATTTAGGTCCTCAGTTCAGATACAAGTAAGTCAGCCTCTCCAAATAAAGACAAATGTCCAGCCTTGCCCCTCTCCCTCCCCCTCCCCCTCCCACCACCCAATTCTCACTGAAAAGGTGCAATACTATTCACAGAAGATTTTTGTTTTTGTAACGTAAGTGACTGTCACAAATTTCATTCTGTGTATGTCATACATTGATAATATTCTGGGCGTGATATAGTTAAATATCATGTCATGTGGTGTTTGTGTGTCACTTAAGTTGTCATAAGAAACCGTGTCTGAAAATGTATTGAAACTTTGATGCTGTTGTTTGAATGTACAATAGCTCTACTCTCTTACATAAATATTTAGAATGACTTTATAGCATTGTATTGTTAGCTATGTAGAGCCATTGTAGGCACGGGTTGACAGTATGACTGTACACATTGCATTGACTGATATGACTTGCACATTGAGCAGGCATGATACCCAATATACACAGCTGGTGTACTGTATATATATGCACTGTCTATAGGAGCACGCAGTAACAAGAGCTGTTTATTGTACATAACTGAGGCATGTAACACTGGACATACATGGGTGCATATATACAGATTACAGTAGGTTAACATAGCTGTTAGCTGAGTCACTCATATAAAATAGATTTCTTGATTCTGATACCAATGAAGCTGTGTATGTATGTGTTATATGCATACAGTATATAGATATACACCGTAAAAATGGCAAAGAAACTACAGTAATGAGCTTATCCCCCTATAAAACGTTTACGGTTTAAGACATCCATTTATTCTCAATCACATATTAAGGAGTTTATCATTTCAACTTGATATGCTGGGACTTTGATCAATGCACATTATGAATACATTCATTATTATTAGCCCCTGGAAGAGATTCAGCTCTTCTATTAAACTACTCTTGTGTCAAGAATGCCTAGAGGAATGGCAAGTGCGGCTGTAAAATATTCACTCGCTCCAAATTTCACCATATATCCCTCCAGGTATAGTTTTGCACTTGTTAAATTATGCAAAGTAATAACAATGTCACGCTTCATATAAGAATATTTATCTGTGACTATAGCATGGCAAGTTGACTTTTTCATACATAACATCAGTGTACTGTATGCTGAGAAGAACCTTGATAGGAAGTGGCACCTTGCTTCCTTGTTTGGTCTCTAGTTATTAGAGTGACAAAATTCTCTCAAAAAGACAGAGTGTAAAAAATATTCAAACTGACAGATTAGCTTTTCTGTTATAGTACTATAGAGTAGGCTACTGTATTTCGGAAGGACATGAACTGCATCTATATAGTGCACTTACAGTAGCTTGTTCTACAGCATAACAGTACTTGGGTTTTTATATGATTTTTTTTTTCTTTTAAGATGATCTATCAGTTTTTGTCGGTGTCCAGTAATCAATATTAGCATATTTGAGCAGATCTGTCAAGCAAATAAAAACAGCATAACTTGGTGGTCCATGTACATAACAAAGTTACTGTCTGTCTACAGTATATAGTGTAATGTGTAAAACAGTTACAGTGAGTGCAACCATCGCTGCACATGGTTATACTGCATATACTGTATACAGTAATTTTTCAATTCCAGGAAGAGTAAATCTCCTATAGTATTGCACATCATTCCTTTACGAGATTCATTTCAATCTTAACATACTGATTCCTGAAGTGTAATGCATTCATCTAATGAGTTAGTACTTCTAAAGTAGATTAGTTCTGGCATTCTTTATTAATTACTGCAGTTTGCCACCCAAGACACAGGTTTAACAGACTTTTCTTTCATGTGTTTACTATTTTGGCACAAACAGTAGACATAAAACCTATATGCAATGAAAACTTTATGAACTGCCAAATTATGAAACACAAGTTGTGAGAGACTAGAAACTATGTAAGACTGATTTTAAAAGTCTCTTTGACAACCTCACACTCATTAAATCATAAATTTCTGTATTTCTTTGTTCTATGTACATTGTCCTTTTTAACGTTTCTGAAAGTAACTGCAGTATTTTCATGTTGTAAGTACAGTACGGCCAGCTACAGTTCACTGTCACAGTCTCCCTCATGTGATCAGCGCAATGTGCCTTCCATTCTATTTCTCACCCAAGAGATTCAGTTTATAATACTTGCTGTTGATAAGTATTTTTAAGTCACAACTTAATAATGAAAACATTCTCCTGGGATATTCTGGAACAAGGACGTCTGCTAAGTTTTTGCTAATTAGTGATGTTGCTTACGGTACAGTTTACAGAATGCCAAGGTGATTTGCTGTATGCTTTCGTTGAAAAGCGTTGCAAGAATCTGCAATTTAACAAATAGTTTAGTTTTTGCTCAAGGGCACTAAATACTGTACCACTCCAGTATTTTTATATGAAGCAAAAGAAAATAGCTGCATTCATCATGTTGTTCAATATTATACTGTATATAACCCATTGTGTCTTCATTAATTTCTTCCTACTGTACTGTACAAGTTGCACAGATCTGTAATTTCCATCTTTCATTGCTCTTGTATTGTCTTCTCTGCAATATTCTGTGTCACTTCATTCATAAATTGGATAATTATGTAGAGCTTCTATTTGTTCTCTTGTTAAACATATTATTTTTCTTTCTTTTGTTCGGCTTTATTTCTTTATTCCTTTTTTTTCCCCCTTTCTTTTTGGCAACCGTGTCTTCAGTCTTTTTAATATTATTTTGCTTAAATTTCCCACATCCACAGGGAGACAATAGAACTAGGTGTAACAGACTTGCCAGAAGTTGATGTATCCAAAGTTGTGGAATGTCTCGGCAAGAAATATCCCGGTGACGGCTACCACTTAATACACAAAAACTGCAATCATTTCGCAGAAGAGCTTGTACAGGTAAGGAAAGGAGTTGAAAATTACCTAAATTCTTTTGTTATAATTTGACCTAAAGATTTATAGGTCTATGCAGAAGAAGAAAATCTTGATATATATTTACTACATCTTAACTGAAGACATATTCTTGTTTTAAGCATTTCAAGACAACGTTTGTGTCTTTATTCTTACTGCTTCAAAGCTCAATGCAGAAGAGCTCATTATTAGAGTATACGGTATGTGTGTATTAAAGCTTAACTGAAATATAATACAAAATCATTTCCTGACTAAAAAACCTCAAAACTGTGATTTTAGGCTTTAAGGAACCCTTTCAGAGTTAATGCATTTTATTAACTGTGTATTTTCACTACTCAACAGATTGCAAGCTTATTTTTCTATTTCTATGTCTATTTTACACCCTTGGTTTCCATTAACCAGTATTGTAGAGCATTTAAGGTAGTTTGATGCAGTCTCTTCAGCAGATAAATCAACTCATAGAGTATTAATGGAGATTTATTGTCATGGACTGAAGTCACATCTAACACAGATGGCAAAGAGGCCATCATTCACAATAAGGAGTAATAATAGTGCTTAAATGTTTGTCTCTCAGAGCTGCAATTATATATTTCATTTTATAGGAAGGTAGAAACTATAGGGACATGGTAAAGGGAGACCTTCACATATGATCAAGCTAGCTCATTTTAACTGATTCTACTGAGGTAACTTAAAAACTTCCAGTCTTAAATCTTCTATGGGTTTGGAACAGACGGGAATTCTTGTCCCCAAAATCTTTTCACGGTACTGCCAGATTTAAACTTTGTGATATATTACATGCATTAAGGCTGCACAATGTTGTGTATGGGTTTGTCATATAGACTGTTTCTGGAAATGACCTGTCATCAACATTGTGTATGGGTTTGTCAGGCAGCTCTTAGGGTTAGTGAATTTTATAATTTTGATAACTCTGGTAGTGGCAATCAGACATTTGTGCTTACCGCAGATATTATTAGGGTTAGAAATGAATGCTTACAGTTTCATAACGTTGGTTGAAACACTGTGTACAGTATACAGTACATCAGAAGAAACTGTTCACCATCTTTGTGATTGTGTAGTGCAACTAAAAGCACAGCCTTTCAATGTACTGTAAGGTAGTTTGTAGCAGATTCATCTAGATAAAAATGATCTGAAAGGTTTCTGAACAGTAATTGATTACAAATGTAATGTTTGTTATTTGCAATTTCCAGTATCTTCACATCTATTCCTAGCGTCCTTTGCTTTATTGTTGCATTGCTATTAATGAAAAGTGCAACAAACATGTACAAACCTACAGCTGTTAGTGCTAGAGTATTTTGTCATGTTGCAGCTACCAGAGTAATATTGAAGTGCTTTTATTTTTTGCCCTGCAAGGTATTTCATTTCTTTGTTTTGGTTGGTGACTGACCTTCAACTTCCTTTCTGCTGGTACTATTGTTATTCTATATTATAGTCCATGACAATGTGAATAATTCCTGGTCAAGGTATCTCTGTGTATAGGATGATTTAACTCTTGAGTTAACTTTGGCATAAATGTTCTAAGTCTATGATATTTATTCTCTAACACGAGACATTCTTAAATTTGAGGTATTGTTGTCATGACATGTTAAACCTGAGTGATGCATACACTAAGTACTTTACCTACTGTACTGCACTGTGCTGAATCATATTAGTACAGTCCACACACACAGTTAGTACTATGACTCTTCTTTGACCACCTTCTTGAAAGAGTTAAAAGGCAAACAGAGGCATTCCTTAATAGCCATCAAGTTTGACGTATGTGAAAGGTTAGTAAACAGTTTGGAACGGATAAGGCTCTTATCAGCTACTGGCTGTCTCCTGTCATTGGAGAATCCTTTTAGCATGAATCTTCTCGGAAATGCATATCACGGTCAACCACTGAGCTCTGAGCAATAAAAGATATTCACTCCTCAACGCCTACATTTATACCCGTATGGAATTGACTGAATACAAGATTCAAAACACATGAGAATCACAGTCAAGTGCTTCTTAAGGCAGAATTATTCACAAGGCTTTTGAGGATTGCTGTTTTACTGTAGATATAATTTTTGTCACCTTGTTTGTTTTGTTTTTTTGTTGGATGTTTTTTCTTTCTTTGTTTACCAGTTAAGTTGTATTCTATGTGCAGGTATAGAAGAGTTGCCTTCATTGTTTTTTCTTTGTTTTCTGTTTTTGTGTGGATGAAATGTTTCACATTATTGTCGAACAAATATCAATGAGAATGAGCAGACTCTTTAAGTTGTTCTGAACAAAAGAAAAGACAGAACTGTTTATCTGTTATTGGTGGGTAAAGAAGGGCATTTTGCTGATAGGCTTGGCCTCCAGAGTAGATTGCCTCTTCATTTATGTACATACACTTTTCCAGTTTGAACTTTTCTGGGGCCAAATGTAATTTACAGTAAGTATACAACACAGTAATAGATACAGTACAGAGTGCCATACCTACAGTATAGTACTGTAGTACAGTAGTATTGGTAACACAACATCAGTGTTGAGGTTTCAGGATAAAAACTGGGACAGGACAGGAAGGTAATTTATTCATTCATGTCTTCAGCTGTCTTTCCTTCATTTGTTCATTCATCCATCCATCATGACTTGTGTCCAGTAATTCACCAATTAGCTTTGAAAAGCAGCTTAACACTGAAGATAAGAGGTGGACAGGGATGGAATGTAAGGACGGGCAGTAGTGGTGACAGGGAAGGGTTTTGCCATTCTCAGAATGAGTCGAACCAATGGAACATACAGTATATCATCTATATGAACAAACATTTACATAGTAATGGTAATATAATATATAATAGTAATCGTTAGTGGTGTGAGCAAGGACTACCGTGTTAAGTTCTCAGTGTCTACCCAAGAATTAGGCTCTTTGTTTGGACCTTAGGCATGGGAGAGGATGGAAGGAGGATGGGGAGAGGATAAGGAGAGGATGAGGAGAGGATGGAAGGAGGATGGTCAGGGGTTAGAATGCACAGTGGCAGTGTTGGTGGAAATCGCTCAACAGTGTTGCAATTCACAAGAGTTCATTTATAAGGTGTTGCGATTGAAACTTGAATGAAGATCGGCTGATAAGTATGAACCTGGAAAGTTTTTGTGCGGGTAACATATTTTGTGGAGCTTTTCTGTACTTTCAAGTGCAGTAGTTAAGTAAAGTAAGTATCAATTAGTGTTTGTATTGAGTGTCATCTGGAGACTGATTTTTTTTTTCCCGGGGGAGGGGAAGGGGGTTCCTATTCACTTGTGAAGATGAATGGAGAGGGAATGCACTTCATTACTCTGCAAGCGTACTTTATTTTTTACCTCCCTTGTTTCCCCTCTCATCTGTTACAGATCCTTTGCAATAAACAGATACCGTCTTGGATCAATAGATTAGCATCTGCCGGTGCAAGGTTACCGTTTTTGGAGAAGATGCTGCCTAAGGAATGGCTGACACCGCTAGCTCTAGAAGAGGCAGCGGAACATGACGATGCTGCCAACGTGGAACAAGTTATATTCACGGAGAAGAAACTTTTGCCAAGAGATGCAACAGAGTTATGACCAAGTTCTTGCCAAGTAACGAGCTAATAATTGTAAAAATTGAAAAGTGATAGTTCTAGGTACATGAAATTTATTAAGTACAGGAAAACAGGAGGGAATCGTGTGTGAGTTGTGACCCGATTTTGATGGAAATAATCCGACAATTGACTGCCTATCCGAAGAAGAGTTGAGAGAAGTTGTCTTTCACAGAAGTCGTTTTTGTTTATTCATCTCTTGGTTTAGTAGTCTCTGTTTTCTTGTTAAGTTTCAGGATAGATTCCAGTAGGAGTCTGTGTCTGCTCTGTGCAGTCAATATAGAAAATAAGTGATGCACCAGATATCCGGTCCAGCCAGCCTATCTGGCCATATAATGAACAAATTGTCCGGTTCTGGTTCCAGCCAGATCTAAAACAACAACAACCAAAACAATTTTATTTCTGCTCAGATTTATCTCTTAAGAACATGTTGGTAGTAACTTCAATGTGGTCATTGAGTATCTATTCCAACAAGTGTGAACTTGTTTAGATTAGAATGTCAACAAGGAATTGTAAATCTAAATTTCCTTCTTGTACTACATTCTGGGCATACATTCACAAGTTATAATAAGGGAAAACTAGTCTTCTTCGGCCTTATTAATGTTTTCTCTGATTTCATTTCCTCATGGAAAAATCAGGTTTTCTGAGGGATCCACCCAAATCCGATTCTGACTGACCTGATCCAAAAAAGTGTTGATCCGGTGCATTCCTATGTAGATTATAGCTTCTTAGTAGTAAGGAGTTTGAACTTCATTCTATGGTTTCAGTCACCTATTTGACACATCAATGCCTTTGTTGACAATCCCTGCATAATTGAAAACCACTTCCTACATGACACTGGCTTGGTTATTGTTAGGGTAATATGACTAATATCTAAGATCAATTTGTGCAATATCAAAACCAATGAAGGTAACGTACTTAAATAATGTTGGCATTAACCTACAGAGAGTCCAGCCGAGAACAAATTATGAAAAAATGTAAATAATAATTGCTATGCGAACATCGTTACGGTATAAACTCACAACCGTATGTTGTAGACTTGTACAGTCATTATTAGGAATGGTAATTTGTTTCTACCGAGTGGTAAATGATGTTGTGTTTCAAAGTTTATGTCTCATACACCGTCTATTTGGACCAGGGCAAAAAATGGAGAAGTTTGGAAGAAACTACAGAGAAACCTGGGAATGAATTACAAAATATGATAAAATATCACCAACTCTGCTTATAGGAGATACAGATCATGGATGTTGAATTACAAACATTGAAAGGAAAAGTTGTGTTTGCGTGTCGACCATTTTCGGTCTATCTAGCATATCTGTCGCCGCTACTGTACTTTTAAACTGAAGTAATCTGAATAGACAAGTAAAAGTATTGTAATAGAGTTTAATTCAGTGAAAGGTACAGTATGCTATATTGGCCCCAAGTATGCTAGATATTCAAATATGTTCACCTGTGGTCAAAATTCTTAAACTGTTTTGATTACAACCTTCAAGGAAATTTTTCTCACTGGGACATTCAGTCATCTTGTGTGTTCCTTATAAAATGTCTGAGAACAATTTTGAGAGTAAAGACCTCCAGTAAAGTACTTTATGAAAACTTCTAACAAATTATAGCGTGCTATAATTTGGGGCCTATACTGACTACCTTTAATATGGAAGTTACAAGAAGGAACTGTGACTTGAGAATGGGAACATGCCAGCAATAGTTCTAACTATGCTGTCAGTGTCAATAGCAATCATGATTGAATATAAACCGCTCTGCAGGTTACTGTTTGTACATGGTCATCTATAAATGGCAGAGAGACAAGAGATTTCTGCAATAGTAAAGAACATTATACAGGAAACTCTGGAAATGAAAGTAGATGACTAGGATGTTACTGCACTTATTGAACAAAACACATATAAGTAACTGATGTAGCAAACTGGACATTATTGTTGGCGACTACAGGAAATCAGCGAGGATATCTTATGCTGACAATTATTATTGATACAACAATGTGACTCAGTTGTTTCTGGAAGGAAGTCTTAATAGGGGTAGAGGGGGTATCCTGCTGTGCCTTTGTAAGTCAATACTTTATGGTATCTTGCTGTGGTGATGTGTGTATTAGGTTGTGATGAAGATCAGACATGTAGCTAAGACTGCAAAGTAAAAAAATGTCAAGACTTTGAAAAGAATTATACTTAATTTTGGAGTTAGTTTTCAATATTTGACAAGAAGGCATAACTGCATTGCAAACTTGGAAATTAACAGGTATACTGTGTCCAAGAAATACCAGTAACCTTATGATATGTGCGCTCAGCATATAAAGAGAGACCAATTACCCCTAACAAAGACAGCCAATAAGTATGATCTACAAGTGACTATGTTTTGGCATTTTACAGTATATGAGCTCTGTATATAAAGAGACCATATATGATCTGTGCAATTAGAGGTGCAATGGTAGAGCCACATCCTGGTTTACTACTAATTCTATTGTAAATGGTCTGGTACTGCTTTTTGTAGCAAAATTCCTTGCTCAGTGCTGTTAGTATTAGTTGTTCCTTTTCTTACATGAAAATGAGATTGTGAAGATGATGTAAGGGTAGGTCTAGTGTATGTCAAGAGTAAGCTTGCTGACTAAAACAACTGACTTTTTTACTTGGACACTGATTCATCAAACTGATGACCCAGTGCGACAAGAAATGCTACACACTATACAGAACAAGCATTATAATTGTAATTGAGTGAGTAAAGATTACACAAATATTGCAAGTACTGCTCAACACTGGACTTCCATTTGTAACATGCAACCACTCCCTCCTCCCCACCCCCTCCCCTCACCTGACTGAATCTTTTAAACATTGTTTTTATTCTTAAACAGAATTTTATGGAGTGCCTAAATTAACTTGTTTTGTAACTAGTTTAAAAATGTCTTCAGAGAGAATTGTTTCTTCTTAACACACTCAGGAAAGGTAATACCCTGAGCTTCATCTGTGTTTATGCCAAATAATTTTTATATTTTCCTTTCAGGCATGTTCCCTATCCCTGAAATGCCAATGGTGATAGGTGATAGTAAACATTTTGTAGTGCTTTTCAGGCCTTTGTTTTACACCCTGTTGAATAACGATTAAAAAATCAAGATATTCCCAGCAGACAGGAACAGTTTTGAGATTTGATTGCATGCAAAAGAAAGGAGGTTGCTATTAATAGGAGTCTAACATTGTTAATTAATCTAGGAAGTATCTTGTCAGTTTAGATGTGGTAATGGAAGTTTGATACTGGTAAACCATAGCTAATATTACTAACTTAACTTTGTAAGGACAAAGTTTTCCTGAAGTACTCAACAATTCCTATTGTGAAGGAAATACTTGACTAGTAGAATTTGTTGGTACAATGAGCTAACATCTCACCAGGGGTATAGTTACAAGTCTCATTTGTATGATCTCAACATTATTCTACCTCCTTCTTGGCACAGTCACATAGTTTGGCATTCATCCCCCTACCCATCAATCATCCTTCTCCCCACCCAACTCCTCTGCCCCTTAAAATTATCAATACAATGCCACAGGAATATGTTTGCTAATATGATGATTGGCTGTGCTTCCTTCTTTTCACAAATTTCTTCAATCTCGGTTTGTAGAGGCTACAATGCAATCCTCAGATATCGCACACAGGGCTATTGACCCATGGAAAATCCTTTGCGAACCGAAACCATTGGATCGCGACCCAAAGATTGCAGATAGTTGGTCTAGTAATATCGCAGAAAAGTGAATCTCTACGCTGCACAGTTTATCTGGACTATTACTGCAGGATCAGTAAACTTCTTGTATCCATAATAACGATTCTGAAAATAGTGTTGAAATTGTTCTTAGATGAAGATTGAACTCCTTTTTATATTCTTTTTTCTCTCTGTCTCTTTTTGAAGGAACTTTGAAAGAGCTTTTTATAAAATAATTTTGGATTGAGATATTGTGATAAGTATTGTAGTTGCTATAACCCACCACCACTCTTGTGTTAACTCACAGAAGAGAAGTGGCAAAAGGATATATCTGAAATGAGAGGGAAAATATTATACTCGAGTGTCAGACCAGTAGTTTATAGTTAAACAAACTTTTTTCTAATAAATATATATATATTTGTATGCTTTGCTGTGAAAGTTGGCTGTTCTGTGAGTTACATGTACTATTATTATCAGCATTATGTAGACAGTATGCTTACAACTGAAATGGATCTAATTGCTGAATCAAACGGGTATTAAGTATAAGATAAAGCATATTCAGGGATGCAGCAGATACATTTATATACTCTACAATGTGGTTTATCTGGGCATGTTTAAGAGGGCATGCTGAACCTCCCCTTTAATTGTCTTCTCCTGTTTTGATATTTAAATGTTTCAGCCCTTGGATAGACAAGGATTTAATCAAATGTGGGTAAATGTAATTTAGTAATAAACATAACTAACTATATGACAGTAATAATGTATCAACAATGTATTGAATGTTTTTCTTAATATTGTATGTGCCCTCATATTTCCTTGACTCCCGTCAGTCATATTTACACGGGCAGTGCTAACTTATGGCATTAATTAATTCAGCAAAGTTATTAATCAAACCAACCTGGTTACATATAGATTCGGGTATTTGAAAATTAGTCAACTGTTATCTGAACCTACAAAGGTGTGCATCAGCATTCAGTTTGGACAATTAGTTACAGGTCTTTTCTTTGCAGTTTCGAACTGTAGGTCGTCATGGGAACAGAAAGGTTCATTCTCTGTTATTTCACTGTTACTGTAGTTTGTTTATAACATTGTGTAACTTGATAGAAGTGTTTGCGTCATTTGTGAAAGTAGGTTGTAGTTCATTAATATCTTTATAACCTTGTTTGTCTAAAATTGAAAACATGATATTTGGAAATGTATGAACAACTTTATGGCTAACCGCCAAGGAAGACTAAATAGCAAGCAGTTCCCACGATGAAGTTTAGCAATTATTAGATCGCTTTAATACATCAATTCTGCTCTCAGTGAATGTGCAGTCTTCAGTTTTCTGCAATATACTCAATGGGTGATATTTGTAATAAAATTGCTTATTTTCAGGTAATTCTGAAAATTTGAGTTGAAGAAAGTATTGTGCAGAAAATTATGATGATGGATAAGTGTTTAGGAACAAAAACAAATGACCAGAATTACAGTTCTACTGTACTATATAGTTTTACTGTACTATCTACATATCATGGAGTTTCCAGTTTGAATTGGATTTGAGCTTGCTATATAGCAGGAGTTGCTAAACTTGCCTAATTACAGAACCACATAAACTAATCCTCAGATGTTTGAGAGCCATTTAAGACATGGACAACGTTGTCAATTTACCATAATAACAAAAGTATTTTCATATCCTATCAATTACGCTACTGTGATTGTTTGACTGTATAGTACAACAGTGTGGATGAAGTACTTTACCAGGTTTCAGAAGGATATGAAGCCTCATTTCGTGTCCAAATATTTTTGTTAATAAAAGCAGATCAGATTTATTTAATGTATTCTATCATTAGGTCAGTGGTAAGATTAATTTTTAATTGAACAAAAGCGAAGAACACAGGATGTTTTCAGTGTTTATATTCATTAAATTATATTTACAATTATTAAAATTATTTCAAGGAGACACAAACCGTGGAAGAGATAACTTATATCATATAACAGAATTGGTTTCTGTGTCAACACCTTTAACGTTCTAACTTCGAAAATTTGAAAAGAAAAGCTAAGATAAAGCAAAATGTTTCAGATCCGTTTGGCAATATTCCATAAAAGATTTACAAAATGACAGCTCCCCAGATATGACATTTTAAACTAGGATATCTTCTGAAACAGAGCAAGGTTTTTTTTTTACTTTTTTGGCAGAGTTGTTCGTCGCAAAGATTTCTGTCAAATAAATCTGAAGATGATGTGTATGATTTTATGGAAAGCAATCAACTCTTAAGGTGGAAATTTGTTGGAAATATTTAATAACTTCAGACTTTGTATCAAAAACTGCAGAGTATGCATAAAAGGTACATTTAACCATCAATCTTCTTTTTTTCAAATTTCTCTTGAATTTGAATTTTGTCAAGGGGGGGGTGCTATTTGATTTTCTTCCCAGTATTGTTTACACCTTTGTGAATTATGAGTAGAGATGCAAAAATTTAACAGCAAAATGAGTTTGATGATGCAAATGTTTAAACTCTTGACAAATGATGTACAAGTTTATTACTCTCTTCTTAGCCTGTGAACTAATACCTTGTCATATGTATGCAGTTTAAGATTTTGAAATGCATTGTTTCTAACATATCTGTGGAAGTATAGGATTTAAAACAAGCCATCAATCTGTATTATGTGTGTTAACTTTGAAAATGAATGCATGTACACATGGAATTTTAATGCCACTCTTTGTTCTTTATAATATGCAAATTTATTACTCTATGTCTTAAATCTTCAAGTTTACATCACTCTCCGAAGGCAAGAGAAAAATGGGGGGATTTTAAAGAGATGTGCATCGAAGAATTAGATCTAATTCTTCATTTTCTGAACTTTTTCTGACTTATTTGGTTCAATACTCTCCTTTGATTACTTTCCGTGTCAATATCTCGCCAGTCACATTTATTAACTATTTTAAAAACTTGGAATGTCAGAAGGTCTACGCAAGTGCACTTTTGGTAAAAACATTCTCATTTCTTCTTCCATTTGTAAGTTTCACACATAATTGCAATTCATGTTTTTTTTATATTATTTATAAATCTATGGAACGGTATCATCGTATTCCTGTTTGATGTATGACTTAGAAGTTGGCATTTGAATCAGAATTGTAGCTATGGCAACTAGTCCTTGAGTAAACAAATGAGTTTGAAATTAATAGGTTTCAGTTACTTCTTATGGATTGGATTTTTATGAAGGATTTCTTCTAAGTAGTTGTCTATTTGAGACTTTGTTGTTATGTATGAATGATGTCCTCATGTAGACTACCATGGCTTTGCAGGGTTGGAGTGAGAGTAGGGTGGGAGGGGGAGAGGGGGTTGGTGGGAGGGGGTGGGTTTGTTACTGTACTCTTCTTATACTGTGTATATTTCGGCTTATTCACTACCAAATTATCTTGATATTTTCTCTCAGAAAGATTGTCAAAGCTACAGCAATGAACCCCAATCAATAATGTACATAGTGTTCCACAGTGTACGATCAAGCCGATTTAACGGTACTGAAACTGTAACAGAGCTAGGTCTCTGTGACCAGTCATGTCCTTTTTAAAGGGGGAGGAAGCCTTGCTAACCCACAGCAAGATTGGTGACTCCACACTTTGAGTCACCTGGGTAAAAAGCAAATTAAACAATAAGTGTCATATGCAAGTTTTTGGTAACTACAGTATAGCCCCAATATGGACCGAAAAAAGGGTTTTTGGATAGTTTGGTTGTATTTCACTTTGGCAATAAAAATGGAATTCAAAGAAAGAGGAAAAGTCAGGTCAGGTGATCTGTGACATTTTATCAACTTTGATGCCGGAGGAAAAATATTTTATTTATGAACAATAGAAAAGTTTTCAAGCTCACAGAAAGATATCAAAATCTTGCCATTCCATGCTTAATGAATTGATAAATTGCCTTGTTGTATCATTGACATTTGATCCTGACAAAGATTAAGTGGTTTGCATTAGCACAATATGTTCATTTGATGTTCATTCTGGATATCTGTGTAACTTTCTTCTGTTCAGTGAATTAGAAGTTTGGTATTGGTTTATTTTGGGTTTATTTTTTCCTGTTTCATTATGCCAGAAAATGATATAGAAGAGTTATATAGGAGAAATCATGCATTTGGCCGTAGCTATGTGATGTTTTCGTTTTCTTCATATATCTTGCATTTATGCTGTACCTATTTACAGCAAGTACACTCTGGAAGATGAGTTGTCCAAATTTTGATATTAAGTTTCAGTTGATTGAATGAGGCACAAAATTGGATCTTTTTACTTTTGTTTGTCTCTTTCTTCATGCTTTAGCTGGATTCTCTTAATTCATTGATTTTATTACCTCTTGGGTATTTTTCTTGTTTTCTTTTTCTGGTTGATTCTTTAGCTTTATTTTGGAAGAATGACAGATTTTTTGTTTAAGTATGAAAATGAAAAATTATGCATCTCATTTTGCCAGTTTTAAAGAACTTGAAATACAATTGAACTAGAAACAGAATTGAACTTTGAGTTGTGTCTTTATGTGAGAGAGAGGTATGGTTTTATGAGGTGATGTTCCAGGACGAGGGGGGGGGGGGGCGGCGGACGGGTGACCTGTATGTTAGATAGATCCATAAATTGTACAAATTAGAAACTGGGTTTGATGGGTTGCACATGCTGATATTTCTTAACATGACAAGATTATTTCAATAAACAGTTCATAAAGATCTAATAATTTCAACAAAAGATTTCATGAAAATATTTATTAGCCCAACCTCCCAGTAAGAGCTCTTATAAAGGCATAAATTATAGTCTTAAATGTGCCTCATAATGTACAATTTGACTTCAATTTTGTTTTCTTGGGGACACCCAGACTCCCCATACATTGGAGCCAGCTTCAATGACCCCATGGCAACACCCCTCTTTTAAGTACTTCATTCCCATCTGACCCTCCCATAGAGATGCAGCTCACAACCTAAACCACTCAGGAGAATTTTGGAGTTTATTATTTATTAGCACAATCTTGCTTGACCTACTCGTTAAATAAGCATCAAGGTCCTATGTGTTGGATGGATCATACACAAAGGAATACATGAGTAAAACCATGAATACAGAATAGTTTCTAGGGGACTCCCAGACCACCCCCCCCCAACTCCCCCCTTCATAGGACCTGGCTTCAATGACACAGTTCAATACCCACCGTTACAAAATCCTTCATTCACATCCATTCACATTCACATTGGTTGGGTCATACCCAAAGGAATACATGAGTAAAACAAAGAGGAATACAAAATAGATCTGATTGATTTTACAAGATCCATAAAAACTAAGAATGATATATAAGTGATATCCATCCTCCTTCAAGCATTCCTTTTTTTTCTTTCAACATTTAACATGTTCAGGATGATGTAGTCGTTTATACCCCACACACACAAAAAATACAAGTTACTGTTTGCTAATCTTTGTGTGTAGACCTACTTTTTTATATAAATCTGTTTTACAGCCTAACTATGCCTCTGAACACATCATTCCACATTCAGACTTTAAATTTCCTCTGTAGGACTACCCCCCCCCCCAACCTCCCTACATGGATATCACCTGCAATGCCCCCATTGCCTGTCAATCACGCCTTTTAAAATATTGGATCCAATCTTGAGACATCAAAATCTATCACACATGGTTAAATATTAATTGTCCCCATAGAGTCATTTTACATACCACCAAAGTTAGGATGTATGTACTTAAATGTTTTATGTATTGAATTAGTAGGAATGAAATATTATGTGGCTTGCTCAGGAAGAAAACTGACTGTCAAGCTGTGATATGATCTGCTGACAGGAATTTAAATGGAACATGAGTTTTTCAGTCTAAAAGATTATACCTTTCAGTTTCTTCCCCCTCTTCTCCCCTTCACTGATATTCCAAGTAACAGTGTCGAGAATGGTTTGCAGCCTTGCAGGGAATTGATGCATTTTATCTTTACCAGACGACTATCACTAATGAAAGTTCAACTGGTGGGCGTCCCTTGCAGACGAAGTCCATGATTAGTTACGTCAAATGCACAATCTTTTACCAAAAGGGCATGGCGGAAATTTATGACGATCCCATATCATGCGGTTGTAAAACTGGAGCTGTCGGCTAAAAGAATCGCTGACGGAAAGAGTTAGTGGCTGCTCTCCAGTATATCAAATTTAGACGTGATTTATACTTGGGTCTGCTAGCTGCAAGTGAGGAAGGCATTATAGTAAGACTCCCTTTATGTTGGGTTTTAAAAATGTATTTTTCTAAAACTTTCTGTCAACTCATGAGGTAGATCAAAGTTAAAAATACATAAATAATTTTGTCATGCAACTTTGCAAAGCAGAGAATGTTAAACTTAAGGTCTAGTGCTAGATAAACATTTTAGGTTTTTATATTTGGAGGCCTGCTCTGTTTTGCTTTCTGTCTTAGCTGGGGACAGTGAGTTCAAGTTGCAAAAGAACAATCTATACAGCCAGTCTATAATACAATCACAGAAGCATGTTCTGCCCAAGGCTTCAATACGTCATCCTGTGCCGAAGCTGCAGAATATATTAGTTTCCAATCTAAAGCCAAGATGCAGTTGAAAGACGGCTGCAAAATCTATAATATTCTGAGATCGTGTCTTCCATTCAAACCTGTGAGAACAGGTTTTGGTGTCCATTAGACCTACCAAAGGGTTAATATTGAGGCGAGGGGACAGTACTAAAAGAGCAAATATATACAATGGAAATATCCAAGACCAAATGAGTTTTTTTTTTAAAAATAGCATAGTTATTTAGTTTTCCACAGTGGCAGCGCCAGGAATTTTTAGTTGAGGAGGCTAAGGGGGGGCTGAGCCATTTTTTTGGGTGGCTTACAAGATTGAGTGATCGCCGTCCTGGGGGAGGGGTATAAGGGGAGGGGGTGCCCCCCTCCCCCTTTTGAAATTTTTCCCAATCCTGGAAAGGCCTACATGCAAAATGGTGGCATTTAGCGAGGCTTTTGTCACCTGAAAATTTCTCCAAAAATATGCATTTTTTGAAAAAAACACAGTTGAAAATTTAGAACACAAGAGCTGATGGAATGTTTGGCCAATGGCCACAATATTTGAAGGTGAATTGCGCCACCAGTGTAGAGTGTTTTATACTTGCAATCCTGAGAAACAACTCATCAACACCTGGCAGATAAAGCTGGAATCTGAATTGTTTTTATCAGTCACCAAAACAAGGCTTCCTGCACCACAACTGAGTCACTGACTATTATCATGTGAAAAATTCATCAAAATTGCCATTGACCATTGTAGCACTGCGTTATGGCTGAAAAAATTTGGGTAGGCTATATTGTTTCAATGAGGGTTTTTTTTTTTTGCCTTTTTCAGTTGGGGGGCTAATGGGGGGCTGACTACTTCAGTGGGGGGGCTAAAGCCCCCCAAGCCCCCCTTGGCGCCGCCACTGGTTTTCCATCTGGTTAAATATCAAGCTCAACACTGCTTCCTAAAATTTCTTTGAACTGTTTTATCTCATATTTATTAATACCTTAATTGTATGGAAACTCACTTTACAAAGTACTATTGTCAACATATTATAAATCTTTGATAAATCTTTTCAAATTCAAAGTTCTGTACTAATTTAGACAGTTACCAGTCACTCCAGGACACAAAATTATGCTAAATGTTCATGTAAAGCTTATCGTAATTATACAGAAATACTGATAAAATGTAAAACTATGGATAACTGGTGTACTGTTTGTAACTGTTTCTGATCTCCTTAGAAATTATTAGGCCAATAGTGATGCCACATTTGGTCAACATTGATTCCACCTAAAACACAGCTTGTGTTAATAAGATTATTAACTCACAATTCAGAAATAAATATTGTTTGATCTCCATGAGTATGTTACAGTCGCATTCCATAACTGGCTGCAGGACCATATAATTGAGTGGTGAAATGTTTAAGGCCCATTGTACTCTTTGGGTGGTGGGTATCTTCAGTCTTTTCATTCATGCCATAATATAACCTAGCTATATTTGACTACTTTGTATGAGTCATAAAACCCATCACATGCAAGTTATTGCTTCCAAATGTTCAGAATTATCCATGAAGTGTTGCATAAATATTCATAGTGTTTTAAGCAAAATAAATGCTTGGAATCATAATTAATCCCATACGTAATGATTATTGATGGCCCGAGAAAATGTTCCCATGTTCCACCTTTGAAATTTCCACTCATTTTACAAATTTTCTATCATTGAAATAAAGAAATAAAAATACTGCCAACAATTTTTCACCTTTTTTGAACAGACATTCTCGTCGCTGAAATTCATTGTTTGACAGACCGGAGGAAAGTTTTCTGGGTATAATTTAGGCTTAAGCCATGCAAATCTTCACAGCACTTTGTTTCATGTAGATACCAGCAGTGGTGTAACAAATTACTTGGAGGCAAGCAGGGACCAAGGATCAGACAGAGTCCATAATGCATGCAGCTGTCAATATTTAATGCTGTGTAAAAGTAAGGTAACAGTAACAGTTACTTGTCATTTAGCCTTTGAAGAAGATCCTGCTAGGATCGAAACGTCAGGTCAACTTACTTTTACACATTCTCCTACACAGGCTCTCTAGTGGATAAGCAGTTTGCTAACAGTTTTATTTTAATATTTAATGCTGTGAGCACCATTTCTTGGTAAGTTCTCAACTCCCTGCTGTTACCCCGGTGGAAACAAATACTCAATTTATGATGAACTTCTAAAAGTGCATCTAGCAACAACTTTGTTGCTGTCATCACTGCAATTGAGTTGGTTTTCTTTTCACTGTCAATTCAAAAATCCTCTTTTTATTAAATGAAACCAATATTGACAAGTTCTGTAATATCGCAAACATTGCAAACTCTGTATCACATTTTCAGAGACGAGTCAACAACCATGTTTAATTAATAATAGAAAAGTAAAGCTTTTGAAGAAATCTACCATGATCACGTGAATTTAAATCACAGACCACTCACTTCCTGTTACAGTTAAAGGAAGGACTTTAATACTTTCAACTAACATCTTCTTTCCATATACAGTAAGTGTCACATTGATTGCCAACAGAAAGTCCCTTTCACAGAGTGATTCTGCAAGGTGAATCGAACCCTGCCATCTTCTCTCAGTTTCAAAAAGACCAAATGATGTGATATTTGAGCAATCTGTGTGTTCTACTATAGTATGTTATTAGTTACAGTACAGTACAATATGTTCTATGATATTTACCTACTTTTTATTGCCCTATTCATTACAGGTCATATATCCATAAAATAAGCCACTCTGTCATTTAATAACCACAAAACATATTTGAATTTTGATGCTTGGTCTGAGAATGTGGAAGCACAATATTGAAATGCTGGTACATAGACATTGTATGACAGTTTGAATAGACTTCACTTTGTATTTACTGTACTGTACTCTATGGGGCATGGCTGTTTGATTCTAAGATGTTAGGAATCAATATAGTCTATATCATTAACAGAATACTCTGCAGGAATTTATGTTGGTTTGCTTTACCAAATGAAATAAAAACTCAGCTTGGTTGCTAGGTCAAACTATGTATTTGGTTAGCCTGTAATTTACACAAGTTTGAGTAAACCTAATACATATGAACACAAAAGTTAGCTCCTTCATAATATTACTATACAGTACTATTATGGTACAATCCATGAAGACACTTCATTTTGCTTTTCTCTCTAGTTCACAGTTTTTCAGTGATGTTTCACTACTCACTAGATTGGAGTTCCACCTACCTTTAATCTGAAGAAGATATAGATAATTTTGACCTTTCAACTCACTTGCTAACAACACATACACAGTATGTAAGCACAGACTTCTATCGATATTTAAAATAATTGGATGTACTATTTAGTCAATCACCTTTTCAAGGGGAAATTCGGACGGGCTCTCAATATCATTGGCAGTTGGTCTTCCTACACAAGAAAGAAGCTAAATGAAAGAGGTTTTCCTCTATAGCAACAAGGGGAGAGTATCCCTTTTCAGTATGTACCTTTGCAATAATCTATGTTACTTCCCCTTCTACCATCATCTTTCAATGATTTTATCCTGTTTTACTTTTGCTGCCTCTCTCTCTCTCCTTAGTTCTCATCCTCGCCATTCTAGTTTTATCTCAGCTGTTTCATCTACTGCTTCATCCCTTGTCATCAAAGTAACTTAAAGCCCCCTTATCTCTGCCTCTCGCATCATGCGATTCAACCACCTCTGTGAATCTGATGTATGTATGTCTGTATGTATTTTAGATCCTCCTGCAAGCAGGAACTCACAAGGAAGCCTCAAAGGCTCATCAAAGCCGCAAGCTGACCAAAGTCAGTCCCTTCATATTTTACGTCCATGATTATGAATTGTCAATTATTAACAACTCTGTAACTGGACGACATACATTAACCTTGGAGTGACTCGAACTCGGAACCTTATGATTGGAAGGCACCGGCGTTAACCACTGAGCTTACACTCCTAATGTCTCTCTCTCTCCCATATCTATCCTCCCTTGATACCTCTGTATCCTATCATCAACTTCAACTCTGACCATTTGACATCCATCACTTTGATCTTCATCTCTGCTCAACGCTCCTTATTGACTCATCCACTTTCATCATCTCTGCTTCACACATCTAATGAATCAACCATCTTTTTCTTTCTTCATAACTGTCACCTTTCAATTCCTCCATCTATTTGTTCCTCATCTACATCCTCAGTTCTAATTTTACAAGCATCCTCATTTCCTGAATCAGGATCATCGACTGCCACACGAGGTTCTTCCTCATCAAAGTAACTTTCCTCTTCATCCCTTCCTCTGATATCGAGTGAATCGTACTCTACATTGTCATCCACCTGAGAATAATCAAAGTCCTTGTCACTGCCCTTCAGGAACTTCTCCTGCATGAGATGCACGAATTCCTGTCGCAGCAATTCTCTCTCCTCCTCTGGTATATGTTTAATTTTACGCTTTGGGGGGCTAGGCAAGTCAGCTGAGGTACCTGGGGTGTCCTCTAAGGTGTAGGGAAAAATACAAAAGAAAAGATGAGCATTATTCTTACACATTATCATAAACACAAAATACTGAGGGGTAACACACTAACATTGAACTCACTTTGAAAAGTAGCACTTCTTTTACTACAGAAATTTGAATAGTCATCCAATCATATACTACTTATCTCCCAAAGGTGAAAGGTCTGAGGTCAAAGTTAGTGGAAATAAAAAAAAATTTTGTCTTGTTGCTATGACTCCAAGGAGAAACATTGAATTGACATGGAACCTCTGCAGGTATGCAAAAATGTCAAGTACTATCAAAATAGGTGGTTGCCATGGGAATAGAGATCAAAAGTCACATGGTTAAAGGTCAAATGTGAAGGTACCCCAGGGTGAACTCTTGCCTCACAGGCCCATGGAACCAAAGGTCCGAGGTAAAATTTAGAGAAAATTGATTGCTTGCTATAACTCCAAGGGGAAACATTGAATTGACATGGAACCTTCACATGTATAATGAATGATGGAAATGTCACGAAGTACTTTCCTCCTATTACCAGATTGTATGCTAATAATAAATTTGTTCATTTGAAACCAATGTTTGCCCGGCGATAAGATATGCAGCTCTGTGGATTGCCCTGTTGTTCTTATTTAATTGCCACAGCTACTCAAAAAGAAAATCAATTGCCAGTCATCGATATTCCAACCAAGAAGTGACTTGAGCGCAACATGGCAGAAACACAGTGAAGTGTGATTTATATTTCCTTACCATAATATTAGCTTCCATTGCAGTGAATTTAATAAAATAAAAAGTGTAATGATGAATACTGCATCTTCTGGAAGGAGATTCCCCTCCCCTAATCTCTCCACCTCCCTTCACCTACCGCCTGGTAACAAGTTGTTGCAGTTACCGTAAGACCAGTGTCTTTAGTCTTTACAGTGAAAGAGTTGTTATATAAGTTTCAATTCATATAGTGGCTGAATTCCTTTTCTACTAACTTCAGCACTTAGGCTGATTGATTATAAACCTCAAATCAAAGTCATGTGAAAATAACTTGAATGTCACAAACATCTGTAATTTATATCTGCCATCTTTGAATAGGACATTTTTTCAGCCAATACACATGACAGACAAACAATAGAGGGGGTACTCTCAGTATCTAAATATAATAAAGATCCACATAACAAATGTAATCTATCTATGTTACAGTGTTTCACATCTATAACACAATTTACAAGGTTGTACTTTGACTTTTGCTCACCTGAAATGACCTTTGACCTTAGTACTTTACCAACAAAGATTTTAGTTTCGAATACTCAATATGGAGCCACAGTCAAAAGTGTATTCTGCCCTCTCACTTTCCACTAGGGAGCAGTGTTACATAATTCAGCTGGATTCCTTTGTAGTAAAAAGAGTGCCCCCCCCCCCAATCAAATGATAAACTTTCCATTGCACATAACACTCATAATAGTCATATTTTCAGTTTTATCCTCGAAATTTTGACAAATATCGCTGAAAAACTATAGAAACTATAGAAAAACATAAAACAGTCCAAATTTTCAATGCCCCATCTGGGTGACCAAACTGACCATGTAGCATCTGCAGAACTAAAACTCTTCTGGTGAAGACCTCCAATGCCACCAGTTATCTGCCTCCTAACTTTGTGGAAGCGTCCTCTATACAGTACACCACTGTTGAGACATTACGTTTACAAACAAAAATCGAATCTCACACTTCAATAGATGTACCATTTATCACTTGGCATGAATAGTACTTTTCAATATATCCAGTTTAATTCGAGAAAAACAAAAACAGTGAAACCCACCACAGGCACCAAAGGCTTTAACTGAATCTTGTTCCATCTCTTCCTCCTCCTCTTCACTCTCCTCCTCATCTTCCTCCTCCTCCTCATCTTCCTCTTCAACCATCTCCTCATCCTCCTTCTGCTGCTGCTGTAGTAACTTGATATCAGCTTCTTCCATAAATTCCGTGAGTATGGTGGAGAGTTTTAGATCAGTTTGATCTATCTCTTTCCTCAGTTTGGCTCTCTCTTCATCGGTTAGATACTGACCGATGTAATGTTCGTACATCAACGGATCCCTCGACCGCATCTGCTCGTCGCTGAAGTACTCACCGTCGGTTTCGAGTTTCTTCAAGGCTTCGTATCTCCTGTTTTTCCTTTGGACGTTTGATGTCCTTGTGTTAGACTTTTTCCTGACCTCTTTCATGTAAAAGTCCACTTCATAAATATGGCTCAAATGTGAGAAACATGGAAGGTCTTCTAAGCGAAGGATACGATGGTATCTTTCAAGAAAGATGACCGGCTTTTGGCTGAAAGTTTCCGTTAAAATCTGAATTCTGTCTTGCATGGAGATTTCCTCGTCCCCAATCTGTTGACTCTGTATTGTAACACCACAGTTAGCGATATACAATAGCATCTCTTGGAATGTCATTTCCATCTCATCTTCTTCATCAGTTGTATTGACTGTGTCCACCTTTTGTTCTATATTTTCTGATGCTTCGGCTACAAAGAAAAAATACAATAGATACAAAGATAAATAATATTAAATAAATAAATGAAAAACAAAAGACACACTAGAGCACTTTCACTTTCCAAAATTGCACTTTCCTTGACAATTTCTCAAAATTACTTACTGTAATCCCAAAAAAAATCCATTATGGAAATTTTCAAAAAAATCTCAACTTCGACTTCATCGCATGATCTGGAAGAACATCATATGATATTTGGTTTCATTGTCAAGTAGCACTGTGTGTTTCTACATGAAAATTTCACCTTTAATTTACTGAAGATTTATTAATGACAAACCTGTATTTGACAGCTCATCCCATTATAGTTCATGATTCCCTATGCCTAACATCAGAGCTGCAGGTTCAAACTTTAGTCTGATCTGAATTGTTACTCCAAAGAAGATGGTTTCATACAGTAATCATAAGTATTTTCTTTAAGTAATTAAGTCAACATATTTTGGAAAAGACTGACCTTTAGAGTGATTTAATGAGCAGTATGTAATGTTTGGCTAAATTCTGAAATGATTGGGAAAGTTACATGGAGCATTTTTCCTTACCGTATGTATGTACTTTGGAAAGTGAGTGACATTTGCCTAAACTGAGTAGAGCAAGTTAATTTAGTCTTTCCTTCTCTTTCTATCCACTTTTTTATGCATTTATTTTTTTCTTATTAAAATGTTACACTTAGAATAAGGTGAACATATTTTTTTCAAGAAATCTAAAGACCAGACGTTGATGTTGAACCACACTCCCCCCCTGCCTCTCCCATCCTAACCACCTTCTATTTTGACATCACTTGGCCACAACCTTTAAAATGAGGGATGGTAAATATAAAAAAAAACATATCAGTGTTTTGTTTCAAGGATATGTCCACTAGCTTCAAAACAGCCCATCCAGAAACAAGTATTTTCTTCATGATAAAAATTCAAATGCCAAAAAAGTATAACTATATGGCAATAAGGTAACTGAAAGTCTCATTGTTCATCACTTAGTGCAACATGATGCTTCTCAGGTATGAAAGTATATATTAAATTATCTGGTTTGCCTTTATATGCGGTCATGTATGAACTTACTGTACAGTAGTTTGTGGTTGTAAACAACCACATCTTAAATTAGCCATCTCTATGAACAAGGGGCTAAAGAGATAAAAGTTAAATTATTTGGGGCCTTTTACAAATTTGAAGATATTTCCCAGTCAGTACATAATATCTGAGGTCATTCCTGGAGGTACTTTCAAACCAGGAATGTATGTATCTTATTCCAGGGTCTTTCTCTAGAATTCAGGGATGTCTGGCCTCCTTAGCTTAGAGTTACTGTGTCCACCAATTGACTGGTATTGTCTGGTCGTATTTAACTATAGAAGTGTAGTAGAATGATAGGCCTAATCCAACGTTTTTCTGAAACTGCTAACGGTGTCCCTTGTTCTACTACTACTAGTACTAGGTCTATTACGTATAGCGTGGTGGGCTCATAATTGACGCACTTAAGGATTTGATCAACGATGTCTATCGAGGAAAAATCCAAATTACTCAACTGTATGTATTTTTCATATGTGCATAGTTCCTCAGAAATGTTATGATCTCAAAATATTTAAGGTTCTGTGCTTATGCACCGTACAATTGAGCAGAATTTGACCACAAAATGTGTGCCGTGTCAAGTTCTTTCATACCCCTAAATTGACACATTCGTCCATTGACTTAAGATGCTGTTTGCTATGCTCTATGCCTCTAAGCTCAGACAGGTTAGGTCCCAGAGAGAAGTGTTATCATATTGAGGAAATGTTGGTTAGTTTTAGGATGTAAGATTTTCAAATGCCCCCACAACGGGGGGAGGGTGTTAAAAGCTTAAAAAATACCAAAATTTAGTGAGCAAATTGCTGAAATGGATTCAAACTCATGAAATATGTAATTTTGCTTGACTGCAAAAAGTTTAGGTGGCCTGCTGTATTGTTGCTCGTAATAATTGAAGGTGCGTCAATTACGGGGGCGCGTCAATTATGAAGCCTTAACTATACAGTACTGTAAGTAACTTAGGTCAGAGGCCTACCCTTGTAAAAGTTGTATTGTTTTAATATGGCAGGAACTTAGTATTCGGTAACGCTAGTTACGTTTGGTTAACGTCGAGACTGTATGATTTCTACATGATTAAGAAACAAGTTTGGATCTTCTTATGCATCACAAAGCATGCGCAAGCTCAGGTTTTCAACATTTACGAAATTATCATTTTCCTTACTGATTGTGGTATCTGACTTATCTTCTGGGAGTGGGGGCTCCGCTGGATCCATGGCGGCTGCCATTTTGAAACATGTCTTGTGGCTAGTCTTGGTATTCAATCGTAACGAGCAGACCGCCTGTCAAAAACTGCAAACCTAAAAGCAAGCGTTAGCCACGCAAACTAGTTTTATTATACTACTGTCGAGTTTGCATTACTCGCGTTAAGCACACTGTCCCGTCGAAATAACGCTGGAAGACGTACAGCATACTGAAGAAGATTGAAGATTGCACTTTTACATCAAACCCATACTTGGAAGAATGGATTTTGAACGCCAAGAATCCAATGAAAAAAGCCCAAGTTTCGTTGGCATCAAGTTTTGCCAAGAATGGTTAGTTGATCGAGAATTGTGGTTTTAGTCTTAGGATTGCCGTAGTGCTGAGCAATAGCCAACTTTGGAACACTAACAGTTTGGTTTACAACAGGACTAGTTAAGCGAAACAGGGTCAGAGCTTCACAGAATCGTGATGTAATATAACCCTACTTTACAAAATCCGGAGAAAGAAAAGCAGAGATCAGTACACATTTGATATTAAAAAAATTCCAGTTATAATAACAAAAAATGTCTTCTGTAGATAAGACTCATTTTACTTGTTTGTTCTCAAATATTTTGAGAATGACACAGATTTTAGTTACAGAAATAATGTGAGCAAAGAATCTTTAAAACATCACAGACTGTAGCCAGGTTTTGTGTGGTTCTCATTAGGCCTAAGACTAAGGGCCCAGTTACACAGTTATAATAAATGGAAGAATCAGATTGGAGCAATATTTAGAGTTAAACACAGTGTTCCAGTCAACATTTTATTTCAGGTTGTACAATAGCTCCCTAGCCTACTGTTTTATCATTGTAAGGCAGTCTAGAATCGGAGCTTTGCCAAACGATTCTTGTTTCATAATATTGGAAGTTCTGTAAGTTTAACTTGTTACATAATTTAATACAGATTAATTCTCTTTTCATTTTATAACATAATATAGCTTGTCATTTTTAAAATTTTCACCAGTTTCGTGACCATGTAAATTAAAAAAGTTTTGCATCCGCAACTGCAAATTTTTTATCGCCAGACACGCAAATATACCAACATTTTTCGGTGGCTTTCTCCCCCTGGGCCCCCACAAGGGGTTCCACCCCTTGACCCCACCGGGGCCCTGCGCGAACATCAGCAAGAAATCGGCAGTTGTTTGAAGTATATTCGCAGGAAATTAAACAAGGTTTTCCAACACTTGTCATTGTTTGAAATTGATAATGAATTGTCCCTTTGGTACTTTGGTGTCTTTCTCTTTCAGTAACAATATGTTATATCCCAAAGAAGACAAAGAAAACAAGATCTTGTTATATGCAGTAAGTATACCTCGTGTGATACCTCTGGTTTCTCCATCCTCACTTAACATTTCAGAAGTCCTAGCCTGCCTACAGCAACGTGTACACCTCTGCAAAACAAAAATTATAGGAGGTAGAAACTTATACCGCTCATTGCTGATGTTTAGAATATTCAGGTGGTTTAACTGATAATTGGAAATTCCTCCATTTCTGGAGCTGACTTTGAATTCTTGTAAAATTTGTGGATATGACAGCACTCATCTTCCTACCCATGAAAATAAAACAATGATAAAATTTACTGACAAAAGATCATTGAATATAGCAACAGAGATTTGTTTGTTTTGGCTCGGATTTCAAACAGAACTGGCAGGTAAAAATATAAGCATTGTGTTTGATTATCATCCCAACGGTAGGTTTTCCTCTCCAAGAATTGTTGATAATTTGGTGGGGGGCTGATCATGCCTTGGGAATTACAGACAATAAAGATGAAATTTAACAAAATGTAGATGTTGACACGATACAGTACTTTACCGGAACATCAAGGTAAAATTTATTCATGTTTGTAGAAGTGTTACAGTAACTGTACCCAATTGAAACACTCTCTAAAGACAGTACTTTCATGTTCACTTCAAATCAAACTTACACTGACAATACTGTCTAAGTACTTATGAATGACCTGTTTCTATTAGAAAGATTTATATCTGTTAGCACCCTCCACAGGTGCACATTGAAAGAGAGGGCAGTATAAACTATAGGGAGGTATTAGCATAAGAACATTCTCTCAACTTGTGGTCAATAATATTGTTTCATTTACCAGAGTTTGGTTGCTAAATTGTTTTGGTTAGTAAAGTTCTTGTATATGGATTCATTTAATCAGTTGCTATGATATTTTCTCATGAACTCAGTGTCCGTTGCCACTTTTTGCAATATCAAAATTATTTCACCATTTGTTGACATTCGTTCTTCATCTTTCTTAGTGTCGGAACTGCGACTTTCAACAGGAGGCTGATAACATGTGTGTGTATGTGAACAAAGTTACCCATGAAGTCGAGTAAGTTATTTCTTCATCTGTTGTTAATGCCTTTTGTACATGTATATTGTTGCTGCTCATTGTAAAGTCTATACAAGATTGTTCTGCTATCCACATTCCACCATGGTGTAGTTTACCTCTTACTTTCCAGTGAGCTGACGCAGATAGTCGGTGATGTAATAGCTGACCCCACTCTTCCCAGGACAGAGGACCATCCTTGCCCACAGTGTAGGAACAAAGAAGCAGTATTCTTCCAGTCCCAGACCAACAGAGCAGAGGTAAAATTGGTCCCCAAACAATATATCAAAATTAAAGAGGAACTTTTTTAAGCAGTTGCATTTGATATCCATTTTATATTTCCAAACAGATTCACTCAAGTTGCTATTGCTGTCGTAAGACCATTTAAGCTTCATTTAGGAAATTCATACAACGAACTAAAATTAGTACTATATAAATATCAAGCATATTATTGTTAAAGTTGCAAAGGAATTTTACAGGCCTAGAATTTCACCATCTTAGCTATTTTCTAGTGCCAGTGCTTAAAACTTCTATTATCTAAAATCACATTCTTACTGGCATTTTCCTGCATAAAGACATACATCAGTGACCGTACAGGCTTTAGAGAGCAGTCCAATAATGTTTGCTGATAATAAGCTGTAATGCACAAGACATGCTGATTCTTTGACTGATGATCAGTTAATCAACTTACTACTGTATGTGTTAAGTTCTTAAAGGAATAACGAAGGCAGGGTTTCGAAGACAATTTATAGTATTCAGTAACCTCAAAGCTATCTAATTTTCAATTGGCTCCCAAGGCCTCACCACAATACACAGAAAGCCGCCATTGATTATGTTATATTCATTATTCCTTTAATGTCTACTGGCAGATAGTTGCTTGTGCCTTTTTATCTACTGGCAAACAGCACGCTCAATCTGGCACTTAGCCAGTAAATAGTCCAAATTTCGAGGTCTGGTGTAATAATTCCATGGTCTTTATTTGCTGTTTATTTAAATTTCCTTGGAGTAAAATACAGTACAAATGAGCAGCTGTTTGTTGGTATATCTACATTGTGAAATGTGTGTTTGATTCTCTTAATAGTAATTATGCAGAAAATAACAGTATGTTATGGTCATGTAACTTAAACATTGTCATTCCTGTTGGTAGAAGATTTGCTATAACCAACTGTTTTGTTTTTCTTTGTATTTCCCTACAGGAAGGAATGAGATTGTACTATGTATGTTGTAACCCAACGTGTCAACACAGATACACTGATTAGTGGTATGAGGCTCCCATGGCTGTGAGGACAATAACACAGAGGCATCAGTGCCAATCATTACCAGCTATGAACATGTACTGATATATCACATTGATAAACAGCAATCTGCATACACTGCACTGCAGGACTTGATAAACAGAGCAGTATTTGTATTAATGTGGGAATCAGAAAGGCCTGTCTGTAGAGCTGGTACAAACCTTCCAAGAAACATCTTTCATCGTTGGTAGAATTTCAGATCCAAAATCATGGATTCATCTTTGGTGAGGCCACCTAACCTTTGACCGGCTGAAGTGTTAGCCTTAAGTCTTACATGCTTGGTTTCAATGCTTCAAATGATGTCATTACTTTGCTGATATTGAACATAGGTTTGACTTGGTATTATTTACTCTACTGGATGGGACAGATATTAAATACAAAGTCCAGTGTGGTTGAGTGCAGGTTTGACTTGGTATTATTTACCTTACTGGATGGGATATATAGTAAATAGTTATACCAAGTCTAATGTGGTTGCGTGCAGGTTTGACTTGGTATTATTTACCCTACTGGATGGGATATATAGTAAATAGTTATACCAAGTCTAATGTGGTTGCATGCAGGTTTGACTTGGTATTATTTACCTTACTGGATGGGACATATAGTAACTACCAAGTCTAATGTGGTTGCGTGCAGGTTTGACTTGGTATTATTTACCCTACTGGATGGGACATATTGTAAATACCAAGTCTAATGTGGTTGAGTGCAGGTTTGACTAGGTATTATTTACTCTACTGGATGGGACAGATATTAAATACAAAGTCCAGTGTGGTTGAGTGCAGGTTTGACTTGGTATTATTTACCTTACTGGATGGGACATATAGTAACTACCAAGTCTAATGTGGTTGCGTGCAGGTTTGACTCGGTATTATTTACCCTACTGGATGGGATATATAGTAAATAGTTATACCAAGTCTAATGTGGTTGCATGCAGGTTTGACTTGGTGTTATTTACCCTACTGGATGGGATATATAGTAAATAGTTATACCAAGTCTAATGTGGTTGAGTGCAGGTTTGACTTGGTATTATTTACACTACTGGATGGGACATTTAGTAAATACCAAGTCTAATGTTTACAGGATTTCTGCAGTAACAGACACCACACCCTGGGAAGTCACAGAAATGTTACTGAATTTATTTTGGTGGGTGAAGCTCTGACAGTTTTGATGACTAAAATTTACAATCTTGTTTGAAATTAATGATGTCAGGCATGTTCAATGAACTTTTCAATCTTTGTTTTAATAAATTGAGTAACATTAATTACGCTTCATTTTAATCAAACTCTTATGAATGTTAGGTGAGATTAAATCTGTGGTAACCTAAATTACTAATTTTGAGGAAGTTGTGCTTGACAATCATCTCTATCACATCAGACCAATCATGATGGCTGGGTATCATCCTGTACCCTTCAAAGAATCCCCCACCCCAGCATGATTAAGGTTGTGATAGAGATATCAATTTTTTCTTTTTCTTGGGGGGAAAAATTGGGTTTGAGCAACTTAAAAAAGTGGTTGCTTCTTTCATCAAGTTCTGTCAAGGAAACTAAACCTCAGACAATGATCCCTAGAATAAACCAAAGAAACACAAAAAAAAGTACCACACCTGAAGGAAATATTTTAGCACTTTTCATATTTTTAATATTAACGCTTGTGTGTAACGAGTATATTAACAAGACGAGGAATACCTTCAGTACTTAACTTTAAAAACATATTGCAGAAAAATTTAACACAAATTTTTAACATTTTTCCCCCTTGTACATATTTAAGTTTACAATTATCAACTTTTTTTTTCTTTCTGTTAATCAAGAAAAGCCACTGCGTACAAAACATTCTAAGAAGAGGAAATGCCAATTTACAAACGATTCAGGATAAAATATCAAAGCGGTGATGATATGAAAATAATATAATAACCACTTTTTTAACTGTTCCTCACAAATTTAACATGTTCCTATTGGAGAAGATACTTAAAAAAAAAACAGATATAAGTGGGCATAGCCTCAATGTGCTATGGTAAACCTTTTGTATTATGGTATTATAGTATACCTTTGTATATTGGTATGATAGACCTCTTTAATAAACTCTATTGGAAAACCACTGGAGCTTCATTAGTATGCAGTGACCCAATTAAATTGGACTGTCGCTTCCAAATATTGAAATATAACAGCCTCTGAGAGGATAGGGAAAAATGAAATCATTTAATGCCCACATATAAACAGTTAAATTTACAGTGAGTTTCTTAAACAAAGCCATGAGCTTCACAATTCTGTCACTTTTGTGCGTTAGATATACTATAGAGATACTGTTGTACCCCCTCAGGAGTATTGGCGATGGTATTAGTGAAACATGAATTTAGGTAACTATATTTGAATCTTTATTTAAAAGACAACCAGCTAACTTCAGCCAATAACTCGTTTGTAGGAACATCACCTATTGAAATGAAGTATGGTGATACTGACCAACATGGTATTGGACATAAATCCCAGACTGCTTATGGTCCATTTCCCTCCTCTATGGAGGCTTTACTTACATCAAAAGCACATTCAACAAATGTTACTCCATTTCCCACCATTAATGACATCCCCCATTCAACTCTTAATATTGACAAACTTAAGGTGACAAACAGATCTTTTCTTATTCTCAGGAAAATTTAAGTTCCTTTGTGTTCCCACAATCCTGTACAGCTTAGATTTATTGAAATTGAATTATTGACCAGAATACATTTTTTTCAATTAAGGGAGTACCACTTTATCTTTCTCAGCCACCTACATCATCCCCACCCCTTCCCACACCCTTCCCCCACCCCTCCCCTTCCCCACCCCTCACCCCACCAACTTTGATTATACAACTGTGCACACATATCAAGAACAGAGACTCATATCAGCCAGCATTATCCCTTCCTCTTTGATACAATCAAAGTAGAGAAACCAGCAAAATTGTCCACCAACTTTAGCAAACTTTTCCACTGAAAACTGATTCGATTGAGTCATATATATCTCACAAACAATTTCACATTATGACAGGGCCTTTTTTTTTCCTTTTTAATTAGACAATAAATAATATTCTATGATGGGAGTTAAATGCAACTTTAAATGAGCTGAATACATGGAAGAAAAAAGCAATTGTACAGACAAGTGTATTTCTCTTTTTACAAAATGCATAAAAAAAGGGAGGAAGAGTCAATTCCATAAAACTCTAAATTCTTAGGCAGTGGTGAAACATTACAAGGAATATACAACAAATATATAAAAACATAACTTATAAACAGGAAATTCTCTTTTCCTTGCACCAGACACCGGTATAAATAATTGCAGATACAGCACTCTCTCTTTATCTGAAAACTTATCTCATATACAATCAATATCAGATAAGTTTGGGGTGTTTAATCCCAAATATCTCCAATAAACAAAAATGATATCGGATAAACCTTTGTTGGTTTAAACCAAAATATCTTAAATTAACAACTACGATACCAGACAACTTTTAGTCGTTTAAACCAAGTATCTCCAAATCACAATTTCTATATAGGAAAACTTTTCGTGAGCTTAAACCCAAATTTACCTCAAATTAAGAAACTACGATTCCAGATAACTTTGGTTGTTTTAATCCTAATTTCACAAATTCACAACCTCAATATCGGAAAACCTTTTTGTGGGTTTTAACTCAAAATCTCAAATTCAAAATAAGGACAAAACTATCTCAAGCAGGACTCCAGGTTTCATATGAAATGACAATTTTTTTTGTCATTAAAAAAATGGTAAAAAAATTTGTTTTTTATTTTTCCACCAAAAAAAAATCAATCAAATTTTTGGAATTCTCTCATAGGCCTAAACAATTATCACTACAGAACATTAACATGACTTCCCAAGTTCTCAACTAAGCATTCAGTAATTTGTTACACTGGTTTTACAGACTTTCTCAATTTTTGTTTATTCTGTTTGTTCTTACATTACGCAGACATACTGTGACTGGAATACAAAATATGTTCGTTTTATACTGTCCATCTTGTTGTTTAATGCTGTCCACCGTGTTGTTTACTACTTATCAGGACTGAAAAAGCTGAATCCAACCTAGACTCCTGCTTAAGACACACTTAAACAAAATCACACCTACCACTGCTCACACAAAGGGTTACTCCTACAATACTCACTCTTGTGATTATGTGAAGAAATTATGGATTCATTTTTTTTGTACTTTTAGATCCTGTGGCAGTTTCAATGATGAAACTCTTAAATGGCTCAAACATTTAACCTCTGCAAACATGTCTCTCTTTAAGACTGAACAATTATTGGTTAACTTTTTGCAGCCTATATTAAAGCAACATTTGACAGATTTTTCTTTGGTTAGATTTATAACTTCACTTTATAATTTTCAGGCACAACTGCAGCACATTCTTACTTATTTTTAATTACTATTTTTTTCATTTTTTTTCCATTTCTAATGCATTTAACCCCGCCCCCCCCTCCCAAGATACTTGTCTGAAATTGATCACTTCATTACTTACAAATAATGACATCAGTAAGTTTTGGGATCAAACCTTTGATGGACAGATCAATCATTTTAATGAATATTCTTAGTGCAGTAACTCAACATGCCTCATATACTTCTTAAAGTTCTTGATTTTCCATGAGTGGTTTGTGCCTTCTTAAAGTTGTTGATATTTTATGAGTGATTTTTGCTACTAGCACTAACACCGAATTTCAATACACAACTAGACTTGCTCTAGACAAAGACAGCTACCAATATTTCCGAGAGAAAAAGTGACACGTTAATGTATGAACTACCTAACAAATATATCTTCAATTAAGCAGTTTGTTGGGTCGGAACCCTAAATGCTAGATTGTTTTACTATTCAGTCTTTACAAAGCACTTCATTTGCTCCATTGAGCAAGTTAACAATACAACTGACAAGAAAATTTGAAGGGTTTGTTAAAGCAGCCTTTGTTAGAGCTTTAAGTTGTGAGGAATAATGGTGAAAGTATCTCACTTGTGATTTTATTTGAATGAAACAGTATGTAGCAAAGCCCAAGGATTGTTATCAAGTCTATGACCACACAGCTAGGCTCACAAAATAACAAGGGTAGATCCAGGCCTCTATTTAAGGAGGGAGTTTGACACTGGGGTCGTTGTAGACAACTCCCATGTAGAGGGGGGGGGGGGGGTGAGGGTCCTCCCCAGAAGAAAAAATAACATGTCAAGTGGTGCCTTCTGAGACAAATTTAGACTATAAATGAGGTATATAATTAGGTCTCAATGCAAGGTTGTGCTAATAAATGCTTTTGTGTGAGGTTGAGAGAGGGGGATGTTTATCTCTCTCCCCATCCTCACACCCTTGATCTCCTACTGTAAATATTACCAAAAGGATTGAGAATGCAGAAACTAAGGCAAACTTTACTTGACTTAATTGTAAGGGTTAACACGATATAGAAAGTCTGTACAAGCCATTTTGATAGGAAAAGGGAAGAAGGAATGATATTCAATCATCTATAAGGTATAAGCACCTGGCAAAATAACACAAGGAGCTTTGTTTAATATGAGGTGTAAGCTAACCATCTTTCGTTGCAATGCCTATTGTCAATAAATAATGTAAGCCGGAGAGGTAATCATCTCTCTGAAAACATACAAAACCGTCAACGTTATTCTTTGAGCTGTCTATAGAGCAGCCTGCTAAAGTAATATGTTAGGATATGAAAGCCTAGTCTTAATGGACGAGAGTGCTATAAAACCTGATAAGAAAAAAAGATATCGCTTAATATGTGACATCTGTTGATATTCAACAAAGAACTGGCTTAAAAAGTTAAGATTCTCGTCACACAGTAACTGGAGTCAACGAGTCCAGAAAATTGTTCAAAATACTTCTAACTTAATCAAGAAAATGAATTGATTCGTTACAATGCTCTTCAAATGTTGGTGTAGTCTTTAGGTTTTGTATAGACAGGTTTATCTTCCATAACAATTTGGTCTCTGAAGAGTGCTTGTAATCATGTCACTAAAGTAGGGTAATAACTATCGGAACTTCTCTCTACAAATCATCTTTGTAACTCATTTCATAGAATTTTAAATTCCATACATGCTTTCCAGATTAATTCCTGAGTACATGTTGTGATGCTAAGCAATTGAATAGTGATTGTACATTTAAGAAATGGAAGTTACAAATGCATGGCTAGCTCTATATGCTCCCAAAGGGGCAGTTTTAATCTGATTTTGCTTTAATAAACATTGCAAATAGAAAATCAGAGACTACTGCATAAACGATTAACATTAAAAAAATACTACATGACGCTAGACAGTGTTTGTTATGTAAAGGCAGTGAAGTACTACTGTATATACAGGCAGAGGGCAGTGCAGATATGTGATACAACCGGATTGTGAGAATTGCAGTTCGGCGATAATTTAGCGACAAATGTCAGCCAGTTGCATTCTACAGCAAAAACTGGTTTGCAACTCAATATCATTTTGATATTAGGAGCATTTCTTCATGCCAGGTTAAATTCAACTATAATGAAGAACAAGCAGTCAATTCACAATAATTCACAGATATTCTCCCGTCAGCCATCAAAAAAACCATCTGCCTTGTGCATTTTGTAGCTAAACTCTTGCTCATCAGTACAAATTGAATTATGAACTATTCTCATGCTCTAACCATAGGACATAGGCTTTAGCAAAGCAAATATAAACAGATGAATGAAGCCCCACAACAGACACACAAGTAAAAGCAAGGCCACTTCCACTATTGGTCAAAAACCGTACTTTATAACTGAACTAACCCTATTGAGCCTGAAAAAGTAAATGACATAACATACAGACCTTCAAGTACAGCAAAACTTGTCTTTTACCATGTTCACATTTTTAAGAAGAAAATAATAATCACTGCTGGCTGATTAACTTGCTGTTAATCTTACAGTTTTTTTCTGATGAGTGTCGCTACTGGAATCCATTGATAACGTACAACAGCAGGTTAAAGTAGATTACCACACATGTATTTCTGATCCATACAGCAGGACCCGGTTGACCAATCGGACACTTTGAAAATGTTAAAGATGTCGCCCCTGATCATCGTCCCATGAGTTGATCGACCTCCTGCGATGCAAGCAGCAGAGCTCATCAAATTCACTCTCTCTCTCTGTCTCTCTCTGTGATTCACCATTCACTAGTCAGCAAACCTGTTGAGATGATAGATGCAAGAACTAATCAAATTACTCACACTTAAAACCATCTCACCTTTTTCTACAGGGTAATATTTACTACGATTCGAGCCATAGGAGATTCTTTCGCTGTTAGGATACGCTACATATCACTAGCTCTCAATAGACTGCCTGTGCCGGGTTAAATCCTACCCACAGAAATATTCAATCTGGCATCCGAAGGATACAGTAACGGTTAAGAAATCTTGCACTGATGGGTAACACATGCCCTTCAGGTCTTAAGCTTGAGCAACCTACTCTCCCACCCTGCATATTACTCAATCTAGATAGAGTGAGGTTTTAGGTTCTCTCTATTGCATATGGCTAGCTCTATTAGCTAGATCTGTTAGGGCTAAAGCATACATTATTTGACTGTCATCAAACCAAGGAGGTTTATATACAAAATATCCTCTTTACTTTGTACATACACCAATTCACCAGTCAAGACTGTGGAAACAACCACAACAATCCCTTAAAACATGTCTGCAGATTATACTATTAATTGACCTCATGTGATCTATAGACAATCCATTGTTTACCAATAAACAGTAGTAAGCCAAAGATTTCCTTGGCAAATATTAAAAATTATATTTAAACTGTGCATAATCCCTGTGTGTCATTGTATCTTGTACCTTTTACATTGCCACTGTGGTTCTCCCTGGCTGTGATGTCACCACTGCTTTTAACAAATTATATTTAAACTAAGCATGATACCCGAGTGTCGTTGTATCTTGTACCTTTTACATTGCCACTGTGGTTCTCCCTGGCTGTGATGTCACCACTGCTTTTAACAAATTATATTTAAACTAAGTATGATACCCAAGTGTCGTTGTATCTTGTACCTTTTACATTGCCACTGTGGTTCTCCCTGGCTGTGATGTTACCACTGCTCTTTACAAATTCTATTTAAACTAAGCATGATACCCGAGTATCATTGTATCTTGTACCTTTTACATTGCCACTGTGGTTCTCCCTGGCTGTGATGTTACCACTGTTTTTTTTTTTTCATATTATATTTAAACTAAGCATGATACCCGAGTATCGTTGTATCTTGTACCTTTCACATTGCCACTGTGGTTCTCCCTGGCTGTGATGTCACCACTGCTTTTTTTCATGTTATATTTAAACTAAGCATGATACCAGAGTGTCATTGTATCTTGTACCTTTTACATTGCCACTGTGGTTCTCCCTGGCTGTGATGTCACCACTGCTTTTTTTCATATTATATTTAAACTACGCATGATACCAGAGTGTCGTTGTATCTTGTACTATTTAAATTGCCACTGTGGTTCTCCCTGGCTGTGATGTCACCACTGCTTTTTTTCATATTATATTTAAACTAAGCATGATACCAGAGTGCCGTTGTATCTTGTACCTTTTACATTGCCACTGTGGTTCTCCCTGGCTGTGATGACACCACTGCTTTTTTTAATATTATATTAAAACTAAGCATGATACCCGAGTATCGTTGTATCTCGTACCTTTAACATTGCCACTATGGTTCTCCCTGGCTGTGATGTCACCACTGCTTTTTATAAATTATATTTAAACTAAGCATGATACCCGAGAATCGTTGTATCTTGTGCCTTTTACATTGCCACTGTGGTTCTCCCTGGCTGTGATGTCACCGCTGCTCTTTACAAATTATATTTAAACTAAGCATGATACCCGAGTATCGTTGTAACTTGTACCTTTTACATTGCCACTGTGGTTCTCCCTGGCTGTGATATCACCACTGCTCTTTACAAATGATATTTAAACTAAGCATGATACCCCAGTGTCGTTGTATCTTGTACCTTTTACATTGCCACTGTGGTTCTCCCTGGCTGTGATGTAACCACTGCTGTTCGTCCCATTCTCTCCCTATCCTCTCCATTCTTCCAAGCTGCAGATCCACTATTTAGTGATATCTTCTTTCCTTTCTTTAATTTCATCTTCACCATGTCCTCCCCGAATACTTCACCGTTCCTCAGCGCTGAGACCAAATCGTCAAACTCGCCTTCCCCATTCTTGCCAGATTTGGCCTTGCGAGCTGCTTTCCTTAATTTGTCTCTTTCCAACCTCTGTTTCGAAGATAAAGGGAAGGCAAAAAAAAACTCATCAAAGGGAACTAGTAAAAGCGAAAGATAGCACTTCCTGTTTTTTCTGACAAAAAGACTATACTTTTATGCTAGTTTTCCATGAACAATAATGCTTTATATATGGTGATAAAAACAGGAAAATCAAGGCCTTTGATGTAACCAGTTCCCAACAAAACATAAATTGCTGTGTGTGGGGATTACAGTGATCGCAACCACTACTGAGTTTTTGGAATGTCAACTGCATCACAAAATCTCTTGAACACAACACCAGTAGATGCCCCTTTCGGGAAACATTTCTTGTAATAATTTCATTCTTTGCCTAACTTTTCCACCATGAAGTGACCTGACTAAAACCATTGAAATTACTGAGACATGTCCCTACGATTATTTTTCTAGCATACAACCACGAGACTGCTCCTTTACACCAAAGCCCCCCCCCCCCCATTCATCACCTTGAGTTATACTGATGATTATAATTTCAGAATATCACTAATCCTAATCCCAAACAATTTCATCCCTAGTTCCTCCTCTTCCTCCCTGCCCCCTTCCCCCTCTCCCCACCCTTGTGACCAGTGTGTTGCCCTCTTTGCTTACCTCAGCCTCTAATCTTGCTCTCTTCTCCTCCTCCTCCTTCTTCTTCCTGAAGTTAATATTATCAACTTTAGCATCTCCAAATGACTGCATGAACTGGTCAAAGATTTGGAAGAACTCTTCCAGAGTTACCTTGGTAGGATCTTCCCCATATAGTTTGCATACTTTTTGATACTGCAAGATAAAAAAAAATTTACTTGAATTGAAAAATAATACCTGACCAAAATTACAATAAACCTATGCAGAGCAAGCTAAACTTCACCTACAGTAAAGGTCTTTGACACAATCCCCTATTCTTATTAATGTCCTATCTTACCTATTAATCCCAATTATCATAATTATCTTAATTTCCTAATATTAACAAAATTAAAAATAAAAAGATTTCCTAAACTTTGCTCAATGACTCTTGAGGTCTTCAATCAACATGAAAAACTTGGCAAGTTGATATTTTAATCAAACCTTGAAACTATCATGTTGGTAATTCTCTTTGACAGTAGCCACGTGACTTAATGCCACCATTCCTTAACACCTGCCTACTTAATCATTAACACTACAATCAAATCAAAATCTAAGAAAGTTTATTAACCCCTTTCATTTCAAGTAAGACCTTTATCTCACGCTTATTTTAAGCTGTCCAATCATTCCCAGCTCCCTACATACAGACTTTTCTCTACATGACCAATAAAGATATACATGAACTGAACAACTGCTGTGAAGAAGGCCCAACAAGGTTTTCCAACCAAGCATAGCTTAGAAAAGATAATAAAGGTAATAAGTGTGTTTCTGGATACAGTTTGTATTGGTTGGACGTTCTTCAACTTCATCAGGCAGGAAACTTCTAACTTCAGCAACTGATTAACTTTACTATCACTGGTTCAATCATATAACAGGGTGAGTGAGGATGCTGCAAATTTCTTGAGGAAGCCTTCACATACCAAATACTTTGATTCAACCTTAGATTCTATAACAAGACTTGCAGACAAATTTTGATTTTCGTTTTAAATTGGAGCCTTTTTGAAGATTGAGATTTGGCATATGTCTTAAAGATTGAAAATTTGAATTCATGTGGGGGGGGGGTGGGATAGGGGATGACTTTTCACGAACATTAATGTTCCACAATGACACAAATAACTCACCCTTTCTGTGGCATCTGATAGTAAGTCATTGAGTTTGTTGAAGCTGATTGAGGAAACTGTCTTGAAATCACCCATCACAGAAATAAATTTGTCCCCTCTGTCTTGAGTTGGACGGCTCTTCTGGAAAGTCAGTTCCTATTTGGAAATAGAGAGAGAGCAGGCATTTAAACCTCTTGTCAACTTTGCAAACTTCTCTTCAGGAAAATAACTCTTGCAGATCACCATCACCAACCGTTCAAAATAAGTTTTGGAATGAAAACGTTTCTTACAGCTTTATTCACAAAAATATATGTCTCCACACATGGGTAGTTGAAAATTCCATATCAGTTGTAACACTGTCTTAATCAATAGTGTAAAGCTAACATAATAGGAAATGAATACAGGTGTTACACTGTCTTAATCAATAGTGTAAAGCTAACATAATAGGAAATGAATACAGGTGTTACACTGTCTTAATCAATAGTGTAAAGCTAACATAATAGGAAATTAATACAGGTGTTACACAGTCTTAATTAATAGTGTAAAGCTAACATAATAGGAAATGAATACAGGTGTTACACTGTCTTAATCAATAGTGTAAAGCTAACATAATAGGAAATGAATACAGGTGTTACACTGTCTTAATCAATAGTGTAAAGCTAACATAATAGGAAATGAATACACACACGTCGAACTTCATCATTCAAACGTTGTCAAGGTCAAAATATGTAGCAATTACAGTTCTTGGAAATTTTGAGATCAACTATCAACCTACAACTAGTTGGGACAATTTTCCAATGCTAATAACCCACTCCATACTGTCCTCTTGCATCATGCTTCAAAGCACCAACACTGACAGTATGAACAGTATGACAGAAACATAAATATTCATACTGCTTATACTGTCAGTGTGAGTGCTTTGAAGCTGGACATGGAAAATACAATATAGAAAACATTGTCTCAACTGGTGCAATCTGTTATGATCAATCTCAATCAAGTCATGCTATATAATTATTGGTTTCTGATCAATTCTATTTCAAACACAAGATGGACTTCAGAGTTTGGAATGTAATGTGATTATAAACATATTATGCTCCTGTACAGAGTATTCATGTTCTCACTAAAGTGACTCGGTCCTCTGTGATGTAATTTAGTCATCTCTTATGCTACTTATGCTACTCTGCAGTAAAAGGCCCTTTTCCTATTTTACACTTACATTTTCAAGTTCAGTGAGACCATTTCGCAAGACGGCCATGTCCTTTTCAAGTTCCCCAAGACTGCAAGAAAGATTCATAGAAATAGACAATTTCAACAGTCATAAGAAAATATTAATGCGAAGTTTGTACAATGTCAAGTCTATAATTGTGATTGCCAGGTAACATGCTCACTTTGCTGCCAAGCTTCTTTAGAATGATTCACTATCCCTTGCCACCTCTACACTTCATGGTGTTCTATCCATTCAGTGTGATATTTACTCGACCAGTGTGTACCCATACAATGTGCTACTTTCTCGGCGGATATGTACCCATATAGTGTGCTATATACTCAACGGTAATGTACACATTCAGTGAGCTACTCACTCTATGGGAATCCACCCATAGAGTGTGCTACTAATACTCTATGGGTATGTACTTATATGATGTGCTACTTACTCTATGGGTATGTACCCATACAATGTGCTATTTACTCTATGGGCATGTACCCGTATAGTGTGCTACTTACTCTATGGGTATGTACCTATATGATGTGCTACTTACTCTATGGGTATGTACCCATACAATGTGCTATTTACTCTATGGGCATGTACCCATATAGTGTGCTACTTACTCTATGGGTATGTACCTATATGATGTGCTACTTACTCTATGGGTATGTACCCATACAATGTGCTATTTACTCTATGGGCATGTACCCATATAGTGTGCTTCTTACTATATGGGCATGTACCCATACAATGTGCTATTTACTCTATGGGCATGTACCCATATAGTGTGCTACTTACTCTATGGGTATGTACCTATATGATGTGCTACTTACTCTATGGGTATGTACCCATACAATGTGCTATTTACTCTATGGGCATGTACCCATATAGTGTGCTACTTACTCTATGGGTATGTACCTATATGATGTGCTACTTACTCTATGGGTATGTACCCATGTGCTACTTACTCTATGGGTATGTACCCATACAATGTGCTACTTTCTCTATGGGCATTTACCCATATAGTGTGCTACTTACTCTAGGGGCATGTACCCACTCAGTGTGCTACTTACTTGACTCTGGCTGCTGCTGGTATGGTTGCTAATTCTTCATCTAATTTAAAAACATCTGGAAACTGAAAAGAGAAAACCAAACTTTACAAATTATCTAAGCTGCACTTTGGCTGGTAAAAGGATGGAAAGGAAACATTCCCATGTGGCATTGCTTAGGTGAGAGGTAACCCACATGTACCTCTTCTCTGTCATTTCCAGTAAGTAATGCAGCAAGGTAACATTCCTACTAATACTGGACTTTGTATCACCTATCTTGTTCAGACTGCTAACCCTGAAGGGTGGGGTGAGAGGGAAGGTGGAGGGGAGGGTAGGGTGAGAGGGAACCCACACGTACCTTCTTCTCTGTCATTTCCAGTAAGTAATGCAGCATGGTAACATTCCTACTAAGACTGGACTTTGTATCAACTATCTTGTTCAGACTGCTAATCCTGAAGCCAGCTGCATTCCCTCTTGCTCCTCTGTTCATGTAGTTTCCTAAGACTAGAATGATCTCCAGAAGTTTCTTTAGCTTCTTACTTGTTTGAATTTCTCTGCATGCCTTCATTACAGCTGAGGGCGTGAAAGGCAGAACAAAACCGTTAAATGTCTTGATTCAAAGCAAAACCTGTGTTCTCTAAAATGTTCTCATTTCTAAAACTTGCATCCAAATTTCAAATAGTCACAAAGATACACTTAAAGTAAAATGTGTATTTTTTTTTGTTCCTCCATATATAATGATGTTTGTGTACAGGAGTGGCTTAAGAAGTGGCCCAAGTACTCAAGGAGTGGTGGCTTAAGAGCATGCTCAAAGAAATGGAAATTTGCTGGCACAGTAAACGTTCCAGTTTGTCAAAACCAAGGACACTTACCCTCTACTTTAGGTTTGCATTCTGACATTCTTTCCTGGAATTTCTTTTTGAAATAGAGACAGTTTAATCTTTGTTTGAAGTGCACGATTCTGCAATAAAAGTACAAATGAAAATGGTAACAATATGAATTCAGTAACGAAAAGGCACCGCTTATTGAAAGAATAATATCAACTAAAATACTGAACAAGTAACACTGATTCTTTAGTTCACTGATACATATTCAACAACACCTCTTTATATGTTACTAATCATGAGCACCCTTCATGGAATCTCCTTTTCATTGATGATCAAGTTTTATTTCACCTGCTTCATTGATGAAAATTAGTTTCACTTTTTCTTCTTCGATAATGACAGCCTATTTATTGACTGTTTTGGAAAGATAAGTTTCAAACAAAAGTCAAATTAATTTCTCAAAAGCTGTTTCGACACTCATTCAACTACACTATTAACACGCTTCATTTGGAAAATTAACGATCAATAGTCAAAGAGTCCAGTTCACAAACTCACCTGCTTAGGTCAAACATAAACCTATCAGCTGCGGCCATGTTATCCTTCTCTGCTGCGTGCTCACTCAAAAGACTGACCTCTTCGGGAGTGGGCACATACTTCAAGATCTGTTAAGAACAGATACATTCAAACATTAGTCCTACAAAAGTCCTACAAATACTGCTCACTCATTTTAGCTGAGCTGGTTAAACATGCACAGGTGCATGATGGGTAAACATGCAGAATCAATACATCCAATATATAGTTGAGATACCAGTATCATTGCTTATATTTGTAGAGAGACTGACCTGTTCTAACACGTCTTTGGAATACTTTCAGCTGAGCTGCTTGCATGTGCACAGGTGCATGATGGGTAAACACGCAGGATCAATAAATCAAATATATAGATGAGATACCAGTATCATTGCTTATAGTTGTAGAGAGACTGACCTGTTCTAACATGTCTTTTGGAATACTTTCAGCTGAGCTGGTTACATTTGTACAGGTGCGTGATGGGTAAACATGCAGGATCAATATATCCAATATATAGTTGAGATACCAGTATCATTGCTTATAGTTGTAGAGAGACTGACCTGTTCTAACATGTCTTTTGGAATACTTTCAGCTGAGCTGGTTACATTTGTACAGGTGCGTGATGGGTAAACATGCAGGATCAATATATCCAATATAAAGTTGAGATACCAGTATCATTGATTATAGTTGTAGAGAGACTGACCTGTTCTAACATATCTTTTGGAATACTATCAGCTGAGCTGGTTACATTTGTACAGGTGCATGATGGGTAAACATGCAGGATCAATACATCCAATATATAGTTGAGATAGTAGTATCATTGATTATAGTTGTAGAGAGACTGATCTGTTCTAACATGTCTTTTGGAATACTCTCAGCTGAGCTGGTTACATTTGTACAGGGACATGATGGGTAAACATGCAGGATCAATACATCCAATATACAGTTGAGATACTAGTATCATTGATTATAGTTGTAGAGAGACTGACCTGTTCTAACATATCTTTTGGAATACTATCAGCTGAGCTGGTTACATTTGTACAGGTGCATGATGGGTAAACATGCAGGATCAATACATCCAATATATAGTTGAGATAGTAGTATCATTGATTATAGTTGTAGAGAGACTGACCTGTTCTAACATATCTTTTGGAATACTTTCAGCTGTGTCCATTGTCATCACTGCCTTTGTTATCTCATCATTTGTAACTTTCATCTTTGAGAGCAGAATGTTACAGTTCTGTGCCCTCCTGCCGTCAATGACTGAGAGTTCTTTCGGTTTTTGCTGCTTGAAACTTCCGTATCCGTCGTCGCTTTCGTCCGTTCTCGTCTTCTGGTAGGCTGAGAAGTTTTTGTCAAAGTCGCCAAAGTCTAGGAGTTTAATCGTCTGCACAGAAACAGAAAATGATTTTGTCCATTAGCAGACCCAAATTGGATAAAAAAGAAATACCGGTGATTTTGGGTAAAGTATATTACGAAGAGATGTCACTGAATCGGAAACATTAGTTTTAAAAGTTGAGTATTTTGTACCTTTGTTTCATCAATGTCCAACCATACAGTGCCCGGAAGATCTTTATCGGGGAGTTTGGACCAGTTGAAAGACTTGAGAGGATTGGATGGCTTGGGCAGAGGTTTCCTCTTCTTTGCTACACCTACCATTCCAGGCACTAGAAAAGAAGGAAGACAAAGCAATCATTTTAACCATCTGTATGCTATGTTATAAGTTATATATGTAATAATATATGTAATTATATGTAATATATGTGATATATGTAATTATACATGTCATAAGTTATATATTTAAGAAGTTGTAAAAGGATAATTTAGAGGTATATTTAAGTTTGATAAATTTGCAAATAATTATAATAACTTCAAGCAATTCCATTCCTCACAGAATAATTAATCCTGTATAGCATTGCGAAAGTCTTATGCAAAATGATCAAATTGCTACAGAAGTGCAAATATGCATATCAGTTTTGTACACAAGATACCATATGGTAATTATAAGAGAGAAACTTAAGAATCTTCAATACTGCTTCACAAAACTTAATAAAGACCATTAGTCCCTGTTCCCTTTATGCATTGTTAGAGATGTTTCATTCAGATTTACATTCTCTGATAGAAATTACATTCATCTATGTAAGAACTGAATAAGATGGACAGTACTAATTCCTCTCAGATGTATTCTGGCTACCATAAACATTTGAACCAACTCACTTGGAGGTGGTGGTGGCCCACCCATTCCTGGAGGAGGAGGTGGTGGAGGGCCTCCTCCTATCATGGGCGGAGGTGGAGGTGGAGGTATTGGCCCACCAGTGGGTGGCGGTGGAGGACCACCAACTGGAGAGGTTGGTAAGTTTCCTGTTTTGAGCTTGTCATCATCTGATAAACTTGTGTCAATTTTGCCACTAGCAATCTGATAGGGAAAAGAAAATTGGAAGTCAGTTTAAAGCAAAAATGTTAAAGTTTACTCAAAAAGATTTCTTTGGAATGCAGGACCAATTTCAAAAGCTAATAAGACATCTAATTTAACATTATACTCCTCTAAAATTCATTACTTTGCATAAACTAATTTGCATGAAGTAATGATCATCCAAAAATTACTACATTTGCGTAATTAAGTGCTTGCAGGTAATACTCTACGCATGCATATCCATTTGTACCACAGGCTACGAATGTAACTTTTCGAAAGGTACTTTGCACCTGTTGGCCATCAAACCTCTTTACCAAACTATTAGAAGCGCAAGTTTTATGGATATATTGGTTTTCATGATTTCATATTGTTTCACCTTTGACACGGAACCATTCATCACCTCTCTGTGGGACTGGCATCAACCAGAATTTAAGGATTCACAGTTAATAGATAGTTCTTGACACAGTTCCCCTCTGGGACCTACCTCTTAACCCAACAATTAGAAGAGCAAGTCTTATGGATTCATAGGTTTTCATGTTTTCATACTGTTTCACCTTTGACATGGAACCATTCATCACCTCTCTGTGGGACTGGCATCAACCAGAATTTATGGATTCACAGTTAATAGATAGTTCTTGACACAGTTCCCCTCTGGAACCTACCTCTTTACCCAACTTTGAAGAGCAAGTCTTATGGATTCATAGGTTTTCATGTTTTCATACCGTTCCACCTTTGACAATGAACCATTCATCATATCTCTGTGGGACTGGCTGGCATCAACCAGAATTTAAGGATTCACAGTTCATAGATAGTTCTTGACACAGTTCCCCTCTGGAACCAACCTCTGCAAGTATTTTGGATTCGAACAAGTTCAAGAGATGACAGTAAAATACTTAACATACTACAGCTGTTACTCTAAGAATCAAGCCTGCCTATATTAAATGCATTAGAACACTTTCGAATGCAACCCATCACAGATAGTACTTGCCAATCCTTTACAAGGTGATGATAGCATTTTAAGATATAGATAAAAACCTACCATAGCTCTGAGTTCCAGGAGTTGAGCTTGAAGTGTCTCATTGTCTTGCTTCGTGGAAGTCAGTTCTTTCCTCTGCCTCTCCTGTTTCTCCTCCATGTCGTGTAGAGCTGTCATGGCCTCCTCCTGTTAACAATGGAGAGAAAAGTGGGGAACAAGATGACCAACTACGCTGCACTGGTAAAATACCGCAGAGAAAAAACACTACCAACTAACAAGGTAAAGATATAAAGCAACTATGAACTGTTTAAAAGAACAGAAAACATAATAGGAAATGTGGAAATAGGATGGGAAAGGGGGTTTGTGGAAGGGATGACTACCTTACCTGTTGACATGTAAAGTAAACAAAATGTCAAATATCCCAACTATATAGTACGTCGCTCACATTTGCATTAATGTTTGTAACTGTCTGACTGATCTGTCTTCATTATGTAAATCATTTGATTTAAAACCTGTCTAATTTATGTACAAAGGCATTAACAAGAAAGCCCATCTCTCTACCAATAACACAGGTTCCTGACAAGACTATGTCATCACAAACATTGCAGCAGAGGCCATAGTACTGTGATGGTTCTAGCATCAACTCCCTCCACCACCTTACACCTTGATTCCAAACCTCCTGCATTTGTTGTTTGCATATAGAACTAGCATGCCCAAGTGCTTCCCAATTATCAGTGATATATAATCTGCAATATTTCCACATACCCTAATGAATTTATTACTCATCATCACAATGTGCATTTATTATTTCCCTACAACATAACATGTTTGTTAAAAGCAAACTTTCTTTCAGAAACAGTCCGAGGATTTTGGGCGGTTTTCAATGGTTCACTCCGAAAGCAGAAATTAGCATCTCTTTCCATGGGAGGGTGTAAGCTGGTAATAGGTTGACCATTGTACCCAGACTGACAGATTGATGCAACTGAGGGGACGGATAGGAGCCCCAAAAATAACTTTTTCAGAGAGCCTCGGCCAGATATCCTCTCCATTTTAGAGGTCTTTGAGCCAATCCTCAACATTTGCAAACACTGACCAGCGGCAATAATATCAATTATAAACCCTGCCTGATTAATACAGCATTAATACAATTATTATATAAGTCTCATTTATATAATATACTTATCTTATAACAATTTTTCACTTAAAAAAAACATGTAGAGGAAAAGTTCGAATTGTCCGTCATTCTCTTTGTCGTTTAACTGGATTTCAAAAGAAATTTTTAAATGTCCTTAAACAAGCATAAATGCAAAAACCAAAAAAGGGAATGCTTTGCTATGTTGTTTAAGAGGAACCAGAGTGCAAGTAAAAAAAAGGGATAAATACAACCATAATAAAACACAAACAAACAAATTTTAAATAAACAAAACAAATTTTGAACTACAACTGCTGGCTATTGACAGGATATATGAGAGCCAATCATGCATTGCGTACTATTCTTTCAAAAATTCCTAAACAAAACGAAAAAAGTAAACAAATTATGCAACAACAATTTGAGTCACTTTCATAGGAGAGCAAAACAAAAGATGTCAATTTAAAGGTTTGTAGAAACAATTATTGATGTTAACCTACTCTGCTGGGGGGCATGGATGTTTAAACTACTTATCTAATAAAAATCATATGATTGGGTTGGGTTGGAGAGGGTGAGGGGGTGTAGGTAGTAGGGGTAGATGAAGGGGTGAGGCAAAGGAAAACATCTTCTTTAGCAAAGAAGACAAGAGGAATTCGACCTAAAAAAATATGTGTGCTTCAAAAGAAAAACTTGCCAAAAGGCAAATGGTTGTAGTGTTAACATCATGAAAAAAATCGATGTGTCTGTTCAATATATACGAGAGAATCTTGAATCTTGAAATGACAGACACAAAACATGAAACCGTGGCATATCAGACTAGTGTGCATCTCCTTTGCATGTGTTAGGTAAACTGCAATGCCAAACACATCAGAAGTCAAAGGCCATCAGGCAACTGAAGACAAATACAAGACAACTCTTTTCACGTTTTTCAAAGCCATACATTTCTTCCAGATTCGTGACTGAAATCATTTCGATAATCCAGATGTCTAGCCTGATGTTCACAATTTGTCATCGCACTAAAAAATCTTAGGGGATAGATAGATATTGCTTACTGAAGTCACAGCTACAGTAGCAAAGGTTGTGGGTGAAGAAGATGGGAAAGGCTTTGAAAAAAAGTACCACTTAGGTACAAACACTTGTGAGTTTAATGTGTAGTCAGTTAATAACAAACATGTCACATTGTAATGTAAACTAATGCAAAGTGAATGTCCACAGTTACTGGCAGAGTTTTTTTCTGCAAGTTATTTCTTCAATTGAATATTCAGATTATTGATATATTTGAGTCTTACAGGGTCTCTTTGGTGCAATGTTTCAAGATGCTTTCTTAAACCAATTATTGAACCAAACCACAAATGCCTGTCCAATTGTTTAATTTTTTGGAGGGGGAAGGGGCATTTTGTTTATTGTAGTGACTGAATATATATTTATTTATATGTTATTTTTACCATGAGTCTGTGCAAACAGCTATCCCAAAGTAAATGAACCCAAGTCTGACTTAAGTATTCCTTTTTTAAATAATAGTGACATAGATCACCAATGCATACTAACCAATCCCATTTTCAAGATTGCCCACAGACACCTTTACATAATCACCCATGTGCACGGCCAAAGAAAGATTACAAGCTTGACACTACATCCCTTGATACTACCCAGTACATGCAACGTTTTCAATTTAAGAAAAATAGGAAATCTAAAAACACCTTCCTGGGACCATCCCTCCCCCCACTCTTTCCAAATAAACCATCCCCTCCCCCCCCCAAGTTGAAACAGCAGAATACTTAATCCTTTGTTTTGCAATCTAATTAGCTATTGAATTGTCCCCAATTATGTTATATTATCTGAAGTTCTAGACATGATGTTATCACAAAACAGTCAAAATCAATCAAAGTATAAAATTTTCATCTATATTTTCATGAATTTTGTTTTGTTAGTGGGTTGCTTGTAAATTTAATTATATATTTGTACTATATACATATATATGTATCCACAAGCTATTCCATCGCATTGCAACTCAGTTTAACGCACACATTGAGTTCTATTCACCGCTGCAATCATATACATATACATTATATATATAAATATATATATATATATATATATACATATATATAAATATATATATATATATATACATATATATATAGTATACAGCTATATAACTATTAACTGGATCCTTGACCCTCAAGATTTTTGTTGTGAAAAATGATAGAAAGAAGTTTGTTTTCCAGTTGTCTGTCTAGTTGTGAAGAAAACATTTTGTCAATGGTTTTTGGCTGTTTAAGCCTTTGTATGGAATATATTTACTAAACCAAACTTTTACTTTGTTGTATTAAATCTCCTTGGATGCCTCCATACACTTTTACATGCAGTGCTTAGTCAAGGATTGTAAACAAAACTCAATACAATTCCTATGTGACACTTAGTTGTTAATGAAAGTGTCTCTGAAAGAAACTTCAATTATTTAAATAACAGTTAGTTGCATATTACACAAATCTACAATTTTGTGTTTATACTTGCTTGTAACACGCGTTTAAAGGCTGCGGTTAAGAGAGGGGAGTGCTGAGGGTTTTTTAGAGGAGGGGTGGATGCTTCAAACTCTTGGCAAGGAAGCCAGAAAAATAGCAAGCTACAAAAAAAAAAATTAATGAAAGAAAGAAAAATTTAAAAATTGTTATGAGAATATAAAACCAAGCAAAGTTGGAAGTTTTGCAGAATTCTTAGAGAATTTAACCTACCAGTGTAGTTATTTCAATTGGAAATGATCTCTATGAAACAAGAAAGAAAAATCTGCTAAAACTACCAAAAACAAATAGTCAAATAAATAGACAAGATACATACATGCAGAGAAAGATGCAAAAAAAATAAAATAGTGAATATAAGTAAATTAATATATCAAACTTCATACCACTACCACATAGTAAAAACTATACACTGACCCAAAAAAATATGGAACTACATTCACTATTTACACCAAATTAAATATCTATAATTACTAGGGACTTGGATCCAATGCATCTGCTGAACAGTTTGACATGAAAATGATAAATATTGAACCAGAACAACTCTTATTTTGGAACTTTTCAACATGTTAAATTTTGGCCTGTTAACTGGTGAATGCAATTTGGTTAGCTTCTTCAACGTCTTCGATGTAGAAGGTCATGTGACCACCTGAGAGTTGCATGTCCTCTACAGTTTTCCTATATTTTTATGTCAAAGATTTTGTTTCCTCCCAGTCTTCCATACTATTCTCCCTTGCAAGTTTGACATTCCCCCTCTCCTCACATTCTCCCTCCCCACATTCCCTCTCTCCCCACATTCTCCCCCTCAACCCCCTCCCCAGTCCCCCTCTCCCCACAGTCCCCCCTCTCCCCACAGTCCCCCCTCTCCCCACAGTCCCCCCTCTCCCCACATCCCACTCTCCTCACATTCCCCCTCTTCCCACATTCCCCCTCTCCCCACATTCCTCCTCTCCACACATTCCCCCACCTCAGAAACATCTATCAACTCTCTCCTCCTTCACACTTTCCCACTCGATACGTATTTCTTCAATTCAGTCACTTTTACTATCCTACCATTTCAAGTTGTTTGTCTCCCTTCCATATCTCGTATGAACATTCATCGCCTCCAGCTTATCTTGTGGTCTTTAATGAAACACATCAATTACACTCTACTATGTTAAAGAGCAGTATTCACCTACATTAATCAGTGTCAACAGTCGTGATTTAATCTCTCTAATATTTGGACTGTTCCCTCTCTACAATATCATTCATCGTTATTATATTACATAGCTATTTGGCAGTGCTTTTAGCTTTTGCATTGTTGTGGTTTGCATCATTATCATTTGCTGCAGAAAGACTAGCCGCAGATCAGAATTTAAAAGTTGTTTTTAGAGTTGTGTTGATACAGCAGAAGGATTATTCCATTGAAAGGCTGACACTTGAAGCTGAATATCTACTGCCAGCCCCCTTGGGGTCCATTTTTTCTTTCAAGAAAGTTACATGAATTAAAATTATTATAATCCACACATTTTTTTCTAATTTCAGAGTTAAATGATCTCAACTTTCTCTTTATTTATTACGAGAAACAAAGAATATGAGTTTTATCAATTTTAGGAATGAAATAGTGGCATGTTAGTCAAGAAATTGTTATTAGTTTTGAGAGAATTAAGTCCAGAATCGAGCAATTAGGCCGAAGAAGAGAAGATATTATTCCTGCGGGTATGATGTCAAACCTCTGGTTCACGTTTCATTTCAAATTTGCCCAAAGTAACACGTCTATTGGTTCGATGAATATACACACATACTCTACAGTTCCCTATCAAAAATGGACAGAGCACTAAAACCAATGGTCACAACAGAGGCTAGTTTGACAATCAAAATTAATGTTGGTCTAATGCTTCTAGACAACTTCCGAAGATTGAAATCACTGTTTCACAAAATTTGTGAGATCTTAATTCTATTACAAACAGCTGCTTCCATAAAATTAATATAAGAGAAGTTGCTGATTGTTCTTTCCTAACTTCTTTATGAATATTTGATATCATATGAACTGATGGAAAGTGCCAAATACCATGGTATAGAATATTGCAAAGAGTTCAAAATTCACAGCTTTGAGCAATGACAGATGGTAAAATTGTTTGGAAAATGACAAAAGCTCAGAGAGGTCGATACTCTCATTATTTGGCATGAAGAAATGAGAATAATGTTTTGATGTTTCAACCAGAATGTATCATTTGTAAATGAGTCATCTGGGAATTGTAGTAAAGATGGAGACAGAGATTTGCAAGAGAGAAAAAAGAATACCTACTGAAATTCTTCTGAAAGTGACCTGTATTTAAGGGGACCCTACCCTTGAAATTCTCCTTGAAATGATTACATTAGATATAACCAAGCAGTGGTATACCACAAACAATTGAAGCAAGGCATGAGATGAAATCATTCACATCATTTACATTCAAGGACTTTCAATGAATACCAAAATCCCCTGGCTGTTCACCCGTCCCCATTTAAATGTTTATTCACCTTCCTCAGTGGTTACACATATTGATGGCACTGACCCCTTGCACTGAGCCCTTGCACTGACCCCTTGCACTGACCCTTGCACTGAGCCCTTGCACTGAGCCCTTGCACTGAAACCATTGTACATTCCACATGTACACAGACTGTACCCATGGCAAATCCTGCCATTCAAATTTGTATTTCTAAATGAATCAAGAGATGTGGGAATGTGTTTTCTCATGAACAAAACTGAATTGATTTCTCTCATGTCTGGCAGACAATCTCTGGAGTATACCTCTCCTCTGAAGAGTAAACGAACGTTTAGTAAGATAAGGGAGTGCGACATGATGCTGAGGGGAAAATTAACAAGGGAGTACACCAAAGGTAGGTGCAAGATGCTCCATCTGACCTTTGACACGATATTCTCTAATCTATACAGAAACATTGAATACAAATAAAGAGTGATTCAACCGAGCAGGTTTTCCTTACCCTGGCTTGTTCTTTGCTCTCCATTTCTCTGTCTTTCCTGCCCAGCTCTGCCCTCAATTCTGCACATGCTGTGTGTAAGAGGAAACAATTCACTCGTGTTTTAAAAAAAGGATTATTTCATTTACAACTGTCACACTTCAGGGAAGTAAGGCATCAACACCTCATCTAACAAATCAATCAGAAGAATTGGGGATGATATTATTTAAACTTTCAAAAAGGAGTAAAAGTATCTTTGTAACCCCTCTTGCTATCATAATAAGCTAAACTAAGCTAAAAACAAGCTATGAGCCCATTGACACAGGCTGACATTCCGTCAAGGATGTCCATAGTATTCAAGGACAGTTTTAGTATGGAATCCACAGATTTCTAACCACCAAATTGACAACTTTAAATCTAACTCTCATCATTTCTAGACAGCGGCTGAAACATGAATCTTGAAACCGTAGCTTTGTAACTTCATAAAACTATGGTGATATGGGAAAATAACAGAATGGTTGCTATGGATGGCACCAACCACTATCAAAATTGACCTTCAGGTAATATCGATAATACCTCTAAAGTTACACCAATAATGCAAACATCCCTTTACACAGCAGTATCATGAATCCTTTACCCAGAGGCCTTATATTCATTGCAAACTTTTCATCTCGGGGGGGGGGGGGGGCCTTACAATTACTTCTCATTTTCATCACCTGGAACATTCATGAATAAATCCAAGACAGTTCAAAAATGCTTTCAAGTTCTGTTATACACTTAAACAAAACACTTACAATTGATAAGAATATGTCTCAAGGAAATCCTGACGTTTCTTTGATTATTTTTGCTAGTCTTCCGATTAAACAGGATACTACAGATATCAGCCTGTGAGTCACCCTTCAAATAAATCTTCCTTTTTGGATAAACACATCTTTTCACTTTGCAGTTAACTTAACATCCAGCAGACATTTCCTTCCTACCTTTTCCGATACTAATCTCATACAGATAAATGAATTCCGTTTCACCTCAATTCTATCTTGCTCATATTGCTTTTCATTTGTTGAAAGTTTCCCCAAAGGTAATTTCTTGATGATTCTTGAAATCTGATTCTTGAAATTATTCTGATTATTCTAATACTTGAAATAATTCTGAGGGATTCAATAAGGGTCAGACAAGACCACTCTCTCTCAATTAGTGAACAGGCTCTTCGAAGGAAGATTAACTGGGAGGGAAGGGGGAGGGAAAGGAAGGGGAGAGAAGGAGAGGGGAGGGCAGGGAAGGCGAGGGAAGAGGAGGGGGAAAGGGTCACAAAGTTTGATCAAAAGTAATCATTGTACCCTTTTTCTAGATATTCTGGCTTATTTGTTTTTGCAAAAACATTTGTCACCAGGTTAATCAAACGGCAAACCAAATACCTTGTTCTTTTTCTTCAGCCATCTTTCGTTGGACGAGGTCTTGGTTGATGACCTTTTCAATGACATCTTTGAAGTTGATATCGAAGGGGGCAATATCCGGGTTACCACCATCGTCATACTGGAGCACGATCTGTTGTAGCAGTCTGTCAATGAGTGACCAGTGGTGTTCGCTGCGTCCATTCTCTGAAAAAAATATTATGTCATATTAAATTAAGTGATATCAGTTTAAAAAAGCAATTAATGCCAATTAAAAATTACTTTCAAATGTTGTAAGGAAATAGTGAAAAGAAGTGTGGTTTACATTCGGATTATTAAGATTTTCATCCAAAGTGCTATCTATGGGTCTCTTAAAATCATTAAAAGCATTCAATCTCGACGGTCTAATCTATTTTCAAAATTATTATATAATAAATAATCATGCAATCCTGATGATGTACTTTTTGCCAAATTTCTAATGGCAGAGATCTAGCAAATGAAATAATCAAACCAAAATAAAAAGTGTCCCCTTCTTTGTTATTGATTTGCAAGATGAAAACATTAATGAAAACTAATAATCAAAACATTCATCGAAAACAATAATCACTAGATACTTTTGTTTTGGTTACAAATAAATATTCTATCAGGAATACTTGCCACATCACATTATTCCAATGGCATAGTCCGGTCACCTCACCCCCCCACCTCTTCCCCACCACCCACCAATTTGCATGAGTAGCTACTACTATATATAGAGTTCAAGATTGACAAAACCAATTCCACATGTTGAGAGTAGTTCTCCTGAGGAGTAACCAAAACAAACCTACTCTGTCAGATGTATATTTTCAGAGATGTTTAACAAAGCATATTGCTGAAACTGATGACTATTTATATAACAATCTCAAAAACAAAGACTTCTTATCATCGACTCGGTTAAACTTCAGCAGCGGTGTTAAACAACAAAATTTGGAATGTAGTCTGAGACCGATTCACAGAAATCTGACTCCGCTCAATACGTCATAAGTTGATTATACCGATGGGTTAGACCCTGCAGTGTGACAGGCTTATCAGTGCCAGTGACACATAAGAACATAAGAAGATAATTTACTAGCACATTGTAGGATATATCGCTAATAGAAGTATGACACTTCAGGTATTTCTGACTTATTTGTGGTCGGTTTGAAAGATAAGTCTTCAAATAAGTCGACATGAATCATCGTAGTATTTGATCAGATGGTATGAATGCAACCCAACATAACAAGCTAAACATCTCAAAATGCAATTTTACCCTTCTTTTTTCTTTCTTTTTTCTACATTTCCTTTTAATTTTAACTCCTATATTTTTATGTTGACATTTTATTATATGTTGGCACTACTGTATGTTTCACACAAAACAAATTAATAATAGGAAGTTGAATGGGATACAAAAACTTCATTCTTTGAAAGGTATATAACTAGCACAAATGAAAACCTTCTCTAAAACTAAAAGAATAATTTATTAAGATAATGAGCTTTGAGATGATGCTGTTCTCCAACAAAATTCATTAACGTTCAGGTAAAAAAAAAGAAAAAAAAAGGACCGAATATGATCAACAATAAACTGATTTTAAGGAACGCATCAGCAGAACCAAATGTATTTTGGTAAACAAGTCGGAGAGTTTATCTGCTCAAGAGAAGAAGACGCTAATCAGAATAACAGCCTAACCTTGACTTTCAAGTCCCTACCACCTTTATCAATCAATATATGCTTCATTAAGTCTCAGATTTTTGAGGAAGACATGGAGATGGAGAAATGGAAATCTTACTCGGCAGGAGTAGCAGATGTTGGAGGACTGAGAGGAAACTGGGATATGCTTCTGAGTGAGCGATCTTCTTCTTCAGTACGTCAAACATGCTGGTAGCGCTCTTGGCATCGATGTGGATCTGCGGCGAAGAAAGAAGCAGCGAAAGTTGGAATAAAGCGAGTCGAAATTGTAAGTCATCTTATGAACAAACATTCATTTCTAGGTGATATTTTGCCATCCCTATTCCTTCCTTCTTTTCAATATTTTTGTTGTTTTTTGGGGGGGGGAGGGGGTAGACAGTGCTGTTTATACCAAGTAATCACAATTTGTAGCATGTTTAATACAAAAATAGCTCTTCAAACAATATGGATGGGGATTGAGAAGGGAAGGGTGTTAAAAATCAGTCACTAAGGGAGGGCAGCACTAAAAATAATACCAAGAGATCTAGACACAGAAGGACAAGGGTGCGGTTGTAGTGAGGAGAAAAAGGAAGAGGAATGAAGTGAAACTTAAAGATTAAAGCTAAACTTTATAATGAATAGGATTCCATCTCACCAGGACATTAAGGTTATCAGCTTTATGTGTGTGTGTTTGGGTGGATACAAAATAAGTATTTCGTAACTCATGGCGAAACATACCAGAGTATATACCTGACACCCTAACACCATTTACACACTGAGAAATACAACATCCTACTGATACACTCCACAAAGTGCCCCACCACTGGGGAATTTTCTTTCCTTTTAATAAGCTGGGACCCTATAACTATCACTGAACTTTACAGATAGCCACTGCTTGCTTCCACAAAACAAACTTTCCTGAACTCACCATTTCGAATCTCTTTGCCATAGTCCTTTCATCTTCATTTCTAACCATCTCGAAAAAATTTAAATGCCTGTGAAAGAGAAATGAGTTGAAGAGCTCATCATCCACGGAGAGATGTGGGTGACCCTACCCGTCTTATTGTCTGATGTCGTTCGTATTTTTAACGACCAAGTTTAATTTCAAGGTCAAGTGCCGGGAGATGTATTCTTCTTTCTTGAATCAAAGCCACATCCCATCTTGGATTCATAAAATATCTATAAATATATGTTTTGTTTTTTAATTCTACTTATTATTGTTTTATTCTTCATCATGTAAAGCGCATTTGAATATATATATATGTTATAGTATTTGCGCTATATAAGGAACCATAATAATAATAATAATAATATCTATTGCTGTTGATTCCAATATTATATTCTCTCTCTGTTTCCAGCTACACCCTCTCCACTCCCTAATCACCTCCCCTGCGACCTATCCATAAACCACCCCTGTCCATCCCGCCCCCTACCCCCACAACCCTCCATATTGTCTTCTCTCAATCAATACATGATAAATACTAAGAAAGTTCTGTGTGCCATATGTAATATTTTCCGCCATTATCAATTGTTTCCCATTTTCCTCCCAAAGAGTGGCTAATACTATCAGTGCAGTTACTTTTCGTACATACAAGTCTTTTCTGACGTGTACAGTTAGCTACCACATAACTCATTCCGCATTGATTACTTCCCCAGGCAATACTTCAGCTGGTAAATAACTTTTCATTTTCCTTTCTTTGGTAAAAAACCAAAAGACAGTTTTCCCTCCATGAAAACAAACTGTGACAAGATTTGATTACGTTGTGTTCAATTTGATGAATTGAAATGGTGCGTGTCAAGGCAAAAATTGCTACAGACTGGGTGTTCAGTGTATTGCCATTGTGGCTAATGAACAGAAACATCTAATGTGGTATAAACAGTCACAACAATCACACACACTTGACACATAACGTGAGAACCTCGTCTTTCACGGCCAAAGTACTCTGCAATGGTCATACTCACAAGGATCGGTTACCTGCCAGAGAGGGGCGTTTAACCTAACAAAGTGCAACTTAATTTTGTGGTCATTTTAAATGACCATACCAGGACATTCAAAGCAACAGATATATGTACATTTGTGTGTGTTTATCTGCAACAACAACAGTGTGTGGAATCATACTACCCACCTTCACACGGAGTTCAAGATCTATGTATCTAACATTAAAAAGTTGGTTTATAGCTGCAAAACTGCATTTTAATGAAAATATAAGTTTTTGATGAATTGAAGTGCAAACCAATAAAATCAACTAGGGGTTTTGAAGCAAAATTAATGACATTTTCCTTTTTAACATTTATATCTGATCTGGAATTCCAAACAAGCCTGAATAAGTACTTCTTGCGTAAATCATTACCTGTCCAGGGTAGCATTCTCCAAACTTCTCATCTTGTCAATCACAGGCTGGAGACCAAGCATCAAAAACTCGTACCTTAAATGAATTCTAAACTCCAAGCTTTCCTAGAGTGAACAAAACAGATACATCACCACACTTCAGAGATAAAAACCTTTGAAAACATTTTCTGTTCATCTGCCGCTGCTGAAATAAATCTTCATTTACGACAACATTAACGCAACTCAATACCCCAATACCAATGAAAGGAAAATTTCTTCTTCCAGCGAAAAAACACAACATTATCGATCCCAAATGAAATTTTAACTACAGCAAGGGACATTAAATGTGTTTTTAATGTTCAAATGCCTGAATGTTCCTTCATTGTCTCATTTGTGGACAAAAAAGCCACAGGGTCACGGGGGGCCTTTAATAGCCTTCCAAGACAAATAGGATTCCCCTACCAGACCCTCCCACCTTCTGAATTTCTTAAATAAACTGCGACTGGATTTCATTGCTTCAGGCTACCACGATTGTGCTCAGATTTCGCTATGTAAACTTCACAATATAAAAGAAGCAAAGCAGTGAGAGGAAATTTCTCATGTAGATGACTTCCATGACATCAAAGATTACAGTCATTTGAATAGTCTTGCATTAAAACCGTTCTTGCAGGTTAGGGTGGGGGAGAATGGGGGGGGTTGGGGACATGGTTATATATGATTATATGATTGCCAGCTCTTCCATTTATTTAAACCCTTGAACCTACAGTGCCCATTAAATATAAAACTATGACTATGAAAGTCTATGGGAGGGCCAATTGCATGATTCCATTACGGTATGCTATGTGTCGTGAGACCAAAAAAGACTTCCATATTTGACCTTTTGCATTTTCAACATTCTACAATGTTTATACTTTTTTTTTAACTCGATTCAATCAGAAATTAAATATCAAATATCCACCCAAGCGCCACCAACAGAAATGCAAATGCAACAATGCAGTAGCACTTGTATATCCCGAGCTTGTTACAAAAATGCTGGTCAAGAGAAACTAACAGAGCAACAAGGTAACCCAGTTTCTACGATACTAGTTGGATTACAGAAGTAGGTCAAGAAATTAGGTATTAGACCTTTTATCAAGTTGAACCAATATTTTTTACCAGTCACTTAATATAGATAACCTCTTTAAAATGAAAAGTCAACAGAAAAATATAAGGAATTATTTTCCATTCAAATTTTAGTAATTAAAATAGGCTGCGTTGTTTACTTTAACTGTTATAGAATAGACTGCCAAACTGACTAAATGATTGTCCGAACTCATAAATAAGACAAAATTATCAGCATTTGGGATACAAAAGCTCTTCAAATGCAATCAAGTTTGCAACCATTTCCACCATAAAACATATAAGTTCTTCCTTAGGTTTCCTACGGGGAAAAAAATCAATTCAGCTTGATTATTGGAAAATGAAAGTAGCCACGTAAGCAAGGTCCTAATTTTCATTGACGTGAGTGGGTTGTAAGAAACAGGAAAAGGACTGAATGTTATCTACAACAGATCAATTCTTTCACCAGCAAAGCAGTCTCTCTAGAACTAACCCTATACAATCAGGGGGCAAGTTTACACAAGGTCATTGTCAAATGGAAACAAAACCCATTCATATTTCATGAATACAAAAGACTGCATTGTCCCACAGTATGCTACAAAATTCTACCTTTCAGGAAAGATTTGAAAATCTTTCAAAATTCCCTACACCCTCAGTGGTTCCTTTGTTGCACCCAAAATATAAAAATGAGCAAACAATGACTATTACTCACCAGACCCTAGTAACCTCAGAAGTTAAGGTTATCTATTTTCATACAAATTTGAAACTGTAAACCCAAAAACAAAACAGGCATACCTTTCTTTACAAAAATTCAGATAAGGAACTGCAAGTTGAGCCTACTTTCATTTCAAAGCTATCTGAAGCAGGGTCTGTCCCTCCATCCTTAACACTACAAACCATTTGTAATGAATATTTCAGAGTACAAATATTTTATTACCTTAACAGGGAAGCAGGAAACTTAATCATAATTGAGATCAAATCAAAGTAACTTCTGTCTAATCAAAGTAAAAAATCAAAATCAAATCAAATCAAGTAACAGTCTGTGTTTGTTGAGCGAAATAACCAGAAAAGCCACCAGATATTCATTATTTCTCATTTTTGTTGTTACAATGTTTCATTAGGATCAAGACTACTCACCTCTCCTGCGCCGTACTTGATAACTGCATTGATGAAAGACATTATCGCAGTCTTCAGATTCACCTCTTCCCGATACTTCCCCGTGCTGCGGTCCAAATCATTGACTAACCTCTGAAATGACAAGATTTTAAGATTGATAAAACCCTAACATTATTAACAACAACTGGTCATCAAACATTGGCAACAGTGTCACAAAGTTAGTCCTCAATCAGAAATAACAAAATTATTCATGAAGATTAATTTACACAATACTTCTTCTATATTCCGGCTTGTGTGAAAAAATAATAAAAACAAAAAAATAAGTTTTTAAAACAAACCTACGGAATCTTTAAAAAAAAAAATTTCAAGGGTGGCCGCAAACATAAAACCGACACTCCAAATAAAATCGGGTTGGTATACTTGAAAGACACAAGCTTACCTGTCCCATCACAACATTAACACTCTTGTGCTGCCATTTCTAGTGTGAACAGGTAACGTTTATAGCACAGTACATCCTTGGTGAATGACACTATGACACTATCAGCGCAATGACCCATCTCATTCTATAACACAAATAATGTAGCAAAAAAAAACTAACCTACCTACAAAATTTGTTTGACATTCATGCTACCAAATTCTTAATAAGAGGAAATGCTAACAGTTTTGTAGTTTCTCTCTTTTTTAATTCATTTTTCTTTTCTTTTTCTTTTTTGTTTCCAGACAAGAATTCGAGACTCACCTTTGATATTATAAATGCTAAATGTAATATCTGCGCTTTTTTCTATTTCCATATCTCCCTGAATGTACAATACACTCAAGAATACATGTTTCACACATAACTGCAGGAAGGAATTTTGCTTGAACCATGTTCCTAAAAGTTATTTCTTCTGGTTTGATATTTGAACAGTCAAATAGGTTCTCTAACATTGACAAATTTATTGAAAAAGATGTGAAAGATGAAACAAGTAATATAAACTAGCAATATCAAGCATGATCCAGTTTTATTGCGATACAGAATAAACCAGAACAAACTAAAAATAGAATCACATTTCTCAAGACATTTAATACCCGAGTCGAACAGTTAAATCCAGAAAATTTCCTACAGAAAGTTTCCAATTGACAGCCAAAATGAATTTTACTCTAGTAATTTTGAGCTGAATTCTCAACACTCATCTGCCCGACACTTCCCTGACTCAAATGATTACAGGGACTGTATAACAACCCAAACTTGCTAGATATGCTAACATGGCCACAATGCCTTAACATTACAACACACTTCAAGCATTACACTTACAATTACAACAAAAAAAAGATTTCCATGGTGCTCTCAGCTTTGAGAGTACCTTCTGTTTACAGATGTTATTTTCAAGTGACATATAAGCATGGCAGAGTTATAATGAATTTCACAACCAATGGAGTGATGCTTCTTAATGCTTCACTTTATTGTGACAACTCTTTAATTTCCTTTACAAAATTCAAGAAAACTTAATGTAGGTTGAAATATGCACTCTTATGTCTTTTAACATTGCTTGCTCCTACTTGAATATTGGTTACAAACAAAGTTAACAGCCATTCATACATCACAGTGGAAAATATAATGCATATTTGGTAGTCAAACTGGGCAACTTTCTGAATAAAATTAAGCATGTGGGGTCAAAAACAAAAGAACCCGCAAACAAATCTCTCAAATGACAGCTGCTGTAGTAAACAAGAATATTTTTCCATAATTACCTGAAACCGTGTCCTTTCTGAAGCATAATTCTGGTAGTGAAACATGGCATCTAAAACCTTTTTATGACCTCCGGGAACCAGACAGACACCGCCAAGGATTTCTAAAACTTGAATTTTTGTCTTGATGTTCTCCGTGGCGAGACTTTGCGAGATGATGTTGATAGCTGTGGGGTGGGCCAAAACGTTAGCCCGGCCAAGCTGTAAGGGAAGGGAGGGGGATAAGTGTGGAAGATTGTTTCAACTTCAAAAAGTTATTTTTTATAAGAATAATTTCATAGAGCAAAGTTTGTGTTCATTAATATGATACATCCTCTGCTAATGTTATCTAGTTACCTACTTGTAACTTGTTGACAATTTTGAACAGAGGTAAACAGATTTCCTAATTTCTGTTGCATTTTCTAATGCAGACTGATTATTTCTGTACCTTTCTTGCCAAAGATTTATATGTTTATGAATCCTGTACAAAAACCTCTTTATAGCCAATAGAGATAGACTTTTAATGATATTCAGCACCACTATTATCATTGAAATAACAATCTTTACGCACATCGACTGCACTAATTCCAATAAATATTCTCTTATTTCCCATCATTTCTCCCACCCCCTCCCCCCCCCCCCCCATTTAGACAAATAAATATCCAAACTTAAATATTCCTCACTTCTGCTGACATTACAACATGGCAACTGTATATATATGTTACAAGAGGAATTTAACCACCGTTAAAAACTAATCATACCTAACAAAAAGAGGGTTTTTATGTAATCACACATCCTAGACAGACATTTTATGCTCTTACATTGGAAAAAATGTAAAGGATTCATTAGGATTCAAATTCTTACTGAATTATTCATGAGGGCTTTAATGCAACCGATACATGACGTATGGATGCCACTCTCCATGGTCACAAAGTCCATTTGTTGCAAGAAGTCCAAAAGAACGGTCAGACCGTCAAGCTCAAGGAAACGAATCACAAAGCTAGAAACAAGAAAATGAATGTGAAAACCGGTATAGTATGGCACTGAAGGGTGACAGGGAAAAGATGCTAGGATCTTTCAATGGCTCCTACTGCCAGTACCCTCCCACCTCCACCCAGACCCCCATGGAGGAAACCAAGTTCCAATCTGGTTATTTACTTTATACAGGTTTGAAAAGTCAATGCACTAGAAAATATTCAGTTTTAACTGTTTCTCCTCTTCACTCCAGACAAACTGATTAAAAGTTGAGATGTCTATACCTGCATGATGACAATTATGACACATTAATAATCATGGCTTGCCAAACCATGCCCATCCTCCTGTCCTACATCAAGGGTTTACTTACAGTAGGCACCAATAGTGCTAAGGTTGTGGGGAGACAGGTAAGCGAGGAGCAAAGTAAATGTCAGAATAACTGACATAGAAGTCATAAAACTTACTGGTTTAGATATTTACGAGTGACAAGCTAACCTGTCTCCTAACAACCTTAGCACCTAATTCTACCGTGTTGTTTCGTATTGGAAAATGTTTTCCGATACGAAAAAACATGGTAGAATTAGGTGCTAAGGTTGTGAGGAGACAGGTAAGCGAGGAGCAAAGTAAATTACCTAAGTCTTTCCATCAAAATCAGGCCACCACACCCATTGCACTGGCTTTATAATCTACTGGGCCACCTTCCTATATCATCATGAGCTCTCTGAATGTCAGGATAAGATACCCCTATCTCATCACACCATGTCCCACCACCCACCCACACCTCCCATCCCTCTCCCCTTCATTACAAGATGGTGGTCGATTCAGTAAACTTAGACGATGGTGCAAGCATACCTCATCGGCTGCGTCCTGAGAGCGGTTTTCAAACTGTCCATCACCTTTGTCCTCGTTTCAACCTCATCATCCTCCTCCGCGATAATCACAAGCTACATCAAAAAAGGGAAAACAAAAAAAACAAAAACATAAAAGAGAGAAAACGGATGACGGGAAGACTAAATGAGTAGGCAGAGAAGATGAAATGGAGCAGATTAAAATCATCCAATATTACAAAGAGAAACATTCCAGTCTGCAGTTCTGCAGAGAGGATGGAGTTTATGATTATTAGGATATAGGATATCCATGATAACATCCACTATCAGAAGATCTAGCATCTTATTTTAAATGGTGGTGGGGGGGGGGGGGGAGGATGAAAAGTAAACTTCCAAACAAAGTCATGTTTTCTTGGCTGCTTTGGTACAGCCAAATTTCCTGCAGACGAGACACAAACGACATAGTTGACTTTACTCCCACACTTATCTAAATCGACTCCCCAACAGGTTCTTTCTTATCAGAGCCTCGCCAAACTGTACACAGATAGATAGACCTGTTTAGATCTATAGATATAGATATATCTCTATAGATATATATCTCTATAGATATATTTATACATCTTGTTCGTCGGTACTTCCTCTGGTCCATTCTTGTTATGACAACGGAGGAAGTCAATTAAGCAGCCTATAATCTATAATTGTATTGAACTAACATATGTTAGATTCCATGCACAGCAGCAGTCTTCACTTCCTGCCATCATGTTAAGCATAACTTAGGGTTCAAAGATAATAGATCAGCAGCTTTCACGGACAGACCATAATTATTGTTAGTGAAAACAAAATTAAACGCCAGACCAAAAGAGTACATTATATACTGTTACTAATTGGTGAAGCCAAATCAATATCATTGTGAAATCAAACCCGGAAATTTTATGAAGCATTTTAGCAATCACGAATCCTAGCTTAAAGTTCCTGACCATCCAAACAACAAATTTTAATCTTTTAAGTTGCCTCTCATTTCCAAATGTGCTCCCAGCACAAATTCGGTCCAGTTTGGTCTTAATGCCTTCTTCATGGATTCCTTGCATCGTCCTCTGAAAATCCCCCTTCTTTATATGTCCCACTTAAGTATATATGTCCCCTTGTATCAACTGTATGTCCCCCCTTGCGTACACCTTTATATTTCTTTTGTAGGCATCTCTAATGCAGTACTTTCAGCTGTGTGCTAAACTCTACTCATTCAGAGAAAAGAAATTTGTTCCACTAAAAAAGAAACAATAGATGGACTAAAACAAAAGAATGGTGTTGCTTTCTCTATCACTGAGGCTATGACTGATTTTATTTCAACTTTACACTCTCTGCACATCAAAATAGTTTCAAATTCAACTGTATTCAGGTAATAGGGAAGAAATTCGGTGACATCTCTATGTTCCGACGTCTCTATGTTCCGACGTCTCTATGTTCCGACGTCTCTATGTTCCGACAAATTGTTTGGACTCTTAATTTTTTTGACCAAATTTTAGTCGGACCCCATTTGTGACCCAATTTTTTTTCGGACCCCATTTTTTTGGACCAAACTTTTTTGGGACCCAATTTTTTGGGACCCATATTTTTTTGTGCAAAATTTTTACCAACATGTTTTCGGACCAAATTTTATTCTGACCAATGTTTTTTGGGACCCAATTATTTTGGACCAAAATTTTTCGGACCCAAATTTTTTTGGGACCCAACTTTTGGACCAACATGATTTCTGACCAATTTTTTCCCTGACCCCTAATTAGGTCCCAAAAAAATGTGTCCCAAAAATTAAGTCCGAAAAAATGGGTCCCCACAAATTGGGTCCACAAAAATTGGGTCCACAAAAAAATTTGGGTGAACAAAAATTGGGTCCGAAAAAATTTTGGTCCAAAAAATTAGTCCAAACAATTTGTCGGAACATAGAGACGTCGGAACATAGAGACGTCGGAACATAGAGACGTCGGAACATAGAGACGTCGGAACATAGAGACGTCGGAACATAGAGACGTCGGAACATAGAGACGTCGGAACATAGAGATGTAACCAGAAATTCTAATATCCCAGTGCTTCATCTCAATGGTTCAAAGAGTACACTGTTAACCTTGTTTGTATTGTTCGTGTGTGTGTGTATGTGTGTGTGTGTTTGTAACAGCAGTCATATATACTTACAGTCATCATTGACTTCAGTCGGTCCAGGTATGGGTCTGGCCAAAACCCCGAACTTGGATCGTCTTGTTCCTGTAAATTATAAAATAATGAAAAGAGAAATTGAGTTTTTTAATTCCGTTTTAATGATAATGAATAAAAAGTCTGTTTGCTCCCCAATCAAGAGCTTACATAAAAGCTTTTGACTGATCATCAAAAAAAGCCTGAACATGTAGCAAAATCTTTTTATATTAATACAGAGACATTTTTGCTAAAAGATTTAGAACTTTAATTGACTTAGCAAAATCATTGTGCACCAAAGAATTTTGTGATGCAAGTATATCGTAAACAGCTTACCATGACCATCATTGAATAATTTTCCTGTGACTCCCTGTTACAGTATACATGACACTTACGGTAGGGCCCATGACAATGGGGGGGGAATAGGGAAGGGAGACATGACCCCACTTAATTTTGGTCTGACTCCTGCCTACCTCTTGCCTACCCTTTCCCCATACCCCCTCCCCCCCCCCAATCAGGTCTGTGTAAGATACTGTATATCATTGGTTAATGTGGTCATCTTCTGTATATATGTATATATATACATATATATATACATCTAGATACATATATACAATCTAGTTGTTACTATGAAAACACCTCTGACAGATGCCAAAGAACAGGTTTTGTACGTCAAATCACATAACAAACTGACAGGATAGCTTCCAGCATGTACTACTGTAACTAAGGTTACATCCAAAATATTCAATACCAAAAGGTTACAAGAAACTCTGCAGTTATAACTCTAATCTTTTGTAAATTGCTCAGAAAATCCTCTTGAGCCTATCATAAATAAGTCAGTTTACATAGGTATTTCTGAGCCAATCTACACAGCCACAGCCCTCTGGTCATAAAAGCAATATTTCTTATATTACCACAACAAAGCAGTCTATTGAAATGTACCTGAATGAGAGATTGATTTAAGAACAACCACTGTTTTTGTTAGGCAGGTCAAATGCTAAATTTTGACACCTTCTTATGGCTGTTTTTCCTGTGCATGATGTCATATTTTCAAAAATAGCTTTCACATTGAACTACCTGAAAAGGAAGACTGTTTTTTTTTTAAGGATATTTGCCTCATTAAATGTGAAGATAATATTTGAAGACAGGTAATGGAGCAAGGTGATATGATATCACACTTACAGGAAGGAAGTGAGGGATGTATCTAGCATGCCCTATAATGTATTAACCATACAAAGAACACAGTAGGAGAAAACCAAGTAAAGGGAGAAAGAATTAGTGAAAATCAAAATATTTCATATCAGTGGACCTCACACATAATTGTCATTTCCAATTAATCATATCACACAACCATGTAAATTTTGATATTTTCATTTAAATGCTTTTCATTTTATTCAATTATCCTTAACAATGTACTTCCTTAGCTTCAGTTTCAAACAATGAAGTTCAAGCAGAAATTATGAAAATTCTCTTCTTTATTATCTTTGTTTGTGATTCGTAACGATAGAGTTTCACACACTGATGTACACAATTCCGGAAAGCTGAGACACGGTGTGGGCGTAACTTTGGCAAACCAATGGTTGAGATTGGAGGTCGAGATGAAATTTATACATGTATATATTCATATGTTGAATCCTTGAAGATCTGAAAAACAGATTGTGACTCTATTGTGATCTTAAATTAAGAGCAAGGCTACTGTATACATGCAAGTAACAACCTAACCTGCCTGACAGAAACTTTTTCAAAAGAAATTTAATATAAATTATCCATAAGAAATTTCTCACAGTATCTTACAGGTTAAGCTTTAAATCCTCTTGGGATATTGTGGTAAACAATGGAATTTGATATAACTGACTAAGGGCATAATTATAAGCACACCGCCTCCCTTCCCCCTCCCTCTTCCCCTTCCCTTTCCCCTCACCCTGCCCAATCAGATAGAATAGAATTATATATTTCTATGTATGGCCTTCCCCTTCCCCTCACCCTCACCCTCCCCCACCCAATCAGATAGAATAGCATTACATATTTCTATGTACGTCCTCTGATACATGTTACAGCATACTGTATGATACCCTTAACATACCATGTAATTTATGTTCCCTGTCCTTGTAATTTGCATGACAGGATTGGAAAATTATTGCATGGCAGTACAGAGAATACATTTACTGCAAGGACATTTATCCACAGTTTACTGTATTCAAAGTTCAAAACAAACCAGGAAGAAAAAATGCCAGCCCTGTTTGATCTTTGTCAAGTATGACTCCCTGTGGGCCAGCAAATAACAGGCATTATAACAAGATTTGACAACAAGCAGAATCCAACTTGACAGGAAAAAAATGCTTTTATTTTTCATCAAATCTTCTTAAATTGCCTCAAATTTGTTGACAAAGGTATGCAAGGATGTCTAAGGTCATTTGGAGGTCAGACAATTAGTCTTTCATAAAGGGCAGGCTTATTGGGGCATTCAAGTTTTCTATCATCCAATAAATCTGTTTCACAAAAACTGGGAGGTTGTTTTTGCTGCATCTGGTGTCCAACTCTCTATTGTTTATGATCAATCATGTTCATCCTGTCTGATATTCAATTGAAATGTTCAAGGATGTTTTTCATTTAATCCAAAGTTTGTACATTGAAGTCACATAGCACAAAACTTTAATCTTAAGGTTGAACATGTATTGAAATCACATAGCACAAAACCTTAATATAAAAAGTTTGAAACTTTGGAATCACATATTACAAAACCTTAAAATGCATAGTTGGAGGCGTGAAAAAAAAATCTTTTTCTTTGGCTAATACTAAAATATTTTAGAACACAAACAATTCTGTGGTTGACGTTTAGTCAAAAGAGAGAGTGATTTAGAGAAATTTGATGTCAAAGTTAGCAATTCTCACAGTCCAGAAACGCGACGTCAATCTGCGGAGTGTAACCCAAATTTGAGGATTTAGATCTCAGGTTCAGATCCTGGGTGCGAGAGCTCTCAACCGGATATCTGGTATCAAGACAACTCTGGGGGTGTTAGTGCCACTATTTGAGGGATGTATGTAGCAAGCAAGTTCCAACTTTTTATTGCTAACTGTTGCATTTCATGGCAGTGCTGTAGTCTCTAGCACATATTAAATAATGCATACTACAGCAATAAAGTCTTCCTAGTGTTGGTAACAATAGCAACCAAACAGTAAAATAAAAATACACACATAGTTCATATATATATTTATTGATTGTAAGCCTCACTCCCCCACATTGCATGTTCCAGAACTTTCCTTCGTTGACAAAACAAAAGGAGAAATCTCCCATAAACAAGCAATAAATCAGAGTTATTTTCGGTGAACCCAACACTATCAGCCAGGGAATCTCTTTCATTTCAACCATCGTTTGGGCATAAATTATGGGCACATTCACCAGTTTCCTTCACAAGTGGCTGTCATGTGCTTGAACTTTTTTTGACAGGTATGCACCAATATAACTGATGACTGTTACTGACATGTTAAACTGGGATGTATCATGTACATACTGTTTGATTCGAGGGTTACCACTTGATTCAAAACAGGCAATTTCACATTACATTTACTTCTTCATCAATAAATGTTGTTCAATCGTTTAAAGTGAATTTCTCTCCAGTGATGAGGAAACATTGGCACTTTACATCACGTTACCGGAAAATTATTTAATATATTTCAAATACTTGATCTCCCTTTAAAAGAGGTTTCAATGTAAGCTCACAAGTATTATCCCTTTATCATGCTAACATGTTGTAAACAATATGACACAGATAAGCATATTAAATAATAAACTCCCCCTCCCCCCCCCTCCCACGAAACAAAAGTGTTTTTGACAAATAAATCAGACAATTAAATTTTAGTAAACCTGGATCAGAAATGTATGCGATACTTCATCCTTGATCATGCTGCCCTCCACTCCAATCTACTCCCATCGTCTGCCCACTCCCCTATCTCTCCTTCCCCAACCCAACCTCTCCTTGTACCTCTTCTTGTTCTACCATCCTCTCCTTAACCTCTCCCACCCCCCCCCCTCCTACAAACTTTCAGTACTCCATACACTGTACCTATATAAGCCACTTCCATGTTGCCAATTGATAACCTTCAAACTGTCTTGTATCTCTCATCTCTCATCTCCCATCCCTATATATTCACTCTCCCTCCTCTCCTCTTCCTCTCATCATCCTTCCTGTCCCTATACCCACTCCACCACCCACTCTCTCCACCTCCTACTGTACCCCTCCTCCAAACTTTCATCACTGACTGGACTTAGGAACATCTATACACAGTACAGTATATGCCTACAGTAATTTAGCCACTTTATGGTGCCAAACACAACCTTCAAACTGCCATGTTACCTTGCAACTATCATTAAGGCCCAAATCTTGAACTTCTCCAAACACTCTGATGACCTTGGTTAACCTCTTTCAAGCCCCAAGAGGAACGGTATGTGAATTGCCCAATCTTACCAAACCTCTCAGCAGGTGTAAAATAACTTTTTTTTTTCATAGTAGCCCACAAACATGCATGTCAGATATGAGTTTTCAATAGCAGGTGCAGATGAAAAGATGATTGACTGATTCACATTGGGGACACAGGACACAGGTTTCTATATTAATGCTAGTACTATACTATACTAGTACTATTGTATAGTAAATTATCACACTCATGACGAGGTACTTTTGGGCCAAAATTTAGGCTCATTCAATGTGATTGAGCAAATGAAAATTTCAAACAAAGACGTCCAGGCTATTTTTGGGCCAAAAGTTAGGTTCGTGCAATGTGATTGAGCAAATGAATATTCCCAACAAAGACGTCCAGGCTATTTTTGTACCAATATAAAATATAATATATGTGTATAGGACGTATGCTCAGTTAAGCTTTTCAGCCGCTCTTAATGATATTCAAAACAGTGTACATTAGCCTAAACAGTGAAACAATTTTGAATTTTCACTGGACTCTAGTATAGTGCAAGGCAAGCAACTAATGACTCAAAGAGAGGGGGGGATGGGGGCTTATGGAATGTGTCCTTCAAACAGTTTACTCTGCTGCAGGAACATGGCATTTACATAATGTTACTAGGCATGGTAAATTACATACTGTAGCCCAGAATATAGCATTTTGCAGTTATGCATGTAGAAGTCAATACTGGCACATGTGTGCATCTGATAAATGTTTTCACATCGACTAAAACAATAACAAAGAACCAACAGTGTTTTTGCCTTTTTGTTTTTAATATTTCTTCATCCACTGCAACTCTGCAAATGGGCCAAAACATTGGGCAAAAAGTATATCACCATGGTTGTGTGATTACTTACTACACAAATGTCCCCAAAAAACATGAAGAGTTACAGTAGGTATTGGTTATTTCATGTTGTAATGGAATAAAGGTTTTAATAACATAGCGACATTTCTCTGATGATTATGAATATCTGCACAGATACCAATGTTGCAGTAAAGACTAAACTAATGCCCATAGATTTAACCCCTCCCCTACAAACACAGTAATTACATGACACAGCTCTTGTATGGCTTGTCATGTTCACAAGATTACTGTACAGTTGCAGACAGTTTACCAGTGTTCATTGCTCATTAATATTATCAATTACACCCTTGTTTTTATCCTTAGGATTAATTGCTTGACAAGTAACATACCAGTTGACTTTTGGGAGAAGGTGACCTTCTGCTTTTGCTTGTTCTCTGTCTACACTGACTCTATAAATCCCCTAAAATCTAACCTACTAAAACCCTGAAACGTTCCCATGTAATACCCCTCTGGCTATGTGACCCGGTTTGGAATAAATGATTGACAAGTTCCTATAAATACCAGATTGTTTGGAAATCCTATCAGCAGCCAATTCTTTTAAACTTTAAAAGGAAATACCCACGTAACAGTAGGCGTGAATGGATTACAAACCGTCCTTTTTCCATCAAGTCTCACTGTAAATTATTCTTATCAGGTATAAAGAGAGTCCTACCGTACAAAGACACTTTAATTTATACCACAATGGTATTACTATTTACTTGCAAAATATACAATATCTTTTGTGAACCTACTGCTCCTATGTCAATTAAATATACACAGAGAGAATAATTATCATTTTTGATCATTTGATGCTATTGCTCTATCTTCACATTGTACAGTATTTCTCACTTACAGGCAATATAAAACCCACTGAAGAAAATTACCACAGTTAACTTCTGTTTTATCTTTGCTATATAGTTTTTTTCTATAAAATGTCCATGGGGAAAAAAAATTCACATGTCAATAGAGCACTTATTATTGTGCAATGGTTGTAATAAATTTATACCATTTAAGCAATGGTTTTGTTCAACAACCATCCCATCAATACTTGTATCAAGGGCTTATCTCTACACTTGTAGCATTTCCCCCCCCCCCCCTCCAAAAAGAAGATTTTGATATTGTTACTCCCTGGTTTGGGTATTAGCTGTCTCGACTCTTCTATTGCACTTTCCCATCTCCTTATAATAGCCTTTGAACTAGTACCATTTAGAACTAGCTACAATAACACCCTCCTCCTGGTTTACTCGCGGCCTACCGTCGCCGTCGACTAACAACTTGGCCTTCCCCCATTTCCTTCCCGATCTACCACTAAAATTATCATCATCACTATAATGCAGATCTATACTTGAATAAGGAAGAATTTACTTTAAAAGTTACCAAATGAAGTGTAACATGTATTTCTGTGATTCCTCTAATGTTCCAGTTGTTCTACAGGTCTACTGTAAACCCCTGATATAAAGTTGTTGCCAAACCATTAAATGAGCACAAACTGATGCACATGCAGCATACATGTACATGCGCATTGCAGATTTGCAGGGACTTCTGCTTTTTATGTATTACACGGTAGCTTTCAACTCATGTTGTGCATGAACCTCCTTTCATCTCACTCATGTGCACCTCTTAGCAATGTTTACAACTTGTAGGTCATGTCTAAACAGTATACATGTAACATACACAATGCCAAAAACCTCTGTATTATAGTAGTTCTACTGGTTTTAGCACAAACATGCTATTCCGGGACAGTTTGGATATACTTGAAATTGCATCTGCCTATTCATAGCACAAAGTACCAGTAAAAGTCACATCATTTAAAGATATATTGTAAACAATTCCTTTCCATATTTAACCATACGGAGGAGCGTTTCGGCTATGGTGCAGTGATCGACTAACACACGATATGACTGGTGGTAGTACAACTAAGTACTGTTGCTACTGCCATGTGCAATAACAATCCTGTACACATGCATGCAGCAGAGATTACTGCACAAAACTCTCTCAATTAAACCCTCCCGTTTACTACTATAACAGAGACAGAGAGAGAAGGAGGAATGACTGAATGAATGAATGAATGGAACTGTGAGTCACTCGTTTACTATCTACAATACTTCCATTGAAGCTGTTTCTGTCAGACCCTGCTATTCGCAGAGCCTCAACTTATTACAGAGGACCTGACAGTCTTGATTAAGTCATTAAAATTCTGAAATAAGCTCACAGTTCAAATTGCAGTCTCTGGAGCAGAACCAGTTTAAAGAGGACATATCTAGATACAGAGGTGGAAATGTGTGTCTGCACGGTTTGACAATTTTCAGTTTTATTTACATGTGCTCTATATATCTCAAGATGAACCCTTGATCTGCTAGACAAAGAGGTATTAATTCCTCGGACGATTTCCGAGAATGATCAGAAATGATTTTGGCTTCACTAGTGGATACCCCCTAAATTCATTGGTATGGGTAGTTACATAAAGTATGATGTAAGTAGTTATCTGTCTCCTAACAATAAAGGAAGAGGGTGATGACCTTAATGAGGATCCTTGGGGGAGGGGGGACAGAAGGGGGCACAGTGCAAGAATGTTACCCGTTCTTTAGATAGGGTAGATCCAAGTGCGTATCCATAGAAGACCGGTAAGAGTGGAATTAAGTCAATCTTGTCTAGATTCATAACTCACAAAATCCCTGAAAACAATTCTATCATGAAAAACCATAAGCAATAATTTGATTAGTAGCAGTACCATGATAAATGCCACAACAAAAGTTGCGATAAGACAGGAAATATAAATAAAGCCCTAACTTCCACAACAAAGTCTAAAAATAGCATCAATGCAAGTTTAATACAAACACGTATCAAGCACAGTAGCTAGAAGGTCTTTAATCTTGCATGTCTTATTATAAGTAATCAAATATCAGAGTGTGGCATCAATTTTTAACTCTTTGACATTGTCAGGGAAGCATATCATTTCCTCCTCGAGAAGTCTCCAGCATTAAACAGACACTGTACTCACGGTAGTTCTCATGAAACGGTGCATTATTTGGGTCTGTAACCATCGGCAACACCGTCCACGGACTATTAATCAATTATCTTTGCGGAGATGATAGCTAATGTTATTAACTTATCTGGAGCAATGCATTCCACAATGCTTAGTAAGGGAGTATATATATTCATAACCAGTAGGAATAACAGTATCTATGTAATGATAGTCTGTTCAAGCTAGATTAAACTCATTTCTAACAATAACCAGATATGTCAGCACAAATTCTATTCAAATACTTAATTTGTCTTTGTAATTTAAATTCTGTGTTATATTCTTACTGCACTTTCCAGCATTGCAAAGGACATGTGCAAGCTTTCCAATGTTTATGAGAAACTTTCCAAGTTTAAGGAGCTCTGACAAATTTAACTCCAACATGCACTTGACAAATAGTGTCGCAATGGTCTTGGAATTGCATCGAGTTGCATCGATACTGGCATAAAAATCAAATGTAGCAACCAAACTGGAAACAGACAAGTTGAATGATATCTCTCGGAGGTTTCTACTTGTAAGCAAACAATCACTGTGGACGATAAAAAATTGAAGAACAGGTTGCAAAAGAAGGGGGAGGGCCAAGGGGAAATGTTACCGTAGTTCTAGTTTGATGGTGGAAGTATAGCATTAATTAGTAAAGGAGAGTGTTCGGGTGATCATGTTCAAACATGTTAGTTTAAGTGTACAAAGCATGAATTTATTACCTCCCACACTCCCCAGTATACTGTGTATGGACTATATATACTGTACACGATGGGTAGGCCTCAAATTTGATACCTTCCATTGGGACCTCGTTCCTCCACACTGACCCAAACCAAAGGGACACATCACAGCTTAGTGATGATGTTGGTCACACAAAACACGTTTTGCTGACATGCATTACCATGAAGCAAAATTTGCTCGGCATCATGTATTTGACAACCATCGGGGTTTATATATATCCATTCCAAACATTCATATCTAGTCCTTTATATAATATGCTCAGTTACTAGAATATGATCAGGTATGAAAGAGATGATTGATAAAAGATGATTCATTTGAACTTCCTAGCCTCCCTCACCAGGACACCAGTTATTCAACTTTTACCATGTAAACATCATCAAACATGTTTAAGACTTAAGGTAATAATACCACACTGAGTCCTGACCTGACCTTACACCACCAAACCCAACTTTTTATTGGTATCAATTTGCAAAATGTTCTATTAATCTTTCTGAGTCACTCTGCTGATACTGAAGAAATAACAGTGATATACTGAAAGTAGATGGTTCACCTCTTCTGCCCCTTCGGCCACCCCCCAGTTCTTAAAGAAATTTCATACAATGAAAGGGCCAGAAGAAAAACTGTTCAATAGTCTTGTATATGATTTCAAACACATTTAAATCCAATTACAGATCTGTTTTCAATGAAGCCAAATATATCTGACAAGTTGTGAGCTTCATATGCCTTTATTTGGGGAATTATTTGGAAATTATTTAATATGGTAGTTTTCTTAGTCATACCATACTATGTAAATACCAGTTATAACCTCACTTGGTTTTCAGATGACTTTTCACAGTTTTGCTCACCATCTTTAAAAGCCCAAAATGCAAAAAACTTGAAATCTTTGTATGGAAATAATTTACTCTCACATGGTCCTTGTTGCTCTGGTCATTTGCAATACTAACAAGGGAAAGTCATTCTTAATGACAATATTTATGAGAAATTCATGTAATATACAAAGTGTAAAGCTCTCCCCCCCCCCCCCCTTCTATCTGAAGTGTAAAGGTGCATCACTCAGTGAGATGTAACTGAGCACCACACTGACCAAGTCGTGTAATACCTTTCTCCTTGTTTTCTTCAGATGCCCAAGTACCTTACATTTTAACTTCAATGTTCGAGTATTATACCATCAGCTTACAAGTAGCAAAGTGGAGAAGACAGCTACAAATGCTACAAACTACTGAAGAGGGAAGCCAGGAATTCTGCACATGATGCAATCTCACCGTTTGTCCTAATTACAGATCTCACCGAGTTGCCCGATGTGTGGTTACAATTTTATTGAGTGTTAATGACATTTAGTACCACACAGATGATATTGAAGTTCGTCAAGGGGTGATCTCATTAATTAACTTACATTGCTCTTTTTCACTATCGTTGAGGTTTTCATGTTATCGAGAGGAAGCAGTTCAGGCTGATACGGCCTCTCATTACTCTGATGAAGATTGATACACGCAGCAGTCGTCAATCTTGAAATATGCCAAGAGCACTTTCACACCAAGCTAAAGCGTTGCTATGGTGATTCTGTGAGGTGTGCTAAAGCTTACAGCAGCCCTATCAAGCAGATGTGTCTGATCTGACAAATTAACTACAAGAACTTTACTTCCATCAATCACGCAGTGCTCATATTTTTTATGTTATTTTCATTTCTAATAGACTGAATTGAACATTTATTTCATGCAGCTGAATCCTACGGTAGCTGCTAAAATATGCATCTCACATGTTTGAAACTTAGGAAGCTCCAAACACGTTTTGTTGCCTCTGAAGATAAGAACAACCTTAAACCTTGATCTTATAATATTTAATAAGATTTTTGCCAAATGCATAATAACAACTACTTGTGACCCAAAACTTGCTCGATTCATGGAATCCTACGGTTACAGCAAAATAGGTAAAACCATTTCATATTTCTAGATATATATTACAACTCTGCTGAAATTAACAGAGAGTTGCATTCAACTTTTCCCAGGATCAAACAGAAGAATCACTGAATGAGAACAGTTTTCGAATCAATGGGCTCTCTTTGAATTTATTTACTGCTTTATAATGGGCATCTGTTTTTCATGAGTTCTACTCTCTACGAAGGTTCCTAAAGATGAGAGCTACCAAGACATTTCCCCCCTAATTGACAGGCACCCCGCAAGTACAAACATCTTGGAAGGTACCACATGATCTTGAGCCAGAATGAAAGGAATGGTATTGATTGCTGGCTTCAATGGCTAGAATGTTTGCTTGTGTCCAGTTCAATGATTTCAGAACTGGAGGAACAATTAATCAACTGTGTAAGCACGGTTGAAGAATACTACTGGTTGTACTGTAACAAGCAAACCGTAACAGTATACAATGTCGGTATACAACAGTACACAATGACTAACAACAACAACAACTGTATGAATGGATTCTAACAGTGCAGCTCTGTAGATCTATGTCATGACGAAAAAATGTCAAACTTGTGGTGAGCAAAGCAAAATCGAAATGATAAGGAATTTGTAACAGCTTAATAAGCCCAAACTACTAATTACCCAGGTTGGCTAATTATCTAAACATCAAAGATGGTGCATAGGACAAGTTGATACATAAACAAACCCCTAATCGGATGGTGTCAATGATGTGGACACCATATATTTTCACTTTCAACATTATATGCCTTCCTCCCCCCTTATCACCACCTATGGCATGCCCATTTCACATCATTCTAAGGGATACCACTATGACCCACAGGATACCCTACAGTAGTGTCTTATATGGGAGCTGATGCTAGTGCCTTCTTAAAATCGTGTTGCCCCTGGAGTATACCCTACTATGTTTTGTTAGGGTGTGTGTAATGTTATTTATCTATTTGGAGTTCACTCAAATGAACTGTAAACCAGAGTTGTAATTAGTCTGTGTATCAACTAATAATGCAGTAACAACACAAAGATGATTCTAATAAAGAATTTAAACTACCCTTCTCACTTCTCCCTATCCCTTGCCTGCCCCCCCCTCCTCCCCACCCTACTTGGAATTGCTAAAATGTATGATGTTATAGGGTGTGCGGCTTTGGGTGATGCAGCATATTGTGCACCACTAAGTCATTTCAAAGTATTCCAAAGATGAACAGCAGTCCATCCAGTTATAGAAACAATTTTTTAATTTAATTCCCCTACTTTTGTCAATTATTGCTAAAAATATCAGGTGAAAGTCCAAGGGAATCCAAATTAGAACATCCCCATTGCAAATTGTACACTCTTTGTATGAAACATTGGACACTACCCTGAACATGTAAGCTCATCCAGACCAGCTGTCATTGTCATCACAATGTTATACATACTGGATAGCCTAATGACAATGAGTGGAGGACCAACAGGGGACTGCAGAGTGGTATTACATACCCCCTATACCACGTAAAGCTATCCATAACCAATACACAACTACCACACAAGATGTACCTCCTATGCTAAATATGAACTTACAGTGAGTCGCTGGGGATAAAATATATCTTATCCTTCACATGGGGATATGAAGGGTGGATGAACATAGAGCACACATGTGTACCACCATGTGTATGAACCTGTCTGTATGACTTTCTATGAAGGCTTGTCACAAACAGAATGTTTGATGTAATGCAATGTTCCAGCAATATCATCATGGTAACAGAATAAACTACTGTGTGTAACTTCCTGGTTCTTTGTTTCTGAAGCCAGTCTCTATCCAGAGATCACTGAAGTAGTTTTGATGTTCCAAGGAGCTGTCATCAGAAACAGGTTTGTTAAAGAGAACACATCATCAGTTCAATTTGGCCTCAAAAATAAAATGCAAGCAAAGATGACTCCACCTACCCTCCTCTTGCTACAGTAAATCTGCCACTTCTTCTCTGGAGGGAGACTGTACATCCGTTGTCTGTGTTGTTCTGGTAAATCTAACTCCGCCTAAATCAAAAATAAAAGCAAAATTTATAAAGTTGGCAAATACCTTTAATAATGACTTTTTCAGGCAGTAAAGTGAGAATTGCTCGACAAATGATATCCCAGATATATTATAGCCAGCCAGTGGATTCTCTTTCTTCTGAAATTTTATTGTAAAACATGACAATCACTTCTGATTATGTTTGCAGTAATTCCTACTTGGCATAGAGAACCTCTCAGAGACTAGCAGGGATTGTACATAGTGATGTGTACTTACTTCAGAAAATTCACTTTTCAGGAATTTTCAGGAATTCAATTTTGCAATGCAGTAATTCAGTACTTTGGGTTTAGACATTGGGTTTAGTTGTACGGTAGTCTGTACATTACATGTATCCCAGAAATCAGATCTCTTTTATTCTGACTTGCTTACGTAGGTGTCAAACAGGTTTCTGTAATTTATTCACAACTTTCCAGTAGCCCATTGTATTAACCTTGGTATTCCATGTCTCTATCTATTGTAGCAATTTGTACTTCAGTGACTTCTTTGATGCATTCAACATCTCAATAAATCTCAAAATTAAAATCTTAGTTAAGACAGACTTCTTATCTGCACATCCCCTTCCATTTCCTCCCATCTTTTGACCTTCCTCAAAACCTACTGGATAACTTCCCCTTGCAGGGTGAAAACCCTTTAGTGCTAGTGATTGTTCAAAAGAAGAGTGCAACACACTCAGGTCTTAGGTGTAACCATTCTGAAAGTAATACCATGATAACATAAAGTAAAACTTTGATATAATTTTGAATAGCTCAGTGGGTTACTGCACTGTTTACAAAAGGTCTAGTTTGAACTGACTATTACTGACCAGCAGTGTCTTATACAAATATTAATCAAATGTGATAATGAGTCACTTTGAGAATTTGGCATGAAAGTGATAATTTCAATGTGCTTGAGAATTTGTATGAAATCATCTGACCAACTCCTTTTCATATCATAGTGTTGGTTAACGAGGACCATTCAGTCCATGGATGGGGAAAATCAAATCTGAACAGGTTGTGAAATTATAGATGAACACAAAATAGAGAATGACTTAAGGGTTGAACTTTTGGGTAATACTAGTTTCGTTATATTGCTTTAGACTTTAGTTGTGGTCAGGTGGGTAAGGCAGTGGACTTGTGATCTAAGGCTTACAGGTTCAAGCCATGGCCAGATCATTACGTTGTGTCCTTGGGCAAGGCATTTTATCTCCATTGCCTCTCTTCACCCAGGTGTATAAATGGGGACCTGTGAGATGAATTGTCAGTTGGGCGATGTTTAGCTGCTGCCATGTGGAGGGATTGTCTCTTTGCTTGACTGGTTATCGTTAACCAGGGTAATATTGTTATGCGCCTTGAGCACTGTTATCCGTGGATATTTCTGCGCTTTATAAATCCTCAATAGCATTGTTATTATTATTATTATTGATTGTAGTAATAACTTTGGCAGATCTTTACCGAAAGTTCCTTGAAGATCACATGCTGTTCTCATGCACTTGTTAGTTCCACTTAGACTGCAAACATTAGGAACTGGGTTTAAATTTCAGGATCCATGACATAGGGTGGAAACCAATGCTCTAGAAGCTAATATCAGGTGTGTTGGCTTATCCATTCTTTATAAAGCAGGGTTACATGAGTTTCAGGGTTAAAAGTGTATCTTACATTATTACAATGGATATCCATCAATGCCATATCACACCAGGCAAATCCCATGGTAACCCTGCAGTTTTCTTTTTCAAAAGACCACAAAAAGAAGTTATACTTAAAAGGTAAAAACAGCCTACAGTGTGATGGTTATTCAATATTAACGAGTCCTTATCACTCATTAAATGCTTGCTTTGTTTCTGTGGAAGCATGCTTGCAACAAGCACTATGAAGACATTCTTTGTACAAACTAGAATCTCATTGCTTGATATTTAGTAATATCGTCTTCCTTTTCCTTGAGAGCTACTGACCTTACCCACAATTCTTGACAAGTCATATTGATAGGGGGTGGGTGATGAAGGACTTGATGCCAGAAATAAATGAATGCAATAATACATACGACAAGCTCTTCAAATTTGGCGTCCAGTTCATCGATTGGAGGCATGGGCTCCTCGGCGATCACCTGGTGGAGCTTGTCCATGTTGATCTGGATTTCGGGGGTGTCATCACCCCCGAAACAGGCACAGATGCCTCCCCGTTTACGTGGCATAATGATGGCTGACCACCTAACGCTTCTGTTCCATGTACTTGTCTTCTCACTGGTGGCTATGGATTCCTCCTGTAGAAATGAAGAAAAACAATGGTTAGGTTTGACAAGTTTTTCAAACCCAGGTGTCATTTAATATGTTCATCACTTTCAAAACAGAATTGGGAACATAGTGAAGAAAGTGGGAAACATAGTGGGGAAACAAAGTGTTAATGGTGGCAAAGTAAGCATTTGATGTCACCATAGGTGTAAAATCTATATTTGTTTCCTTACAACCAAAACTAACTTTGAGGCTATCCAATGGATGAGAGAGTTTACAAGGACTCTGTTTTGTCTTCTGTTACAGGATCCATATGCAGGGATGCCAGGGAAGATGGCTCTAGCCCTTTCCCCTCCCCTTCCAGAAATAATTTGTGCACATAGATGCCACATGTGATCAATTTCAACACCACACAAGTTTCATCTGAAAACTTCCCCTCCCCCACCCCCAACCCTTTGCCAGAGTCCTTGCACAGTACGCCAATGAGAGACAGACTACTTTGCTACTCGGAGAACCTCAAAAGATCCAGACAAAGTGTAAACTAAGCAATCAGTTCTGATTGATCATGATTCATACTGATATTAAAGATTGTACCCAAGTAGTACTTGTATGTTAAAGCAAGTAACCAACAAGAAATTGAGCATAGATATGATGTTACATACCAACAAAATTCCACTGGACGGTTTGGAAATTAAAGTAACTGTCACGACAAAAACATAGTTTTAGTTAACTAACATACCCTGCTAATATGAATATGTAATATCCAATGGAAACAAAAAATGATTGCAGAATCCAGTACAACACTTGATAAACTTTTTCCACAAGATTCTTCGGAAGGCCGTCTGGGTTTACTCTGGAAGTCTGGAATTAGTGGCCAATGTTTAATACCCACTGCTTCCTTTAAAGCTATAAAGATAACTCTGTTCACATTCAATACAGATTAGCATGCTTGTACAAGGACAACACTATCCCCCCCCCCCCCTTGCCTGCATTAGTAGACCTTTAACCTGACCAATCATATCCACCGAGACAAGGAGAAATACTGTGTGCATCTCTACTTCATACCGAAACATTTTAATCATTTCTTGGAAAAAAGACCATCACTGATGGATATTTGCTTTTTTATCTGAGTCACTACTAAGAAAGAAAGATTATCCCAACTGAGTATTGATTTATATTATTATCTGTTCACTTCACTTTGCATTTCAAGAAATGTCCTACAAGCTTAGTAATACAAGGAAACAGCAAGGGAACATCCCACTTATTATTTGTGACATTTTTTGTCAGTGGACATTTGAATTTTATACTTGTCGGCTTGAGTGAGTGAATCATTATTGATCTTGTCAAAGTCAGAGAATGCCTATTCACTTTTACACAGCAGAGAGAGTTTAAATACAAGACTGGTCATTGCATCTACATTATATCTATAGAGATTACAGCATTATCAAGTAGGGCCAATATCACAATAGGGTACCTCCCACAACCTCCAACCCACAAGCTCTCCTTAACAAATAATAGACTTAACAAATAATAGACTTATAAAGTGGAAGAGATTTGTCCTTCCATTGTCATTGTCAGCAGGTGAATTCCTCTGAAACTATTCTATTCACAACAGAATCCCAGGTCAGAATAACTGTATTGACCTTCTTTCTTTCCTTTTTTTTTCTCCTTTTTTTGCATCATGTCATGAAAGTTCCTTAAACATTTTGATGTTTGTCATCTTTCTGACTGTTCAATATGAAACAGCCATGTTTAGAAGATAATGTCAATTTAATGAGTATTTCTGCAGACAGCAGTCCTTGTCTTTTCAAATCTGGCTTTACATGGTAAACTTTAGTTCCTTATAGACAACATTGCTAAAATTCTTGATGGGATTAAGTTTGCTCGAGCAAAGAATGTCTGATTAAAGTAAGGCCATTACAATTTCTTTTGCTTGGTAAGAATGACAATTGCAAGAAAAGGTTCCTAATAGAAATTAAATTTGTGTTTAGTCCACTGAGCTTGATAATTATTCAACCTTTAGTGGAGGACTCCAATTGTTTTTTTCTTTTTTCTTTTCTTGAAAGAGATATAACTCAATGGCACACCTGTGGTAGGTCTTCCTTATAAAACACACACCGAAAAATATCACCTAACATGGGAAAGGAATGGGACTTACATTACACATTGCCAATTCAAACTGTATATTTGGAGTTAAGATAAGGTACCACTATTATATTTGACTAATTATCTATCACAAATCAACAGTTTAAAAAATTTAGAATAAAACATAAAACCACACATAGTGGAACATCCAATAAGAACAGCGCTCTCTATTAAGATGACACTATAATCAGGCAGATCTTCCAAGCTTGTGTTAACAGCATACATGTAATTTACAGCCCTGCTCTCCCCTGCCACATCCTCTAGCCCTTCCTCCCCCCCCCCCCCACCTTCAGAAATTATCCCCTAATGTATAGTCCTGTTAACAATGCCTCAACTGTTTCAGCTTATACCCTGTTCTGACAAACGTCTCATACCCCATCAACAATTTCAACCCCTCAATTCCTTAGCCACTATTATGATACCCCTCTCCCATTTGACCCCTCCTAACCTAAACCCTCCTCCCATTTGACCCCTCCTGACCTAATCCCTTCTCCCATTTGACCCCTCCTAACCTAAACCATTCTGTACAATGTTTGGCAAAGTTAGATGATCTTTCCAAGTTCAAAATGTAACTAGTTGACCATATAAACAACCATATTTACAGTGCAGATTCCTCACTGGACCAAAGTGAAGTTCCTGTGGTCAGATTCTCCAAATGCCACTTCTGACTGGCTCCAACATCATCATCATAATATTTTGTTAAACTATTCACCTTGTGGTCAGTCATGTTGACAAGTTACAGTAGTTGATGATGTAAACTGGCATACACTGATTATTGTCAATACCGACAAAGTATGACATAACACAACAACAACAGGAAAGTGATACACCACAGACCAATATATGATGAGCTACATGGGGAGAGGAAGTATTTGAGGGTTTACACTCCAATAAACACAATAAACATTGTGTGAGGAAATAGAAACAGTGGAGAGAATCAATTGGCTAATATATTTCCTGCATTCCCTGAGCAGTCAATGGTACTTGCATTGACTTTGGGAAATTGGAGAAATATATTGTAAACGTGGAAAACTGAAAATTGTGTATAATGGAAATGGGTTGTCTACAAACATATATCTATACCTATTGGTGATATTTGCAATTAATGAGGAAACAAGATATATATTATCAATTTGACATGTTGCATAATTGGTAGTTATATTGTCAGTATTGTGCAATAGCCTACATATACATGTACAGTATTATACCGATCTATGTGTTGTAATCATAAGTATAATTTAAAGCACAATTTGCAATTTTAGCAATTCTAGGCGGGGAAATGATTATTTTTAAATATACTTTGTTGTGAATACAAATTACATACATTACACAACTAATCATGTCACATATAATTCAACCCATCCCTTCTACCCTTGTTTCTATTCTCCTTGCATATATTGAACACACATCCAAACAGGCATTTCACAATAAAGACTTCAAGCCACGTGTAAATGACATGAAAAAGCTCAGCCTCTTTGGGCAAATTTCTGCAAGATGCTCTTCAGCACTAGAGGCTGCTGAGCTGATGGCCTCTTGATAAGTAATGTAATATTCATGGAAAACTGCTGCTGTAGTAGATAGCTATAGTGACTCACGCATCCTCTGACAACGTGGAAGAGACTGTAAGACGCCGGGGATTATATTAAAGACATTAACCATTGAGGTCTTTCACAATTCACAGACTAACTGAAGATAGTTAAACAGCATTGCGTATATATGTGTTAGAGAGTTTAGCAATACAGAGGAGTTGAATCAGGATATTTTACAAAAAAACTGTTAGCAAATTGCTTATATCAGGCTCTAAAGAGCCTGTGTAAGAGAATGTGTGAGAAAGTAAGAGGGCCTGAAGGATATTTTAATCCAATTGTCTTTTGACTTCTGTATGATCAGTAAAGCATCTTAAACCACATTGAGCTCTCAGAGCAGCTTCATACATTGAGTGAAAACTATAAGTATACTACTGTATAGTACTTGGCAGATATTTGAGATTAAACTACTGTAAATCAATTAAAATTGAAACAGCTGTGAAGGACATTCGTATGGATATATGTATTTGAGGAATGAAAGCACCTGATTTGTCACTACAGTACAAACTCATTACCAAACTCATTACCATATAAAGATAACACAAGTATTTTTTTATCTTAATTAGAAGAAATATATGGTAAGCTTAGGCCGGTTTACAACACAGCAATGATCCACCCATCCTTTATGCATAATTAATTCAGCATGACTACTTGTTGCATTATAGAAGAGCTAATATACTTTTTAAATATTGTGCCAAACAAATAGTTTCACCGAATATTCAGTACATACATACTGTACCGTAGGCCTAGCCTAAGTTGACAGCAAAGATTTCTTGTGGACCTATTCACCATGTTGGGTGATACAAAATGAAATCCACAGGTTATGGGCTACTTCGAAGTGAAAGACCATTAATTCTGGTGGAGAGAGGTTTAATGGAAGATTGTCAACTAATTGTTACAAGATTTTGCTGGGTATAATAATTGGTTATACTGAACTATTGTACATCGCACAATATCAACTATATATACCAGTTTACACCATTCCTTGAATCTGTTTCAAATTCAAGATGCGGTTAATAGAAATCCCATACTAATAGAGGGCAAACATGAAAGATGCTGGTATTAAATTGCCCAGGTCATGTACGTAGTCTCCCTCTGCAGGCTCTGCACACTACATGTCCAAAATATGGCAAACTTAGAGAGGATACATTTCAGCCACCTGTTTCCAGTACTTATTAGCAGATGGAATGAACAATGTCATCAAAAGGCAGAACCACTAAAGAGGGTGCTCTGTATGACCTCAGAAACGGTAGTTCTATTGACAGCTGTGTAAAATATCTTATAAAATCTTCCCTGAGCTCTACTTAATTATTGCAGTCTCATTCTACAAAGATATAGATATCTCTATGAGATAAGAACACTGACTTACCTGATTTTGTAAGTTAAGCAAAAAAACAGTTGGTGAATTAAACAACAGAAGTGAGCATCGATCGGCCAGTTTTACCAATAACGACACAAACGGGAGAGTGAACTAGAGCCGTTAATTTGTTTTCGAACTGCAAAACCAAATTAATGAGGCATGGTATATATTTCGATAAATCTAACATAACACGTTTGAGGTAAACCTCTGAGACATCGCCATGACAATCGTTCACTACAAACGTCTAGGATTATTCAGTCGGTAGGCTCAACCGACTTCCTCCCAGCGGTCAATCAAGGAAACAATGACGACTGAAGCATCCCACAAAGCCAACAGAAAAGGTATTCCAAAACAATTAAGACATAAACGGACAAACAAAAGAGGCAGCCCACCTATTCAACTGGCACCTACTAGTCAAATATACAGGTCTACACAGTTCAGCTACAATTGGTTCCAACTTCCACTCCTAGGGGAACGAAGAAACTTGACCCAGCTCTTTTGGAAGCGAGTTGTCTTAACTTTAACTTTGGTAGATCCATTAGTGGATCATTGTAGTGTAATTTAATGTTACTGTACAGTAGCTGCACAATTAATGCTCAAGATTAGAGCATGTAATGGAGATTAGTGTGGAATTAATAGAAAAACACAGGAAAGAAAACTGTATATATACCAATATGTCCATTCGTATTGTACATTCAAAACGAGTGGGTCTCAGTCTCACTTTGTTAACATTGGGGAAGGGGGGGTGTCAAACATTTTAACTATTCAAACACCTGTTGTTTTTCGCTAAGTTTTGTTAAATTTGCTGGCTGGTGACGACGTTAATACATTGAAAGTATGCATCTACTCTACCAGCCACTTGAAGTCAACAAGTCTAAACCATATGTGACCAACGTCCTCCTTAATACAATATATATGCAGGACAGTTTACATACCATACAAATGCCTACCAAATTCCTCTCAATAGAAGAGGAAGGTTTTGTGTTTAACTTGAAGGCCAGTGAAGCAGATCTCTTCATTTATAACCCTTTCAAGGATTATGGTAAATCCACCTACTCTACACAGTAAGTACTTTAAATCTGAGCACAACAGAAGTGAAACGTGACTATGTAGTTTGCCTTGTGAAATGTTTCAAAAGAATGAATACCTGGTGTACCTATATACTATACTGTACATATACAGTGTTACAGCAAGAACGCAGCAGCTGGTTTAGCTGCTGAATAACAGTCAACGCAGATGATCAGCCTCAATCAGAATTCAAGAAAGAGGCTGAGCAAATAAAATCACTTGGCTTTGAATGGTGTGGTCAGCTTGTAAAGAACTGTGTTTTGGATGAAAACAGCACTGATGGCAAAACAAAGATACTGTACACAGAACCCATTACTGATACAATTATCATATCACAATATTATCATATATCACAATATTATCATATATCACAATATTATCATATATCACAATATTATCATATATCACAATATTATCATATATCACAATATTTTCATATCAGAATGTAACATATATAATATTGTTAAATTTGCACATATTTAAACATATTACTGTCAGCAAGGTCAGCTTGATTAGCTACTGTAAATTCACTGACCGTGTAGAAAGCAATTTTCCGATTCAGCACTTTCATATAAATTTACGTCTATTTCAAGATTTCCACAAAACAATTTGCATGTTTAATATATTTAATTGAAGTATATACAATTCTTCGGACATGCTTCACATTGCAGTTTGTTTCTTGAAAATTATTCTATCCAAGTTTCCTAGCATACCATGGAGCCTTCAACAATTTCAATCTAGACAGCCAACACTTACCTCTCCAGCACCACAGAAATAGTTTGCTCCAGTACAAATAAATAGCTGAAAACATGTCAACTTACTTGTCAAGGGAAACCATATATACTATGTATGCACAGTATATGTACTCTGACCAGCAGCCAACCCCTCCCTCATCAACAATTCTCATAGAGGTACTGATTCTGTTTGCACCAAGTTTACAAAGTTCTTCCAAAAATAGACGATGCTAATACAGTAAATAGTCCCTATCTACTTGACCTAGACCTATCCTGGATCAAGGAATGTGACATGCCCAGAATTTGGTAAAGTAAATAAAAAGACAATATTTTGCCCATAAAACATTCATGTAAACAGCCATAGAATACTGCACAACCTTTCTGTACAGAAGTTAATAACACAATTTTGCCAGAACTGCACTTTACATACATCAAACATTTAGACCGGATTTATGACTTGTACAATATGGAACAGCCACCTGTGAAAAGTATGTGGGGGTTTGCACCGTGTACCGCAGCAATGCATCCAAATATGGAGGAAATTTATGCCAGAGAAAATCTGTACCATGTCATATACCTTCACATCAATGTAATAGGGTACCTGACACCAGATTGGCTAGAAGACCATACTAGTCCCCCCCCCCCTCCCCCATTCACACAGCAATGACATTCACGCACATGTCACAGGTGGCATTTCAATATCATTAAACATTGATCCTCAACCCACCCTCTCAGTCTCCCATTCTCAGACCAGTGTCATGGTCCATACTCCATGGAGATTGCACACTCTAGACTAGACTTAATGTAAGAGACGTAGGTATGTATGCAAGGGTAATCAATGATAATTGTACTTGATTAATAAATCAAACAGTGGCTGATGTAGTGACTTTAACTTTCAAGCATCTTTAGATCAATAAAATGACCTTTCATGACCTTTTGCATTTTTTTGTTCGTTCAATTTATAAAAGATTATGTACATGTAGTTGTATGCATAACTTTTGAAACATATGAACAAATTTGATTGGCACTTTGCAATGATATACTGGTGTAATTATTTCCTGGTTCTATTAAATGGTGTAATCTGTCTCAATTGACCATAAAGTTATGTTACTCTATCCAACTCCTTCTCCTCTACACTAATCAGGATAAAGATTAAACTATTAGTTGCTTTGTTCTCTATTTCTGAAAACCTGTGAGTCACACTGATACACTCTTTAACCAATAATGCAAGTTTGTTATTGATCCCAATTTTGGCCAATTTGAAGAGGACAGGCAATTTGCAATAAATGAATGTCTTCGCCAAACTTCCGTTCGCAGTGGTAAAACTTAATCCAAATGATTATGACTCAAGTAACTTGATACACTGGTGTGCAAGGCACAGATATCTCGTAAGGGTAACAGAACAGTAGCCACTTAACCATATATGTATGACACAGAAAGGCAGTATATCTTACCAATTCACCAATCTTCAGTATAAATGGGGAGAGCCTCTTGTGCTCACCCAACTGTGCAAAGGAGCTTAGTCCAACCACAGGGATCTATAGGGCTTTAGATATGACTACACAAGCAGTCACAGGGCTACTCCTTTCATATATATATACCACAGAAATACCTCTGAGATGAGGGTGCTTATAAAAAAAAATTAAATATATGCACAATGATTCACTGCAAATTTCTAAAGAATTTAAATCAGTAAAGCAGCTTTCCTATGATACTCTTTTAGGGAGATCTGTGAATTATAATCAGAGATCCTGATTGTTAGATGAGAGCCAGGATTTCCAATCTGCAGTAATACACTCAATCTACTTCTTGCACAAGAGGCAGACCCATTTAACTGTCAGACTACGACATTGTGTAAGCCATTTAATACAGTAAGTAGGTTTATGGAGAGATGCCAAGAGCAGCTTTTTATATTCAGTGTTACTTTGTACAATATGCCACTGGAAAGGTCAATCCTCATTCTGAATAAATGCATACACGTCTATGTGTGTAAAGGAGAACGAATAGAATGATTCTGCTGGTTGGATACTTTTCCAAAAATCGCTCTGAAAATTTAAAGTAAAACATGTACATATTAACCCTAAGAAAAATAGAAAAAGCTTATCATGTTCACTCACTACAAAATCTCAATTTCAACTTTGAGGACATTGCACCATAAGTATTGGAACAGGTTTACTCCTTAAAGATGCATTTCGTGTTGATTTGCCATCTGCCCCAGTCAAGTAATATTGGGAAATAATTAGATGTATCATGTACCCTATAAGAGAACTTATTTCAGAGTACCAATCTAAAAGTACCTATGTTAGAGTACCAGCGACTACCTGATGACCTAATTACACATTTCCTGTTAAAATCACTTCGTCCTATCATGTGACTTAATGCAGACTCATTATTAACCATTCCGTCCAATTAAAAACTATGTGTCCTACAAAATGTTAATGTTTTATTTTACATCAGTGGCACACATTTGGATTGCCTCATTTATCCTGCATGGGAATTTGGGGTTTTAAAGTAACAATATTTTTATGCCTCCAAATTTGCAGTACAAGACCCTGGATTTTATTTCAACAAAGAAACGGCAACCGGGGAGTAATAAATGAATTTGACACTAGACCTCTAAACTAAGTTGACATAACTTGTACCTAGTACACAAGTGCCGCCAAGACACATTTGTCAATGTACGGTATTAATCATGAAGCAAGCACATCTTTCAAGATAAATAACTTTGGCTTCTTCTTTATTCAAAATGTAATGCAGCAAGTCAATCTAATGATCTACAAAGTTAAAGGGTTTTTTTTAGTGTTTACACGGGTCCAAAAATCGGGAACCGGGTACCCGAGAGCCGTTACCCATCGGGTATCCGGGTACCCGGGAAAAAATTGTTTACCCTCGTGTATCACGATTTTCAAGAAATTACATATTAAATGCTATAATAAATGAATTATATTCTCTACTGACAATGTTTTCATGTTCAAAAACGTATGTTTAAGGTAAGGTATAAAACCTTCCTCAATAATTTCTATTTGCTTTTTTTCTGTCATAAACTTGTTAATTACTTAATATAATTAATATAATTAGTAGTAATGTTGTTAACATCGCACTGCCGCCACTGCTTATGCTTGCTCTCCACGTCTATTGGATCAGACCATAAAATATCCCTTTACAGTTGTTACTACTACTATCTGTTATGCAGGCCCAGGGTTCGCATTAGCCGCGAGATTACGCGATTCGCGCAATTTGATCGCATTTGGAATACTCGATTAGTAAAAAGCCATTTGCGATTATTATATTTTAGTTATCCCGTCTACAATCCATAAACATGTCGTAAAATTCCTTGTCAGCCTTTCCTTCTATGAAATAAACGAATGAATAAATAATAATTTCTTCCACATGGTAGCCTAACACCACACTAAGTCAATGCATGAGAAATCCAGCTAAGCCTAACCATCTGTTTATTGATTGAAATTGTGACGCAGTTATAAGATATCCATGGAACACATTCATTATTGCTGTTACGTTCGACCACATGGCTGCATAACACCACACTAAGTCAATTGGAAATCTGCCTAACCGTAGATTTGCAATTTTTTTTTTTTAAATCATACTTTGCGTAGGACTCGGGTAATAAATTAGAAACCGGGTAGTATCACGTCGGGCGGGTACCTTTGTTTTTGCTGTTATCTTCGATCACATATGTTAGCCTAACACCACACTAAGTCAATGGGAAATCTGCCTAACCGTAGATTTGCAATTTTTTTTAAATCACACTTTGCGTAGGATTCGGGTAATAAATTAGGAACCGGGTAGTATTAAGCCGGGCGGGTACCCGGGTACCCGGATAACCCGTGCAAACACTAGTTTTTTTAATATCAAATATATTTGATAACAAACCGATCAATATCACATCAATAAGCTGCTTTAACAACTCAACAGAACCATTCTTACTACAAATTACTACACCAATGGCTTATCCAGCACTTGGGCGGGGGGAAGGGGGGGGTTTATTTATGGCCTCCATAACAAGAGTACTACTGTACAATACTGCTGTCCTTTTTGGTATTTTTTCTCCTGGTCTCTGGGGGTGACACACACACTGCCAATGTCAGTGTTTAGGTCAACCTTTGCTTGATAGTTATTAAATGGTATACCAGTGTTCCATAATTTGTGACTACTGACTGACTGGTTGTGACAACAAGTCTTTTGTGTGTAACAAAGCAGTGGTGTTGAAAAGCCCAGAAAAAGAACAGAATGACTTGGTTTCCTACAAGACACTGGGGACTAGTTATCAACTGCTCAACTACAAATGAAAGATGAAAGATAAAATTCATAGTTCCTGGTCCAGACTCCTTCCTTACTTCATTGTCTAGAGGTTATTTCCAAGTTGTAGGGTTTAGCAGCTCAGTGCAAGATAGTTTAAAGACAGGTTCGATATCCTGGCCATGTGCAAAGTCCCTCTATAGTCTTGATACTGAAGTGACTTGTAACATATATGGTCCCTTCAACACTATGATTAATTGGAACATCCTATCAACTTTCAACCCAAATGTAATGATGAACACTAGCAAGTTTGGCAATATAACTCATTTTTAATGGATAGCTTTTCTGGGTTGTATCATGTGTTTGCAAAATGACCTACAGGTTTTTGTAAATTAGCCATCCCAGCTTAGTAGGATTATACTTACATGGTTTTGTAGTGTTTACACTGCTGTGCTAGTACAGTAATACTTGCATGGTATTGTAGTGTTTACACTGCTGTGCTAGTATGGTAATACTTGCATGGTATTGTAGTGTTTAGCAGGGTAGAACTTACATGGTATTGTAGTGTTTACATTGCTGTGCTAGTACGGTAATACCTGCATGGTATTGTATTGTTTACACTGCTGTGCTAGCAGGGTAGAACTTACATGGTATTGTAGTGTTTACATTGCTGTGCTAGTACGGTAATACCTGCATGGTATTGTATTGTTTACACTGCTGTGCTAGCAGGGTAGAACTTACATGGTATTATCTCGCTTAATGGATTATCTTACACAGGAGAATCTTCTCGAACCATACCAGTCAGCTTTTAAGTCTGGTCACAGTACGGAAACTGCCCTCAAATGCAGTTCATAATTTTATTACATCCAAGCTTGATGAAGACTGCTTTGTCCTTTTAGTTCTTTTAGACTTATCATCAGCTTTTGATACAGTTAATCATTCCATTTTGTTAGAAAGACTGCAGTCAAAGTATCGGTTGGGTGGTACTGTACTATCCTGGTTCAATTCTTATATTACTGAGCGTTATCAACAGGTGAAAATTGAAGATGTTCTCTCGTCTCCTCGTCCATTAGTTACTGGTGTTCCACAGGGCTCTGTACTTGGACCTGTTCTTTTTTCTTTATATCTTGCGGAGTTGAGTGATATTATACGGCACCATGGTGTTCATTTCCATCATTATGCGGATGATACTCAATTACTTCTTGCTTTCGATAAGGATGATGTGCCAAATGCTTTTCATAAAATGGAAACCTGTATAAGTGCTGTTAACACTTGGCTTACAACTAATCAGTTGAAACTAAACTGTGATAAAACAGAGTTTATTGTTTTTCGATCACGTTTCTCTGAAGTTACACCTAATTTTCCACCACTTACTGTTGGTAAAGACTCTATTAATATCTCCTCAACTGTTAGAAACCTTGGTGCATATTTTGACCAGACCATGTCACTTGAAAATCACGTTACTAATCTCTGTCGTTCTGCAAATTGGCAACTTAGGAAAATCAGTTTGATGAGGAATTACCTCGATAATAAGACTTGCGAGATGCTGGTCCATGCGTTTGTGACATCAAAGCTTGATTTTCTTAATTCACTTTTATTTGGCCTTCCTGATTCGACCATCAAGAAACTCCAAAAGATCCAAACACCGCTGCCCGTATTGTGAAAAGGAAAGGAAGAAAGTGCCGCACCACCCCACTTCTGAAGGAACTTCATTGGCTACCTATCAGCTACAGAATCCAGTATAAAATACTTCTTCTCACCTTCTGTGCTCATCATCTTGAACGGCCTGTGTACCTGTCACAACTTCTCTTGCCATATACTCCAACTCGCACACTTCGTTCCTCCAACAAACTGTTTTTAACTGTTCCAAAACCACGATTGAAGAACTATGGTTACAGAAGCTTCCAATACTCTGGGTCTTATCTCTGGAACAAGTTACCAGATCACATTCGAACATGCTATAAACTTTCTACTTTCAAAAGTCTACTGAAGACCCATTTTTTCACTTGTTCTTTTGTAAATTAATTTACTTTCTTTGTAAAGCGCTTTGAGCAGTAACTTTTGTTTACTGATTTGGCGCTATATAAGTCTCATTTATTATTATTATTATTATTATTATTATTGTAGTGTTTACATTGCTGTGCTAGTACGGTAATACCTGCATGGTATTGTATTGTTTACACTGCTGTGCTAGCAGGGTAGAACTTACATGGTATTGTAGTGTTTACACTGCTGTGCTAGTACGGTAATACCTGCATGGTATTGTAGTGTTTACACTGCTGTGCTAGCAGGGTAGAACTTACATGGTATTGTAGTGTTTACACTGCTGGGCTAGCAGGGTAATACTTGCATGGTATTGTAGTGTTTACACTGCTGTGCTAGCAGGGTAGAACTTACATGGTATTGTAGTGTTTACACTGCTGTGCTAGTACGGTAATACCTGCATGGTATTGTATTGTTTACACTGCTGTGCTAGCAGGGTAGAACTTACATGGTATTGTAGTGTTTACACTGCTGTGCTAGTACGGTAATACCTGCATGGTATTGTATTGTTTACACTGCTGTGCTAGCAGGGTAGAACTATGGTATTGTATTGTTTACACTGCTGTGCTAGCAGGGTAGAACTATGGTATTGTAGTGTTTACACTGCTGTGCTTGTAGGGTAATACTTGCATGGTATTGTAGTGTTTAAACTACTGTGCTAGTAGGGTAGTACTTGCATGGTACAATTGTGGCTTTTACAATGTTAAGCTACTAATTAATAAATAGTATGTCCAAGACTATTATTAGCTTTTATTTACTTTATTATAGTTCCATCAAACTTTCAGTTTTTACTTTTACTCTCCCTGCGGCTGGCATATAAACCAGAAATGAGGAAGGTGATCTTCTGTCATTTCCACGAGTCAATCATCAAGAGAAGGCGACTAATTTGACATGGATCACCCGTCATGATACAAACCATTGGTAGATGATAAAAGTGTTAACCCAGCTGGCAGTGACTCATATTTCAGTACATAAACCAGGCCAAACAAACTGTGTACACATACCAAACACATCCACGGTACGTACATACAGTTTGGTATGCTTATTAGCAAGTCCACTGCAGTCTTGATTTATGATTTCAATTACAAAATTCAATTTTAATCCAGTTTCAAATTGTTAAATCTAGAGGCTTACCGACAGCTACAGACACACATTACAAACAGGAATGCATGAGTCATGTTCTATATAGAAGAATAAACACAATATAATGAATAATACAGTATGAATCATTTATCTTATAAAACAATTAATATAGGTGGCAGCAGAGTGATCAAATGAAGGAGTCAACGCTGGAGGGTAACGAACAATTGTTCCAACGGATTGATTACCACAACAAAAAATATGCAGTGTTACGATAGCACAGCTACAAATGTATCTCGGATGTTTTTGTCTTGACATGTACACTACAGTATGCATGCATGCATTGGTAATACCTTTGAAAGCCAAGGATGGATTTTATAATTGTTTATTTTTGCAAAGGGTTGTTTACCAAGTTTGATAAACTACTGTATCTGAAGTTCATAGTACGGTAGAACACTCAATTACACCTGTGAAACTATTACACATAGATTATATAACATGTTGTTCATAAGCACACACTTTGCCTGCTATCTACTGTGGATGTACAGTCCTTGGATTGGTTGCTTTTATCTCCTCTTATTTTAAGGATAGGGAGGGCTTCAGACACCTGATATAAACATTAGAGAGATTTAATGCCCGTAGGGCCACAGAGTTAACAATATCTACACAGTCAAAGTGGTAGGGGTAGTTTGCAAGGCAATCCACTGCAAACATTTCTGGAACAGTATGTTCTACTGTATATACTGTAGTGTGTATATAATGTAATGTAGGGGGTCCAGGAATTTCAACGGGTTTCTGATATATATACCTACTTGTACATTTAAGTTAGCAATATGAAGGTAGATATGTCCCTGGACACAACAGCGACCATAAACAATCCCATTTCATGCCCAACTGTGTTGTGTACTATAGTTTATCAGTCATGTGTATACTGGTTTAATACTAAGTGATCCCATAGAAAACAATTTGAACAAATAATAACAACATGCAACAATATAAATGGCCTACAGTATACACAGTGTACCTCACAGCTAGACTATAGCTTAATTTGATCATAAGAACAAGAAGTATTGATTGACAAAGTTTTCAACCAATACAGTGGAATTCAACCTTGGACTGATCCATAAAGTAATACCCTCGATTTTTCTCTCTTATTGCAGCAATTATTTGTTACTTTTTGATTGAGTTATTAGCAGTAATTTGTTGTTGCACTCTGTGAATGAGTCGGATAGTACTGTGGGCTTGATATCTTGAGAGAGCAGATCTGACAAAGGAACCTGATGGGGACCTGGTCTTGCATGACTCCACTTGTGTACTACTGTATTAAATGACTCACAGTTTAGTGAAAAGTAAATTACCTCGACAAACAACAAAATTTGATAATAAAAGTAGTGAAAAATATTTGGCCAGTTTTTGCACTCACCTGCACTACACAAAACAATCGAACAGTAAAAAATACAAGGAATACAGCTTACTATATATACTGTATAATTTCTGCATATTGCTCATATCGATCAATAGATATAGTAATATAGTATTACTACATAGTACACACCTCCCAAATGCAGTAGAGAAACCTTGGTTACACCGGCATCATGATTGGTGAACGTGACAGTAGTTCAATATTATTCATGAATAATGAAATGTATGAGTGATATTTGAGGTTATCACAGGGTGTACCAGACACACAGTCATAACACTGTAGATTACCAATATTATTTGTAGGCTAGTTGTTTTGATTTCTTATTGTCACTATATGTTCTAATAACAAAAAAAGGTACTAAAAACGGGAAAAAATCAACCGCATATGCCATGGAAAACACCAGTGTTTCCAACCCACAATGGAAAATTTATAGAAAAAAAAAGCATCTTTACAAGTTTAAAAACCAAATTTTCATGACATGGTGAGTCATATGCATTCAAGGGCAAATAGGTGACATCTCTCGACTAATATCAATGATAGTATCTTATAATGCAGGTCTCTGAGGTCAGCACTCACAGTACTGTAACCTATTCCCATGGTCCATAGTTGTGGCAAACATTGATTTTTCTAATATTCTGACAAATTAAGACAGCAATTTAGAAACACATGTTCAAAAGCAGGCAAAAGGGTAATGTCATGCAATTATTGGCAAATTGTTTTTAATGTCATTTAATGGACACTATCGAAATGCAATTTTGCTACTGCTTCTAGCATTAAATTAAATTAAAATGACATTATGTTGAATATTGCCTAGCAACGTTCTGATGTTCATTCATACAGAATGTGTGTGAAAAAGGTGTACTGTGTTGATAAGGATACCAAGTTTTGCCACCACTGTCACAAATTTGACCTCTACAATAATTTTCTTACAATAACTCTTACAGACCTCTACGATTCCCACTGCAACTTCTATCTGCCCCTCTCCTTCCCCCCCCCCCCCACACACACCCTATCACAAGGAATATAATGACTCAATCTATCTCAGCACGCTGTTTAAACATTTTCATGTGAAAAGGATCGATTTTCTCACTTAAAGTGAGCACACTCAGTTTTTATCAAAGGTAAATTCCGGCTAGGATCAAAACGTCAGGCATGCTTACTCTTACACAGGCTCTTTAAGGGATAAGCAGTTTGCTAACAGGTTTTGTTTTATTTTGTAAATAAACTGCATCATTAACACTTTCATATACATTACAAAGCTATAGTTATTAAGGTATTCGTAGTAGTAACTATATTAGTTAATGAACTGGTAACTGAATAACCCAACACTTGATCTATAATACTGCACATACTGACATACTGTATATATCTGTACACTGTATCTGTACATTTAAGTTATATTCACAGGTTAACTACAGTACATATGTGAAAACTATACTTTTTAGAGAAGTCTTATAAATCAATAACTCCTACAGCCTAACGTTGTTACTTTATAGGTCTGTAGACTGTATACATCTGTCTACATTACATCTATGGTAATTTATACTGTATAAACTATACTTTTGAGAGAGTCTTTATAAATCAATACTTCCTACAATGTAGATAAGATGAAATGAATGTGGCTAAACCTTACCATGTCAGCCAAGTCACTCCCATTAATTTGCTTCTTTGATTCCATTATGACAAACAGGATCACTACAAACTCTGGATTTATCAGTACAGCTCCAACTGTACAGTGTTTTACTTCAATTAATGTTTCCACAGGTACTCTTAATATTTACAGCATTTTGAAACAAACATGGCCACGTTGAGGATCCATAAGAGACTGGCGCGGTCTGCATGAACAGTGTGTACAATGCGCTAACGAAGTCTGCCAATTAGAGTCACTTCCTACCAAGGAAATCAACTGACTTTTGTCAATGAGAGATAACTTCCTTCAGCTCTTCGGCTACTGAGGTATGACCTCAAAACGCTAATTAACTCATCCATTATACCCATACTTATGCTATATATTGATTCAAAGGGTACTTAACTTTCAGGAGGACACACAGTACACTGAAATATACACCCGTAAAGATCCCAATATAGTTAGGACTATTTATTTATTTTAGGGGGTGGTGTGTTGGGGGTGGTGTGTTGAGGGTGGAGTTGCAGTAGATTTACAATAGTGTGAATGGAAAATAAAATGTTTTCTCCAACAAAACCACCCAGTTGATATGCTTTAATTGTTGAGTAAAACCAGTTAACAGTAATTGATTATACTAACAATTAAGAACTTCTTCTCTTGAACACTTGTCAGGCTTGATCTTGATCGACTGTTGCCATCTATATCATAATTTGCAATTGGCCAAGGCACAACAAATATCGTGACCCAGATTGACAGAATGTCAACCTGCAAACTTTCAGTATGGCCAGCATCTCTGAAACTGTCAACAAGACATCCATGGGGTCTTCAGTATGAAACTAAAACCATCTCTTAATCAGAACAGAACTATCATGCATAGCACTCCACATTTTCTTATTGATATCTTAGTCACAGTATAAGCAAATTTACAGAAACTTTTGTTAGTTAATCCTGGATGTTGTAAGTCTGGATACTAATATCTCAAGGTAGGTCATTACAGTAGCCTACATGTTGACATTTTTGTTGAAAATTGACCTCCGAAGCTGAGTTCAAGGGTCATCCGAACAGAAATTTGGTCATCTCGGATGACCGCACGGACGACCCGACGACCATTAAAACTTTGCCCTGAGGTCACTCTGAGGTCTCTCTTAATGTGATCAATCGGGATCTTATGATATATACTTGGAAAGTTTGAAAAATCATGAAATATTTACCCTTTAGACAGGGACAAAAAAAACAATCAAAGGCCGTTGTGATGAGCTAATCATGTGTGCGTACTTGCTCTTACCTATCTGTTCTTCCCTCTCCCACATATATCCTCCCCCACCCCTTCCCCTTCCATCACCCTCTGTGTCAAAAACTCCATTGTACATGATACAGTACTGTAGGTATTAATGTTACTCAAGCATCTCAAGTAAGTTGTGCTACTTTGTGTATACATCATGGGACCATTTCAACCTGGTAAAACTAGCTGTTTACTGTAAAGTTTACATGAACCCTACGACCCTTCACAGCACTCTTCCCATGTCCACTGCTGGCCTGTAGATTATTATATTAGCCAAGGCTACAAAGCAAATATTTAATCTGATACCTGGAAATCTCTTAGGCTCCTAAGTATATATTGATAAATGCCCCATTTCTCTGTTTGGTGAGTTTTTCCAGATGACTTTCGGTACCTTAAGAAGATGGGGTGAAGACTAACCTGGTCAAATATTTACAAAACTTAAACTTGACCAGCTGGATAATTGACCCTCATATTGACGGAGGTCATCTAAAGGTCACAGAGATATTCAGTTATAATACAACTGGTCTTCAGTCTATTTTACTGGAACAGAAACAGAAACTTACTGTGGTAGTTCTAGTCTTGTCTCTTTCTGTCTTTCCTAAAGATTAAAACAATTAAATTTATGTCCTAGTAATTAAATATGATATGGCAGGAGCAGTAAAATTAATAACTGAAGTCTGAAGTTTCTTTATTGATGACCAATCTTGGGTTTTGTAACATATTTTTGGCATTTTGAAAAGCACTAAGAAGTTAAACCCAAAGTGTTTCTTGACAAGTGGCATATTTAAGGCAAACCTTTAACTTTCTTACAGTGAAAGTGTACAAGCAATGGTAGTCGATTACACTGTAAGTAACAGTGCTTTGCGAATGGCAATCTATAGTAAATTAGACTGTTACAGTTATTTTCAAAACATCCCAATAAAAAGTTGTTTTCGAATAAAGTATAAAGCATTTGTGGGTACTGTAGCAGCTATATTCAGTATTTTCATCCAACTTGTGGATATTTTACCCATTAAAATCAGCCACCTGCATTTGGTAATATTTTGAGCAAGTCATCAAATTTACTGAGCGCAATTGCCAGTTAAAAATCAAACCCAGATTGCAACTTGAATTAAAGGCCTCCTATTTTGCTCCAAACTTGTGAATTGATTTCATTCTGAAAAGTTTGTAGTGCAACCTTTTTTCAGATACTTTACCACATGCAAAATCTAAATGGGAAGATTTTGTTTTTTTTCTTTGCTAAAATATGTGATGTTCTTCATAAGTTGTATTTGATATTAAACTTGATTGCACCGATAGTCTAAGCTACAGCTATTAAATTGCATTCCTGTGGTATGTCAGCATTCAGGAATGCTTACTACATCCAAGGACCACAAATTCTACATTCTACAACAAACAATAGATATTTTCAATATAAATACCAATACCATTGTAACCACCACTGTTGACTTAATCTGCAACAGAACCATCAACCGATTTACTTTTATTTCATTTCCTATAGGGTTGCATGCTTGCAAAATATTTGTTTTCTAAAAGAATGCAGAATAAGAAAAGAATGCAGGATAAGCTTTCACTAGCAGTTAGTCACTTATTATCAAGGATAACAAACATCAGTGTTTAGTTTCTACGATGGAAAGAATATAGTTTTCTCTACTTTTGACTATGAAATATGAAAACTGCAGAGCTACAGTAAGTACTATAAATCCAAGGTGAACTGATTGTACCAATTGCCAACTGCTGCAAGCAAAAGTAGAGTATTCCAACTTAAAACAATTCCTCCAAGACTAGCAAGCTTGAAACTTCGGACCTAGATATTTTTTTGAAGGTTGATGACATCCAGTTTCAAATAGGACCTTCAGAATGTTTGACACCTCTTAAAATACTAAATCTACCAAAGAAACAAATCAAGGTACAAGCGTGTAGGCCCAGCTGTGGTCAGGAGCATCAATCACTAGTAAGTTGTCAAACCTGGAGGAAAACTCAGAAAATGATAACTTTCGTAAACATCGTAACATCGTAGCAAGTGCGTGTGCTTATTAAACTAATCAAATGCCATAGTGCAATTCCCATCACCACAGAGGAATGCAGCGGCCAAGGAAACATTATTACGGTAGTGCAGCAGTAGTCGAGGATACCTTCATCGCAATTCTCTAATCCTGTAAGTACTTAATCAGCGTCGGTGCTCCGTGAAAATGGCCTGCCACGATTTACGAAAATGGATTGAAATAAACTATTTAGAATTTTAGAGAATTATTAGAATGTCACGGACACAGTTACAGATCAAGAAAAGTTTAATGCTAAGACTTCCTTGAGATGCTGAATGATGTTTTTGAAGCGTCTCCATGGCTACCTGCCAGTTTGATTTCTCTCAGGAATCACTGCAATGGATGCCAATGAATGTCCCACTGGATAATGGCCAATTGGTCTTACATACTATCTCTTCCACCGAGCCATAATGAACCTAAGAATTTTTTTTTTTCAAAAGCTCTAGTAGGAGAATTTTGTCAAACCTAACTTGTTTTGAAACTGTGGGTCCCTGGCGGATTGCTGTTTTTCTTCCTTTTAATCTCGAACATGGCAAGAATGAACAGATGGCCATAAAAGTCAATCACTCTATGAGATACACAACTCGGTACATGTATGGGTGTAAACTAATAGAAGACCTGGGCATTATAACACTCACAGTTTCCTCTCCTGTATAGTATGTACGTGACTACATTAATGTCATGTGACTATAAACATCTCCAATTGACAAAGAGACCTAATTTGCAATATATTGTTTAACAGTCTTCTGGGGTTTATATTTAACTTTAGGGTGCTACATACCTCCACCTATTTATGAATTAATCATCTGAATCAATTAAAATTCATCATAACATGGAATACCTTTAATATGTTTACATAACATCCCAATTGAACAAAGCGTCATGTGCAATCTACATGGGGCACCAAATGAAATCTGTAGTGCACAAACATAATTTTGATCTTATTAAAACTCACAGATTTTAGAATACATAATACTTTTAAGAGTAGAAAGGTATGTTGAATGAACGGCCAATAACAGTTTGATGTAAACGCTTTCCAGACTGACACATGTATCCTCTTTTACAACAAGACCTATGATATCCTTTCATCGGAATTAAGTAAGTCTGTAGATAAAGAGCATTTACAAAGCTTCCAAACTCCTACAGAATGCACTGTGAAAACCCTACAGCTCTTTCTGGGATCAATCAGGATTAAGTGTTTATTGTATCTAGGTACCTTTAAGCACCCAGCTGCAGTGAACCCTAGACTCAAGTTATTAAGGCAACTTTCATATTACTGTACATTTACATATGAACAAGTGTCTTGAAACTAGTGTTTGCACGGGTTATCCGGGTACCCGGGTACCCGCCCGACGCGATGCTACCCGGTTCCTAATTTATTACCCGAATCCTAAGCAAAGTGTGATTTAAAAAAAAAAATTAAAAAAAAAAAAATTGGCAAACCGACGGTTAGGCAGATTTCCCATTGACTTAGTGTGGTGTTTAGGCTACAATGTGGTCGAAGATAACAGCAATAACGAGGGGCCCGCTCGACGCGTACTACCCGGTTCCTAATTTATTACCCGAATCATACGCAAAGTGTGATAGTTTAAAAAAAAAAAAAATTTTGCAAACCGATGGTTAGGCTGATTTCCCATTGACTTAGTGTGTTGTTAGGCTACCATGTGTTCGAAGATAACAGCAATAACGAAAGCTTTCCATAGATATCTTATACCTGCGTCACAAGTTCAGCTAATAAACAGATGGCTAGGCTAGACTACCCCCATTGACTTAGTGTGGTGTTAGGCAACCATGTGGTCGAACGAAACAGCAATAACGAAAGTATTCCATGGATGTCTTATAACTGCGTCACAACTCCAGCAAATAAACAGATGGTTAGGCTTATCTAGATTTCTCATTGACTTAGTGTGGTGTTACCGTGTTAGGCTACCACGTGGAAGAAATTATTATTTATTCATTCGTTTATTTCAAAGAAGGAAAGGCTGAAAAGGAAGTTTACGCGATGTTTATGGATTACAGACTGGATAACTAAACCAGAATGAAAACATTTCATGGTTCCTTGCTGCTGTTCATTAGTTCCATTCATAGGGAAATTTCTAACAAAGCCCTAATACAACAACAGTAATTTATGCTCACAAACTTTTGTTGCCAAAGTAATGCTAAGCCCTGATATCAATTGCAACACACATCAGTGTGTGAAGACTATCTACCAATATCATCATACCAAGTTTGACGAAATTCCAATAAATAGTAGCTAAGTTATTGCAACTTGGGAGTTTTTCACGTTTGACCTGTGACCTCATTAATATTATTTAACTTTGAACTTGTATAACTTCGCACACGAAGGTCACATTGGGGTCAACCTATTGACATTTATGATCAGGGTCACCCACATGCGGGTTGACAAATGGATTACATTGAAGCAACTCCCAACCTTAACGGACAGTTCGTTCTCAAGTTATCACAAAAATACTAGTTTTTTATCATTAATTGACCTTTGGTGACCTCGGATCACATGACCGTTAAGTTTGAAAATATTCCCCTATACCATTTGCAACTTGTCCCAAAATATCAACCATGTCACACCTTGGAACTGAGAGTTATTGCATTCAATGTCTGAAAATTAACTTTGACCTCGTATAACTCTGCACACGAAGGTCACACGGGGGTCAACCCATTGACATTTATGATCAGAAGGTACCTTTGACATCTGAAAATAGCATCGAAACTGTAAAAATCCCCAAAACATGAAAAGGTCACCAGAGGTCAAATTGAGGTCAAGGGTCACCCAGATGTGGGTCGACAATTGGATTAAATTGAAGCAACGGCCAACCCTAACGGACAATTCGTTCTCAAGTTATTGCCAAAATACTAGTTTTTTATCATTAATTCACCTTTGGTGACCTCGAATCACATGACTGTTAAGTTTGAAAATATTCCCCTATACCATTTGCAACTTGTCCCAAAATATCAACCATGTCACACCTTGGAACTGAGAGTTATTGCATTAAATGTCTGAAAATTAACTTTGACCTCGTATAACTCCGCACACGAAGGTCACACGGGGGTCAACCCATTGACATTTATGATCAGAAGGTACCTTTGACATCTGAAAATAGCATCGAAACTGTAGAAATCCCCAAAACATGAAAAGGTCACCAGAGGTCAAATTGAGGTCAAGGGTCACCCAGATGTGGGTCGACAATTGGATTAAATTGAAGCAACTCCCAACCCTAACGGACAATTCGTTCTCAAGTTATCGCAAAAATACTAGTTTTTTATCATTAATTGACCTTTGGTGACCTCGGATCACATGACCGTTAAGTTTGAAAATATTCCCCTATACCATTTGCAACTTGTCCCAAAATATCAACCATGTCACACCTTGGAACTGAGAGTTATTGCATTCAATGTCTGAAAATTAACTTTGACCTCGTATAACTCCGCACACGAAGGTCACACGGGGGTCAACCCATTGACATTTATGATCAGAAGGTACCTTTGACATCTGAAAATAGCATCGAAACTGTAAAAATCCCCAAAACATGAAAAGGTCACCAGAGGTCAAATTGAGGTCAAGGGTCACCCAGATGTGGGTCGACAATTGGATTAAATTGAAGCAACTCCCAACCCTAACGGACAATTCGTTCTCAAGTTATCGCAAAAATACTAGTTTTTTATCATTAATTGACCTTTGGTGACCTCGAATCACATGACCGTTAAGTTTGAAAATATTCCCCTATACCATTTGCAACTTGTCCCAAAATATCAACCGTGTCACACCTTGGAACTGGGAATTATTGCACTAAATGTCTGAAAATTTACTTTGACCTCATAAAACTTCACACGCAAAGGTCACCTGGGGTAAACCTATTGACATTTTTGATTGGTGAGACGTGAATATAGCATCAAAACTGTAAGAATTCAAACATTTTTTTCTTTGCCCATTTTCTCACCGAAAATACTAGTTTTTTAACATTAATTGACCTTTGATGACCTCGGATCACATGACCGTTAAGTTTGAAAATATTCCTCTATACCATTTGCAACTTGTCCCAAAATATCAACCTTGCTACACCTTGGCCCTGGGAGTTATTGCATTAAATGTCTGAAAATTAACTTTGACCTTGTATAACTTTACACACAAAGGTCACCCGGGTGTCAACCCATTGACATTTTTGATCGGAAGGTACCTTTGATATCCAAATCTAGCATCAAAACCAAACATTTTCTTTTTCGCCCGTTTTCTCCCAAACTAAGCACATTTTTTCTAATGTGACCTTTGACCTTTTGACCTTGGTTTCAAATGTAGTTTGATCTGCTGATTCCAAAAATCAACACGATAAGTCTGTACAGCCATCCTAACTCTGACCGAAAACTTTGACCCCATATAAGTTCGCACACAAAGGTCACACGGGGGTCAACCTATCCATATTTATGATCGGAAGGTACCTTTGACATCTGAAAATAGCATCGAAACTGTAAAAATCCCCAAAACATGAAAAGGTCACCAAAGGTCAAATTGAGGTCAAGGGTCACCCAGATGTGGGTCGACAATTGGATTACACTGAAGCAACTCCCAACCCTAACGGACAATTCGTTCTCAAGTTATTGCCAAAATACTAGTTTTTTAACATTAATTGACCTTTGGTGACCTCAGATCACATGACCGTTAAGTTTCAAAATATTGCCCTAACCAGTTCACAACTTGTCCCAAAATATCAACCTTGTCGCACATTGGCACTGGGAGTTATTGCAGTTTTAGTATTTTGGGTTTTTGGACCATAACTGACTTTTGGTGACCTTTGTGGGCACCAAAAACAATAGGGTTCATCTACTCACTATGGGCCACCCATCCACCAAGTTTGATCATGATCAGTCAATCCCTTGTTGAGTTATCGTGCATACAAGCTTAAGCGTCACACACACACACACACACACACACACACACATACATACACACACACACACGCCAACCTGAATACATAGGTTCCTTTGCTTTCAGCAAGGAACCAAAAATAGTAATCGCAAGTGGCTTTTTACTAATCGTTTATTCCATATGCGATCAAATTGCGCGAATCGCGCAATCTCGCAGCTAATGCGAACCCTGGGCCTGCATAATAGATAGTAGTATTAAAAACTGTTTAAGAGCTAAATTGGATATTTATATGGTTTGATCCAATAGACGTGCACGAGCTAGCATAAACAGCGGCGGCAGTGCGATGTTAGTAGTAATGCTAATTATAATTAAATAATTTATTTATTAACAAGTTAATGAAAGAAACAGAAGCAAATAAAAATTATTGAGGGAGGTTTTATACCTTATCTTACATCTACGTATTTGAACATGAAAATATTGTCAGTAGAGAATATAATGCATTTATTACAGCATCCAATATGTATTTTCTTGAAAATCGTGATACACGATGGTAAACACATTTTTTCCGGGTACCCGGATACCCGACGGGTAACGGCCCTCGGGTACCCGGTTCCCGATTTTTGGACCCGTGTAAACACTACTTGAAACGTGCATGAAATCGATGAACACTACAGTTTCCCAGATCCACTGATGATGTCATAAAGCTATCTTTAGTATACCTACAGGTGCTCTAGAACTGTCACAAAGTGTATGATGAAAGAGGTTACTAAGTGAATTGAAGTTTAGTATGTATGTCCAGTAAATGAGCTAAACGCTTACGTTACCGTAAGAAAACAACATCGACTATGAGCATTTCCTGTTACATGCAATCAACTGTAACTTGTTACATACCCTGGATACAGCTTGACAACTTCCTTTTTTACTTGACAGAACAGAATGATTCGTTACAGTTTCCATCCCAAGCTAGAGCTGAACATTAATTAAAGTTCTTTGATATAGTAGTACCCAGCAGCAGTCAAGCCATTGTTTCAAAACTAAGAGGATAATTTATGTTAACACTCATTGGTGCTTTGATGTTTACAAACAACAGATATAATTAGTGAGACATGTACACAGTACAATATATAATAACACCATCCTTTCTTGTCACATGAACAATTTTCTCTCTGTCCCACTCACAAACTGGCACACCAGGTGAAAGGTGCTGTCTCCTTGATAGTAATCACAGTAAACAGACTAATGTACACAATGCTTATGAAGGTTTGTGATAGTACTTGGTCAGTATAACCCCATGCCATTACAATTCAGATCATTAAAAGATTGGTTCAGGTGTTTGACATGTCTAGTTTGTATGAAAGAGCACAAAAAGACAAAAAGAACAGTGAAGAAACTACCATGATAGCATGCTCTGTTAAGGAGATATAACACTTTGAAGATATCAAAATTTCTTTGAAAACGACTGGTGTAGAAAGACTTACTGTGAGGGTGTGACGTCACATCCTCACTTCCTTAACATTTGTGAATATATTTCTTTAAAAATTATTTACATTTTTTAACACATTTGAAAATAATATAATCAAAAATTCTTCAGATGTTTAATCTCAAATACTTCCTTTGACAAATATGAGATCTCCTGACATATCTTTTGGTTGAAAGTCATGAAATCTCACAAAATATTTAGAGAAAAAAACAAAGACTTTTCAGGAATGTGAGAATGTGACATCACAGCTAGTCAGATATCAGCAGTTTCTACACAATCTGAAAAAACTTTACACTTTAATATCTCTTTAACCGAAAAAGATATTTGAAGTTTTTTCACCATTGTTTCTTTTATTGTCCTCTTTCATATAACATATAAACATGTATGACAACTGAACCAATCCTTTAACTGTAGCTTCAAGGCAGTTCAAACAACGAGTTTTATTTCAATTTTCAAAGCACCATAAAAATGTGAAAGGCATTTCTAATTTTATGTTCCTTTGGGGTTACAAGTTATCAACAGAACACTGAACTGTAATAAGAGTATATACAATTCAATTGATCAATATCAATGAAGTCTTTTAAGTGCACAAAATGAAATTACTATATTTTACTTCACAGTGCAATAACATGCAGCTAATATTTAAACAAAAGTAACACCCAAGTTTGTAATATTATGGTAATTTTTAAAGGAACTGCAATATGTCCCCTTTTAGTTTATATGTGTGCTACAAAAGCTTTGCCATTTAGTGACAGCATACCAATGCAGACTGACCAGGAACTACATATAACAGACCATTCAGGAACCTGTTAATTTGGGAATCACACAAACAGAAGACAACTAAATCTTTAGGGAAAGCTACCCTTGTGAACAAACAGTTCTTGTTACTTTTCATATGGTGACACTGCTGGAATGTCATTGTACAACTTACAAAACATCCCACTAACTGAGGTGAACCCATTATGGGACAAATTTACTTTTGAATGAACAAATGCTGACTTTGAACCCTCTACAATATGTACACTTAACTACTTCTACTTCCTCCATGCCGATCAATATTAAGAAAACTTATCGGAACATAAACTAAGTATGCATGTACAGATAGAATTTCAACAAGACTTAAAAGAGTAGGTAATAAAACAGTGAGTGCTCACACTAAGCCATTTAGATAAGATAACTGGAGCACATTTTAGGTCCCGACACAGTATGTATTCAGCAAGACTTGACATTTAATGCCTTTGAGGAATGAAGTTGGTTATGCTGTATAAAAATTGTTTTGTTTTGAATATCAGTTTTCTTATTTGCATTTTGTTGAGCCACAGAACCGACCATCACAAGTTGAAAATGAGCTTCCTCATGATAAGAACAAAATGATTGTCACTAATCCCACATGCCACCCTCCCCAGATTTTGACATCCCAATAATTTATGCGTTAAAAGCTCTTGCTTTGCAGGAACTATAATTTATGGCAATCTGGTCTTCACATGAAGTGTATCTGGCTAATCCAGTCTTCTTGCTATCTTCATTCAACTGCACGAAGTGAACTGTGAAATGTTAGGAAACTCTTTTAAATTGAAAAAGGAAGCAATTGGCTACCTACACTTCATATGTCTAATTACTTCCTTTAGAGTATTTTAAAGCATGATCTTTAAAATTGCTGAACTGAGGATATTAGAGAAAATAGGCCTAACAGAAAATGAAAAAGGTAGAGACTAAAGAGTGTCTCACTCTATACAGTCTAAAAGCAGACAATGAACTCTCATCCCTGAAAAGTGGATAAGCAGGCAATGGCCAGAGAAAAGACAGAGGGAACAGGAGAACATCTTGCAGAGATTTCAGACACTATAATCAAACCTGTTTTCCTTTCTTTTTGGTCTAGGCCTGGGCCTATATTACTCCTAGGAATTAAACTTGTACATTAATTAGGCCTATAACATTAACAACAAGTACAAAAATCACATTAGATAAGCTAGATTATGCCATATTTTTGAGGTGTTAGTTTCCGCCATTGATTTCCACCATAAAATATGTGTTTTTGCAACTTACAGTTTTAATGGCAGAATGTCTTTTTCATATTTTTACCTTCAGTGTAAATCAGAGCTAATCAACTACAGTACTAAGGAAATCTTTTGTAGTCATAGAAGAAATGTATTTAGAAAAGGTTTATCAAATCCAAATAGCTGTTTATCCTTGAATTTTAATATAAGGTATAGTCTTTCAGGAGTATTGCAGTAATTTATGACTTAATAAATTAAGCCAAATGTTGCCAATAGCCGGCTTAGCCTAGATTTGATTAGGACCAGCAGTAAGTTGATGTGATCCTTCCTTCCTATTTTATATTCGTTCTTCAGTTTGTAGTTTTATACATAATCAATTCCCAATAAAACGGTAGTTTTGGCCTGAGAAAAAAGTGCTTTCTCTCGTAGCCTAATAGTAATAAGTAACAATACCAACTACAGCATACAGTGTTAGTAATTGCAGGGTTAGGGGCCTAAGCATAGGGCCGGCCAATGACTAGCACTGTACCGTACTTCGTAGTCTAGCCGTGTGAATTGAATTTAAGTATAACTAGGCCTATAACTTATAGGAAGGCCTAGCATGCCTACTGTGTAGGCTAGCTTATCCGTGGCCACAGATGTACATTTTTTAATCGTTGTACTTACACAGAACTCTCAACTCACTGTCGCAAAATTTGATGCTATGGGGTTTCCTCGGTTCCTACTTTGGTCCTTGTATTACTTTAGTTCTCTTGTATATACTGTAATATCCATAAGACCAAACGTTTCACGACACCATGGAATTGAGCCCTCGTACTAGCATAATGGAACGTAAACACTATTACAGCTCAGGTAGTGATTATATGCACGGCATTCGTTACGCGTTAACGATTCCGTAGTCTTATTTCCGTCGTACAGTACTAGCATGTCCAGTGTTTATGGGTTGTATAGAGGTTTCGGTAGCAGGTGCTCGCAGTACAAATTGGAGGCGCTACATACTTTCCGACAAATAATAGAGTCACGGCCAGGAAGTTCCTGACGAAAATCAGTGTTGAAAAATTAATCCTCATCACTGCTTCTTCTGACAATAGCACACCATCCCACTCCCCACCCCGAAAAAATAGTAGAATCCGTCCTATATGCGCCGACGAAAGGTTGGCTCTTTTAATGGTCATCAGTCAGTATTGCCCCAAATATATAACAGAAAGTAGGACATTTTTTACCAAAATTAAGGGCCCGGGACCATAGCCCCAATTTTATTTTGTCCCCTCCTCCCCCACCACCCCACCCCTCCTCCAGTGGAGCAGTTTTGTACCTTAGAGTAAATATTAATAGTTTTTAAAAAGACTAATTCTGCTGCACTAGCCATCAGACTCGGTCAGAATTTTTATCCTTACCCAAGATTTCTAGAATTCTTGGCCTTCATCCTCACGATCGTCATATTGCTCCAAAATGTTAAATACATTGATACCAACGTAAAGCCGCACTGGAGTTCTACCATGAAGTTACTTACAATTTAAAATATCTCATAGTAGAAAAGTGAAATTTATTTGGTTTGGACAAACAGTTAAGAATGAATTTTCCCAAGCCTGATAAATATTTCGAAAAAGAATTTGTGAAGAGTTTGTTTCGTTTTATAGTGTCATTTCGTTGGTCCAATCGTATTAAAATGCAAAGCATGCAGTTGCGTAGCAGGGACGTGTGAAACTTTATCTCGACTATCTTATCTACGAATTCTTTTTCCGATAAGGGCCTTTTTATGTTGCAGTTCAACCGTTTTTTCTCAAATTTCTTCTGAGTTGAATATATTACTTTATATATCAAAACTTCGACTTCATGATAATTTCACTGAACTTTTTATTTCTGATATTCGACTACACTTTTTCAAAATCTTGACTATATACCAAAATGTCAACTTTGTGTGTCAAATCTCGATATTTTGGTATTAAAGTTTCAAGAATTAATTAAAAATTCTGTATACTCTCATTTTTCCCCCTCAGATTGTTACGATATGAAATGTCGATAAAGTAGGGACAAGTCGAAATTTGATAATATTTGATTTTTTTTTCATCTAAACAAATTCCGGTCTATATTTGCAAACTAAGACCTGTAATCTTTCTTCCATCACAAGCATTTCAGAAACATTTGACAACCACATTGACCTTGTACGTATATTATCAATCGTTGATGAAAGTCCCTATTTTGGTACCCTACCCCATCGTCACCTGTTGTGAATTAAACAAAAAATAGGGCCCTGATAGAAAGTCAGATATAGTTGTCAGCCGGCATCCCAAACATTTCACTAAAAGTCTAATATGCAGGGACGAAGGCAACTTCCAAAATTATATGATTTTATAGTATAACAGAATATCATGGATCATTTGATTGCCCAGGCTGGAAACCTTGCTAATTCAAAAGATCATCTTGAATGATCCAACACGGCTAAGTAGAGCGCAGCTCTGGTAAGAAAAGTGGGACAGGGGAGATGGAGGTGCCGCCCGGGGTAGAAACCGAATACCCCTGTGGTAAAGGATTGAAAAGTCTAAATTTGAATACTCCACTATAGTGTTTTCCCATGCTGGCACCCGGCTTTTCGCTAATACATATGATAATGTTGTAGGAAAGAGTTCTTCTGGTACTCCTTGTTCTTCTGCGAAGAAGAAAAGAAAGAAAGGATTCCAAAGATTTATGAAAAGCATGAGATCATTATGGGGCTAGCCTGAACTTACAGTATCCACTGCACTTTTAGGTTTACCCTGTATCGTATCGCGACAATCGTTACTGCGCAGAAGTAGCTTCATTAGAAACCAAACTATTTACTTGATCAAGTCGTTTTACAGGTAAATATCACACGCATTCACCTAACAAACTTCATTAGCGGTCCCGACTGACGATTAATTATGCACAAGTAAAAGCTGTTTTAGGTATTCTTGAAAAGGTGGGCCGGATGTTTAACGATGGTGAAGCAAGGAATCAAAATATTTTGTCGGATCAAGCCAACCAGAGCCAGAACTGGTGTAAGGACTCGGCTACTGTCATTGGGATATAGGCTAGTATAAGCCGTAACTACGTTAGCTTAATACTTTAGCCTACGTTTAACTTATAGTTATACTAGCCTAGTTATACAACAAAATGCCAGTTGCTCTGCCTAACGTAGAAGAATTAAGCTTCCTGACGATAGTGTGAAGATCTTGTTAATTGTGGGTGAGCTCTAGCCTAGGCAAACTCTTATAAGACTAGGCTAAGTTGTAATTGTTATTCATCAATTTTCTGATATAATGATATGGGATTGGTAGGCCATGCCTAACTTAACCTAACTTAGGCCGTGTGTAGTGGTACCACTGGTACTGGTAGGAAATGCTCACTCATGTAGGTCTATGAAATACAACTCTCTTGATGTCTTCTGCAAGTTCAATACACATCTGAAATATTGCCAGAGAAACTTATATGTAATCAACAAGGCTACTTACTAGCCTAGTATCAGTAGTAGCATGGTGACTTCGAAGTTTGGACACTTAAGACTTAAAACAACCCAAAACTAAATCTTCTGGTATAAATCACCTGAAAATATACTTCATATGGTGGGAGAATTGTGTTATAGCACAATACACGGCCAAACTTTCTTTCCTGCAAACTGTTTTTACGTTGTTTTCCAAGAAGATTCTTCGTGATTGTGGAACTGGTATTTCTTTGCTAGAGTATTGCGAAGTTCGGACACGCAACCCACAGTGTGGCGCTGGTGATAAAATTGGTGGCGCAGTTGCTCTTTCAGTAATTATAACAGACTTCATAGATCTTCGTCATTTTATTGACAAATATGTAAGTAATTTCTTGCACACGGGTCATTTTGGAGAGAAAATAACTGTAGCTTCGTACTTTTTGGTGAAATTTGGCTCTTCCTGTAGGTTTTCATGGTGAAATCGTGTATTTCTTAGGGTGTCCGAACTTCGCAGTATGCCGAACTTCGCAATACTGACTATACTAGTCGGATAGTGTATGACAACTTTGATTTTACTGTTCTACTTCTTTTTTTTTCTTTCAATTATGTGATTTTATTGATGGTTTGAATACATTTTACCAGAATGAGATTAGAAAGGTTTAGACCAGCATCAAAATGAACTAACCAAAGAACAAAATACCTTTAAGAGTATGCATACATCTGTGAAAGCTTATGGTAAATGGATAAATTTAATGTGTCAAAATGCAAAATTTGTGTTTCCTTGTCTTCAATAGGCCAGTAGAAAGTTCTAGCTATCTTCAATTTGTAACCAGAATCTCAAATGAAAATGTTATCATAGTAAGAGCCAATTATATTTGTGAGTTTCTAATGGACACCTCCGAAATAAACTATTCATTGTCTACCTATCTGAACTCTTTACAGCATTCTGTAGTCATAATTTCTGAATTCCTTCCAAATTATTAGTATTTTGCTTGTCACCAATTCTTACATCAATGTCAAAAAAGGATGACCTGTAATCCATATTAATTCTCATTTTTCAGTGTTCATAGCACATTTCATAGTATTTCTTCTGTTTTCTATTTTTTTTATGAGAGCAGCACTTGCAGGACTTCTATATGTTCATTCCAACTATTATGATTCAGCCCCATTCACCCCACCAAAACGAAATGCAATTTGTCAATTTCTCTCTTCAGTTGTATGACATAGAAGAAAATGATGATTTTGGTACCAAGCTCTCGTTTGCTGTCCCCAAAGATCTAGCAGCGGGTTTCATCAATAACAAAAAAGAAGAATATTCCTTTCAATTTGAACGATCCTTTGACCAGAATGTGAAACAAGATGAGGTCTTTGAGTATGTAGCAAAGGATGTGATAGACAGGTCAGTTTTATGTGGGCACTGGGTGTCATTTTGATTAAATATGAGAACCAATTTCAAAGTAAGGTAAAAAATAATGCAAAATTTGGGAAAGTATGTGCAGGACACTGGAAAAAATGATTCTGAAAATATCATGTATAGTATGTAAACAGCTTTTATTTAAATGTTTTGTATTTTTCCAAACCTATGCCTTAACTCATTGTACCCCCTCCCCCCTTTATAACCAAAAGTAATTCATTTGTAACATTTGTGCTACTTTTTTGAAAAAAGTTTGTACTTCTCTTGAAAGCAATTTATCATAATTAGTTACAAGAAACTCTACTTAATGTAGACCTAGTGTTTTGATGCAGCCTTGCCTTATACTTGTGGTATCAGGTTTTCATTTCATAGATGTGAAAGATGACATTTTTTGATTGGCAATATATCATTTAGTTATGAATGTTTCATTAAAGTTTTGATAGTGTAAAGGTAAAAATAAAAATTGGAATTTCCCCTTGTATCAACTGTATGATATCACTGCTCTGTATCCTTCCTTGGAAATGTATCTCAAACTTTTTGAACTCCGGTTATTTTGCAGTGTCTTATCTGGTTACAATGGAACAATCTTTGCTTATGGCCAGGTTTGTACATAATTTCTACTTCTTTCACTGTTGTTTGTTCAAATAAAAGAAAAGAAAAAAAGGAATCATTAAGATTGGAGGTATTTACTGTCACCTTCCTTGGTCAAAATTTAAAATACCAACATGATCATGCGAAAGTCGACTTTCGTGGTCAAAACAAGGCTATGATTTATCTTGAACTATTTTTCCATATTACTCGTTTAACATGAGGATTTCTTTCATGTCCTGTATTTTGACTTGATTCATAAATCATATTTATAGTAGTATTCCTTAGACTGCCCTGCTTCCAGTGGCAAATGAATCAGTACAGTGTTTTGCAATCTAAATATATACCATATGAAATGCCCAACCAGTATCAGCACAAGTTACAGTTACCAGTCATTATTTACATTATGATAAAAGTGAAAATGTCCTAGCATAATAAGAGAATTTCATAACCTTGACCTTTTGGTGTTTACGCTCTTTGTCGTTTATACAAGTTGTCTTTTTCTCTCTGGTAGACTGGGAGCGGTAAAACGTTCACCATCACTGGTGGGGCTGAGCGTTACATTGACCGGGGAATCATACCACGAACACTGAGCTATATATTTGAAGAGAACTCAAAGGTAAGATGTACATGATGGTAAGATCACATAGGTACAAATTTATAAAATTCCAGAATATTCTTTTGACCCTGGGTAACCAGCTGTTTGTTAATCCTCTCTTCCTGCAACTATTTGTCAAGTTACTTCTTCACTAGTTGCTTCAAAGGAGCATAATTATCATTTGGTAGAGTATTCAGGTAGTTGGTCTCTGTTTATGGCATCAACAAAAGCAAACAATGGTAGTTTGTGAATGTAAATATGTATGCAACTGAAATGGCCTTTTTGCATCTGTGTATTTTCCGGATTGATTTTGGAAGGGAGTCTCACCATTATGACCGGCTTGTGAGATTGGAATTCGTCAAACAGCTTAAATTGTTGGGTAGTTTGTTTCAATGAAGTGACCACATGCAAGTACAGAATCCCATCAACCCACAGGTTTGCAAACAAATGTAGTGATTCATGTGGGCTGGGATGTATACTTCACCTATTTTTTCATTTGATATAGCTTATAGGCAGGAAGATGTTTCCAATCGTGTGGATCTTTTCTGGTTTGACAAATGACCAAAAATAACTATCAAAGTTTCTCCGTATTATTGTTTTTTCCTTTCAGTGTCCTGACTATGTCTCCACAACTCACATTTCCTATCTGGAGATTTACAACGATAGTGGCTATGACTTGCTGGATCCAAAACATGAAGCTACTAAACTTGAAGACCTACCGTAAGTATGCAAGGAGAATCCTTTGATATTGTTCATTTGCAATGTTATTAGCTTTGTTTCTAGTTCCTTAGTGAAGCCCTGCTTATCTTGAAACTGATCAGGCCAAGCGTACCAACCATTGTTAATACTCTGGGAAAGTTCAAATACATTTTTGTGCATGGTTTATAGTCTTCTTCTTTCTCTTTCAAAGTAAAGAAAACAAATCAGTAAAATAAAGCACTGATGTTAAAGTAAGTAGTCATAGAAAAGTTGTGATTGTCATCTCTGCTGATTAGAAGACCAAAGAAGTGTGTGCTCTTTGAAAAAAATTGACCGGAATTTCCTCATAATGTATTGGAACTTAGTTTGTGATTTATAATTATGATTTAGATTTATCTGATCTGGTTCTTAAATTTCAATCATGTATCCTCTTGACTATACTATTTATAGACACCAGAACTTCAAAAATTTTCGATTAATGCCCTGCCTTTTTTAATATTCCTAACATTTCTGGAATGCTTGAAATTTAAATTCATCATTTTCACCGAAAGGGGTGGAAATACAAGTTTTGTTGGGAATAGCAGTTTTACCCACAGCTTTACAAGTGGCTTTTTAATTACGCTCTAAAATATATCAGACGACTTTCTGTGATGTTGTCTGCTTCCTCTTTCTTTGGGAAGTTTTGGCTTCAACACGGGCATATTCATAAATATAAAGTTCCTTCATATTGTTTGATGCAGAAAAAAAGTTTTTGGCGGATGGTGATATTCAAACATGCTTTATAGAAACGATATCACCATTTCAGTTTGAAATTCAAATGCAAACTTTGAAATAAGAATTGCATAACTTTTAGTTCTTGTTTTATTCCTGATACAGAAAAGTGTCATTAATGGAGGACAATGATGGTAACATGCATCTCAAAAACCTATCCCTCCATCCTGCATCCAGCGAGGAGGAGGCCCTCAACCTCTTGTTTCTGGGCGATACCAACAGAATGATTGCAGAGGTAACATTACTGTAGGATTCATTGTCAATGTGATTCCTCTCTCATTGGGATAGCAGATCTGGAAGGGAGAGAACATTGACTGGAAGGGATATGGGTGGGTGGGGGGGAGGACATTGACCGGAAGGGATATGGGTGGGTGGGGGGAGGACATTGACCGGAAGGGATATGGGTTGGTGGGGGGAGGACATTGACCGGAAGGGATATGGGTGGGTGGGGGGAGGACATTGACCGGAAGGGATATGGGTGGGTGGGGGGAGGACATTGACCGGAAGGGATATGGGTGGGTGGGGGGAGGACATTGACCGGAAGGGATATGGGTGGGTGGGGGGAGGACATTGACCGGAAGGGATATGGGTTGGTGGGGGGAGGACATTGACCGGAAGGGATATGGGTGGGTGGGGGGAGGACATTGACCGGAAGGGATATGGGTGGGTGGGGGGAGGACATTGACCGGAAGGGATATGGGTGGGTGGGGGGAGGACATTGACCGGAAGGGATATGGGTGGGTGAGGGGAGGACATTGACCGGAAGGGATATGGGTGGGTGGGGGGAGGACATTGACCGGAAGGGATATGGGTGGGTGAGGGGAGGACATTGACCGGAAGGGATATGGGTGGGTGGGGGGGAGGACATTGACCGGAAGGGATATGGGTGGGTGGGGGGAGGACATTGACCGGAAGGGATATGGGTGGGTGGGGGGAGGACATTGACCGGAAGGGATATGGGTGGGTGAGGGGAGGACATTGACCGGAAGGGATATGGGTGGGTGGGGGGAGGACATTGACCGGAAGGGATATGGGTGGGTGGGGGGAGGACATTGACCGGAAGGGATATGGGTGGGTGGGGGAGAGGACATTGACCGGAAGGGATATAGGTGGATGGGGGAGGACATTGACCGGAAGGGATATAGGTGGTGGGGGGAGGACATTGACCGGAAGGGATATGGGTGGGTGGGGGGGAGAGGACATTGACTGGAAGGGATATGGTTGGGTGGGGGGAGGACTGTACATTATTATTGAATTATAGGTAGGTCAGAGTGTATATTGTTTAGGAGACAGGTAAGTGTCTTCCTATGTCAATGCCCAAACCAGTTGCTTTGAGGTTTTTATTACTAATCACCTTCGTGTCAATGTGGGGTAGCCATAATCATCTTTGGGTTACCAAGATCGATGATGTGGTATGCTAATACATTGCAGATGTGTCTGTGGCACTCAAATGTGTCATTCCAGATTCAATGAACCATTTGAAGGAGAAGAGTAGATATGTTTTCTTGTCTTGTTTGACAATTTGATCAGTTCAGTTGTAGTTTATGTCAATAATATTTGTTTTTTCTTCATTTTGACATATTTCTTCAGACTCCAATGAACCAAGCATCAACCAGGTCACATTGCATCTTTACCATTCACGTGTCCAGACGAGAGGCAGGTTCCGCCACGATGAAAAGAGCAAAGCTTCATCTGGTGGATCTCGCTGGGTGAGGAGTCACTTTCATCAGATTTCTACCATCTTAATTACTTTGGTTAAGAACAGAAGGAAAATTTCTTGTTGTACAATGCCAGATTGTTATTTGCAAAATATAACACCATTCTGCAACTAAGTGCCCTTAATCACATAACAATATCTCAAGTGAGGGGGGGTGGGGATTCCTTGGCATAGACCCCTTACCCAGGCCGTAACACTGGAGGGTCACTAAGATGATGAAGGTCCAAATTGGGGTCACTATGCAAAAACATTTGAATAACCAGGGTAGTTAATAGAAGATCATAAATGATTTTGCTTCTTCAATTCCACAGATCTGAGAGAATAGGCAAGACAGGTGTTGGAGGGAATCTGTTAACTGAGGCCAAGTATATCAACTTATCACTGCATTACTTGGAGCAGGTAAATTCTGAGTTTGTTTTTTTGAACCATTGGAGATACATTCATTACCCAAACTTTCCTTTCCTATTTATCAGAACAATTTTGATGTCGAGTCAAGAGTTTTTGTTTATTATGGTTGAAAGTTTCACCTCAAATTAAAGGATATGAATGTTTTTTATGATTCATCATCCATCTGTGATAACAAAAAATTGGCAGTCGAGGACCCCAACCAAACTTCCACCATCCTTACCTTGTTACCACATTCAATATGATATGAAATGTATGAAAATAAAAATTGTTTGAATTCAAAAATTATTTACATCATCATTACTTTTCAATTTAATTCATTCGCACTATTTTCTGACATCAGGTGATTGTAGCCCTATCAGAAAAGACTCGTCAGCACATACCGTACCGTAACTCTATGATGACCTCTGTACTGCGAGACAGTCTGGGAGGAAACTGTATGACTTCCATGATTGCCACCTGCTCGGCCGAGAAAAAGAATATTGATGTGAGTATATTTTTTCCCAGAGGGGAAGAATAAAGCCCAGTGGGAAAGTCATTGATTCATTTCAAATTTTGTAGATACAGTTGTCTTAAATGTAAACAGATAAAGACTTCATGAATTGCAGTATCAAAGTTAATTTTAAATTGTAGGGTATATCATGTCCTATGAATATTTGCAAAGCAAAAGTCTGTTTGAAAATTATAAAATTACAAAAACATGTACAAAAAATCCCAAAACAATACGATGGAGAAGGCAAGAGACCGGAACAGTTCCATCAATAGGTACCAATGAGTTTCATCAACTAGTTTAATCATTTGCTATTGCTTAATAAATCGGACGTCATCCACTACTGTCCTTTGACCATCAAATTACTCTCATTTTGGTGATAGCCCCTGATAGATCATAAAGAGAGTCTCATCATAACAGTATTGATATTTTAATAATATGTGTCCAAGGTTGGTTGCTGAGGGCCTGAAGCATCCTGTGTTGCCAAGACTATTAGTTATGTGTAACAAGCATCTCATATATATTCCATTTAAATGTTTTTTATCTTGCAGGAGTCGATTTCGACGTGTAGATTTGCCCAGAGAGTTGCTCGCATTAAAAATGATGCCTTTTTGAATGAAGAATTGGATCCAAAAGTGGTAAGGTTGTCTGTAAATATAAAGAGCCCCGATATTGCTGCCTCCTTTGAGGTGCTCCATGGAAGCAATGTGTACTGGAATAGTATCTACTGTTTCAGTACCTACTATAAACCTACTATAGGTACCTACTATATACCTACCATATAAGAACCTACTGTAAAAGTCCTTGCTATAAGTACCTACTATATACCTACTATATAAGTACCTACTATTAGTACCTACCATATAAGTACCTACTATATAAATACCTACTATAAGTACCTACTATATAAATACCTACTATAAGTACCTACTATATAAATACCTACTATAAGTACCTACTATATAAGTACCTACTATAAGAACCTACTATATAAGTACCTACTATATAAGAACCTACAATAGGTAACTACTATATAAGTACCTACTATAAATACCTACTATATACTTACAATATAAGAACCTGCTATACATACCTACTACAAATTTTTAAAAAGGAGAAGTATTTATTAGGTGCAAACAACACACATTACAAAGTGGTCAGGATCAGAAGCAAGCACAGGATAACTCTATAATTTTGCTCTTAAACATATTTAAAAATCTTGGTCAATGCCCTGTAATTTCAGTATTAAAAGTACATTGTTTCAGTATGTAGTAGATAGAGAAGCACTTTGCTCTGATTACAACTGACTTTTCTCATTGTGAAACGGGAAAAATTTTGAGCAATTTAATTAAACCGAATACAATATTTGATAACTGAATTTCACCACAAGTTTATGTACGTGCTAGAGCTAGACAATATATTTAGTCATCAACAGAAATCACAATGTTAAGGAAATTGGGACAAGGAAGAGCTAACAATATGTGTTATTGACAGTTGTGTGTATTATCGGGTGGGTATCTACTTTACAGTTTTTGCTCGCTTGTTTATTTCTTACAATCTGGAAGTCTAGTTCAAATGGGAAATCCATGGACTTTTCCTGGATGAACAACCCACCGTATTTCAGTTGGCCAGAGTTGGAATCCACAACCTCCCATAAAATGGCAAAATGGCTCAGTCATAATGTTTGTTGTTCAATCATTTCAGATGATTGCAAGATTAAAAGGTGAAATCCAGGAATTAAAAAACCAACTATCTCTTACATCAGAGGACCAAAGAACAGATATACTGTCTGCAGAAGATTTGGAAAGGTAAGATTCTGATTAGAATATAAAAAATAAGTGGTTAAAATCAAAAAATTTTCTAAAGAGACATGGTCGAGATTTGGTTTCCGTTCAGAAGACTTGTTGTAAGGGATTTTGTAAGTATGGATTCATAACATGTTTTATGATGGATTTTGTAAGTATGGATTCAGAACACATTTTATAAGGGATTTTGTAAGTATGGATTCAGAACATGTTTTATGATGGATTTTATAAGTATGGATTCAGAACACATTTTATAAAGGTGTTTGTAAGTATGGATTTAGAACACATTTTATAAGGGATTTTGTAAGTATGGATTCAGAACACTTTTTGTAAGGGGTTTTGTAAGTATGGATTCAGAACATGTTTTATGATGGATTTTGTAAGTATGGATTCAGAAACATTTTATAAGGGATTTTGTAAGTATGGATTCAGAACACTTTTTGTAAGGGGTTTTGTAAGTATGGATTCAGAACATGTTTTATGATGGATTTTGTAAGTATGGATTCAGAAACATTTTATATGGGATTTTGTAAGTATGAATTCAGAATACTTACCATTAGGTACTCTAACAATTATGATTCCCAAAGAACAATTTATGTAAGATAATATGTAAGCATTGAATTGGAAGAGCTGAGAACACTACAATGGAGCTGTCAGTATGAATTCAGAACAATTAGTTAAAGTGATTTCGTTTGTATTAATTCAGAAGGGAACACTTACTGTATTAAAGGAATCTTTCAGAAGGAATTCTGTTAGTATTGATTTGGAAGAGAACACTTACTGTGTTAAAGAGATCTTTCGGCATGAATCTGTTAGTATTGATTCAGAAGGGAACACTAACTATTCATTGTTTCATCGTTGATTTATTTATTTCCACCACTCACTTAAACTAGCCTGAGAAATGTGCTGAGTAGTCTGGTAGGATGCTCAGGCCTACGGTCTTAAGGGTCTGGTGGACCGGATTTGGCCCTGTAGTCTACCTTTTGAGAACCCCTGCTATAGATGCTTCTTGGATGAATCAGCCATATTTGATGAGAAATGTTTCAATGAATTTATTTATCTTCTAATTGATAGATAACATTAATTGTACAAGAAAATGCATGCTTTATTTCATTTTTGATTGACACATTCATTTCCATATGATTTTAGGTATATGGATGTAATTTAGAATTAGCCAGATCTGGTTTTCTGATGTGGAAGATGTCATGTCATTCATACATACAAAACTCATATTCAAGTAAAAGATCACTGACACCAGCTTAAAGCAATTTTCTGAGATTGGCCAGGAATGTTGGAAAACATGGTTATTCATTCAAATAGGATCATTGCAAGTTAACCAAATTAGTACATTCTTATTTCTGCATTTTGTTAAATTGAGTGATTAATTATTGAATTTGATTCAATTCTCAACATTCCATCACTGAATACTTTTCCAAGTTGTATGAAACACTTGTTTCAAAATGAAAACAGTTTTTTACTCTTGCTTGACTATTTGACATGAAACGTGAAAAAACAAACTATTGAGTTGTGGGATTTTACTATGGTCTAACATTGAGATACTGTATTTATCAGTTTCAACTCAAAAAAAGGTGATGTAAAAGTAAAGTAAAAGATCACCAAAGAAAGTGTACACACAAAGAGAAAGAAGTGTTCTGTAAGTAACTTTATTACCTACAATTTGCATTCCCTTTGGAAGTTGCTTAATACTTTCATCTCTTGTTCATTATTAGGTTAAATGAAGAGATTCAGCAGTTTATTGAAGATCCTGATCCTGAGGCTGTGCTCAATGTTGGTGCAGACATGAGAAAAATAAATGAAGCTTTCAGGATATTAAAGGTATATCTAAGACAAGAGATAAATAACATGTTGGTTTAAGTTTAGTGGATTAAGTTTAACTTTTCTGCCTTTTAAATATCATATTGGTGGCTTTACAGGATAGTCATCCACAGAGTGCTGGATAGCTCAGTTGGTAGGATGCTGGGATCACCACCAACTAAAGGCTGGATTGCCCAGTTGATAAGTTGCTGAGCTTGTAACCCAGAGCTGGCCATTGGTTCAAATCCTGTTCTAGCCATAAATTTCATTGCTCTTTTCCATTAAATATCATATTGTAAATTATTAGTGTAAAGACCAACATGGAACATAGAAAGTAAAAAACTTCACAGTTGAACATTGGAACATACCTCTCATGCTAATCATGGATATCAGAGACAACCATCTTATTATCACTTTGTCAGTTAGGCTTAAAGTTAGTGGATATCGGATGGAAAAAGCATTTCTGTGAAGACAACAAATTTGAGATTTCCTTCGCGTATATCCCTCACAAACATTTCTTACATGGATGTTTGCAAGTGAAGGTGTTGATAATTTGGATGAGGCATCTTACATTATCAATACATTCACATTTGATATAAACTATGTTAATTAAATTTCCAATAAGAGTTAGTTTGGCTGGTCTATTTTGATGAAATCATTCTATATAAGTGGTAGTAGTAGGTTTGTCTTTCTTAGATGTGAAATAATCATGCAATTTACAACATTTCAGATCAAGAATAAGATGGCATTTTACTTGTGTTTGTTGATGATTTTATGTCTTCACAGCATTGAGAATCAGTCTCATTGGTTTTCACATCACTTGATGTAAGCAAGTCTTACACACCATTCAATAACATGTTAGGCTATATATGTATGCTTGTGTGCTTTGTCATTTCAGAATTTTGCTAAAGGTAAAGTACCAGCCAAGAGATCAGCATCTGCTCCCGAAAATCAACAACGACCTCAAACGAAGATTGGAGGACAAGAAGAGGCAGGAACTGATTCTTACCTAACGACCCATTCAGGCCTTCCTAGGGATGAAGAGATTAAGAAACTGCAGGGGTTAATCCTACAACGGGACAATGAGATTAGTATCCTTGACAAGAGAAAATCCCGCCAGTTCAGTATGGGTCAATATTGATTCAAAAACAAATTGATTTAATCTGATCTCACTGGAGCTGAACAACATTTAATTGTATCAGCACCATACTTCACTGTCACCCACCAGATTCATCTTAATGAAGTCTATGAGGGTTTTTTCCTCTTATCCAAATATTATGCAGTTAGTGTGACATTAACAGGTAGTGAAAATGTCTGCTGTCATGACCCTTGTATGCCAAGTAGGCTTGCTTAGGTATATCTGATATGAAAGTATAGGTTTTATCAAGTACTGCTGCTGCTTGGGTTGAAAACTAAAAGACTTTATAAAACTGTAAGGGGAAAAAATAATCCATACTGACAAAAACTGTAAATTGGGGAGCCAGTGGATGTGCAGTGAAAGGTTTTTAGGCCATTCTGGCTTCTGACACATTCACATGTGTCTGCTTTGCATTGTAAAATAACTGTCTTCCAGGTAGATGCCATATCATCAAGAAAAGATTTAAAGCCATGCTCATGACATAAATGTTAGAAATTAACAAAAGTTTCTCTCTGGTCATGAGACGTTACATTGTTAATGGAACCAGCTGTCGTTAAGTGTGGATAAAAAATTTGTAAAACGGGCCTCAACAGACCTGATTCTGTTGAAGTTTGTTTTTGTTTATGCTAGAATTAAAGTATGGTTAATGAGTTAAAATTAACATGAGATTAAAATGTCACCAGACATAAGGAAGGTGTGATGTTAAAGCAGCTGATGGATAACATTTCATACTTTGTGTCAAATATGAGTAAGTGAAAGCATAGATAGTTAATTACCATCCATAGTTTGAGGAAGTTGTAACATGCCCTCTGTTACATGTGGTAGGTCTTCCTTTAAAACAAAAGAAAACAAAGTTTTAACTGATTTATTGCCGCCTCTCGACTGTGTGCAGCATTGTGTTGTCATATGAAACTTGGAAGTAGGTCTAGTTTGATGTTTTTTTTTAATAGAAACATTTTAAAACAAAGCCTCACACATATAAATGTTAATTATGTTTATTTTCGATTTATTGTCTATCAAGACCTTTGAGGTCAATCATTTGTATCATTTTTTAGGTCAAAGGATAGAGATGTGGCTTATTATGGTTGCATCAGGATTTTGTAAGAATCTGTCTGGTGTCTTCCTCATCTCAGAAAACTGCGCCTCGAACATCATAATTAAAATCAGCCAGTATTGATAATCATTCATTGATAATCATTCCAATGTACAATTATGAGAGACGTCATTCTCAATTTAAATAATTCAAATAATTGCCAAGTGAAATAATCTTGTTTATTCTCTTCTCCAAAATGCCATCGAGGTAGTTCCCCCTTTCTCAAGAATTGCTCTACCTTTAGATCAACACTACCTCACCAGCTGCCCTAACCCAAGAGCCACTTTGCCATTACTGGTCATCTTCATTTCTTTAAACAGACATTTTTTCTTGTCCATTTTATCCTTGACCGATCCGTCTCCAGATATTTTAGTCAACATGTTGAAAAAAGAAAAGAAGCGAGCCCAGGATGCAGTCAGTCAGGTTCAACAGGGTGCTCATTTGCATAAGAGACCTCACTCTAGGACACACTCCAGATCAGCTGATCACAAACTGACCAATGGAAATTCTTCTCTCTCCGAGTCTTCCCTCGGTCCACTGACCAGCCAGTCGGATCTCTCCGTCCGGGATATGTCGAGGAACAGGTCACTCTCCACCCAACGGTCATCGGTCGGCCATAGTTCTAACGATAGGTATAGCAGCCGTCTTCAGACAGATAGTGAGGAGGACGTTAAGAAGAAACCAAGCAGAAGTAAAAGAATATTAGGTGCGTTGATAATTCTTCTACAAAATATATATTTATACATATACTTTTTTTAACTACTTTTTGTCTAGAGAGTTGGCCTAAGCTCAATAGCAATATAGTATGCAGTCTCGTGTCATTGAGTCACCAATTCCTCATATTTTTGGAGGTAGAATCAAAACTGTCAGCAGGAGATATTACTAACCCCACTTTCCGAGATGGTATAATTACTTGGCCAACTTGCTTGCTTGATGATAATAATATTTGTCCAGAAGTTAGTATTCAAATTGTTATGGTATTGCCTGGTAAGCCTTGTTGCATATGCCTAGAATGGTGGTACTTTTTTTGTTGAGGTTTTATCAAGTTTTGTTTCATGTATTTTGTTTTATGGAAAATCATATGTCAACTAATATATAGGAATGTACACATGCATTGTGAAAGGAAATATTCTAGAAAACCTTAGTAGGCTCGTCCAGCAGGTCACTTACTGTATAACACATAATAACCAAGTAACATGTAAACTAAACAAAGCAAAACCGGTCGTCATGACAATAACACATTAGATCAAAGTGTTTTCTGTATCAAGGTTTTGTGTGGCGTGAGTCGTTTGTTAGTATAATATGTCGGACAGTCACAATCAACGATATTCAATACTTTTGAAGATATTTATACTAAAGAACTTTATTATAATGTTGCATACGCACAGGAGATATGTCTGTTGGGAGGCAGGAGGCCTTTGAGATATTTAAAAGAGATTACGAACAAAACGTCACCATCGAGGAGCAGAAAGTGGACTTGAAGCAGAGATATGCAGAAGCCAAAGGTCTGGGAAAAGAAGTCAATGAGTCCAGACAGAGAATAAGTACGATTTTTGTGTAAAGTCTCTTCTAATTCTTAAGCAGTATATCGGAGCAGTATCTGTTTTAAAAGTTCTTTGTTACGTTTTCAAAAGTTTAGTTTGCTTGGTAACATCATCGAATTGATGAAAGATGAGAATTTTGTAGACATTTGTCAGTTGCATAATATTAGACACAAACAATGTTGAAAATAAATTGTGAAGGCTGAAGGTCTCTCAGTCGATGATAAATACAACAATAATGGAATTGCTAGTAGTTTTAGTCTGTACAAGTGACTTTGATATTGGAGGAGTGTTAGCTCAGTGGTTAACGCCGGTGCCTTCCAATCATAGGGTCCCCAGTTTGAGTCACTCCAAGATTAATGTATGACATCTAGTTACAGAGTTGTTGACAATTGACAATTCATAATCATGGAGGTTAAGTATGAATCTAAGAGACTGCCTTCGGTCAGCTTGTGGCTTTGATAAGCCAATGAGGCTTCTTCGCGATTTCCTGCTTGCAGGAGGATCTAAAAATACATACAAATAAATATTGTAGGCGGCATGTTGTAAGGCGTTTGTCACGGATCTTGAGCGAAGGACTCCACATATAAGAACTGCCACCAAGTAAAGACTGGATACTTTAGTGAGTAAATTCACAGGACTTGTAATCCTAAGATTACTGGTTCTAATCCTGAGATTACTGGTTATAATGCTGAAATTACTGGTTCTAATCCTGAGATTACTGGTTCTAATGCTGAGATTACTGGTTCTAATCCTGAGCTTGCTGGTTCTAATCCTGAGATTACTGTTTCTAACCCTGAGATTACTGATTCTAATCCTGAGACTACTGGTTCTTATCCAGAGACTACTGGTTCTATAATCCTGAGATAACTGGTTCTAATTTCAGTAGCTGATGAGTTCTTTTACTTCAAAGGTTTGCCCATAATTTTACAGTAATTTACATACTGGGAAAACTGCAATATCCAAAGCGCTTGCAGCAAAACTGCATATTGTTTATCAACTTTCCCCCTTTTTTTTTTTGGGGGGGGGGTTAGTATTTTGTTCTGTAAGTCCAGATAATTTATTTTCTCCTTCATGGTGTTTTTTTTACTGAGATAAACTTAAGAGTCACATTCAGCATCATCGTATGCAGAGAGCGATGAAAGGTGATGAAGATGGAGAACCGGACGGGGAGGAAGAATCCATGCAGCAGCAGATGGAGGAAGAGAAAGAACGGTAAGGAGAAATGTCTAAAATTTTCAGTTTTTTAAAGAGAATGATAGAAACTTACTTGAAATTTGACATTCAGGTCTACTCGATTGTGGTCAGGTCTCCGCTCTAAATGATAATAATTTCTTGAGGTTCTCTTGAGTACCATTTGGCCTGTCAAACCATCTTTCATTTGTGTGTGAATGTCACTTAGGGTACTTACTCAGAGTTTATCAATTTATGTGAGTGTCAGAAACACGAATGAACAGAAACACAATGAATTCATTAGAATTACAGAGGAATATTCTACAATTTCTTTGGCAGTTATAAAGAAATTTTTACCGACCTGAGGAATATGAAGACTGAAATAGAGCATCACCAACATTTGCTGGAGAAATCCCGACTTCAGATGCAGAAAGATTTTGAGATCTGGTGGGCAGAGCAATCTGCCATGCTTCAGGTAAGTCCATAATCCCTGTCAGGTTAGAGTCCAAGAATAGCAGATATCCTAAAGAGAAAACAACCCCATCCATAATTATTGGTCTTTTCGATAGAGATACATGTCGTGAAACAACACCCACAAACAATGAAGAAAAATCAAATTCCATTTAGGAGATATTGCAGTTTTAGTATTTACTTATTTCCTTCACCAACAAGACTAAAGACTTGAGCAAGTCTAAATATGATGTCATCGAGCCACATATCCTGGAATGCTTCTTTTAATGGTTTACTGTATTTATTGTTGAGTGTTTATTTCCTGTACAAAGATGGGTTCTTGCAAATGTCACGCTGAGTAAGTAATATTGAAGTTATCAACATGACTTCTTACTGACATGAGTTTCCACTTTAAAATACGAAAAACAAAAAATGCAAACAAAGGTGAAAGTGAAAGGTTTCACCTCATTGTATCATTATGATATCACTGATTCAGAAATGGTAGACCACCCCCCTCTCCCCCCTCCCCAACACACAAAGAAACTACATTTAAATCTCAATATCTCCCAAAAGCAAGACTTCCTGTAGATCTTTGGGATAGTGGCTCTTCTCAAAGATCTCCATCATAAATAAAATGAGGGTTTTCTAGCTTCCTCTTTAAGCATTAGCAGAGAGGATCACATTTGGTGATGCATTGAACCACTTTTCCAAACAACTTGTAGAGAGTGCAGGTTGCATCCTAAGATCCTTTCCTTGTTAGGGGGGAGGGGGGAAGTGGGGGGGCAGAAACTACTCTCTATTACAAGGAAGGCAAATCAGTCAAAGCACAACAGTATGAAGTTATGATACATGGGTAGCATTTCTACACAGTACTGAAAACAGTTATTTTTTTATTTTATGAGATTGGCCAAAGTTGAACTTCACTCACAGAATTGTCAGGATCTGATGTAATTTATTCTGCAGTACTTAATTTAAGTCTTTATATGGAGATCCTATGCAGTCTTCAGATGGATTTACAGTTGAAATAGTAACTGGTGTTTACTTCTGCACTGTTTTCCGCTAATTCTTTTGACCACAACACTGCACTACATTGACCTTAACCCTGACAAAAGATTTTCACTGCTTTGTTCGTGATTATAGAAAGTAATTGGAAAAGATTTTGGATAATTTATAAGCAGGATGGAGAAAAAACTATTATATGACTTAACTACAAATTGTGCTTCATTTTTTTAACAGGGATATTGGGATACCTAGCATAATGAATATTTGTTGCACTTGTTTAACTTTAAATAAAACTGCAGTGAACTATTTATGGTAACTCATGATTTTATTATTACTTCTGCAGCCAGACACCAATAGAACAATACCCTCCAGACCCCCTTCACACCCTGGGAAGGCATGGAAGACTCCTCCTGTATCTCCAGAGAAACATCTTCTGGAGAGCATTCATACTTCCAATGAATATTCACAAAGAACTCATGAATATGTAGATCAGGAATCAGCTAGGTCTTCTAAGCCCAGGCAACACAGAGCACATTCTGCAAGGACAAGAAATGCACTTGTTGATGCCCTGAATTCAAATATCGGAGAGGATCACTCCAGGCCTCCGAAAGTGCCCCCTCTGGGACTATCAGCCTTGAATCATAGTCAGAGAGATGAGAGTTATAGGAAACCTGATGGAGATCCTGCACATAGCAGCAATATTGAAAAGACAAGGTAAACTGAGCTGTGTGAATATATATCCATTATATATACGTGTCAAAAACATTTTCGTTTGCTTTTACAAGTTTTATGTGAAATTCATATCAAACTTCTATATAAGATAAAAGTTATATGTCATAACATTTCAGATATGATATCACTTTTTTTAATCTAATCATCTTGGTTGTCTCCTTAGCTTATTTCACTTTCAACCAGACTCGCTCAACTTGGGGAAAGTTTTCTGTGATTTTTTTATTTATCATGTTGTTCACTTTCTGCAAAATATTAAAATGTCACTTGTTATTTGGGTAAAGATCAACTACGTTCTATTTATTTTTCTTTCGTTGTACTTTTTCTTTATTCTTATTTCTTTTCTATTCCTCTTGTTGTATTGCTTTTCTTCCAATTCTGTAATAGGAGAGCTTCATGTAAAAGCGTCTAGCATCTTCAGAACTCATCCACTGCTTTGTATTGATACTTGTTCTATCCTTGTTGTTTTACACAAGTGAAAATAAATAATTGAACTGGCAAAAATGTTGCATTTATCCAGTTTATTGCTAAGTAATTAATTACAATAGATAGTTTAGCCTTGATTGTATAGTATGGAAACACAATACATAGCTAATTAATTAATTACAATAGACTAGCTCAGCCTTGATTGTGTAGTATGGAAACACAATACATAGCTCAGTAATTCATTACAATACACTAGCTCAGCCTTGATTGTGTAGTATGGAAACACAGTACATAGCTAAGTAATTCATTACAATATACTAGCTCAGCCTTGATCGTGTAGTATGGAAACACAAAACATAGCTAAGTAATTCATTACAATATACTAGCTCAGCCTTGATTGTGTAGTATGGAAACACAGTACATAGCTAAGTAATTCATTATAATAGTCAGTTCAGCCTTGATTGTGTAATATGGAAACACAATACATAGCTCAGTAATTAATTACAATACACTAGCTCAGCCTTGATTGTGTAGTATGGAAACATGTTTAGGTGTAGCCTTTGATGTTCATGCAAGGAGCAATAGACTTGATCAATATTTTAAACATTATCTCATTAATGCAACATCTTTAGACACTAGCCTTCATTTAAGGCTAATTAGGTGGCGAGATTATGCTGCAAGTAGAAGCAGATACTTTACGCACACTTTAAGGAAGCATAGCTAGAAATGTGTAATCAAAGATTTCAAAGCCATTCATGAGTACTTTGTAAGAACAAAACTAAGGTTTTATCATTGTGTATGTACATCTTAATGGAATGATTATTTATGGTTAGAAAGAGACAGATTGTGATTAAAACACAGATTGTGATTAAAACACAGATTGTGATTAAAACAGCTAAAGGTACGGTTTCAATGGTACATATTCGTCTGCTTGACTACTGCTTTAAATTTTGTTGTTCTAATAATGCAGCTATTTTCGTTTTTGCACTTTAGATCATTTCCTAAGTCAGAGAATCATTCTAGTATACCTCTGACAGGAGATAAACGAGCAGATGCTGATATCATGGCTTTTATCAAAGCAAGACAAAATCTACTTCAAAGAAAAGGTTAGAAGGAATTTACTCTTTTTTTTTCCCTTTTTTTTTTTCTTTTTGAAGCAATCCCCACCCTACCTCAATGGAGAGAAAAAGTTGTTAATTTTAAATAGGTAATGTATGAAAAAATGTACATTGTACTGAATTAAGGTTTTATTAAAATGATAACAGCTTATTATTAGGTTGTTTATTGATATTATTAGTTGTTTTAATTCTGTAAATCTTCAATTTGTAATACCTACTTTACTTTTAATGGTTTTTTAGTGGGGGTTTTTTATCATTTAAATTCAATTCATATCTTTATACATTTAGTTTGTTTTTGTTTACAGATTCAGTTCCTAGGTGACATTTAACCATCGGGTGATGATTGACAATAACCAAAGTTGACATCGTTAGGGGACACTTGTCTTGAGGACTCTCACTTGAAAAGGCTTGAAGATTACTGGAGTACATCTCATGATGAACAACAGCAAACAAAGAGTGTTCTCTGACCAGCTTTGTCATCCCTTCTAGATGCAAAGGTACAGAATGGAGCTCTGTGGGTACAGCATGCTTCAAATCAGTCATCTTGGGGTTTAAATAACAAAAATTGAACTAGTGGTGGAAACACTTTAGTTTGCCTCTTACCTGTGAGTTGTTCTTAATTTGGTTTGGTGATACTGTGAGTGTAGAGTTACCTACATATTAAGAGTTACCTTTGGTTTGGACTAGTTACCATTGCATGATTGTTAATGTGCTTGGTGGTACTGTGAGTGTAGAGTTACCTATAGCTAAAGATTGGGTATGGAACATATACTAGTGAGTTTATGTTCATTTGGTTTGGTGATACTGTGGGTGTGGAGCCCCCTTGAGACTGGACCAGTGAAGGCCTTGCAACTGGCAATCATATTGGAATGTGCACAATAATCTAATCATATGGTTTTAGTGTGAGATCATATGTTGTATTGATTTAGTTGGAGAAGGGGATTGATGGGCCCTAACATCCTAGCTGTGATTCTCTGAGGTTGAGTGTCCAGTTTATTGAATAACCTTGAATCTGGGAATGGTGCTGAAAACATCAGATGGGAATTGTTGCACCAGCATCACTTGTTATGTTTTAGGTGAATAGTTAGTTTGGCTTCCATTTTCCTCTGTAAAAATGTTAGAAATAGGGCGGAGCAGTTTGAATTATTACCAGCAGCATATTGCCCTCCTTGGTAGCTATTTCATGGTGCTCATAGTCTGTGTTTAAGATTTCTGTATTTTAATGAAAATATGGGTGAAAGCCACATCATTTTATTTCTACAAATTTTACTTCAAATATTTGTGATTTACCTTGAAGTGCATGAGGAGGGGTGGGCGGCTGTGAGGATGGGGAAGGGGGGAAGGATACGTGTATTGAATTGGCCACAATCTATATGGGATGGTCTTGATTTGAAATTATAAATGCTGAATCACTTTATTCACATCTACTCAACTTTTTTAGTTCAAATCCTGCCTGTTACCAAACCATAAATAATTGCAAATGATGCTCATTTTCATCCAAATATTTGTATTCACTATTCAGAGCTACAGATATATAAACTTGCAGTAAGTATTGAAAAATACTGCAAACATTTTATGATGATGACTGTTTTCTTAATGTTTCTCACACACTAAGCACCACATGAAGGCCATGGTGATATTCTTCATAATCAAACTAAGAAGTATTACAGATTATTTAATGAGATTATTTCATTTCATATTGCCTTGACTGTTTCGGTTAGCATTTTGCTTGTTTAACCATTCACCTTGAAATCATGTTTCTAAGAAGCAAAATAAAATATGAGTAATTTAAATTGCTTGCCTCACTTCTTTTATTCTTGTGATGGTATGTGAAAAGAAGCAGAGTCAAGAATTAGAATTCGCAGAGTCATAATTTATCAGTGTTGTGAGGAGTCGTGACTCCAGTCACTAGATTTAGAATGTGACTCAAACTTATTTGGCGAAGTTTCTCCCGTAGTGTTAATACCACTGAAGTCATGCAGTGGTTGAGGCATGAAAATCACTGGATATGGCTGGAATCAGCTGTAACATGAACTCTGCCATTAAATCATGCAGTTTTCTCGTCAGTGACTGGCTTGGATGTTCTGGGAAGGGTTCATATGGTGGAAGGGTTGTTTTGGGTGAGAGAGGAATGGGGGGGGAGGGGGGAGGGGGGGTTGGAGCACCTCAAAGTTGTTGGAATCTCCCTAATGTAGCTCAGGAATGTTGACCAGAAAGTGTTCCTAATGGTCTCATAAATAACTATCATAAATCAATATTGCAGATGCTGCAGAAAATTAGTGAAGAAATAAATCACACAAAATACTGTAATTACTTGTAAGATTTCACTTTTCTGCCCGAGCCATGAAATGATTTTGATCTAAAAGGTTGATATGTCAACCACTTGTTACTCTTAAATTGGGGAATTGCTAATCATTAATGGTTTATTTACTCTAAAACTGTAGCAGATTTTACCCCATCATTTCATTTGTTCCTAAAGCTATAGTTTGGTAGATTAAAAGTTCCAGATTATGTTTCCAGGATACCAAATATTTTCTTTCATTGTTGAGTTTGTTAATGACCACCAAGTTGTGACAAATTTAATGCCAAACTATTACAGTGGCTCAGTTTGATGTTACAGAAGACCAGGAGAGAGAGATTGTTATGAAAGAGACGGATTTGTCACTATCGATTAGAACGCTCAATGCAAGTAATACAGTATCTCACACAAACTCACAGAACCCAGAATAGATGCAACAATGCAGTGGCGTAGGAAGGTACTTTTGAGTGGGGGGGCTGAAGACTGATGGCCGGCCTGGGGGAGGGGTCTAAGGGGAGGGGTGTCCCCCTCCCCTTTGGAATTTTTTTGCATTTCCAGGTGGCCTCAGATGCAATTTGGTGCAATATAGCACACTTCAACACCCACTCCATTTTGTAAAGAATTTTGCATTTTCACCTGGCCTTAGATGCAATTTGGTGCTTCAAATGAGATTTTTTTCTCATTTGGAAATGAAAAAGGGGTTTTCTGACTTGCGGAGCGGGGGGGCGGAACGATACTTCCGCTCCCCCCATATTTTTCACTGGGGGCTGGCGCCCCCCCAGCCCCCCCGGTTCCTACGCCCTTGCAACAATGCCTATTATGATCATCAAAGTTTGTTATCAAGTTGAGCCCTGATTTGAAAGCTATTGTCAACATTTTTTATGTACCCATTAAATGTTCAAGTTGTTTGGCATGCTTTTGTATGGGTTAAAACCTGGAATCGTTGGAATGAGATAATATAATTAAATAGGATATTGTATGCACCTGAAGTGTAACAGGAATTAAACGCAGGTGCGGGGGGGGGGGGGATAAATAGTATTCCATAGCCACATGGGAGAGTATCATGTGCAAATGCGGGCATTTTTCAAGTTTTTTGTATGAGCTTTATTTCTTATATAAGGAGAGGGGTTTGCAGCTCTCTCCAGTTAAGTAGCCATTGATGCATTATAGGCTAAGGGAATAACAATGTCTCTTGATCTTTTCATATCATCTGTTACGGCTTTTTGTGGGGGGGGGGGGCAGGGGGTTGGTAGAGGCCAAAAGAAAGTGCACGTTGACATTACTTTCGAATTATGTTTTCAAGCACCCATTTCTCTTCTACTTGGGTTGCCATTTCTGTGTAATCACGAACGGAGCTATGAAATGTACATTCAACGTAAACAACATCAAATTCATAATATCTACATTGTCCTGCAACTTGAGTATTTTATTGTGATACAAGTTGAAATAATTGAAGTCGTGCCGGGATTTAGCGATGACGTCGTTCAACTTTCTCTTTGCTTGACGACGTACGTTCTTCGTGATCACTGGCCCCAGTTGCGTCGGGTACCTTCGCCTGCTTCGATCCACGTGATCTTTCAGGTCTTGCAGAAGAAGTATTGGGATCTGCGCCTGTACCTTGGTGAGCGCCATCCTTCTCACTAGATACCCATGGTATTTCAAAGTTGTTAGAGGTTGGCTTGCGTCTCCCCGTATGCCGGATATTATCCACAACCGTCGGTGCATGCGCAAGACCGTCACTGGGTTGGTCACGAGGGTTACTCTCAGCAGGTACAGCCTCATTTAAACCTTCACGAGGTACTACTTTTCTATTTCGACGCTTTTTGTGATTTTGTGAAGATGACATTTTGGAACGGTTTTTATTTGAATTTGTCTTTCTGTCTGGTTGCCTATCAGATGTGGACTCTCTAGTTCGTTCCTTTACTGGCCATTGAGGTCGACGTCTGGCCGTATGTTCTCTGTTTACTAATGATGTTTGCTGACCTTGTCTCGGCAAGATTGAAGCAGCTGGTGCATGATTTGAGGATCTAGATGGCCATCTAGGAGGTACGGAGCCAGGAACCTAAAAAAAAAAAAAGACTCGTGTATGTTTAGTAGAAAAAAAGGATCAGGAGGGACAATCAAGTCCCCATCAAGGATCCTATAGGAAAGAAAAAATATGAAAATTGTATAGCCTACTTTCTCTTCTTCTGTTCTTTATTTTAATTATTCGTGTGATTGAGCTCGTAAACATACGAACTGAAATGAATTTCCAAGTTTGTTTCATAGCTTGATTGCAACAGATGAAGAAAAATACAAATTTGCCCTCCATTTTTAATCAAGAGGTTGCTGTTAGAATTACTAAAACTCACCGCACACTGTACGACTGAACCCGACCCGACTCATCATTTCAGTATATACTTTTTGCAGGACACATTACTCCAAATTTGGTACAGACCTTACCAAATATGTCATCTTCAGAGTTGACTATAAATATGATAGTAATGCATGGATTTATTAATATTTTAATTCACCGTTCTCTTTCACTTTTTGCTATGGAACAGTAGTAACATATTTAGAGGTAAAACGGTACTGATGATTATAATGATTTTTAAATTGTGTCGCGATGTGAAAATTCGTAAGAGGGTCATCGTATCTTAACTACAAAAATCATTTATTTTACCAGTAATGTTTGACTGATGTTGGTGGGTACTAAAAGTCCACTTATAGAGCCTGAACACCTGTTATTACCGACCACGTCTGATGTTTGGTCCGACATGCAATGGAAATGAGAGAAAAGATAAGTGTATTAAACTAGAAACTACAGAAGTATTAAATCCACCTTAAAGTATTGTTTACAATAGCGCGGTACGGTAGTATAATACATTCGCATGTTGTTTCTTGTGACTCTACGTAATGTTATACACATTTGACTCTTCGTTGCCGTTTTTGAATGCCAAATTAAAACACGTTCTTCGAACGCAGTTGAAATCTACACAACCCGATAACGCCTAAAATTGCAACAAGGAATGACATATATATATATATTTCACCCATAGGCCTATATCGGAATTTTACCGTGAACTTCAACGAATGATCATGTCAGGATTTTTTTTTTTGGCGACCCTACAACGAATGAAATAACATTGTTGCGGGATAAAATAAATCACAGAGGAAAATCAAGAATATCTTCATTAGGCTGTTATCTCTCAAAGGATCATGTTTGCTTCCAGCAACGACAGGTTACCGCAAACCGCAGAACGTAGTTTATATACGAAGAACATCAGAAAGTAACAATTTTCATAGCAGCGTATGGTGGTGTACGGTAATTATGTTAACGTGTTATACATATGAAGCTGTACTGACATAATTAAGACACTGTATACAGTAACCATGTTCGTAAGTCAAATTGTAACCACTTTTCCAAACAACAAGTTTACTCTACAAAGTCGTAACGAAAAGGACCAAACTTGCCACAGTGAATATAGAAATCATCCATGTTGTATTTTAAGACACGTTCGTGTATTGTTACATCAAATTAGCGGAATTATACAGTTAACTTCAACGTATGCGCAAAGTTAGTAAAATCATTGTTTCGAAACTCCCCGAAGTGTAATTCATTCTACTATTGGGTGGGAATCTGCACATGGTCAAAACCATCATACTTACCTCGCTGGAAGTACAAGTCCATGCCAACGTCTACCGTGTGTTTCGGTGGTGATTTGGATGGATCTTGCAACCAACGAGTAAACGAATCTTGCTTCTCTGCTTCACTGATGTCGTATGAACCCTGATCGAGTCTTAGCACCGATCTGCCACGACTTAAGACATTCCCCATGAGATTATTGTCTCAATGAAGCTTCGATTTATGAAAAGGATGAATTACTTCTTCAGCCTTCATGTCTATTTCTTTTAAGTATTAGAATGTATTGATGTACTGGACGTTATCACTAGTAGGCCTACTGTGCAGATGATATGCATGTGATGAGCTTGCCAAGCGCGCAAAATTCATTCCGTGCGCGTCTCATCTTAAAATACTATTCAGTCACGTGCGCAGCTACATGAATCCAAAGATTTTGTATAGCGCGAAGATGCTAGATATATAGGCTACTTGTTTTGTTAGTTATTGAAAGCAAAGTTTAACCAGAATAAGTTACATCACCGAAGACTCTATACTTGATTTCTGAATGAAATTGAAACCGTGGTGTTCTTTTTAATTTTGTTTTTTGCCGCATAATTAGGAATATGCATAAAATATATGTTAGGGCCTACATAGTAGGCCTACGGTAGTAGTAGTAAGTTGAGTCTCGTCTATCCGACATGCTCAGTGATTAACCTCCGCCACGTATCACGATCTTGCGCAAGGTTTATTGCTTCCTCGAAATTGTTAATGTTAACGTCCTTAAATTGCGACTTTATTTTTCCAAGCAAGGTAGTCACGGACCTTCCTACTGGTTTAGCAGTATGTCTCAATGCTTCTCTTAAAGCAACCTTTGCTGGAGCGTCCTCCTGGAGTCTTGCTACATGACCGAAATATCCCAATCTTTTATGTTCGAGGATGGATGACCAAGGTGTTTGGTTGGTTTCATTGTAGAGCTCATATATGTTACATCATACCTGCAAATGAATTGATATCTTCCGGTGTGCTTCTGCGTTGCTTCCCTCCCCAATAATTTCCATGCCCTCTCCCTCCCACACATTTCAGAAATAGGTAATTACTGCCCCATCTCCCTGGAAAACTATTGGCGAAAAGCATTGGGCACACCTCAAACCAGAAGTCTAGCTATGTCCCTGATCTGGGTTATTTTATTCTTGCTCTTACTGTTCCTCTTCTGTACTACGAAGAAAGTGTTGTTAGCCATATTGGAAGCCCGACAAAGCAGTTTTACGAAAAGAACAGTCAAACTAATATCCACGCGTATACGTGCAAGTTGGCTTCATCAGTGTAAACGAACGTGCTGCAAGAAATTCTTTTGTCAAAAACGTACGTCTGCTGACGCGCGCGTGTACTGGCTGCCCGTTTTTGTGTGTGAAAAATATAGGAGTCATCAATCTAGCGCCGCGCCTATAGGCACTGTATACAAAATCGTTGACATGAATACAGCTGTTTGCATGCATGTAGCAACGGGTACAAAAAGAGGTGTGCATGCGCAGACCAAAGCTTCATCGTAGCCGATTTAGTATTTCTGCGTCCAGAATGAGGAAGGTCGTTAATCCACTGTAGGTTTTTTGCCACCTGTATTTTACCAATGCTAGTCCTGTTTTGGTGACATATTCTGCCTTACTGAAGAGATCAGTCATGGTGCTATAACCTTTGAACATAACTCTGTTAAATGAAATGGGAAACAAGAGGGCAATCCACGTTTAGCGTAGGCTAGATTTAGGCCTATGCTCCTCATTTTCACTAGGCCTGTACCTTAGAACTCGGTACAGGTATACTATGTACATTCAGTGGGGGTGGGGGGGGGGGGGGGGTGGGAGGAGCACCCTGTGCAAATCCAAAATTGATACAAAGTCGGTCAAAACTCGGAGCCGAAATTTGCGAGGATTCACACCTATGAACGTAAAAATTATAGACTAGAAATGAATACAAAAGTCGTTCTCTCTGTTTCCTCTTACGTTTGCACTTCCCAAATTAGGATCAGCTTGAAATGGATCAAAGAAACAGCGGATTGTATGCGTAGTGAAGTTGGTAACAAATGGTATGACAGGTACGTGTAGGAACGTGGGTCAGAGGTATAAGGGGAAACCCTCAATAATTTGTAAATAATAACAAATAATATATAGGCCTACTTTTGTGCCTCAAAATCACTACGAGATAAACGAAGTATCTCAAAATGCTACAGCTTCTGCATGGGTGTGTTGCCCTTTCAACCCCGGCGGCGACTTTGAAATACATTCCAGAGAAATTTAATTCCTTCTATTAACATGTATTTTTGTGCTGTAGACTTCGCTACAACAAACAGGAATATCTGTAAAGGCTGCAATTGAAACCCACCCTGGACATTTCACCAAGGTTTACATTCCATTTTTAGAGAGACATTAATTGCTCTTTCTAACATGTGTTTTGGGGCTTCAAAATTGCTACGACAGAACAAAAAATATGTTCACACGCTTTAGCATCCGCCCGAAGTTTCGCTCATGCCCCCCCCATCCCCACTAGTCTAGGGCTAAGGGGCTCTTTCTGACACGTACTTCCTTTAAACAAAAACCTGAGAATAAGAACCGTGTTTGCAAATGATGATACTTCCTAGGGTTTCGCAGAACCCCCTCTCTCTCTCCCCGTATACACTCCCAGTCGAAGAGTGTACAACAATCAGAAATTCCCTCTTACGCCTTCGAGTATATATTGTAGCCGTAGTTATAAACCAGTTGCTGCTCGTGTTGCTTTATTTCGAAACCGTCCTCGGACAGTCACCGTCGTCGGTTTCAGAAAAGCTAGAGGAGACAAAGGTCATGCTGCGTTCTTTATTTATTGGTACAGTTCAATATGAGCCCTTCACCGTATATGAAATGCAACTTTTACTAAATGTGTGCTACCAATATGCATAAACTTGCTTAGCCTGTTATCTGTTGCGCTTTCACTTCTAGAACTAAAATAACCCTGTATATTTGAGTTTATTATGGATGTGTGCCGAGAGATTGGCTTCGGTCAGCTTGCGAGTCTATAAGCCTCAATGGCTTCTTTCGCGAGTTCCTGCTTGCGGGAAGATCACATATACATACATACATACATACAAGTGAACCCAGTTGAGGCTCACTTTGTCACTCTTTTTTTCTCAAAAATCCATCGTGTAATTTACCTAACCATCGATCTCTGGTATTGCATGTTAAATGTTAATTCGTCTTTAGGTAAGAAAGAAAAAAAAGAACATTGAATTTCACTGAAATATCAATTATGAAGTAAACAATTAAGTTGTCGGGATGGTTTTGTACGCTGTTAAAGCCATCAGTGTTCATTACTGGGTACACACGGCGCAAGGTAAGTCTTGGCCATCAGCGTAAGGAGCACACGGGAGACCTCCACCGCTTGCACTACATTTAACGTGTACTGGAACAATTGTCGACTCTTCATTGTTCGCTCCGCTACGATGAATTCCCTCTGCGTGGTCATCGACGCAAATGAATTCAGATTTGTGAGCAGTATAGAGAGATGACATCATGAATCCCCGATACTCAAGAGTCCACCCTACAAATCAATACGAAAATATCATGTAAGAAAATGCAGTCAACATTTGTCGGCATGTCTTTGACCTCTCATATTTGGTGCTGAAGGTGTTCAAGGCACAAGTCGTTATCACGATACATGTTATCACGGTATAAATTTGGAGAATATTGGTCGAGTGTTGACGAATTTTCACATTTTTAAGCGTTCCATATAATACACTTGATCTCAGTTACCACAGTCAGTTTTCTTAAGACAAAATAATATTCCCCCTTGAAGTTATAGGCCTACATCAAAAATCACGTTTTACTTTAATTATAACTTTGTGCATTGATTTTACGTTCTAATGGTCTGCAATACCATGGAGGTAAAAACAGACCTCCATGGCAATACACACGCTACCTACAGATGACACCTTCCCAGAAGGAGAATATTGGACAGGTAAACATTTATCGTTGACCTCAGTTTAAATGTTGGTCCTTGGAGTTATGGAAGAACAGTTACAGTTTACCTAAGTAGACCTAGTATGACCGTTCAATTTGAAGACTTAGGAGACACAAGTTCATATAATGAGGTAAGCTCTTTATACCTTCTACCTTGTGTGGAGAAAATCTGCTAAGTCGTTTGGGTTATTTTAACACAAATGTGCAGATTTAAGAGATACATAATTTATATACCCAAGCACACCCCTCAACGTGTCACCCTCGTTCAACTAACCAAGAATCCCCCCCCCCCCTTCCCTCCGCCTAAACTCATTACTCATGGACATTAACTTTACCATGGCACCTTTTGCTATGACAACTGTCATCATAGATCATGACCATGTATACGAATATTTCATAAAAGAAGGTACGAGTAACAACAGCAAGGACACGAGCAACATAATGAACCAGAACATGAGCTAGGGAAAGAATTTGCTTGTGTCGCATTTCTTCTCCATGACCTTATTCTATGTTTGTGTGTTGTTCATGACACGAGCAAGAGCATCCATCAACAAAGGTGGACAGATAACAGCAAAGATTTAAGCAAAAGCTAGCTAATGGGTCAGAGGATGAGATTCTTGTAACCGCAAAGAGCAATGAGGGTGAAAAGCAAGAAATCAACCTGGGGCAAAGACATATATACAAAGAACGAGGGCATGAGCAATAACAATGTGTGCAAGATGAAGAATATAGACTGGAGCAGGATCACGGTCAATAAAAAAGGAAATGGTCAATAAAAAGGGCATGGTCAATAACAAGGACCTGGCCAATAATAAGTAGGCTACATGGTCAATAACAAGTAGGCTACAAGATCAATAACAACTAGGCTACATGGTCAATATCAAGTAGGCTATATGGTCAATAACAAGTACCTGGTCAATAACATGGGTATGGTCAATAGCATGTACTAAGCCAATAACAAGTACATGAGCAAGGAATCGGGTGACAACATAGACACGAGCTGGGACATGCGGACATGCATTGAAACAACAAGAGTAAAACATGTACAAGTTTAAGGAAATAATAAGCACAACGGCAATTGAAACTACAAAAGGGAAAGGGGTAAGTAATCCGACACATGCCTTCCTATCAAAATCATGTGCAATAATCCTCGTAATGAAGTCAAACCATGTATGGGATATAATCCAACATCATAGGGGTCTTTTCTGGAAGGTAGCCGAAACTGGTCACTGAACTAATCCGCTATGCCAAAATCCATATAATAGACACTTATTGTGACCATCGCTGGCTTCTAAATATACTTCACAAAAACAATGGTAAAGACTGAGAATGGTGGAGGGGGAGCACCCACCTTCGCCAAAGCACTCAACAGATCCCGGAATCATCACAACAGTCTGTCGTCCGGTTGCCTGACAAACGGCACATGGAGCTTCGGAGTTCAGAATGTTCGGACTGCTCGGAAGAACTTCATTGTATTCCGTTCCATAAATAGGTGCATTAATGATAACAGGGCGTGCAGAGGGGCTTGGCCATCCGCGGGGTTCAAAGTCCGAGCCGCGGCGTTGAGGCTTAGGTTTTGGGCTCAATATGGGATGCATCGGCAAACAGAGAAAATTACTGCCAGATCCTTTGTGATTGTAATGGCTTGAAGCCATTACACCTGTAAGAAGAAACGTTATACATTTATTCATTAGAAAATTAGAAGTAATAAAGTCTTGTTTCCACAGATAGCTAAAAAAGAAGGGCGCACTTTATTAATATCACCAAGGATTTGTGACACCGAGGCAACTTGGTTCAATTCCCTTCCCACTTAGCCATGTAATTTTGTCGTGAAAGGAACAATATGGATTCGCCATGGTCATTTACCTGAGTAGCGGCCCAGTCATCAAGTTCTCATATATCCTCTTATATTAGTTAACATACGTTAATGATATCTGCAATATCTCATCAGTAGCTGTTGGTCTTGACGACAATTATGTATTTTCTGCAAGAAAATATGATGATGGTCTTCTTTAGTCATAATATTATTTTCTAGAGCTGTAGTTGAGTCAAGTCCGAATCCAGCCAGTACGAGTCCGAGTCCAAAACATTCCAGGATAAATCCGAGCCCAGGGCTACCTGCGTCCGGAGTATGAGTGAAGTATTATATCTCAATATCACATTTCTAATGTCCATGACTCCGCACATCTTCTCCTCTCATTACCTTATACCGAAAAAATTTAGTTGACATAGGCTTTTAACAAAAATCACATGTGAGGGATCGAGGGCGAAGGAGTGCAGTTCAAAAGTGGGTCTTTGACTCTCTTGAAAATGCATTTTTAGTGTTGTATGAGGGTATTCTGAAGGGAGTACGTTGTTATTGGCTAGAGTCCAGGGTACCGAAAAGATGGCAAAAACTTTTGTGGGTCGAAGTGCGCTGAAGAGATTTGCAAACATAAATATGTAATCAAATGTGGTCAATAGAAAAACCGAATTATTCTTGAAATTTGTTTGGAATAAGCATATATAACACTCCTTCGATGTTCACAGTTAACTGGGGGAAGGGGAGAGGCAGGGTGACACCAGAAGCATTAGCATATTCAGATATTCTTGAAAAAGTGTTTCCGAGCATCCGCTAAATCATATGATTGGAAATTAAAAAAATCGAGAGGAATAGCAGTGGTAGACTAGTCTAAACCTTTTCGTTTTCTGGTTTAAAATTAAATGCAGAGCTCCCAACTGACCCGCAATTCGCGGGAATTAGACCCGCATTCTAACACCCAAACCCGCTGACCCGCACAAGCGTCCGAAAAAACCGCATTGTAATTGTCAAGTATACATAAAAAAATTGCATCAAATTTTGACTTAGCAACCATCATTTCTTTAGCATTTAGCATAATAGAGTATAAAACCTCCTTTACAGCATCATTTAAACGTCAAATTAGCCTATATTTCTTTTCATTGGGGCGAGCAGCGAACATTTTCATGCCACGGGAAAGAATGAATTATCCTCTACTATTCAATTTATTGATGTTACACACAAAAAAATGCATATTTCTCAGAAAATTTTGGGTGACAAAAGCCTTTCTAAGTGCCACCATTTTACATGTAGGCATCACCAGGATTCCAAAAAAATTCAAAAGGGGAGGGGGACACCCCCTCCCCTTATACCCCTCCCCCAGGACGGCGATTCGTGGCATGGACCAGCATTTGCCTTCTCAAGAGTTGGGAGCTATGTAAATGTATGAGCATGAGGATTTACAGTTTAACACCATTTTGCAGTTACAGGCTGGTTGTAAGAATTTTATAACCTATGAGAAATAAAATTTCTTGAGAAAGATGATCCCAACTTTGTTTTATAAATATTTTAGAAAATTACACCTGGGAAACATTTTTTTTAGAAGTAAATTAACATCACCATTGTACACTTTTGTCGCACCAAATTGCATCTGAGGGCATTCAGCAATAGAAAATTTTCCAAAGGGGAGGGGGCACCCCCTCCCCTTAGACCCCTCCCCCATATCACTCTAATGCCACTTTGGCCCCTCCCAAACAAAGGCCCTGGATCCGCTAGTGGTATGTAGTACCACTTTCTGAAGATGAATGGGAGGGGTGTGAGGGATATGAATATTGCCGTTGAAAACTCGTAACAACATTCCTCGCCAGTACGTGCATTTACATGCATACACTTGGACGAATATGGTCTTCAAGGTGTATGTGTGGGAATATGAGTTGGGATCGGATGGGTTAAATAAAACTACCAGAAAGTTTAAACACATTCAAAGGGGATGTCTTACCATCATAAATTTTCCTATCATTGGTAGGACAAGTTGTTCTGCCCCATCTGATGTACGTCGCACCCGGTAATGAACCATCATGGGTTGGAGGTGATGAGGATGGAGATTGTGGGTTAGGAGGCGGACCATCAACTGGATCTATATGAAAATAACCGCAAGGTATTATTTAGTGGCCACGTAGACTAAAATAAAGAGTGCATACCTTGTGTAATATGATAAACAAGTGATAGATATCACCTAATATATACATGTCACGGTACATAAAGAGCCTATGGTTCGTTTTCAATTGACCTACCCCCCCCCCCCCCCCGAGTTCTTCCCCTCTCACAGCGCCAGGACTTTTCTTTTATACAAATTGAACTACATATACTTAAGTAAGACAATGGCATCATAACTATAACATGGAGCTTTTATAACAGAATGTGAGCGATGGATCTGGATGTTCATAGTGTTATGATAATAATTATCTTCCATGTTCCCCGATGACGAAAAGAACTTAACAGTTGTTTTGTGATTAGGCAATTTACGGGACGTTTGACTACTGTGAGGCAATACAGATTATTCCATCAGAATATTTCTGTCCCGGGATATTCTAATTTAGTGTTAAACTTCTGAGCGAGATCATATATATGCAACCAGGGAGGAACAACTTACTGGAATGTTGTCATTGGATGTCTCAATACTTAGAATGGAAGTACCGTACAACACTTAGGCAAAACCTGAGCAACACTCAGGGTGTGCATAGCGTTTATTTACGAGACATTTTACACCAGAACAGAATATCCCTAAAACAAGGCAGATCAAAGCTAGGACAGAATCTCATTCAGAGAATTTCCTCTAGTTTAGAGCATTCTTCGAATGAAACTGCGCAGAATATATAAAACATGTTCCCTGGTATACTGGCTAAAATTAAAATCGATATATAGACCATTAAATGTATTAGTATAGAGGAGCAGCTTGCGGTTCCACATTTCTCGTCACCTGAACTACTGTCAGTTGCAAACGGTATATGTGAAAGGTTCATTCTTAGTAATGCCAGTACACAAAGGATCAAATAAGTAACAAAAATCTGTACTTACTAAAAAGGATGGCATCACGACCGTCCCGTCCCGGCATTCCTTGAAACCCTTGGGGCCCTGGAGGTCCTGGGTCACCTGGTGGACACATTACGCATTGACCGAGAAAATAAGATGCCTGCAGGTTAGCTGGTATGAAAGTTGAACCTGCGAAAAGCAAAATTATTTTTTGTAAGTTCTTTTGCTTTGGGGTCAATTGGTGGATGTGTGCGTCTGTGTTTTGTTGCGTATTTGTGGGATTATTTGTGTTGGAGCGGGTGGGGGCAGGCTAATTTTAGTGTTATCTTATAATTCAAAACATCATTCATAAATATATATATATATATATTTATAGTATAGAATACAGTGTACAGCTAGAGTTTCGTTTCAAAATGCGACTTCTTTTTGTAATCCCTGGTCAAAATGCCCCAGTATATACCACACATACAACAAGTAGGCTTTCAACATCATGCGCTTCCGCAGTGTAGCCCATGAGTGGCATTCACCTTTGGTTATGATACAGTACAAGTACTTAAAGGGTGTGAATACTCGCGCACAAAGAAACGTCTCATGCCGGTAATCTGACTTAGTTTCGAATGGGGTGTAACAGAAGTGTTAGACACCACCATCGATCCCAGAAAATACACACACAGCTTGCTACCGTCGGTAATTAGACACTAGTGTACAGTCAATGCATACAGCTACGGTCAATACCCACAATACAGTGTACATAGCAGCGTGGACATCTCAGGTCTAGATAAAATAAACAAGGTATCAGGTTTCATTACTGTCTGCATTTTGTAGAGACAAGAAGAAAACGTATTTGCAAGCAACGGAAAGTTAACTTTTTCAATGCGCGGCAAGCGGTTTGGGGCGAGTCTTCAATGCCTTTAAATGATACCTTTATATATAAACTAGGTTACCAACATGCATAGAGTAGCCTACGGGTACAAATCCATGAAGGTGAGTACAACTACATGGCAACCGTGTTGTGATGTGAGGATGAATACGGAGTCATTCCAAGTCAGATAGGTACTTACCACCATTTGAAGGCAGACTGACATCGGATTCGGGTGATGCAATGGGTCCATTAGGCTGAAAAGGACAAGAGCATTAAACTGGGGAAATTTAAAAAAAACTGTGGAAAAAAGTATATACAGCATACAACGATTTTATTCTGACGATAATTAATTCTGGTGGCTGAGGTTGATGACTAAACAAATCCTGGGAATTTAATGAATCTGATAAAGACATTTTTTTCTTAAAATTTTGTGATTTTGTCTAACTGTTTGTGACAAAAGCTTGTTCTAATTCTTTTTAATATAATGTTTAAGTCACTTTGTCATAGAGGAAAGTAATACATTTCTCAAGATAAACAATTGCATTTTGATGAAATTTACAACTAAGTATACTTTCCATATGTATCACATATGAAGGATAAATCCATAAGAACATGACAATACCAAAGTAAAGCTATTGAAGAACACCAACATGTCATGATGACATAACAGGCCTCCTATACCTTTAGCAATTAAAACTGTAAAGGTGAGTACCCGTTGATCAGTTAAAACTGATGTGTATTATCATTTCTTAACATATGTTACATTTATAACCATTTGTTACTGAGGACTTACAAGCAGAAAATACTAAAACACAATCCTATGCATAATGATTGACTGGACTCACTAGGCTACACTTAAGGTTTCGCACATAATTTCGTCCACCTTTTAACAGAAAGTGGATGACACTTTACTGCTCAACGCTTAAAATCTGCAATTTGAACCACCTTTACAAGGTATACTTACTAGTCAAACATACGGACAGTTGTTTAGACTCCTAACCAGTCGTTAGTTGAATCAGCCTTTGAATAATGAATTCCTCTGTTAGTAATTTTTTTTTACAGTAGCATCTACTGACAGGTCTAATATGTGTATACGGTGTTATAACACACTTCATTTTATACTGATTAACGGTTGTCTCTTATTCACAGTAGTTTTTTGTTGTCTTGAGTATTAGATATAAAATTATGAATTTTTTAATTAAAATTATACGACTATTCTTCAGATTTTATTAATTATCTCAGAGGGTTGGCTATTTTAGACAATTATAGGCCTACCTTCTTCTCTTTTAAAAAAAATTGTATCGAAAATTTGATGTTTATCTCAAGCGTTTTACTATTTCATCCAAATATCAATTATTTAAATCACAATTGTACTTGTTTTTCTGAACATTTTCGACCATTGTTTATCAAGCTTTATCTAATATACACTATAATGTATGAAAATCTGTATCAAAAGTTGCCCTATGATATCACAAATTATCGACTTTTCCTGTTATTTCGATATTTTGATGATGACATTCTGTTGTGTTTGATCTCAAAATTGTGACTTGTATATTAAAATATTTTTAAAAATTGACTTTTGATTCGTCTTTGTAATAAAATTGTAACTTTTTGATGAAGAATAATTAACTGTCGAACGCTACATGAGCGGATATTCGGGCCTACACAGTTTTTATATTAACAAAATAACATCAAGATTACGGATTTCAGAAGGATTATAGCACTAACGCCACCAATCGCACATCACAGGAAAGCAAACAGCAGCCTCACTACCAAAATTCGAAGTGAAATTTAAACAAGTCAAAACAAAATTAGATTGAATGTAATCAGTCAACACAACGGGTGGGATAATTTTCAGAAAATTAAGAAAATCGATCAACATAGTAGGAAACTTAAAGTTTGGGAAAAGTTGAGGATAGTTCCCACTTCAAATCAATATTTTGCTTTACTATAATAATCTTGGTCATCCTTTATCGTGTTTTTGATGTATAGTAGTCTATTAACCATCCTGGTTTGGGAGAAAGTACTTTTCTTTATTACTTTTGTCTCTCAGCTTAATTTATACTGTCTACATTTTTATGATATGCGACTTAATAGTTCGGAAACTATTACAGCATAATCTAACATTTTCGAAGTCGTTTGAAAAAAATGGTGCGAAAACCACACACTATACTAACTATAAAGAGGAGGAAATAGGAGACGTCACGTCCATCTACACGGTATTAGTGTAATTAATAGAGAATCTTCAACCAAACGAATGCCCATCTAATTAAAGTAATACATTTTGCCACGGGCGCAGATCCTGGTGGGGACAGCGGGACGCGTCCCCACCAATTTGTCTTGATCAAACGCTGCATTTCAAATTCCCCTGTATTGAACTTTGGTCCAGTTTGATCCAGCATTGTGCAAATGACATGGAGCAGTTCTCGTTTTATTATATTTACCCACAGTTGTTAAATATTGGACGGAAATCGCATTTGCGGCAGTCTATAATTATTTTCTATGAGAGGACCCCAGACCCATCGTATACAAAAGTCTATACTTGGATTATTTGTCCCCTGATTTTTTTCTGCAGACGCCCATGTATTTCCCCAAACAAAATTTCTAAGCCATGAGATCTAAAATTTAAGGAGGTTTGGGAGCATCATTGGGTCTGGGAAGTGTTATTTCCGGCGATCTGGGAGGTATATTTGCCAAAAAAATTCTTGTGCACTACGCGCGAACCCATGGTCGCGCTCCGCTTAGAAAGTACGGTATTGGAGAACAGACACGCGTCCCACCATTATCCAAGACTGATCTGCGCCATGCATTTTGCAAACTATGCTTGAATAACATTGATGAGAGAAGGAATTACGTTCTTAAAATCCAAAAGAAACTGATGAGTTTCCGAACAAAAACTTGCAAGCAACAGCTACGGGTAGTGAATTAGGACGTTAATTTCTATGACCCAAGAAGGACCTATCCACCAAGTTTAACGTACGCATAATTAATCAGTTTCGTTACAGACGTACCGGTAATTTTAAAAACAAAATTCACTTATAGGAAATAAGCCATTCCCTCACCCGAAATGTGGTCTAATTCACTCCAAAGATATATATAATCAGCTTCTTAATAACAGTATATTCTAAACGATCATATTTCTTAATTCAGCCTCTAACTAAAGCAGTAAGGGGAAATATTCAAACCCCGTGCATTATTGACCAGTAAGATTAAGTTATTATTAATTCGGTCTTTTAGAAGCATTTCACCATTCAGGTACCCCTGCCTCCCCCACCCCCCCCCCCTCCTCCATTAAAATACAATTTCCAAGTTGACAGCCAAATATAGTTAACATTCGTTCTTTATACAGAGGGTATGAATGATATACAGCAGCCTATATTGACAATAATTATTATGCATATAACATTATATCCGTATCCACAGAAATCTTTACAAAGTCAGCTTCGTTGGTTCTTGAACAGACTTTTATGATATGAACAGTGTGAAGGCGGTTTACAGGGCCCGTGTCCCCGTTCTCTGTCATCAACTTCTGTATAGTAAAAACAAAATGCACTTCTTCCACTTACCTGCTGTGAATCTTCTTCTTGCTTTCTGTCTTCTTTTATAGGATCCGTTAGAAGACACTCGGTTACCACAAACGGAATGAAGATAAAAATCGTGTGAATCGGTGACAGCAACATTGTACGTTTGTCAAAATTACACTTTAGAAGTTGAGACTGGACTATAGCTTATTTCCTTCTTCGTTTGTCTGTTGGTAGTCTGGAATGCATTAAGCATTTTGCCTTTCACATCTTGTATTTGTAAGCCTTCAAGTTTCTAGTCAAAGTAAAGAATATTAATAAGATTCCCAGAAATACGTCTGGTTTTTTTTTTCAAACTAAATTTACAATGTTTAGTGAGATTTAAAAAAAAATATGTAGAGTTATCTGTTTAGTTAACCATAAGATACATGTAATTATACATGTTAATTCATGATAATTGCTTATGGCACAACTCGCACAAGACATCTGTTATAGCCTACTTCTTGATCAAATAATGAAATTAATTCTTATTAATTATGTGTCTATTCAAACAGTTTTGTAATATAACTACTGTTGTTTAAATTAATTCATAAACGTTCATTATAACATAATTGATTTAATAAATCAAATAAAGGTTACAAACTATGTGATATATATGTAATTTACATATTGGCTGATTATAACTATTCGAAGAAACCATCTGTTGCGATCCCTTCATGTTTACTCTTATTCATAATTTAAATACATTTATAAATATATATATATATATATATATATATACATACATACATACATTACATACACGCATACATACATATATATATATATAAATATATATATAAATATAAATATTCATATATATTTTTCCCCACAAAAAGTGGCCTCCTCTAAAAACAATAGGCTTTTCTACTTAATGTCTTACTCCTACACACGAAATGTGAGATTGGTCCTAGCTTCCCATCTTGAATTATTGTGTTTACAAGCAAGGCGTCACACACACACATGCATGACTACATATAGTTACGATTATCATCGAAACCAAAAACTTGGTTGCGCCCTCCAGCGCGTATAACTACACCAATGTAGCCGGGCGGCCACCCTGGGCCCGTTGACAAGTACAGAAATTATAGGGAAAAAAGGGGGAAAAAATCTCTCCCGGATGGATATATTCAAAAGAAATCCTTTCCTCAGAAGGAAACACCAGGAAATCCCATGAGTGCTATCGTATATCCGGGTATCTGGAGGTGCCAGATTAAAAAAATAATCACACCCCAGCCCGGACCATTTATATTGTATTGATGCACCGCTCCTTTCTGCGATACCGCCCAGACCCAGACACCGGCCAAATTGTGAACTGGTCAGCCATGCAGTTAAATTTTTGACTGTTAACCGGTTTATTAAAGAATGTTCCTGACCTGAATCAGATGATCAATATATAGTCGCTTGAAATAACAATAATAACAGGTCAACAGCAGCCCTAAATTATACGAATAAGCCTATAACAATAATTACTTGAATTTCTAATCTAGTCTTCAAATAATCGTGCCTTATACGTAAAAGTTTGGTATGTTTTTCTTTAATCTTGAGCTCGCTTTTAAACATTGAGTTCCCAGTTGCAAATATTAACCCATACCCACATTTCTCCCTCCCCGCCAAACTTGTATTGTGCGTGCGAACCAAAATGTTCACTATTCATGATGCTAATACCCCACTCAATGTAATGCAAACCACTCTCAAACTAGAAGTGGTATAGCTCCGGCTTTTGTATACATTTATACGAACGGTATACTGCAGTCTCCAACGTTATATTTTCTCATGCACGCCCAGCGTCAGTGACGAGCCATTATGCATATATTAAGCGGTCAGGTTGCAAAGCGTGCACCGTGCTTGCGCTAGTATTAGCATTTCAGCGTGTCCTTGTTACAGCTTAGCTAGCTTTGTTCATGATACGAAGAAGTACAATACAAGCAACCAAGGTACAAGCAAGGTACGCCTCTTTCGTTAGCGTGGGACACTTACTCTTAATTCTTCCCCTCCGGTTTTTGTCAAAATGGGAGATGTAAGTATGAAGTATTTTACGTTCTATGGAATCAGTGTTTAATTTAGCCTGCAGATTTATCACTTTTTGCATTGATTTTAGACGGTTAGGCCAAGACTGAATCATTTGGAAATTATTGTTTCTAATGTTCGGACAACGTGGGAAACGATATGGTAGGCCACACAAGCGTTAGGCTAGATAATCATTCTTATCATTAGTGTACATGCAAGTTAACATTAGGCGTTATCGCCATTTTGAATGTAATGAAAGTTAAAAAAGAAAAATAGGAATAATTTATGTAAATGGTTTCTGTTAGAACCAACTATTGCATAAAGGACTCTGCTCTGAATAGCCTTAGGGAAAGTCAGGTTCCAGAAAAGTGACCATATCCTTTTTCATGAAATCTGTGGAGATGGATAATGTTATTTTGTTGACCAGGCTTGTCTTATTATTTATATTATAAACGGTTACTTACACTGTACTTTCAAAATCAAAGGGCGAGGTGACATTTGTAATTGCTGTTACAAAGGCCTAGATTTAGAGCGTAGCATGAGTAAGGCTAGGCCTGCTTTCAGTGGCGTAGGAAGGTACTTTTGAGTGGGGGGGCTGGACTGATGGCTGGCCTGGGTGAGGGGTCTAAGGGGAGGGGGTGTGGAATTTTTTTGCATTTCCAGGTGGCCTCAGATGCAATTTGGTGCAATATAGCACACTTCAACCCACCCACTCCATATTGTATATAATTTTGCATTTTCACCTGGCCTTAGATGCAATTTGGTGTTCCAAATGAGATTTTTTTCTCATTTGGAATGAAAAAGGGGTTTTCTGCCTTGTGAAGCGGGGGGGGGGGGCGGAATGATACTTCCGCTCCTCCATATTTTTCACTGGGGGGGCTGGCGCCCCCCAGCCCCCCGGTTCCTACGCCCTTGCCTGCTTTAGTTGTGACCAAACTGGTAAAACTAAGACTGCATTTCCCCAAGGAAAAAGGGCATAGCCTATAGGCCATCTCTGTTGTTCTTAGCTTAACCGCTATGGTTGCAAATTATAAGTTTCTTCAAACTTAAAAAAAGGTTCTCAACAAGACGAAACATTTTTAAATCTTAAAATAGTGTAAGACCTATACATAGCCGAGGCTAATTCTATGTGTTATATAAAATAGATTGATAATAATCTTAAATTAAAATGCAAAATAAAAAGAACATATTTTCTTGCTTGCAGTTAATACACCACCAAATTTAGCTTCAATTAAATAGTAACAGCTACTAGGCCTTTTACTTAAAAAGTGTTACCCTTCAGTTAAAAATTTTCATTCCAACAAACATGTAGTATCTGCCGTACCTAACAAAAACGGTATATGTAATAGCTATAGCCGTAAAGTTGTTTGGGTCTCACAGGATTTTGGATGGATTGTAAGATTGTTTCAGAAGCTGCAGAAAAAGTGTGGGCTTATCTGAAAGTCCAGTCATTGTTATATAAGTTGAAAACGATTGCCCTGTGTGCTTATCTCAGGATTGCTTGTAGATAAGGCACCATATATCTACTTATTTCAACAGTATTCCAGTGACTATATTGGGGGTGGGGGAGGGGGACGATGACTTTTGTGTTGTGACCGAAACCCCAAAATTTGGCTGGGTCGCTATACCTAAAAGGTTGTGGACGGTCAATCTAAAGTGTTGTTGCCATGAGCTTAACAATGAGTGACAGCTGCTACTATTGAAAGAGTCCTTTTTTTCTTTAACTTTCCTTTTCTGTTTGTAAGGTTATTTCCACAAACACAATATAAGTATTGAGGAAACTGGTCACTTCACCCAACAACCATTTCGTGCAACTGCCATTTCGACCAGTCTTACCATTTCGCCCAACCTTGTTGGTCATTTTGCCCAACCAGCATGGTAATTTCGCCCAACCTTGCTGGTTATTTCGACCAATATTGATTAAATATTATACTTCAATATAACGGATGGGGATCTTTCTATGGGTTTGGTCAATTTAATAAGGAATTTAATAAGGGAAATGTTAACGTTTGGGGATACAAACCGAATATTAAGGAAACTTGAAGTCATGGTTACAGTCGGTAGGATGGATCAGTGTTTTAAGGGTTAGGTTTGATAGGTTTTTATGGAGACCGATTCCCCTTTGTTTGTATAACATAAGATTAACACTATGTAGAACTAGATTAACACCTAACTGCTGTGAACAATACCCTTGATTAACACCTGGCGGACTTGATAAACGCTTGACTGAAGTCATCAAGCACTGACAAGCAGAACAATAGCTGTGGATTAATGACCCACGAACAATAGGCCTCCGATCAACTTGATATTATTCTGACTGAATGTGAGTAAAAAAAAATGGTTGGTCGAAATGACCAACAAGGTTGGGCGAAATGACCATGCTAGTTAGGCGAAATGGCAGTTGGGCCAAATGGCTGTTGGGCGAAGTGACCAGAAAGCAATAATACCATCGTCTCTGCCACGAGAGAAGCTTCTTACAGGGAATAATTGAGCATTCAAAACATTTGTACCAGTTTTGTAGTTGCTGATTTTTATCTCATGCAAATACTCAAATTACTGTGCACAAAACATTTTTGAATTTGCACATTAGTTTGCCCTTTTTGAATAGCTACAGTATGCTGGATTTTCATTCCCCGACTCTCCCAACGGAAGTCTTTCCATTCTTTCTGTACCTTGCCTCACTCTGATAGTGATGGTTTGTTTCTTTGTTATCTTTTATCAAATTGGTGTAGGTCATAGCCTAGGTCAGTAGAGGTCCAATTGAAAACCATGTAAACATGACACCCTTGGTTCAATATGTGGATCCACAAAGGTGCCAGGACCTTGTTGGTCACTTGTAGTCACCAACAATCAAAGTTATCAAAATCTATTTTGCCTGTGTTACATTAAAGTTTTTGATTTTAAATGTGATGAAGAATCACCAAGCCTGTTCACTCTCTGGTTTCTAGTGGTATTTGAGAGCTAATTGCCTCATCATTCTCTTTCAGCGTAATGAAAATGAGCAGCCGAGGAAGATTTTCCTTGGTGGACTTGGGCCTTCCACAGATGAAGAATCTCTGAAAGCATATTTTTCAAACTATGGGGAAATTGCAGATTGCTGTGTTATTAGGACCTCAGGACCAGACACACCCAAAAAGTCAAGAGGGTTTGGCTTTGTGACATTCAAAGAAGTACAATGCGTTGAAAATGTGATGGCCGACAGGGTCAAGGGCAAGTTGACCATCGACGATAAGGAAGTAGAAATCAAGCAAGCAATGTCCAGAGAGGTAAGTCCAGCACAGTATTGTGCCAAATTCACCACAAGAAGAGTGTAGCATTTAGTGTAGCAAATGATAGCAAAGAATATTAAGCATGTACAAACTGCTTTAAACTATTCTGTGAATATAATGGTAAATGGTTAGTGTGTTTGAAGCGAGCTTTCAATTTCAAGGTTAAAATACTCTTGTTCGGTGTCTCTTATCTTATTTTTAAATTTCTCTAAACAAACATATCTTTGCCCTTTATCAATTATTCTGTCTTTAAAAGAGTTCTTTAACATATATTTTTCATCAAATATATTTCGTTTTTCTTTCCTCTATGGTGACAAAGAGGACGATGTGCTATTTGAACTTACTATACTTTCAGTCCTTTCATCTTTCAACTAGCTAGAAATGTTTACCACATCTTTGGGCCATCTCTCTTTTTCAGGATGCCAATGATAACCCAAGTGTAACAGAGAAATGTTATAAAGTGTTTGTCAGTGGTGTGAAGCATCTCAAACAGGAAACGATACAGAACTATTTCTCTACATTTGGGGATGTGAAGGAAGTAATTGTGAAGAACCAGGATGGGGACCAGAGGAAAAGGCCATACGCATTCGTCATTTGTGATGACCATGAAGTTGTTGATAGGATCGTTGGTACGTATATCTTAGCTTCGGTTCCAAATTTTATCTTAGTGGTTGTACATCAGACAACCAAGGTCTTGCTTTTTAATTGTCCAACCAACAAATTTGGTTGGCCCGAAAAATATGTTGTTATTTAACAAAGGATGACCAATGTGTTCACTGTAAGAGAGATGTATAGGTTTGGTGAATGAAACACCTGCAATAGACCAGTAAATCTCTCTAGGTAATTAATAAACAATTCTGGGGATAATATGTCAATCTTAACACCAGGGTTTTGAAGCTAAAGTGAAGCCGCATTATTACAAAGGACTAAACTGAATAACCAAATAATTGAACAAATTATGATGGACTTATTTGCCAAAATTTTGGTGCATTTGCAGAGAGAGAGTGAATTGAAAATGGAATTCATATTATTTGCCAAACCTCTGTAAGTGGACCAAACTTATTGCCAAAACACATACTGAGCATCATTGAGTAGTTATGTATTAGCATTTACTTTCAAGATTGGTATCAGTATGGCTGTTTTTACTACGTGTGGCTTTAACCCAAGGTGTTTGAAGTCCAAAGCTGTTTTCAGACATCAGCAGGTTAACAGTTTATTTTTATTTTTTTCCTTCATCAGTTCGCAAAAGGATGACAATCGATGGGATAGAGGTTGAATGCAGCAAGGCTAAGCCGTCACAGAGAGACCAAAGGAGTGATGGACCAGGAGGAGGAGGAAGGAGAAACAGTAAGTAGAAGGGGATTGTACCAGGAGGAAGGAGAAACAGTAAGGAAGGGTGGGGGGGGGTTACCAGGAGGAAGGAGAAACAGTAAGTAGGGGGATGGACCAGGAGGAAGGAGAAACAGTAAGTAGGGAGGGGTGGTGGACCAGGAGGAAGGAGAAACAGTAAGTAGGGGGGAGGGGGTTGTACCAGGAGGAAGGAGAAACAGTAAGAAGGGGAATAAACCAGGAGGAAGGAGAAACAGTAAGTAGGGGGGGATGGACCAGGAGGAAGGAGAAACAGTAAGTAGGGGGGGGTGGACCAGGAGGAAGGAGAAACAGTAAGTAGGGGGAGGGGGTTGTACCAGGAGGAAGGAGAAACAGTAAGAAGGGGAATAAACCAGGAGGAAGGAGAAACAGTAAGTAGGGGGGGATGGACCAGGAGGAAGGAGAAACAGTAAGTAGGGGGGTGATGGCAAAATTAAAAGCCTAAACTGACTTAGTAAATGGTAATGAATTGCACTCTTGCTAATTCACAATTTGTCCTTTGACTCTTAGCAGCTGAGATTTGTTGCAGATTTAGCTGAATCAAAGACAGTTAATTTTCATACTGAAAGAGGTCATGAAGAGGTGTGGTTAGGGAAGACATTTTTCCAGTCAAACAAGTGCATCATATTATATTATTTTCCATAAATGACTTTTCGTTTTAGTATTCAAGATTCTTCTTTCATGTTATTTGCAGATCCTAATGGTTTTGGAGGCGGTGGAAGATTCAATGGAGGAGGAGGAGGTGGTAACTTTGGTGACCGCGGTGGCAACTATGAAGGTGGGGATGGTTATTATGGTGGTGGCGGTAAGTACTTAGGGGTGTAGGAGGAGGTGGTACCTTTGGTGACCGCAGTGGTGGCTACGAAGGTGGTGATGGTTATTATGGGGGTGGTGGTAAGTTCATACAGGTGTAGAACAAACTAAAGATAATTTTATATTTTCATGAAAACGAAAAAACAAGTCATGGTGTAACTTTCTTTAGAATGCCAAGCAGCCACTTGTGCGAGTGAGGGCAGCCAAAATGTATATTTTCTTTTCCTCTAAATGTTATGATATTGTGCAACCTGGGAGATAAGTACTTTATTTTCTTTTTGGTTGCTTGCTGACGTCACAAAATAAACCAAAACATGTTTCTTGTCCCTACTGCAGTGCAGGCCCTATATTCTACCCTAATCTGTGAATGCCTAGCTATTCAATAGTCTAATAGTACCCACTAGTTCCCAGCGGTTCCGGCCAACGGACCCCCGCCAAGGGCCCTAAAGTGTGCCCCTTGAACCCCTTTGTATTAGAGTTGCTCTGGTCCTATGACTCTACATGTCAGTGATTCATTGGAAAATCAAGTTTACCCCTGCAATTTAATTACCTGGTATGTAGAAAAGCAGGAAACCGGCAGCAGGGAAGAATGTAAATGCCGGGCCCAGTCTAATGATGTACATTATCTCCTCTCTATTTCTCTTTACAGGAGGTGGTTTTGGAGGAGGTGGAAACTATGAAGGCAGTGGATTTGGTGGCGGATACGGAGGAGGAGGAGGCAGTGGTGGCGGATATGGAGGTGGCGGATATGGAGGAGGTGGCAGTGGTGGTTACGGAGGTGGTGGATATGGAGGAGGAGGCAGTGGTGGATATGGAGGAGGAGGCGGTGGATACGGAGGAGGAGGAGGAGGTAAATATCACGAAATGTTGTATTGTTTTAAGTGGGAAATAGTCTATTATATAAGAGTGGGAATTGGAAATGCATCAGTTCTTTGAAATTTTATATTTATGATTAAAATTATGTAGCGAGAAATGAAGACCATCTCTAAGAGACTCATATTTTCAGACTTTGGCTGTGACACTTTGAATGAGCCACTGTTGGTAAAGATTGCTTAGCTTGGTGTGAACATATCCAGGCAAAGTTTTGGACCATCCTCATGGAAGAAAGTCGTTTGCTCACTGAATTATGCGAGATCTTGCAAATCTACGTTTCTCTTCATTGCAGGTGGATACAACAGCAATGGTGGTGGCAACTTTGGTTCGGGATATGGATCCCAAAACTCGAGTTATGGCCCTGTTAGACAGAACAGTGGGCGATATGGTGGAGGTCCTGCCGGTGGACCATACAGCAGTAAGTAACTATTGAGATCCTTCCAGATTTTCAGACAGGAAGGCAATATTCCATCAGCTGGTCAAGAGAGGCCATAAAGCCCGTTGTGTTAAGCAATTTGACTGTTACGCTCTCATTGATAAGGGATGGGGGGAGGGGAGAGTGGACCATCTGAGAACACCCCCTTGTCTTCACTGTCCTACATATCTGGTCTCTTTGCTTCAGTTGCTCTCCATCTTGTTTTCACAGATTACGGTGGTGGTGGGTACGGCAGTGGTGGAGGAGGAGGCAGGAGATTCTAAGGAGGTGAGTTTAAACATCTTGTCACATTTTCCTGCATTTAGTAACCTGTCGTTCCTTATTTTGAAGACTAGATTGGTAGGAGGTTTGGGCATGTGTAAGAGGGGATATGTTGTATAGGAAGGGCATTATATGGAGGAGGGGGCTTATATGGAGGAGGGGGGTTGGATAACAGAAGCAAGAATGCGTGTACTCATTTGATAACCACGGAGATGATGTAAATGTAATTTGTGTAAATCGAAAGTTCAACCACCTCATAACATTCTTCCTAATACACATTTACAACATGTCCAATAAAAGAACTTTTTAACGTATTATTATGCTACATTACAACGGTTAAGAATGCAGAAATGCCATGGAGCTAATATTACTAATATACAGAGTGGGGAATGTTGCAAAATTTGTGGAAGCGAAAGAAAAATTAACTTTAAAAGAAAGTTGTTCAATAAACTGGAATGTAAGTTAGTAGTAGTAAGCCTTAAAATTCTGCAATGTGATTTTTTTTTATCTTTTTTTTTTCTTGTCATCTCAACTTGTTTGATGATCACTCTACTACCAGCATGTTTTAGAATATAACTGACTTTTAGTTTCTTTTCACCTATCCTATCACAGGGTTTTTCTTATGCTAGGAGTTAGCTTTTTAGCTGATCAGAGGGTTTTCTACATGGAATTTGTGAACACATTAGGATCCAACTTCTAGTAACCCCCCATGGCTTTAGCCCTAGGGTAGCCTTCGTCAACGCAACTGAGATGTCTCTTAGGCCCGACCACTCGAATAGAACATTTAGCAATCAACGTCCGTCCACCAATTTAGAAGAATCCGACTAGCACATGATAGGAAGGTCCTGATAGTGTGTGTGCATATAGGTTGTTCATCATGGGGATGTGCCATCCGTGTATATATGGCAGGAATGTTCCATATGAACTTTTGTGAATGGACCAGAACTTGTACTGAATCATGTGTCTCTGTGACTTGAACAAAAGTGGGTTTTAGTCCTTTTCTATGTGAACAGCATGACCATTTAATATTGTATGTGCAGTCTGCCAGTCTCGCAATGTAACGAGACAGCATCTTGCTGTATTGGTCTTGAACTCGTGGAAGGATTACTCCATATTCTAAATCCAAATCCTGGAAATTTATCAGTTACACCCACATTAGCAAGGCTTTTATAGGCAGGGTTCTATGTACCACATCTGAAATACATGGCTTAGGCATGTCATCTATCACACTGTTATGGTATGATGTAAAACTGCCCCCTGGCCCCACTCTTCTTCCAGTGACCATTCAATGTTAGATGCAGATTGGGATAATAATTGTGAATCACAAGTTGAATGTATTTTGATAGTCCTGTCCCATTGAGCATTTCATATAATCCCCCTAATGAAGTATATTGGCCCTTTGAATAGTCTTAAGTCTGTGCTCTGTTTCTATATTACCCTTCCTAGCATAACTCATACTGAAGATAATAACAAACAGAAATATCACTGAGCTGCTTGGCAACTGTAAATACTTGTGAATTTCTTAAAATACTTCTTTTGTTTTGATTTTTTTTTTTTAAATAAAAATGGATTGTGCTGTTGGGAATACTTATGTGAAAGAATGTCTGCCACGTTTCATTTGATGCTTTTTAACATTTTAATGCTTTTAAAGTTATTGCCCAATTGTTGTGGCTTTAGCTTACAAAGTTGCAAAAATTTGTGCAACTATTATTTGAAATTTGAAATTTTAATGGGGATGATTATTATTGTGGAATAGTAACCTCTACAGTGTGTTAACAAATAGAAGACGGCAGGGGGGGGGGGAGATAAACCATGGTTATTGTTTCTCGAATGTGTTATATGTAAGCTTATTTTAAGTTGTGAGGTTCGTTAGTGATTTCATTCCATTTAATTTTTTTTTTGGTGCAACTGTGTTCCATTTATATATCCATTGATGTTTGTGCACATTTTGTGTACAATTTGTTTTCAAGCTGTGATTTTATCGTGTAATGGTTTCTTTTGAGTATTAACCTATAGAAAGACAAATAAAATCTGTTTAGAGAAGAGACAAAACATACAGGCCTATAGTTAGTGTTTAATTTTCATGTCAGGTTTCGTGTGATTTATTAAGAAAGATTTATCTGCACAGTTTGCAGGTTAGCTCTGGGCCCTTCCTAGTTTGCACAGTAACAACAGTTACATGTTCCAATACTGTATGAGGTGGAGAATGGAGAGAATTAAGTAGAAGAGGATATCTTAAACAAGTTGAAGAAATACCCTACACCCCTTTTCAGTGTTCTGTCTGTTAGGAGGGGTCTGTCTGGTAGATGTGGGGGGTTAGGGTCTGTGGGATAGTGGGGGCCCTGGGGGGAGGGGTTAGGGTCTGTTAGATGGTGGGGGTGGGATTTACTCTTCAGCTTCTCTGTAATGCTTGCTTCCTTGTGCATCCAGTATGTCCAGTAAGTTCCAATATTGTGATATCGATTTTACATATTTAGAGAGGCATCACATATGTAGAACATTACCATGGAGACTCATGAAGCAGCTTGCTTCCTTGTATGTGTACTGTTTCATATTGTAATGGGGAACGCTCCATAGAGATTGTCAGCAGATGGCCGTTGAAGAAATAAAATGCGGTAGAATTTGATGTGATGATGATCAGCCTTGTACCTTCAATTGAAAGTGTGATTGGTAGGATGGTATAGACCAGACTGCAGTTTGACTAGCCTAGCTTTTCCATGTCGTGCTTAATATGGTAGGTAGGTTAAACAGTTATTCACCTCTGTTAGTTTTACCCACACAATGATGATGAATTTATTGGTATCCTCTTAAGCAAATGTTTGCAATTCTTAAAGGGAACACATTCTCTTTTGTGCGAAAAGCATGCCTTACCTAATTGAATTTTAGACGGTAAGAATTCAAATGATAGGCTTGTAGGTCTCAAGATGGTAAATGATTTGAAGAAGAATACAGGCATTTTGTAAGGTGAAGAGATGATCAGTCTTGAAAGTTGAAACATCTTGTACAAAAAAATTCAGAAATATAGATGAATTAGGAATTCATGGTTCTAATATTGGAAGCCAGTTTGAAGCCAAATATATAAGTAGAATTTTATAAGCTTATAAAGTTACATTGTTTCCCTTCAGCAATTCTAGTTCTGATTCTTTCAGTAAAATAAGACTACATCATAATGTAGCCGCTTATTATGTTCCTGTAGAACGCTTTCTGACTTGTCAGGTAACGGTTTCATATGCAAATATATTTGTTTTTCCTTGCAGTGTTTATGATTCATTGGTTTCAACCGAATTAATGAATCTAATTTGATAAAGAGGCCTGACTGATTCCTTGGTGTGAATACATCGTAGACACCATGTGATATTGCAGTAGAGGGAGCCAGACACCAGGTGAGAGCATCATAGAAGAGAATGTACCATGGGGGGGGGGTGAGGGGGTATCATGGCACCCAGAGGAACTTTCCCAGCCCCAAAATTGGTCTGTCGTAACATGCCCATCTTGATATGACTATTGGATGGAACCAATGGGTGCCACTTGCACCTTTAGCATTATTGTACACAGAGAAACCATTGCATGCTTGAGCTGTCCAAGATAAATTTAGCAGTTGTATGTGCACTACCACTATACCGTAGTATGTAGGAAGAAATTCTGTAACAAGAGTATAGTGATAAACATCGTGAGTTTCACATAAATTGTGACGCCTGTCACTTAATTGGAACAGCGAAATTGCAGGCTGGAATACAGGACAATTTGGCTACCATGGCAACTGATGTGCGATGCTTCAAAATTGTATTTTGTAAAGCCCAGGCACCAATTGAAATACCACGAGAAAGCTGTCAAGCTTATTGAGATCTGTGCATAGTATGGGATTGCATGATAAGGTTTGATACATGACTTGACAATGTCCCATGTGTGAAATACAGGTCTTTACTTGGAAGAGTCTCTTGAGTATGAGAAAGTTATCCCCAGATAGAAAATGAAAGATTAAGAGTTGCTCTGAGAGCCCTTATTCCTTCTACCTAAAGTTGATTGTTTGACAGTCAATTATCATGTTGTAAGATTAAATTTGAAAGTGTAATTTGTTATTCTCCAATGCTAAATTATCAAAAGTATGTTTTTTTTTCATTTTCCATTACAAAATAAAAACTTCAGGAAAATGCAATTATCAGATAGTCTTCATCAAAAGTCAAGGTCTACTATCAGAAGAAAATAGTCTTCGATTTCCAAGTCTAACCTTATCTTTGGTTCACATTTCTTCACAGGCTTGAATATGCCAACATCTTGTAAAGGAAGAATCCAGGCATTATGGCTACTGATGGTATTGGCTGTGTTACACTGTAGAGGTGATATGCAAAGGTCACCTTGAACATGCGAACATCTTGTCAGGGAATTATCCAGGCATTACGGCTAATGATGGTATTGGCCGTGTTACACGGTAGAGTAGATGTACAAAGGTCATGCTCACCACCTCTAGTGAAAGGAGGGCTTACCAAGGGACACATCATTTCCGATGGGAAGCAAGTTTGAATCCTGACCTGCACTTTATGATGTGTTTGGACTTCTGTAAATGGCAAACTCTGTCTTTCATGTGTTGTTTTAGTAATTGTCGGATTCAAAGCAATAGATTTGTCTGATGCAGTATTTCACTCAACACAGGTATCTTAGAGATGAGAAAGTAATGTAACAATGTTGCCATTAGAACTCTTGGCAGTTATCTGTGCTATGTCAAGTGGAGCAGATGTGTTGAGTTAAGATTCAGTTGTGACAACACTAATTCAACTCCTCAATGCTTTGCATGTTTGGTAGGGAATAGTCTCACGGAGGGTAGTTGGAGGGAGGAAGTCGTGTGGAAGAGGAGACGATTAAAACCAACCATAACAAATGAAGAAATTCTAATCAGATGTTTTTATTTCTTTATTTTCCACTAATAAAATCATCGTAATGATCTGACCATATATTCCAGCAGCCGTTGTGTAACGGACCACAGTTCTGTACAACCATCGCAACAACTCTTGCATTGCTATAGTTCAAAGAACACTATTAACCTACAAGACACAATATAGCAGTGTAAAAATATAGAAATATCCTAGTATTTTTGTCAATTTTTTTATTTTTCAATTATTATCATGATTTGATAGTAAGCTACAAACATGGAAGGTATTTCTATTACAAGATAAACCACATTAAACTAGAAACTGAGAAAACAGCACAAGAGGCAGTATTGCTGCTTCTGCAAATAAAAAAATTACAAAAAAACAAAAACATGGGTAGAGGACTTGACTACTACTGCTACAAGAAAGAAAGTGATGTACAGAAGAGTATGTAAACAAGATCATTGCACAATTGTACAGAGCTGGAAGAGAGGCCATTACTGAAGACAAAATTCCTGGGCACTTTTATTTGGTTTGTAATCACAGAGCAGCATAGCGATGTGCCACATTCTGACAAAGTTACGAACAAGTAATAATATAACTAACTAGGAGGAACATCTGTTAGCGTCCATGAATTGTTTATATTTGCAGCTATTGACATTAATAATACCTGCAGTGGTGTAGATATGCATCACATTTTGAGTTCGTAGGGAGTGATTTTCATTTAATAGCTTTGTTGAGTACTACAATAAAGACACATGTTATGACTCCTATTCATTCACATACCGACATCCCTTTCAGGTGAACAATTCTATCAATATTGCCAAAAAAAGGATGAAAATGTCACAGGTCTGTTACTTTCCTCAGTGGTTAAGTAACATTGGTGGATTAATTTTCTTTTGCCTTCTCGAATTGAGAGATACATCGTATGCAAAATATTTCCAATAAGTGACTTCACAGAAAAGATTAGGGTAAACTACAGTGCATGTCCGTACATGGCCAATGTCAATATCTCATTTTTGTTGGGGACACAGAGGCAATTAATATGAAATGTCAATAAGACAACTTTCACTTCCCTTTTTTAAATGAAAGAATTCAGTACCAAAGAATGTTTGAAACAAATGCTTGTAATTTAAACCCCTGTTCTACCTCCCCATCTCCCCACCTCCAAGGCTGTGAAAACAAAAATAACTTCTTATTTTATATGAGCTAACTAGCGTCATGTTAAAGAGCAATTGGGAAAGTTTCGCTTAGAACATGTAACATAGACAGCACTGGTCCTACCAGGAACACTCCCAAGATTTACAGTCTGTAGAAAACTAAACCAGCCATATCGACCTGATTCAAAATAACCTACTGTTGCTGAAACCTTTTACAGTTCATTGTAAAAGGCCAGAACTATAGGCCCCAAATGAGCTAGAGACCCTTAAAGACATGACCAATACTCATCAAGCAAGCCTTTTACTTTCACCGTCCTCAAAGCACTTTTCCTCAAGATATTTAGTTATCTTCTGTCTGTACTTCTCAATGTCTATCACGTATTGGACAGTAAGTACCTCCAGTAAAGGAAGGAGACTACACTGATAAATTGATTGTAAGCTTACAGAGGCAGTGGAATGGAGTTCAGGGTTTGGGAAGGGGCCCAACCTATGAAGGGCAGTGTGACATGTCACTTTGATTTATGATGGAAAACCACGTCACAATGGACCCTCTGTGCATTCTATACCAACAATTCAGCTTTTTGATTTTTCTAATTTTTGAAAAAGGCACTTTGGGGATTATTTGCATTACAGGGGGTGGGGAAAGTGCCCCTGCTCCCAACAACTCCGCTACCACTGTATGCTTGCTTTGCAGAAATATTAGTTTGATATTATCTAACTCTCCTACATGTAGCCCTTATACCTATTGGGAGTAACTGCAACCTGACAGTTATCAAAATCACATGGGGGAGGGGGTTCATTGCAGTTGTAATTCACTTGCATCTGTGTACCCTAGTAGAAGTATGAACCATTTAGTGAGTAAAAAGTGAGTAAATTGTCCCCAAGTGAGTAAATTGTCCCCAACACTTTTCATGGGTGTATCTGGTCAAGGTTGACTTGAATTAGAATTCAATTTTTAGAGGACATGGTGATGAGTATCAATTGCTAATTGATTAACAAGTTATAAATTTCAATAATTCGGAGTTTATAATTAACCAATGTAAAACTCCTTACTAATTTGAAACCATTATTCTGCAGTCCATATCACAATTGCATCAGTTTAACAAGATTCCTTTGTAAGTTAAGCATCAGGCTTGCCATGCCTTTCATCAAGTACTAATATGGAACAGCTAGAAAATAAAAATTCTAGTTAACCCTTAAAATCAAAACAATATATATGCAGGTTATATTATTTCTCTATGATTATGAATTGATAGCATTCGCAGATTCACATTATTGTTGTCATATAAAAATAAGACTGATGGGAAACGGTGATCATGCTATACAACCAGGAGGTATGTTGGACCAATCCTCCCAACCACAAGACCCACCCACCCCATCTTGAATATAACAAGTTTGGGATAAAGAATGATATTGTGTTAAGTCTATAATCGTATGATCTGAAGAGATGACCCTATCAAGGACAGAGCTGTTGAATTTGTAACCTACGTAAATCACTGATATTTGGAAGGGCCATCCTGTAACAACCTTGGTTCGGTGGTGGCTATTAGATGACAATCACTCCCATTGTTATCTTATATTTCATTGTCATCCCTTTGTGTAGCGAGTATCTTCTTCATCCACAAATCACCCAAGTCGAGGACGGCATGCTTTCATTTTCTGGAATAATACTGATTATTTCAGATCGTGTTTTGGCAAATGACCTCTTGAGAACTTCCGCAGCACTTTCTTCTATCTACACTTCCATACAAACAAACTGAAGAGAGGGAGAGGAAGAAAATGTGTTTGTTATTCAATCTATTGCTTGTTTCTCTTTTGTTAGATATAAAAGACAATAAAATGAAGAATATAAACAATTGATGAAAATGTCATGTGACTTGGCTCTCAACAACTTAGCATGGAAATGTACAGTCAATTGGTCACGTGACAAAGAATCATTGAACTAAGAGTCACTCACCAACAATCATCACCACCTGCACTCACAAGGTGCCTGTCATCGTACGTAAACCGGACATTGGTCACATGACAAAGAATCATTGAACTAAGAGTAACTCACCAACAATCATCACCACCTGCACTCACAAGGTGCCTGTCATCGTACGTAAACCGGACATTGGTCACATGAGCGGAATGGCCGACATACTTTTGATGGGTTGCCTTGAAAAAAAGAGCAATGAAAGAAGACATCATATCACAATACTTTTCTTAAAATATAAAAAATATGTCATGGAACACTTAAAGCTTATCCAGCATTTATTTATGTCTGTTACGCCCACCTCACATAGAACATTTGACAATCTATCACCATTCACTAATTACACAGTCTGTCATTTGCAACTTACATATTTTCCTGGACAAGGGAAGTCGAAGAGCTTAACAAATCCAAAGTCATCACCGGTGGCAACAGCGTTTGTGTTACCGCTGACATCTGCACAGTTTACATCTGCCTTCTCGGTGCTCCGCGGCCAAATTCCTACCACCTCCTGTCCAAGAACGCTATCCAAGAAAGACAAGAAATAAAACATTGGTAACAAACAGTGTCTTACAGGACGGAGAACAATTCAACAGCTTTGTCTTTCTTCTTGAGGGGCAAAATCAACTTCTTTTCAAAATCAACAAGAATTCAACTTCGTTTCAACTTCTCTTCAACATACAAACAATAGGTACATAAATAACAAAGGACTATTGTTTCAACTGTAAAAGAAAGCAAGTTGCACAAGTTTGGTTTGATTGGTTAATAGATAATATTCCCTGGATACAGAAAACAAAAGAGGATAACAATATAACAGACTAAAAAAATGTATTTGTTGGAGAATAAAGACAATCAGAATATTTAAGATATGAATTGCTTACCTTGTCCACGTTGCCCAGGTGATCCTCTCAATGGTAGCCTGATCATTGACAGGGTTACCCTTGGGTACCCCATAAACAAGTCTCTTGTAAGCGCCTGTACCAACCTACATAGCAACGAAACAGAAAAGGAAGTGTCACGGCTGTAACTCTCAAAAGATACGTTACTGCTGAACTGACACACATGTACACACACCCAGACACACACGCACCTTAACACAATAAACATACACCAAAAGAAAAAACATGGATTGCCATGTGGTCAATGTAGTCTTTCAAGTTGGCCCTTCCTTAGAAACTTCTAGGTTAAAATAAAGTGAAATAATAGGCAACCCAGTACAGAGTCAAACCAATAGTCACATTATAAGAACTCTCCTAACTTCATACCAACAGAAACATCGAGAAAATTAGTAAAATATGTCCCTAGTTTACAAGGAAAGAGAAACAGAGAATGAAGTGTTACCTGTATGAAGCTGCCATCTGCACTGAAATCCAACTGGAACACAAAGCTGGGAATTCCCTTACAGAAACCAGTCCTGGAAAGAATGGGACCCTGGGAAACATCATACAGATCTACATAACCATCATCTGACCCCACAGCCAGGCACTTGCCATCACAGCTGAACCTGAAGGAAGGATATGAAACAGAAATAGCAACATTTGATAAGACAGTCCTTGGAAATGTATCGTTAGTATGACAAGTTATGATTGGCAGCTGGCACTTGCTTGACCGCTGTCTACATTGTAAGAATGGTCTCGCCTCTATATTTTTTGAAACATAACACAGGTATATATGACATGTTGTTAGGTATATATTGCATGTTATAACAACAAAAGAAGTATATATCACGTTGTTGCTACGTACTGTCCCATGTTATATATCTCGGGTATATATCCCATGCTGCTAGTTTACTGGAATGCTTGTTGTGTTTCAGGATTCAACTGTTATCTACAGTATTCATTTGAATACAAACCTATACTGTACAGTTATTAATACACAATAAATGCTCGTATACCCTCAGGCAATCAGCTGTCTTGAACTGTGATTGATTAGTAACAATGATGAGTTGTCAGTCCACATTAACATGCCTGGCAAGCAATGGATTTGGTTACTTCCCTGACTATTGAATTATTAAGACAGATCAGGAAGCAAAGTTCTTCAATGATAGTTTGGAATTCTTAAATAGGACAGTTCCAAACATGTACACTATTGAAAGTGGCAAATTACAATTTCAAAACTCTTGTACTCCAATTTACCGCCACATTTTTTTCTTCTCTTTAAGCATTGAAAAGGGAAAGAAATCTATGTGGACTTGGCCAGAAAGGAAGTTACTTTCAGCCTGGGAGGTAGTCCCAATGCTAGACAAGCACATATGCAGGTGGGAGGTAGTCCCAATGCTGCACAAGCACATATGCAGGTGGGAGGTAGTCCCAATGCTAGACAAGCACATATGCAGGTGGGAGGTAGTCCCAATGCTAGACAAGCACATATGCAGGTGGGAGGTAGTCCCAATGCTAGACAAGCACATATGCAGGTGGGAGGTAGTCCCAATGCTACACAACCACATATGCAGGTGGGAGGTAGTCCCAATGCTACACAACCACATATGCAGGTGGGAGGTAGTCCCGATGCTACACAACCACATATGCAGGTGGGAGGTAGTCCCGATGCTACACAACCACATATGCAGGTGGGAGGTGGTCCCGATGCTACACAACCACATATGCAGGTGGGAGGTGGTCCCGATGCTACACAACCACGTATGCAGGTGGGAGGTGGTCCCGATGCTACACAACCACGTATGCAGGTGGGAGGTGGTCCCGATGCTACACAACCACGTATGCAGGTGGGAGGTGGTCCCGATGCTACACAACCACGTATGCAGGTGGGAGGTGGTCCCGATGCTACACAACCACGTATGCAGGTGGGAGGTGGTCCCGATGCTACACAACCACGTATGCAGGTGGGAGGTGGTCCCGATGCTACACAACCACGTATGCAGGTGGGAGGTGGTCCCGATGCTACACAACCACGTATGCAGGTGGGAGGTGGTCCCGATGCTACACAACCACGTATGCAGGTGGGAGGTAGTCCTTTGACAATGCTACACAACCATATATGCAGCTGGGAGAAGCCGAACGGCTTATAACTTACACTTCACGTCGGGTGAGCTATCCAATTTACAGTTCCAAGCTTCTTTCTTTATTTTTATTTTGTTACAATCTCAGATGGGAAAACCATGGATTTCTCCTTATTTTGGCTGGTCAGAGGTCAAACTCACAACTTCCTAAATGCTAGGTGATCATTGCTTCTAATGTCACACTGCCTGTATCCACTCGACCACAGCACTGGTCTTGTGCAAAATAATTGCAAAGATAAGAGACAAGTATTATTATTTCCTGAAGATTACTCTTTGACTTACTTCAGATCCTGTATGGCTTTGCTTCTGTCCCTCTTCCTTGCCCAGACTTCTAATGTTTCTGTTTTAAGGATGAGGAATTCTCCATTTTTCAATCCTACTGCTAACTTCTCCCCGTCTGGACTGAACGCCAGTGACCTGGCCGCTGTTCCAATCACAGCTTTCTTCAACATTTTCTGTTGGTTATCATAAGTGTTGTATCAATGAATATTCATGATTTAATTTGCATAACAATTAGTTTCTTTGCATGCCTTCAAGTATTATTTAGTGAGCCTGTCACTTGTTCTATACCCAAAGAATCAGAGTTGTGTTGCTCCCTTGAGGTCTTTGATATCAAATGGTCCATTCACTCACAAAGTTATGATAATGCTCCCCCCCCCCCCCCCCACATTTTCTGTGTATTTCTTCAGCCTAGTCTTACATTAAGATGAATTCCCGAACTGACCACAATGTCAGTGGCGTCTCTTTTTGGTTTCTGACCATGGAATTCACATCAGAGGCTTCCCAATACTTCTATGTCAAATTTGAAGTTTGCGTAGTAATACATAAAGTAACGATAGTTGGTTTTACCGCTGAGATTAAAACAGTGCATCCAGTCCTTTCTCTGGTAGTTACAACAAAGAAAGTTGTGCCTTGATCCATGTTCCCTGCATTACTTCCCAATGAAGCAGCCTTTTACTTTAGCTTGTACATTTTTCTGCATCATGCTATTGACGCCACACAAAGAAATCTGTGTGGTTCACTCCCCTTCACTATTTATGACCAGCCTGTTACTAATGGTTAAAATTCGGTCCAGTAATCTAAAAGGGTAATATATTATTTCTCGAAGGACCTTAAACTTTTTTCTCATGTCCAGGCATATGGTCCAAATTCAACCCAAATATGAAACTAAAATTGATCATCAGTGATTTCACCAGAAATGTCTAAATTCATTGCTCTTGTTAAGTTAAAGATCCCGACTAACCATAACATCTAAGCAGGCATTACACATAGTAATCCAAGTTTATGAGAGAAATCAATAATAACCCGACCTCACCAGACCAACACATTTCCTTTGCCTGGAATACACACTCACCCTTTCACCAACATTCCATAACCTTACAGTGGCATCATCACTAGCTGAGGCAAAGATCTCCTGGGATGGGTGTGTGGCAAGTCCCCACATTTCCCCTTCCCCATGGCCTTGAACCACCATTGAGATGGCTGGAGTGGCTTTCTCTTCGATCTCAAATATTTCACTGTCTTTTGTGCCGACTAAGATCTTTCCCTGTTGGATTAAGGACACGATAAAAAAGTACCGTGTTACTGCTCTATAGGGCACACATGAATCAACACATTTACGACCTGTCCAATTAACATCTTGGGAAGAAGAAAAAAACAAAGGAATACAAATTACGGAACAGTCTTCCTTCCTCTTTTACTGACATTGGTTTTGTTGCATCTGTCGAGCCTCTAAGGGCAGTATTTCAGAGTAGATAGAATACAAGATTTATATACTGAGATTCATAACGCACAGTAGACAAGAGTGCTATAGCTGTGAGAAGACAGGTAAGTGAACATGACCAATGTGACCTAAGGTCATGTTAAAACTCAGAAATGAAATGCTCACCTTCACTCTACAAACAGATTTGACTACATCAACCCTGTTGTCTGTCTCTAACTTAAAGGCTTTGTTCCTCCTCATATCCTGGTCCCAGAGTTTGACAGGAACACCTCCTCTACCCCTTCAAAATAAAATGAGAAAGACTCCATCATCAGTACTTTGAAGCGCCCCAAAAAACGGAGCTGAAATGCTTCCAGGCTTACATCAATTACATGTAGGAAAATTGCAGGAGAAGAAAGAAGAAAAGCTGGTCCAATTTGTCATCACCATCATCAGCCTTTCTGTCTGTTTCGTTTTCGCCACCACGGTCATCTCCATCATTGACCCTGTCATTGTCATTATAAAGTAGCAGACGCCTAAAAGAAAAGAGGCTGGTTCACAAGGCACCGTTGATAATTCTCTACCAGAGTAATGCCTTTCTTATTACACAAATGGGTACCAACTAGTCACTATACTGCAGACTTTTTGTGTGAGTACAAAATCTTGAGTACCAGTAGGAGTACAAAGCCCTGAGTACAAGTCCAGCAAAGCTGCCCAATCTTTTCTCAAATATTAAAATGTGGAATAGAAATACAACCTGGACTGATAGCAGTGTCGTTGAATCGTTTACAACATATCAAAATATTAAAATTAAATTTACTGATTAAATAAACTGATCGAGATGCATCTCAACATTAATAATATATGCGGTGTCTGAATTCTGAACACACACTTTCAAATACCCTTTGAGAGATTCTTGCCTTCACATTCTGACTCAAATCGCAGAGGAAATTAAAGACAGGGACAAGGCCGGAAATGAGGCAGAGACTACTCACGATCTATCTTTTCCTCCAGAGACTATGAGACCATCCTTGAGGGTGGTGTACAAGGTGAAGACTGCATCGTCGTGAGCCCTGGATATGATCCGAGCTAAGAAATGATCCTTCCATACAAACACATCCCCACTCATTGATCCTGTGAATGTTACATTGTTCTGGAAAGACAAACAAACAGAATTTGGACCAAATTGTTTCTCTTTCCTCTATGAGAGAGACCTGGACAGCATCCCTGGACCAGATTTGATTTCTGATTTCAAAAGAAAATATACTAAAAATAATCAAACAATATTATGAGAATCTTTTTGCCTAAAACCTGTCCCATCTTCTCCTCCTCCACCCCACCCCCCCTCCCTCCCTACCTTCCCACAAAAAAGAGAAAAGAAAGGAAAAAGAAGAGAGATTGGAGAAATCTTCAAACTGCAGATGATGGTGTAAACTCACCGCTCCGAATGCTAATGAGAGCATGGTTTGCATCTGATTGTCCTTAGTGTTCTCCCCGGACGTGTTTAGGATACCACGCTTCCCTAGTAAATGGCTACCGGCGACGGTCCAAAATTTGACATGTTTTACTCCAACCGTTACAAACTGGTTGTCAGAGTCGGGACGGAATTCTGCGAGGAAGATTCGTTTCGTGTGACCCAAACCGCTTGCTACTTTGCCACCTGCCAAAGAAAATTTGCACATAAGGATCACATTCAATCAAATGTGCATACTGTTTGCAACATTTTCCGGAAGAAAAATACATTACAAATGGTGCCCCGTGTCTCTAAAGGAAATTTGTTTCAGCGCTACAATGGTTCAAACTTTCCTTTACTCAATAAACGGACTGAACAGACCCCTTTGGGGGGGGGGGTTAGGGATAAATCCAAAGACCAACCGACTCACCTTCTTGCCACCTCCAAACGGCTAGCGAATGGTTATTATCTATGCCAACTGTGAGTAGGTACCTGCCGGTACTGCTGAAATTAACTGAACAGACCCCTTTGGTGTGGAAACCCCTGATGATTGACAAGGTGTCCTTAGTGGCTGCATTCCAGATATTTACAGCCGGCAGTTGACCGATCTGACCAGTGGCCACCACGTTTGGAAATTTGGGGTGCCTGTTTACTGTAAGGCATATGATGTCATCGGTGTGTTCTAAGTAAAAAGTTTGAGAGCCTGTGGGTGCAAAAACACAATGAGAGAGAGAAAGGTGTAGTTATTAATACCCATGAGTTGTCACAATGCAACTAGCAACCAATTTGTAACGGCACCCAAATCTAGATAATAACCTACAAGTAACCGAGCCCTGAGACTGCACTGGAAATTACATACACTTCTGGTTTTGCTACAAATTTTGTACAGTCTTTTCCTGCGTGCAGAAAAACACAACTTTTATGAAAGCTGTGATTTAAAACCTTTTTGACTGATCTTTCCACATTTAGCAAGGTTCATGGTATTTTTTGGGGGCTGGTTGCCACTCTCCCAGATACCGAAATGGACTGTTTTTTATAGGAATGACAAACAATTCCCAGTTTATACCTATCTGTCTGGTCTGATGGTACCAGTTTTTACCTATGTGTGTGGTCTGGTGGTACCAGTTTTTAACCTAAGTGTGTGGTCTGATGGTACCAGTTTACCTACGTGTCTGGTATGATGGTACCAGTTTACCTATGTGTCTGGTCTGATGGTACCAGTTTACCTATGCACCTGGTCTGATGGTACCAGTTTACCTATGCACCTGGTCTGATGGTACCAGTTTACCTATGTGTCTGGTCTGATGGTACCAGTTTACCTATGCACCTGGTCTGATGGTACCAGTTTACCTATGCACATGGTCTGATGGTACCAGTTTACCTACGTGTCTGGTATGATGGTACCAGTTTACCTATGTGTCTGGTCTGATGGTACCAGTTTACCTATGCACCTGGTCTGATGGTACCAGTTTACCTATGTGTCTGGTCTGATGGTACCAGTTTACCTATGTGTCTGGTCTGATGGTACCAGTTTACCTATGCACCTGGTCTGATGGTACCAGTTTACCTATGTGTCTGGTCTGATGGTACCAGTTTACCTATGTGTCTGGTCTGATGGTACCAGTTTACCTATGCACCTGGTCTGATGGTACCAGTTTACCTAAGTGTCTGGTCTGATGGTACCAGTTTACCTATGTGTCTGGTCTAATGGTACCTACCCTTTTCAAGGTTTTGTACAATACCAGCCCCAGCAGCATGATAGACTATGTCTGCACCATCGTTGAGGTAATGGAGGTTATTCCGACAGTCAAACCCTCGGTAACCGTGAATGTAAGACAGATCTAGAAACTGAAAGGAGAAATGAAAAAGTGGGATTTAAGAGAAAGATTTCTCAGAGATGTCAAAAGCAAGCAACATTTTGAGGGAAATGAAGTTCCAACCGTGCAAGCAACCCATGAATACTGAAAGGGCGATAGAATCACTATAGGTTAGTTTGTATGTTTAACATAAAACACTTTTCTTGGTATTTCTAAATATTGAAGCTGTATTTTGCATTCTATTATAAACACATACAGACCGATGCCCATCATGGCAGCAGAAATCATCTCATTCAGTTGTGACAGGTTCCCTGCAATCACAATACTATGATGAGGTACTTCTTTTCCAAAGGAATTTGCCCTTTCGCAAAAAGTGAGGAAAATTTAATTTTGGTTTACAAACATGTCAAGGGAACTTGAGAATAAAACCTAACATTGCACACAAGTTGAATTATTAAACTAAAATAAGAAACTCCCAAAAGATATAAATAGTTTGGTAATACTCACTTGCACCTTATTTGGTCGTCTTCTGTTTCCAGTATCGACCTCTCGTTTCTTGACCCTAGGTGGGAGAGCAGCACCACGGCTCACACTCGGCCTAGAGGGAGGAGCAAGAATGGAAAAGAGAGTGTTAAAGACAAAGGAACAATTAATTAATTAAGCCAGATGGGTTTGCATGTAAGATAACATATATCACCGTGACAATTTCACTTGAAGCAAACTCTCCTGATATTCTGCAGCAGTCATGACCTAAAGGGCTACAGAGAAACTTCAGAAAGTCTCTAACATCCAGCCTTTCTCCTCTTTGCATAACATATGTACAGAGCCTAGCCTACATCTGGGATCTATGATGGTTACACAGTTACATTGAGAAGTACTACATGAGAAGCCTAGATATCATGTTGACCTCAACCACCCCCTCTTTAAGCCCCACACTCTTGGCCCCATTGGTAACACCTCTTCCCACCCCCCCCTTTAAGCTCCACACTCTTTGCCCAATTGGTTACACCTCTTCCCACCCCCCCTTAAGCCCCACACTCTTGGCCCCATTGGTTACACCTCTTCCCACCCCCCTTTAAGCCCCACACCCTTGGCCCCATAGGTTACACCTCTTCCCACCTCCCTTTAAGCCCAACACTCTTGGCCCCAATGGTTACACCTCTTCCCACCCCACCCCCCCCCATTAAGCCCACACCCTTGGCCCTATTGGTTACACCTCTTCCCAATCCCTGAAACCATCATTACCTTTCATCTTCTTCTACTTGCTGTAAATGTGGTTTAACACCTGCTGTTTCCCTGAGTGGGTTGCTGCTGTAAGTTTTGGATCCATAGTCCATATCCTTCTCTCTCTGGACATCACTGTCATAACCTGTTGAATACGACAGACAAAGAGATGACATCATCGGCAACTTCACCTTAAAGCACGGTTTGGGTCAGTTTACAAGACCAGTGTCTAAAAGGTTTTTCAATTATGCATCCACCCAATCATCCACACCCTCGCTAGGAAATAGTCATATGAAATTACTCCTTTTTGGTGAAGGTTATGCAAAGGAAGTGTGTTCTTTTGTCCGTGGAAATGCATTTCTATCGATATGTACCCTTACATTGCAATCTAACTGATCGTAAGGTGATGCATGGACATGGAAGGATTGTTGCATAATGGTATGAATATAATACGAGACCTGTATAACTGTTAACTTCAATAACTACACCTTCCACATGTATCCTAACTCTTTTCTTGACTGTTAAGGTCTCAACAAGGGTATGTCCTGAACACTACAGAAAACCACACACAAAATCAAGCACAAGCAAACTCTTAACAGCGCACGCACCTTCCTCTTCTGAGTCTGTATCCGAGTCGTCACTGTCGCCATGGATATTTTCTCGGTCGCCAGGCATCTGATGGGACCACACCATCAGGGAGGTGTCTGCCCCGCCCGTTGATACCAGCTTCCTGTCGTCAAACGTCCACCTCACATTCGTAACGTGGGCGCTGTGTCCGACATATTTCTTAAACTTGGCATTCTTGCCCTGAAATGAAGAACAAAATGTTAAACCAAAGCATTAAAGTTTTTTTCCGGCTGGAAAAAAAACCAATTTTTCTCGCAGGACGAGAGAATGAGAGTGCAATTGTTGTGAGAAGACAGGTAAGTTAGGAAGGCTGGAAATAAAATGTGATGCTAGAAACTGCTCTGGAATTGTCTCCATTTTCTCTTTCAATGCTATTGATTTTGTATTGTGTGAATGTTGCTACTCACGTTAGCGGGCCATTCAAACAGTTTGACGAAACCAAAGTCGTCACCGGTTGCTAAGGTGTTTTTGTCATGTGACAGGCACGCAGCATTAATGTCAGTGACATCACTCTTGGCAGGCCAGATCCCTGTACATGTATGACCAAGCACACAGGTCCAGGAGGCCCAGTTGAGGCTCTCTATTTCTCTGTTTCGTAACGCATGCCTCTTCCCTCTTGGGGCTTCGAAGAATAGTTGCTCTTTGGCTCCAGAGTTGAGCATTAGAAGTCTCCCTAGGTATCAAGAATTACAAAGAAATAATATACTTCTCTCAGGGAAACCAAACAAATACAAGGCCAGAAATTATGAAATTAAAATCATCTTATACAACTAGATTGGGACAAAACAGATATAAAGAAGATAAAATTTCAAAAAATATCTTATTGTCGAGCAGACCTTTTCAAACTAAAGATAAAACAGAAATGATTTATAGAGAAAACAGAAAACTTAACATGACATACATATAGACATGCAAAACACCCGGTTTACACACAACATATAAGCAATAGAAGCTTTGATGGGCTTACCTTGATTATCCCAGTCAGTGTGTGTGATGTAGCTGGATGAACCCTTACACGTCCCTACTCGTTTGCTATTCATTACATTGTAAATATCTACATAGTTATCATGGGAGGCGACTGCTAGGTAACGTCCAGTTTCTGCAATGACACAAATGAAATCCAGAGGAATGAAATGATGCATATAAACAGTTACTCCTCTCTTTTGGATCCACCGTAAGCCAAGGACCTGTATGAAACAGCTAATAACTTTAATTTAGATCTTAATAACATAGTGTTGCATGGGGTGCATATCCACTTACCTGGAGAAAATTTAACATCTGAAATTTCTTCTTTCCGATGATGAAAGGTTGTAATATCCTTTAAAGTTTCTGAATCCACGACTGTGAAGCTACCTGTTGGGAATGAAGATGTACCGAAAATCTGATTAAATAAAAAATAACTCTAACAAACTCGTTCTTTTTCTTAACCAAAAATGGAATGATAACTGAGAAACAACTTGTGCTCTATTTTGACCTTTGAGCTCAACCAATATTAAAGAAGCTGCCAACAGGTCAAGAACCTACAACGAGGCGTGCACATGCCAACGTATTAAGGTCATATAATTTCTGCATGGTAAGATATAGCCTTTACCAGGTAAGGCATTATATATGCACATAAGTACACCCACACACACATACGCCATCATCCATGAAAAGATTCCTTCTACCTTCAGCAAGGAATCCATGACTGACTTAGAGGTGTGTATTAATCAACCAGGTGACAAATAAGAGGGAAAAACCACAGCCTTAAATAGCCAATACAATAAAGAAGTATTGAGTTCTTTGTAACTGTTGACATTATGCTACATACCATCTTTGAAGCCGACTGCAATAGCCTTCCCCTCGGGGGAGAAGTCGCAGCAGCGAGCTCCAGCCTTTAACTGCCTAAGATTCAGCATCCTGTGTTCATCGAGATCCCACAGCCTCAGTGTGGCGTCATCACTGACAGATGCACAGATGTTTTTGGAGGGGTGGGTCCCAAGACCCCAGATCTCACTCTCCATGTGACCCTGAAAGCGGAGAGGACCGATAAATGAAGCAATCAAACTTCACTCGCACTGCAAGTCTGTGTATTCTAATGTTGGCAGCAAGTAGCAGAGCCAGGGGGGTGGGGAAGGGGGATTGATTGGGGATTTTGCACCCTCTGAGGTAGATGGAACAGCAGTGAAATATTGGGAGATAAAAGATTACATGTGATTAAATGGTGACATATACGTTTAAACCCTACTAAACCACCCTGGAACACTGCGCTCTAATCCTCTTAGTAACAGTGTACCATGAATAAAACAAATATGGAATCAATCCTCTGCTGACAGGGTTAGTTTTACTGTTTGTTAGGGCCCTTGGTGCATGAACCCAATGTGCTAGCAAATTTCTGAACAAACAAATCATGTCCTAAGAGTCACGGAACATAGTCTTGCCCAAGCAGGTCGAAAAGAGTTCAGTGGTCCTCATATAACTAAATGTTCAGTACTAGTATGAATGGATGTTTAAATAGCTTCATGTTGGATGTGTTGGTGTGTTGCATAACTACAGCTAAAGTTTGACAGTGTTTGATAACTGCTGATTAAGCCTCACTGTAGGCATCTGTGTACATATTACATGTGCACACAGTACAGGCCATTGTACTATGTGACAAAATAGAATGTTCGTGAGACATGGTCATTCACTACTAGTAACATTCAACTGTTTAAATGGTAAATTTATGAGTAGAATAATATTACGGAACATGTCGTTCTCAACAAATTGCTAGAAATGCTAGGTGACCGGACTGACTGGCCACTTTAACGAAACCGTAATTTCTGTAAATGTTATTAAGTGGCACCTTCTTTTGTTTGATGTTTGAACATTAAACGGCGGCATCAACTAATTGGTAATTCTGTACTAACCTGCACACAGATGGTGACTGGACCACTTTTGTCTACTTCTAAGATTTCGCCATTCTTGGTCCCTACAAGAATGTGACCATGGCCCAGAACCACACTACGTATTGGTGGGCAGTCCTGGGTCAAACAACCCCTGGAATTTGGGCTCATAGTACCAGCTTTAACCGGATATGTTTTTAAACACCTCTCAAAGTTTTCATCCCATAGGGCGACAGCACCATCTTTACCGCCAGTAACAAAACCCTGGTAAGGGAAGACGGGATGAGAAGAGAAATGCAAGATATTCACAAATTGTAAAAAAAAAGCTTATTAAAAGCTTCATAATTCCTTGCTATAAAGAGTTCACTCTCAACTACTGTAAAGAAAGTGAATTCAATTTGTCCAAGGATCAAGTCCCAACCAGACAATCAGAGAGCTCCAGTTGCCTGGACCATTACCGACATATTTGTAATACTCACCTTTTGGGCACAAACCAGTTAATACCTTCAAATAGCCAGATAAAACAGTTTTGGTATGTGAATACTGTCACGTGGATACTCCATAAAGTCATGGCCATTTTCTTTACCTAGTTCAGCTAACAAATCAGTTTTGCCATCAACCTCTTTAATACAAATTATGATTGATAAGGCTACATTGTGAAATATACTGGCAACTTATTGCCAAACCCACTTTTACCTAATATTATCTAGTATATCAGATAGTATTAGGTTTTAGGCCACTTCTGAGATAAGAGATAACAAAGTATGATATTTCATCAAAGATGGAATAACAGAGTTAGTTTGTGTACAAGTTTTTCAGATATTGTTACTACTGTTAATCTCAAATGACCTTTGACCTCCACCAAAACTTATTTGAAGGTTAGTACTTATCAACAGGTACCTACCAACCATGAGATTCACCACAGCTATAATTGTTGAGTAAACTTATAATTGACAAGCTTTGACAAGTCCACTAATGATCTCAAGTGGCCCTTTAACCTTCACCGATAAACTTAATGAGGCATCTACATACCAAATATAAGATTCATAACAGGTAGAATTATTTGGTGACCTTGTTTTATTCATGGTTTTCAGGTCTTATATAATTTTGTCCTTCAATGAACTTTGACCTCCACCAAAGCTATTCAAAGCTTAGTAGTCATTAGAGGGTCCCTACCATCCAACAATGAGGTTCACCAAAGCTGTTGATGTTGAGGAGTAAAGCTCGCTTATAAAATGTACTCGTATGTCGGCCACTGGTGACCTCGAGTTAGATTTGACAGTTACCAATGACAAAAGCAGTGGAGAACTTAGCAACAGGAATCTTATTACCAAATAGGAAATTCATTATAACTGGCGTCAACAAGTTAGCTTGTTTACTTGGTTTTCAGATTTTGCTTGAAGTTAACTTGATTTTGACCTCCACCATGACTACTATTCATATGTTAGTACTCATTATGGGAAACCTACCATCCAAAACTATGAGATTCACCAAAGTAATAGATGTTGAGTAAGCTTGTTTAGAAATGTTATCATATTTTGGCCGATGGTGACTTCAAATAACATCTGACCTTTTGCCAATATTTAAACAAAAGCAGCCAAGAAGGAAGCGAAAGTGGGGTGGGGGAGGGATGGGGAGGAGGTTGTGTGAAGCTCTAATACAATTCCTTGGTATTAAAGCATTTAAATATTATTTTAAGGAATAAGCACCCATTTACACTTCCATTATTCCAGTAAAGCAACCAAAACAGTGATATACCTTCTCTATGTCAAAAAGCGGTGACGTCTCCTATTCAAAAAAGGTTGGAGATCCTAAAACTGTTAGTAATTTCAGAACTTCAGAACTGACAATTATTTCTTTTAAAGGAGACATAAACCCAACTATCACCTTTAGATTATTTGATAGAACTTTTCTGTGATAAATAAACAAGTCCCCCCCCCCCTCCCAAACAGCTCAGAAAAACCTTCCTCCTTTTTACAGGATAAAAAGTCATGTCTGTCATATTTACACATGGATTTGAAACCCTCAACATTTCTCCACTTTATTCTTGCCATCTTACTTTTCATATTTTTTAAGATATAATTTTGACACTGAGAGCAGTGCCTTCAATAGGTCATGCTTCAGTAATTTCAAAATCCATTCCGACTACGAACAATATACAACGTGTAATAAGTAAAGAAAAACAGAAGAAATTGAAGCACAAGTGGTTCCATGACATCATATTTAGACTTGATCAAGTCTTCTGTTTTCATATGTGAAGGAATCATTAAATCTGTGATATCTCCCAAATGGAACGAGATTTTTCTTAGGAGTTTGAGGAAGTAGTACAACACAGTCATCTTTATCACTAAGAGCAAAGATGACGGATGGGTATGTGTCTCTTTTAACAGCTTTTCATGATACATATTGCTACCTCATGTAATGGATAAGATGGACACCTGTTTATAAATCAGAAGGGTGTATCTGGTCCAGATGCAGTGATGTCCATGAACATTGCATCAAATTTGAATAACAACGAAAGCATCATATAAATTAAGTACTTTCCATGATTTTTTCAGGTTTTTTTTTAAGTCCATTTATATACAGCATTACCAATCTATCTACTGGAGGATCTGTCTCTAATGGCATGTCTGTTGGCTGAAAGAGTTCCAACAGGGATGGTCAAGATGGCTAAAGTTTGAATGAGAGGTGGTCAGAAGTTTGTCTGAATTTAAAAAACTGGTGCACTACGGACGGATCACTTAAATCTGCAATACTCTCTTTGATAAATAATGGATGGATCAAGATCAATGTTTCTATGACAAGGTGGTGCACTGATGACACAACTTAGTCGTCGTATGATTATCATATATGTAAAGATTACACTGCTATACAAGGTCCATCATATGCACTGAAGGGTAAGCTGTCATGTTGCGAGGTGTGGAGATACGAGGGATTGCTTACTTTATAGAAAGAGCACACTTCAGTACAGGGACCCTTGTGTGTCCCGAAGGTATACATGTCATCAGAGTAAGGGCGTGAAGACAACAGGGTCTGAGATGGGTGTGAAGATATCAGAGGGGGTTGTGTACCTTGTCTAATGAGTGCATTGCTATACAGGGTCCCTCGTGTGCCCTGAAGGTTTTGATCAGTTGAAACTCATTCCAGATGTAGATGTTACCGATTGCTCCCCCTGAATACGTCATCTCTGCGGTCTTGCCAAAGGTTACACACATCATGGTGTCAGGCTTACCCACGTTACCAAAGGTGCCCCTCTTTGAATTGAATCCACCACCTTAAAACAAAAACAACAAAAAAGAGACGAGAAACAAATTAGGCAACTCTCTCATCAGCTAACGATCGGACCAATTAAAATGTGATGAGTGCAACAAGGTAACGATAAAAACCTCATGAGAGCGGCTTGCTAGCATGTAGAATTAAATGTAAAACATGCAGATTTCTGCTGACCTAGTGTTATATGTGCATACCCCTATTGGTGCACCTAAAGTTAAGTTCACTGTAGGATGTATTCTCTACTCCATAGTGATGAAAGGAAGAGTTCCACATAGTACATACTGCTTCAATTTTTTATCAAAACATGACTAATCATGGTAAAGTCTAAGCTGGGTGGGTTATCATGGTTTTATTCACTGTTTGACACCACTCTTATTATTATCACTGGAAGTTTTCTCAGATTCCATGTTGGACTCTTCATTGCTAACGAACAGAAAATAATTTCCAAACCATATAACTTGCTCAGTCTACACAAACTACAACCGACAAAAAAGGTCGGAATAAGGGGAAAAATACAGACTTTTGCAGTTATTAATAACCAACTGTTTGATGAATTGCTGTTGTCTCATATAGCAAGGAAAAGTCTTCTAATTGATGTATTATTGTAAACAAGAACTCACCAGCTTGTGTCCAGAATTTTAAATGTTTCACCCCCACTGTCACCAATCTGTCTGATAAATTTGGATTCCATTTAATGACAAAAATTTTATCTTTGTGGCCTCTGGTTGTTGCTAGCTTCTCACCGTGACGCCAATCCCAGACCACGATGCAGTGGTTGTCATCTAAGCCGACACTCGCTAATCTCTTGCCATCACCTGAATAAATCAACATGGTACAAATATTCAATATGAATAGATGAATATATTAAAACCATATGAATAGATGGATATATTAAAACCATATGCATAGATGAATATATTAAAACAATATGAATGGAGGGATAGTTTGAAACACTATGAATATATTAAAACAATATGAATAGATGAATATATTAAAACACATAAATGCCCAAGTAACTGATATCTTTGCAGATAAACCTTAGACGATACATAAAGAGCAGGACTTCAAATCAAATATTGCATGCATCTTTTCTTATTACCTTCAACAATATAACTAATGCCTCATTTTTTAAACTTTGCCTCTGACAAACATCCAGCTAGGTTCAAAATTTCCAACAAATTTAACAAAGACGATGATAACAGAAGACAAGAGATGTAAGCTAAAGAAACATTTTATGTGTTAACATGTATCTATCTATCAACTCCCTACCTGAGAAGTCAACAGCACAAACGCCTCTCTGATGCTGGCCTTTCAGCATTGCTAACGTCTTTATGTGTTAACATGTATCTATCTATCAACTCCCTACCTGAGAAGTCAACAGCACAAACGCCTCTCTGATGCTGGCCTTTCAGCATTGCTAACGTCTTTATGTGTTAACTATGTATCTATCTATCTATCTATCTATCTATCAACTCCCTACCTGAGAAGTCAACAGCACACACGCCTCTCTGATGCTGGCCTTTCAGCATTGCTAACGTCTTCATAGTAGTCGCATCCCAGATGTGTATAGTCGGATCACGACCAACCTGCAAACCGAGCAGAAATTGAACCCTTCAAATATGACGGATAAATAGACAACTAACGGCCTACTTTGTAATAGCAGTTCTCTTGACCTTGCTGCTAAATGAATGCACACATTAGGGATTCAAGAAGAGCTTGAGAACGAAATCAGGCATTTTTTTTCTCCTTAAAAGATCATCCTTGAATGATTAATCAGTTAAACTGCAGAACTGAGAGGACATAGCATTAATCAATGTCCTGCAGATACAAATGAAAGAGATAGGCATTCTTATTCTTTCCTTATGTTGATAAGTTCTTAACTTAAATAACTTGGACAAGTTCAAACACAAAGGTGATCTGAACTTTGAGAACTCTTCTCTATAATTCCTGATTGTTGTGCATGGTTGTGAATGAAGGCTGGCCATGTATACTGATCAATGTTAAGTGTAATGTTTGCTTAATAGGCAAGGTACAGGAGAAATGAATGCTAAGGAAGGTTGAGCCTGTTACCGTGGTTAAAAATAATTGTGTAAAAGTAAGTTGGCCTGACGTTTCGATTCTAGCAGGATCTTCTTCAAAGGCTAAATGACAAGTTGTCATTTAGCCTTTGAAGAAGATCCTGCTAGCCTTTGAAGAAGATCCAGCCATGAGTGAAACGTCAGGCCAACTTACTTTTACGCATTCTATTACACAGGCTCTCTAGTGGATAAACAGTTTGCTAACAGTCTTATTTTATTTTGTTAAAAATAAATATCGGAGCAGTCAGGAGTCACAAATACCAATTGAGAAAACCTTAAATTGTGAAGATCTTCTGTGATGGAGAAAGAGAATTGATAAGGAAAAAGCTACACTTGAGGTTTTAAGAGTATCAACGTCTCCAACAGACAAGGGTCATAATGTATACAAGGAGCATTACTTACCTGTCACTCCATCACTATCACACTTTATCATCTTATTCTAACAAAACGATTCTATTCTACCCACTACCTTTTCCAGCTGATTAAAAAGGTTCGACAGGTAGGAAAATCAAATTGTTAGAGACAGAGAGAGGTACGGAAGTAGAGAAAGTGCAAAGACAAACTTAAAGGTTAGAGATCTTACCTGACCAGTGGCGGCTATGTCTTTCTGTGGATGAATACATAAGCAGAGAATATCGTCTGTGTGTTCTAAGTAAAACCGCTGTCTGTTGGATTCCTTGTTATACACGATGCCTGCCGCAGCGACGTGATATATGATCTCCCCAGTTTGTGTGTAGAAGAGGTTATTACGACAGTCGTAGCCTCGGTACCTAATCATGTAAGGAAAGGGCATCGAATGAAAGTCATATATTTAACTCATAAACAGCCCACAAAACACACAGACACACCTCCAGTTATTTCAATTTACAACATAAGCAGCCCACAAAACACAGACACACATGGAATTACTTCAATTTACAACATAAACAGCTCTTAAAACACAAACACTCCTCCTGTTACTTCAACTTTCACAACAGATGTTAAATCCTGAATACAATCTAAAACATTTCCACAAAATAACGACACAGCCTAGGTCTACAACATAAAACTGAAAACAGGAACTAACCTATTCTTTGACATGAAAATCAACATGAACATTACCATTGTCCTTTGCCTAACTTTGTGGCTTTCTTATCACGCCGTGTGATATTCACAGATATCGGGATGGATACCCTTCAATACAACTGAAAATGAGCAATTTACTTAAAGGAGACACCAACCCAACTTTCATTATTGGTCTATGTGATACAGATACCAGTGATCAACAACTTTCTAAGAAAAATATTCAATTTGTAGGATATCACAGATTTAATGTTTTTTATCACACACAAGGCATGAAGACTTGATTAAGTCTAAATATGAAATCATTGAACCACATGTGCTTATATATTTTTTATTAAAATGTTTATTCTCTATAATGGGAATGCATTTTGCAATGCCTGATCTAAAAATACTAAACTTTTTAACATTGGTTAACATTCTACCTTGAAAATATACAAAGAAACCCAAAGGGAAAGTAAACAGTTTATGATCCTAGTGGCTCTTTGACATCTGAAAGTTACAAAATGACAGCTCTCAGACACAACTTTTTAAACTAGCTAGCATATCATCCAAATGGAGCAATCTCTGTCTCAGTCATAACTGCCAAAGTTGATAGTTAAGGCTTGTGTCCCCTTTAAGGCTTAATCCAACCCAGAAAGATTGACTCCCACAAACATAATGATACAAACCTTGCTTTGCACATTAACATTAGAATTTTGTGAGTACTCCTTTCTTCCTTTATGAGATGTTGGTGGAATAAAATCACACACACTATTTTTTTGTGTTTTCCTTCCTTTACCATCAAGTATGGTAGTACCCAAGTTGTCTTAAATTCAACCACATACATGCCGTTTTCATCTACATAACAAAGCTTTCTCTCCTCACCCATGGATAAATTGTAAAATGATGCCTTCGTTTGGTGGAAGCTTTCTCTTCTCTCCGGTGTTGTTCTTCTCCTTTTGTTTCCTCTTTAACTGATTCAGGTCCTCCTTGTAAACGTCCCGGACGTAGTCCATCTCCTTCTCCTTCTCGATGTCTGAATCCAGTTCAGCCACGTCTGACATCTCCGAATCGCTCTCCTCGCTGTTGGAATCCAGGTAACCTACATGCAAATCATCAACAGTGTGGAGACTTATGGTAGCATTAAACAGGAATGACATTGCAAACCATAGAAATAAAACCCTTCAAAATACCGGTTGCAAATGCATATAGGCATATATTAACAGTCAATTAAGTTTTTGAATTGCAAGTACATTGAGATGTGATTGAACACATCAATGTTAGTGGCTTGCATACAAGTCCTGACATATTTTACCACCTCTCTTCCGGCCACTGACACGTTATCCTTTTGTGGCACTTTATGTTTCCCATCAATAGAACCACAAGAGACCAAAACTTCTCTTGACTTTCCTAACATTTTTAAGTCAAGACAGACAAACAGGTCATGCACTCCTATGTTATCATATCCAACAATCCAAACAAATAATTCATCGTTTGAAAACTTCATTTGGCTGACTTTGTCCTGCATCATTGCCACTCTTACTAAACTTACTAGAAAGGTCATCTGGTGTTAGCAATCTAAAGTTCAGTATAAGGAATGCCATTCTAAGATATCGCTACACCTCCTCTTCGATCCTACTCACCTGTGTCGTGCCCCAAGTCTTCATCTAAATCCTCCTCATTATCCGTACCCTTTGGAATGTATCGCCACTGGAAGATTGCATGGTCACCCCCGCCCACCGAGATCACCCTCTGTCTATCGTGAGAAAACCTGACATTGGTCACATGGGCTGAGTGACCAACATACTTCCTGAATTTTGCACCTAGAAGGACGAATAAAAACAGAAAGGAGCAATGAAATTCCAACATCAATTAGCATCCTAACGGTATGTGAAGATATTATAAAAAATATTACAAAAATTCACAGGTATGAAGCACCACATCATTTGTCTAAATATTTAACCATACATCCCTTAAATGTTTCTATCAATACAATGGAACATTCCTATACTGCATCAAAGTCACTTTGTGTGCTTTTTGCTGTTTTTATGAAGAACAACTTTTTTACATTAATGATGCAAATTCAGAGCCTTTACTATTCCAAAGGAGGGAAATTTACACCTAACCATTAGCAAGTCGGTTTTTCTACTTTGCGAAAAGGCTTATCACCTGACTAAGACTTCCAGAATGCCAGCATTGCAATGTTTATAACTCATATAGATGTCTATGCATAAATTGTCTCATCCTCTACCTGAATCTATTTTCAATTGTTAAATTCTCCTCTCAGAAAAAAGACAGACTCTTACCTCTCTTTAGAGAAGGAAACCTAAATAATTTGACAAGTCCAAAGTCATCTCCCGTTACCATCACTTCCCCAGAGAAGTAAGCGTCCACGGCGTTGATGTCGTTCGTGTCCGCATACTTGGCCCAAATTCCATTTGCCTCGGCACCTAAGACTCCCGTCCACGTTGCCCATCTGATGGACCTGATAATATCTCTGGTAGTGATGTGTTTTCCTCCTGTGATAAGCACATCAAAAGGAAATCCATGTGAAGACATTAGCGGTAGAAATTATGATTCCGATTATCAGATCGCTTCATGTAAAGCTAGCTCTTCACTGTCCCAGTGTGTATGTTATATAACAAAGAATATATCAACATGGAGTGTGGGAGTAAGTTCCTATTTATGAACTGTATTTTATGCAATTTATACTGGAATAAACAAAACGAAATGGATGAAAGGAGTATGGGAAAACTATATGTACTAGTTCTGTGAATCTAAAAGAATTAGGTATGCAGTAGGTGACATCCAGTCTATTGAGAACATAAATATGGTGTTTATGACGTTAAAAGGTATATACAACACCTGTAGACAGAGCATTTAATTTGCAAAATGCTTAGTTTTTTTTTGAAGGTTGTTGGGTTTTTTTTTTTGTCTATTACAAACTATTGTTTTGACATTTGGGTTAGGCAGGGATCCACCTCTACCTAACACATTTCTAACATTACAAAATACAACTGTATGAGGTGTGTATTCATATTATGATGCATCCTTGTATTAAGATCAGAAAATAAGACAAAGGGTTTTTACAAATTTACACCTGTTTGCCCGAATTTTGCTCTTAGAACAAAACATTTGAACTTCAAGCGATGAAAGATCTTGAATCTATGCAAACTGAAAGGAAGTATCAGCAGGATACTTAAGTTGCTTTCTTCTTTCACAGATTAAAAAAAAAAACTTTACCTATGAACAAATCTTTTGACTGGGTGTAAGTTAGGCTGCCTTACAATGAATAAAGTTTTCCCTTGACCAGACTGCAAACTGGTAAAATAAATAGTCTCTTAAAACTTAATTTACTTAGACTAGCAACATAGTCATCAGAACACTAAATATTACCACCCACGAACCAAGAGTTTTGTACCTTTCTTTTTATAAAAAATAAAAGTCCCTAGGACCCTTAAAACATGATAATTGATGACCTTTTCCATCTCATTTTTCCCAATCACAGTAATTTGTTGGGTTCTTTTACAAAGCTACAACAAACTCTTCACCATTTTCTTAATCATGTTTGTTCACAGTATCTATTACACGGATCAAGAGTACAAAACTGAACAAACAAGTTACACACTATTCAACGTATCAAGTCACAATACTCCATATGGTTTGGTGATGTCTAACATTACTTACCAGGCATTTTATAAAACAGCCTCTCTGCTGCCCCACTGTTTGTCTGTAAATATTTACTATCCTCTGACCAGTCGATGTGAGTGATGAAGCTGCTGCTGCCCGAGCACTGACCGACCTTCTTGTAACGGCTAGCCATGGCGTAGATGTCCACGTAGTTGTCGTTAGACCCGACCGCCAGATAGTTGCCGTCGGGAGAATATTTCATTTCGTGGATGACCTCGTTTCTGTCTTTGATGTGTATAACGTCTGAAAGATCTCTGCAAAATATGAGCAAGAATTCCTTTTTTTGCACAAAAGCTGTTCTTATCACAGACAGAACACAAACTTAAAGGAGACACAAAACCTAACCATCATCTTCAACTAATGTGATAGAGAACTTTGTGATAAACAACTTCCCAAAACAGCTACGAAAAATCCGGTTCCTAACATTCCAATTGTATCAGACTTCAAGGAAAAACCAACAAGAAGATTATAACAGGAAAGCAAAGCTTTTAAAGATCATTTATAATCAATACGACACCAGAGACCATCTACTGTGATCCATTCCAGAAAAGAATCAAGGGTTTAGGCAAGCAAATTTGGTTCTCTTCAATCAACCAAATCTCGGGTTGAGATGCAGTTTCAGCTAACAGTGAGAACAAATTTTCTTCTCCAGATAAGTGACCCATTGCCCGCTATGTGAATAAAAGGATTGTGTACACTTTGCCATAACTTATCCCAATGCTGCTTTAATCCTACTACATAGAGTTTGATATCAAGGCATATAACAAGGGTTCATTCGTTCGAATTGGTTGTGAATGGACACGACTAGATTGTTGGGACTGAATTGGGCGTACTGAAGGTACTAGATAAGGAGCAACTAGATTTCAGAGCATGGAACAGGTGTTATTCTCATCATCCTACCTGGTTGTGAGTACCTTGAAAGACCCATCGGCCATCCCAACAGCAAGGTGGGAACCGTCACTGCTAAAGGCTACTGATCGGACACCATTCTCCATCTCTGTTTTAGCCAACAGTGTGTTATCACCGACACTCCAGATCCTGAAATGAGTAGTAACCAGATGAATCATATTTAATACAAATTGAATCTTTATTATTATTACATATATTTTTTTCAACATTATTTCCTTTTAAAATTGAGTATCTATTTCACTCCTGGGCATGTCCTAACATTGAAATAAGGGACCTTCACATGATGGAAAACCAAGCAAATTAAGATATCAATAAATGATTTCAATGCTAAACATATATCAATTTGTAAAAACAGAAGAACTAGTATAGCACAATATTATTAACCTATCCAAGTGACATTTGATAAACAAAATTAAAAATGACAAACTTTTGAAATGAGTCTCCCTTTGTTGGAAATTACTATTCACACAAGTTTGTTGCAATTGGCACCCTTCCAAATTGTCCCAAAATACTTAACAAAAGCAACCTAATATAAAAAAAATTAAAAAAGGTTATGACCTCTATTAGAGTTGTATTTTCCTGGACAGAGACTAAACATGAATCCTACATTCAAGAAAGATGAAAATGCAGCCAAACATCATGATTTACTTTATTTATTTATCGATGGCATATTATCATGAGAACCAGTATCTTTGTGTAGACAACTTTCACAAAATTGCTGGTGCAGCATATGTCGACTACAAAACGTTCAGCAAATCTGATAATTTTCTAACTGACTAATCACAATTTAACTTTCCAATAGGGCTGAGTCATGTTCCCTCACCCTCTGGTTCAGGGTCTGTCTAATATACATATAATATACATGTTTGTATCAGACTGAAGCCTCTGCTTGTTATAAGCCAGGATTTGTTTTCATGTGCACCAAACCAAACAACATTAAAACAAGGCAGAAGGTACAGGTACCTTTGAGAAGAGCAACCCTCACATTTACCAGATTAACTTCAAAATGTATAATCAGACCATCTGAATATCAGGGAATGATGAAAGATCTTTCCTTGTTCATTGATAAGAGACGATGTACTACTATTAGCAAAATTGCCCAAAATGACAGGAAACTTGTTCTTTGCATTAAATAAATGGTGTTTTATCCCGTTTCAAAATCACTACCTGCATCTTGGCTGTTTCTTTTTTATCTGTTACTCTATACTTACTTTTTCATTAATTAATTTAGTTGTGAAAATCAGTTTTGCTATCTCAAAACCACTCAAGTTGATTGGCAGTGAATAAGAGCCTTTGCTGATCTAGATAGATAAAAGACAATGGGCTACAGCTAAATACCAAAAAATGTCAAATTAAACTGACCAAACATTTTGGATATTTTATGTCATTATTTCAAAATGGATGACCATCAACAATGTTCTACAGCCAGTTTATTGCTTTATGAAGAGTTTCAGACTATCTGAAATGGCAAGGGAGGTCCTTTACTTGAATACAGACATGAGACAACACACAGAACCGTATAACGAACAGTTGTATTCACTCTGAATAGCAACAATTCTAGTCTCTCCTTGTAAACACGTAGACATTAGAGTGAACGCTATGTAAAGTGGGATATGTGGTGTTATACTTTATCATACGATCCCCATTCTTGGCAGTGTTTTGTACTTTTAACTTTAATATCACTGAGATCCTTTGTTGCATTGTTGGTTCATTATTGATCACACAAAATTCTTATCATTATTTTTGTCGATTTCCTTTCACAACCGTCTGCTCATACATACATTCATTCTTGGGAGTAATGAATTGCACGCGCCTCGGTTCAATTTACGTACAAGGATAATGTATCTATGACTTGATCAATTGTTATGGAACTACAAAATCAATACGTTGCTATGTTACAGGTTTACACTGATGTCACACAGACTAGAAGTTACCTAGGATCCTTGAAGTAGTATGTTTTGGCAATATGTCCTCCTATATATTGAAATACACAACTACTACAACAATCATTAATACATTAAAGCACCTAGTATCTATTGTTGAATAATGAGGGTTCATATAGTACAACTGCTCCATGTCAAAACTAAACATATAAAATGATTTAAATTAATGAAATTCAAAACTACTCAGTTTCCTTGAGCTGTCAGCTACTGATACTAACTGAACATCTCAACATGTTGACAAGGCAGCATCAGTTAATGACAGACAGAAGTAACGATGATAGTATTAATTAAGCCAAAGAAGAAAGCAGACATCTACTTGTACAATACATGACATACTCTGATAAAGTGGGGATTGAGGTGAGCAGTTGAAATTGGAATAATGGGTAGGGATTGGGATTTGGGATAAGGATTAGGGATTGGGGTATGGATTGGGGTGAGGGGTAGGGTTTGTACTTTGGGGTGGGATAGGGATTGGGGTGTGCGATGGGGACTGAGGTGTGGGATAGGGATTGGTATGGTGGGTAGGGATTAGGGTGTGGGATAGGGATTGGTATGGTGGGTAGGGATTAGGGTGTGGGATAGGGATTGGGTGTTGGGGTATGGACAGAGATTGGGTTGTGGGATGGGGATTGAGTTGATGGATAGTGATTGGGATGGGTAACAAACAGTATGTTTATGAAAGAGAGGTAAAAATTTATTACAAAACAAATAGACATCCCACAGACAGTGTGTGGGCATGTATCCTGTTTTTAGATCAGGTTGATATGGATGGCATCCCCACGGATGTAGGATGAAGAGACAAAAAACTTGCCTTCCTCTGCTCTAAACCAATTTCTTATCTAGAAGCGATAACTTATATCACCGGTGTGCCGAGGATGTTGTATAGTTTTTAGCCGTTTCTTGACTATCTTTAACACACATCAAAGAATAATATCACACACTAATAATATCAGACACTTTGCACAACCCAAGGATGGCAGAATTTCTCACCAAAAGGACCTAGAAGACACGCGTTCTTCTTGAATCCTCTACAAGACATGTTCACAATGTTTACTGATATGTGTGACTGATATGTATACAGTACACATGCTGCTGATATAGAATGGTATGTACGTTAGGTTCACTAGTGGTGTCAGTTCACAACACAAACTTGATGATAAGCTTCACAGCATCACCATATTGGTGAGCTTCTTGATACAAAACAACAAATGGTCATCAAATACATCCTGAAAGGAACTGTATTTATAGTAATAATTGTATCTACTCTGTACCTATAGTAGGGACTACTTGTACCTATAGTAGTTGTACCAGAAGTCATTGTCTTAAACTCCAGAAGTTACAAAGTAAGATTAATATTTCGGCATAACTAATAGGGTTGTGAATGAGTGGTATAGTTAGTCTGAGGAAGTTGTACTTGCAAGTAGTGTGAATGGGTTTAAGAATGCTTTGGACAAGCACTTTAAGCATTGTAGTCGGGTCTGATTTTTGTGTCTTCAGTTTTTTTTCCCTCTCCTATAGGGTTCTTGACTTAAGTGTCACTCCTGATCCTTTTTTTCTACTAAACTTAACTATTAAAACTACTCTCCTTGCATTGTTGCATTCATGCATGCATAATATTTCAAAGCATCTTTTGCATTTCCCACACATCCCCCCGCCCCCCCGCCGTCAGTATTTGGCTAGTCAGCGATGCACAAGGTAATCCCACTGAGTGATTTCATCATTAACCACACATAGCCTCGTGAAGTGTATATCACACGTATAGATGATCACACAGTTCCATACTGATGTATTTAAGAGACCTGTAATGTCAATATACTTCTAAACTATCACTATGATAATCTTCAAAACCATAAAATAGTCATTCACTTGAAATCTAAAACAAACCAAATAGAAAACACTTGATGATTACAAGTATTTAGGGATATCTTATCTTGCGATATGATAACAGAGTTCCAATCCCAGATAACAGAAATCATTACAGTGCAAACTGAAACATACTATTTGCAATGCTGTCTTCTGTTGCCTTCTTAATTTGTTACCCTTTATATTTTTTCTTACTTTTGTGAGTCATTGTTTAAGGTTTTAAATACAGTGTTGACTAGAGCTACGTATGAACAATCAGGCCGAAATGGAAGGCATACAATGCTTCCACTATAAATCAAGCCAACAAAAGCGAGATCTACAACTTACTTTCTGTACAACTTGTTTTTATTGATTCTTGTCGCTAAATGATCAATAATTTATCGGCCACCATAGGAGATATGTTAAGAACTGCTCGTGAAGATTGTCAGTTAAAACTAAAAAATGTTTGATATTGATGAAATGCACAGTGCAGTGTCTAAAGGACTTAGTACTGTGGTACAAACGCAATGTAAGACCATTTGACTCGTGTCCATAATAATAACTTGAGGGCAAACTCTTCCACAGGTCAACACTATCCCCAATGCTAATTTTTACACGTGGCAATGCACGACTCCAGAACCACCCAAGGTAAGCAATGCCGGCTTCCTAGGTACAGAAACACGAAAACACAACATATGACACGGAAATGTTGCACTCGTTATCTAATTTGTAACGAACCCCATGAATGGAACAAACCATTTTCTCCTGCAGATTCAATTTATTTCCATGGACAAAACTTGGCACAGTAACTAGCCTGATAATACAATAGCATTGCACTTTGTGAAGCAAAAGTGCATGTGATCATCTAGTGAATATCAAGGTCACTACTACTCACGCAACAATTCCACGCTGACAAGAAACTTATCAAAGATCGTCACAGACCACTTCAGATCAAGATCTAGGATATTATGTGAACCTACACTTAAATCAAATACAGGGAAATGCTCACTGGCGTGACAGTCTATTAAATAACGCTGGACAAACCAAGCAGAACAAAAGTCGTACTTATAAAAAAAAAGGAGAGATGCCAGCACAAAGACAACTGTTTGAAACCACTTGAAATTAAATACAAAGCATCAAGAAGACCCTGTAGAGGTAGCAGGCATCTCGTAACATGAAGAATAAGCAAAAGATGGTCTTAATCTCATTGACATGGCACACTGATACTACTTCGACAAGAAAAGAACTCTCCAACCGCTATCCAGACATGAATTTATGAAGCTAGGGCAAACGTTCTGTTCAACATACAAGGCAGAAATAGTGGTATATATATATGTAAAATTAACATGTGCTATGGCGGAGTGGATAAAGGTGGTGGCACTTGAAGCAATGAGGCTTCAGGGTTCGATCCCTGGGCGGGTCGTAGTAATCTACAGTTTTCACATCTGAAATGATTTTCTTAATTCAAAAGATTCCAAGTTTGAGTTAAAAATGTTGAATTGAAAGCCACCCCACGTGAAAGTTGTAATCCATTGGCCCTTGCAGGTTTTTTCCAACATTTGTGGTCACTTCAGCATCGTAATAATAACTGCCTGAATATTACTATTATATTATGCAGAGTGAATAGAATGCAGAAGTGGTACATATACGGGGTAAATGTTCTGATCTGTCTAGAGAGCAAAACTAATAAACCAGGCAAAGTGCACCACTTGATAGATAGGAAAGTGCATTTGTTGATGGTGATAGGTAAGCAATGAGTGAATAAATACAGGGTACATATGTTCTGGTTTATCTAGAAGGCAGACCAAATCGGTATTCAGTGAATATTGTCTGGCTTGCCTAGACTGCAGAGTGAATGGTGAATATAGACTACACCTCTGGCTGATGTAGAAGGCAGAACTACAGAAAAATTACACAGTTAAATCGCTAAGCCTCTATTAAAATAATCGTGAGGAACTTTGGAGGTTTGGAATATATTCCAATTTTGTTAAAAAAGAATTCATTTCAAATTCTCTTTGATTCTGAAACTATTATTCACAGAACCTTCAGTCACAAAACTTCTGTCAAAGCTTAATTTTATCATCGATTCCTCACAGATATTTATGAGCGAAAAAATATTTGTATGTTACCCTAAGTTTGACCAGTTTAAATCTCGTTATGAACAGCAAGTCTATATTGTTTCAAATGAATGAAACCTCAAATACGCTGTTTCTGGGTATACGCTGTTTCTGGGGATACTCTGTTTCGGGGGAGGGAAGAACGAAGATCTATGCTGCACAAACCTGACGCTCTGGTCGTCGCTGCCTGTGGCAAATATTGGTTTCTTAGGATGAACAGCTAAGGCCCAGAGTTCCCCCTCTGCATGTCCCTGGACTACTACTCTGGGTTTGTCCCTTTCCCGTACAAACACTTCCATCACCTCGCCGTCGTTGGTCCCGACCAAGATGCGATCACCTCTCCATTGTACGCTCCTGATGGACATGCCTATCAAGATATCAGGGAGAGAGAAGATATATTATAGAATATCACAAAAGCAAAAGAAAGTAATCAGTCTTTCAAACCTGATTATAAAATCCGGCAAGTAACTACTTTCCTCTTCCCCCCCCCCCTATTTTTTTATCCTGTTCTCCATCACTTGCCCCTGTCACCATGACCCATCTTAGACTTCTGCCCTCGGTTACCACCTCACTCTTTGCTCTGACTTTACATTACTCAGGTAGTTTCTAACTTTTTCTATATTTATCTGGCATGACTAAGACCTTGTCCATCGAACACCTGTTGGGTTTTGTTTCACACTTATGATAATCTGCCAACCCCTGTATCCCTGTATACCAAACAATGCAACCTAAGAGGACTGAAGTCAAAATTACATTTGCAAATGTAATAATTTCATCATGGTTGTCTTTGACCAGTTCTCATTCAATTAAAAATCCATTTAGAATATTAATTTTGCGGTCACAGGGACGACAAGAGACGTGGCTGATATTTCACAAAATTTGAAGTTTGTTCACTAGAAACTTCCTCCCACAGTATGACTGGTAGGAGAAGTAGCTGACTTTTAAAGACATTTGTCAGAGTCAGTGTCAGGAGTAGAGTAATGTAGGCCAGGAGATGTGTAAATGAGGAAAGCCTACCAGGTACCACCCTTAAATGTTTGCAAACTGCCTCACTTTTAACAGCCTGCATATATATATTTTTATCACACAGTTTAAAATGCACTGCGGGGGTGGGGGAGGAGAAGGGGGTGTAGTAATGGAATATAATCGAGTGCTTACACTTTGCATAGCGAATATCGAGTACATAATTATCTAAGAGCTGCACACTAATGAACAGTGCTGCACAGTACCTGGGTACCCTTCGTTAGTCTCCCTGAGATTAATGGTGCTGATTGGTTGAAAGTCCACATCCCAGATTCGTACACAACCGTCTTTACTGGCAGTAGCAAAGCCATCCTCACAGGTGTCCATCCCATAAATGCTACTCTGGAATTCCAAACAAGAGAGAGAGAGAGAGAGAGATGTAAATTAGTGAGAGAAAATGAAATTCCTTGAATCATGTATTCATAACAGAGTGTATTTTTAGTAGTAATTTGTCAGCCCGTCAATAGCATCTATAGGGAACCACAGAATGAAAATATAATATACTGCATGCAAGTCATACCTCAAATATCCCACACCCATTGCAAATAGTAATAGAAAGGAGTATAATCACTGACTCAGAAAAAGGAGTTTTAGGGAATCACAGCAATATAGCTGACCTTTGCATTATGACATACTTTTGAGAATTGGAAGCAAAAATCATAGTCTTAGAGAATTGAGCAATGAAAATCCTTTAATTGTTGTATACTTTGCGAATCATGACCGATGAAAATGCCACATGAAATAATTTTGGAGGTGTTTGGCCACCTTCAGTGTATTGGTATTCTGACACAAAACATTTCTTTCTTCAGGTTATTGTGTTAACGAACGTCATGTTATCCTACCATTTATAGTGCATACATGGCACAGTAAAGCCTAACCAACTTGACATTTCCATGCTTTGTCAGCTTAAATGTTTTAACAAAATAACAGATAATCGTGTATTGTGGATTTGATTTTCTGCATATCAACTCTCAAAGGGTCTTGGGTCATTAAGTTTTAATTTTAATATCGTAAAGCTCAGAATAAAGTGGTCACAACTTGTTAAAGTTTTGTTTATTTTCATAGTTTAAAGCTCTTATATTTCAACTTCAAATGGGGATTGTTTATTGTTAGTAGTCTACCTGGGTCGCTAGTACTGTACTGTGTAGGGGTTGCGTGCGCATAACCAAGCCGTTGTGATATTGATGTTCAATTAACTTTTTAATTGGTTGAGAAATTATGAATGCCTTTAAACACATGACGTAATTCAAAAGTTCAAGGTGTTCCCTGTAATAAATTGTTATTTTAGATTTTAAATGTTTTAGCTGAATGTTTATAAAGGCTCCGTGAAGTTTGTGAAAAACCTCTGCACATGGAACAATCTTGTATATGCACTTGCAGATAGTGAACAATTTTACACAGTAAATTCCCATTGAGATTGGTCACTGATAACAAATTTACAAGTTAAACTTGCTTCAAGTTTGCCAAGGTACTGCTTATATTATCCTGTGAAATGTTTGTAAAATGTTGTGGTTGGGCTAGCCCTTGTTAGAATGTCGAGAGTAGTGCATTTTTTATTCGACAGAGCTAAAATTCTACTCGCCCATGGCGGGTTGGTGGCCATATTTGCGAGGCTTGACTGCTTTAAAAACCTTTGACAGATTTCTTGCACACTGATGCCACCATGTCAAAATTGAAATGTCATAACTAGTTCACTATCATGCTTTATGACATTTTGTACTTAATGGAAAGGTTCTCAGCCTGTTTTCATTTCTTTCAACTTTTTATTTTTTCAATTTTAAGTATGTTTTTAGTTTCCCACATTTGTAGCTCAATTCTGAAACCAATCAAAATAGCCATTTATCCTTTGAGAAACTCAGATACACATCAACGTTTGCTACTTAATGGCTACAACGGTTCAGTTCAAAATTATCCTCCGCGTCGAAATCCATCAAGAAAAAGTTGCCGAGGTGTGGCAATGCATTTACAAATGGATACTTTATGGATGCAATATCAATTTCGTTGCACAATAATGACTTGTTACGGTTAGGAAACCTGTGCTGCTGTGCAGTCAACAAACAGTAATTTAGATTAATTATTCATACACATGGAATTGGCTTTCCTGACGCTATGCACAAAATATTCATGGCATATCTTTACAGTATACTGAGTGAAAAGAGCAACAAAAATTGCTGCATATGTTGAAGTCAAAAACAAGAATTTTAAATGCAAAGTATGACAACATTCAGACATCAGTTGACCAACTTCCCCCAAAGGGCTCACTTACCTCCCTTTCCTCTCTTCCCTCTCTTTCCTCCCTCCACAACCCCCCCCCCCTTCCTTCTCCCACTCCCCCTGCCTCCTTCCTCTAAAAGTCTTGCTGTGGGATGAATTGAAGTCATTTGTAAGACCCTTAATGAGTAAAAGCAGAGAAATAGATCCTATTTGTCTTGCTAAGGTATTAAGATCTTAAATATGTAAATTACATGAACTAGTGCTACTTTGGTGTAACGTTTCATCAGTAGTAGATGAGTATTCAAGATGATATTTCCATGCATTGTTGATGAGAACTACGGAAATGTTTATACAGCTCCAGGAATGGATGTGGCAAGAGATTAGATTGCATGTTAATTGTTCAATTTGGCATCGCTGTGGGTCTGTTAATGCGGGAAGTTAATGGCTTTTTATTGCTTCCATCTAACGATTTAATTTTGCAAGACTAATTTTGTTTTAAGAGGCCAAAGCAATCTGAAACCTTTTGGCATCTAATGATGAAATTTTTAACCAGAAGACAGTGCATTAGGTTACAACAAGGATGATAGTATTTAAACACACTTGTCAGGACTATGATATGTCGTAATCTTCTGAAGATGGGAGGCAAATTTTTTCATGAAGGAAACCATTGGGTTACTAAGGCTGGTATATATCTTGTTGTGTGGAATACATTTATTCTCAACCTATGTGTGCAAACCTTTGGTAAGGTCAAAGTTTAATGGCCTTTCAGTCCCAAGCACAACTACTAGTTGTTTACATCAATTAATTCAGATTGCACAATAGGTAAAAATTATAAATTGGTATCACCCTCCATCACATGCATCCTCTGAATGTAGCCTTACATGGTGGGTATCATTTTTCACTCTCAACAAAGTGATGCCTTTCAAAATTAGATACCACCTCAATACTATAAACATGCTACCTACAGAAAGTTCCTATGCAGAAGTCTTACCTGATGGGCATCATTTATCACCCTCAGTAAGTTGATGCCTTTCCACACATAAATATCTCCCCCAAGAGTTCCAGTGTAAGTAAGGTCTTCAGTGCCGAATGCAAGGCAGAGCATTGTTTGAATATCACCAGCCTTGCCAAATATGCCTTTCTTTGCTGTGAGGGCATTCCCACATATAGACCAAAATTTGATGTGTTTCACCCCACAGCTAACCAAGGAGTTAATTCTGAAAGGGTTGAATTGACAGTCAAATATCTGAAGGAAAAAAAAGTGAAAAAAAAAAACAAAGGAAATGAGTGATGTGAAATTTGGTTAATCATAGCACTGCACATTACTTACCTTCTCACTGAGGGGGTGGGAGACAGTGCTAAAAGATTACCAAGAGCTCTGAACATAGTGCAGTTGGGATGGGGAAACAGGTAAGTGAGGAGTGAAATGAATTTTATACTAACACTGAGCTAGCATCAGATCAAACTAAGTATCCCAGCTAGTGACAAACCCTGCACATACAGCTTACTTGTTATTGCTGCTAAAAAAAATATGAGTATTAGCCGAAATGGCCTTTCTATCCTCTCAAATTTAATAAGTCCAGCAAGAAAACTACAAACACATTTCCCACCTTTGAATGTTCTCTTCCCTATCATGCAGGGACAATTAAATCAGCACTGACTTACCCTGTCACTATGCCCTTTGACTGTGCATAGTAGCTTTCCTTTCTTCCAGTCCCAGACATTGATGATGTTATTAGGATCCAAACCTACTGAAACCAATCTCTGAAACATAAAATAAACACTAACTGTGAATACCACAAAACTATAAATGCATGACAACATATGAATACAACAACTACATTTGAACAGAAGAGGAAACAAAGTACATGAAAATGCAATATACCGCTATAAATAGCGTGTGTGCTAAACAAGGATGGAAACTAATGAAGCAGTTCCCGCAACTGCTACCCCCGTAACCCTAGGAAACCTAGGACGGGAGTTGCTCTAAACCAAACAGTCCCGGAAAAACCCTCACTTCAACAAGAAACTTACTCATCAGGCTGTTGAAAGACTGTAAACTCCTTAATAATCCAAACAAAGAAAACTTCCGAATCCTCAGTTACCATAAAGGAACGAAATCGGAAGGAAGAAATTCCACTTGAATATCACGTGTAGACACATTGAATGGTAGAATGAGAAGGAAGGGCAATGACCGGAGGGACCAGTCATTGAAGGCACACAGTGTTAAAAGGTTACCAGGACATTCTAGTAGAACGTGGTGCTAAGGTTGTGAGGAGACAGGTAAGCAAGGAGCGAAGTAAATACTACTGTATACTTTTGGAGTTTGGCCGACCATTCTACCCAACGCACAGAGTATGCAAATGTATAACATTAAAATTGCAATTGAACAACCTAGACCACCCATCTATCTGCAAATACTTTCACTGAATGATGGTTAATTAGGGAGTTATTCATGGATTAGATATAATTTTCAACATGTTTCAATGAATTGGTATCATGCAAAAGTGGAGAGTGAATGACTTTTGGACTTTTACTTCATTACTCCAAATGAATCATGACTAACTTTGCAAGAAATTGAACTGTACTGTTAATGCCATTTTGGTAAATTCAGACATTAAAGTAAAGTCAGACATTGAATATTTGGATGATTTAAGGTTTAATCCAAAGTCGTTTTCCACATTCTGGTGTTTCCATGATGCAAGAAAGTTTTAGCTTCATTGCACCTCTTCATTCACATTTATGCATGATACAAGAAGATTAATTTTGCAAACTCAACAAGATCAAAAGCCATAGATTTAACACGAGTCACTAACAGAGCCTACAGAGCAAACTTGTAAATGATGACATTTCCCTTTTGAAAGACCATGAACTTTAATGATCTCGCTCCTCACGTTCTTAGCTTGCAGCTAGATCTTGATTTAAAAGAGAGACCTTTTTACTAACCGTGTTCAGAAATATCACACAGTTGGTGCGATCAAGTTTATCCTCTAAGCAGGGTTGAAGGACAATTTCATGTATTAGTGGATCAGCTGACACACAAAACAAAATGTCTATGGCTTTTACAAGCTTTCAGAAGCTCTGCTGCGGGGGAGAGCTTCAAGCTTGTTTTAATTGCAGTTTTCAGTACATCTCCTGGTAAATGTCTTGTGAGGTGAACTAGTGAAACATTCAATCTTTGATCAAGGGTTACAAAAACAAACATTTTTAACCCTGTTTAAGTTTTCCAGGTATGACGAAATGAAAACAGGGCTGGTTTATTCAAGGGCACGTTACAATAAACTTCATGAGGAAACCCATGATGAGAACCATTGTACAGAGCTGTAATAATGCTTGACAAGCTGTGAAGTGCAATGACATACCATGGCAGCAATGTAGGTCATTTGCAGGGAAGGTTATGAGCACAGTGTAGCAAAGCCTCTCCACAAGGTTTAAATATCAAACTTGTCTTCCATGATCACCTACAATACACACTGAAATGTGTCATCTTCCTATTACTACGGTTCATCATGAAAAGGAAAAGAGGTTATAAATTATAATGACAGACACACTTCTCAATTCATAACAGCCAATGGTCATCTTTAACATATCCATGTATCAGTCGAGAAATAATGTTTCAGCCAAATCTCTTGAAATACAGAAATAAAATGAGTGACAGTGACACAGGTACTCTCTGCAAGACCGTTGTTAAACTACTACACACACACATGTGGGATAACACATATGTGGGATACTTTGGCAAACTGTGTTAACTTACACCATGGCCATGTTGTTTGCAGATATTAGAGGTTCCAACTACCATTGTTGTGACACAAATGTCTACAAGCTCCAGTATAACTGTCTTCTGGTATTTAAATATACTGCACATGGCTTCTAAAGAATAGATAACTGTTCTTTGCTGTGAGCACAGACACAGTACAGTATTAACTGTCTGTGCTGACAATCACTGATATATACTAAATCATTACAGTGCCTTATAATCTGTTACAAGAAACACCTCTTAATTCATGTGACTGAAAGGACCGTGAAACCCATACATGTGCTCTTTTCAAATTGTAGGAGACCGATGCAGTGCCATACACTCTACTGTTCGGTCATGTGTTATACCTGTGGTGTGTAAGCAATCTAGCTTTGAGGGTGCACTTCTTACCACCAGCAGGATATCATATTTCTCCTATAAAAAGAATGACCTGCAAGGATCCTTTGTAAAACCAATAAACCTGATCTAAGGGTCACCAGACCTTTCCCGACAACTCTAGCACACACCTTAACACCGGAAGATTTATTGAATTTGTTACTTGGTTTGGATATTTATGAGCGACCAATTTAACCTGTCTCGTCACAGCTACTGTACTCTGGCTATACCAAGTCTAGTGATCTGGTGACCACCATGTGAAATCTGTGGTTGCCAAGTACAAGTACAAGTGGTTGGGTGCACAGTGGTAAAAGATTACCAGGGCATACTAGACACGGTATAATGAGGTCCTAATGTTGTGGGGAGACAGGTAAGTGGGGAACGAAGTAAATTCTGTGGTTGCCAAGTACAAGTTGATGCAGGCTGTTTTACAGGGATCTTGTCAACGGCATGCCATGAAACAGTTTGCACAAACTAGACTTGAAATTCCATATAACAGCGATCTAAATGTCAGTACCTCTCTAACCTCGTACCTCAATTAAACATTAAAGGGCCTGTACTGTGTCTCTATATACACATATCATCACATACAGTACATGTATACTTTGTCTGCAGTTCTTGCAATAATCATTTACTAGGCATGCAACTGATTAGATCATCTGTGAGTTTGGTTTAGGCAACTGGCAATCTGCTGACAGAAGGATGATGCTTGTAGACCACCAGTTGATCCAATGATGCTTGTACAGTAGACCACCAGTTGATCCAATGATGCTTGTACAGTAGACCACCAGTTGATCCTATGATGCTTGTAGACCACCAGTTGATCCAATGATGCTTGTACAGTAGACCACCAGTTGATCCTATGCTTGTAGACCACCAGTTGATCCAATGATGCTTATACAGTAGACCACCAGCTGAGTTGATCCTATGATGCTTGTAGACCACCAGTTGATCCAATGATGCTTGTACAGTAGACCACCAGTTGATCCAATGATGCTTGTACAGTAGACCACCAGTTGATCCAATGATGCTTGTAAGTAGACCACCAGTTGATCCTATGATGCTTGTAGACCACCAGTTGATCCAATGATGCTTGTACAGTAGACCACCAGTTGATCCTATGCTTGTAGACCACCAGTTGATCCAATGATGCTTATACAGTAGACCACCAGCTGAGTTGATCCTATGATGCTTGTAGACCACCAGTTGATCCAATGATGCTTGTACAGTAGACCACCAGTTGATCCAATGATGCTTGTACAGTAGACCACCAGTTGATCCAATGATGCTTGTAAGTAGACCACCAGTTGATCCTATGATGCTTGTAGACCACCAGTTGATCCAATGATGCTTGTACAGTAGACCACCAGTTGATCCTATGATGCTTGTAGACCACCAGTTGATCCAATGATGCTTGTAGACCACCAGTTGAACCAATGATGCTTGTAGAGTACCAGTTGATCCTATCTTATGTAGTAGCATTTCCACCGATGCTGACAGGCTTAGAATTAATCCACAAACAGAAACTTACAAAATCAGGACACCTGTATCGTATTATTGTAGCTTGAGGTGGCAACGTGAGGCAACAGGTAAGTCAGGGAGGAAGCGAAGGAAATTAAGGCCATTCCCACATGTTAAAGGGGCATGAGGGAATGGTCTAATGGTTATTAAAGCTGTAGTGCATAAGTCTGGTGGTGACAGGTGAGGGACTGGTGAGCAAGCATCTCATATCACATACAATACAGTAATATGACATCCCTTTATAGATCGGTTCGGGAAAGTAACTGAACTATATTTAGCAACTGGAAGTGCATAATTAGAATGTATAGAGTCAAATGTGGAAAGTTGTGCAACAGGCATCTGATCATGACCTAGTTAAGTATTATCTTGCATTTATTGGGACAGGTTAGGGAATAGTGTCAAAGGTCACCAGAGAGCAAGTCATAATACATCTTGCAATGCCATTGCATAACTGTTGGGGTCCTGTACAGTACATAAATAAGAGTTAAGTACTATACAGTTCCAATAGGTATCTTACACAGGCTCTGTAGTGGATATGAATAAGTCAGACATATATTATGCCATATGGAAAGTTTTTTTCCTATCCATTTTCTGGTCCTTTTTGCTCTCCTTTTCACTATCACTGGATAATGCCCTACCTTTTCACTATCACTGGATAATGCCCTACCTTTTACTAGCATTTACTCATAATGTACAGTGTCTGCTAATTCATTTGGGGTAGATGGATGACGATCGCAGCAGCTCCAATCCAGCAAGTATTTTTGAGATCCTTCAGCTCTGGATGAATTCATTGTGGATGGAAACTATTCTAAATTATGATATACAACCATGCACATCACTTAAGCGTGACCTTTACTATTTACCTTCTACAGAGTACTAAAGCATCCACTAGCAAACTCTGTTATTGTTGTCAACAACACACTGCCATATTTCATTATTAACCATTTTAGCAAGTATGTAAAAGTGTGTGTCTATCTGACTAACATACATCACTATATAGATCTTCTATGTGACTGCACAGTGTACTGTACACAGTGAGCAGCATAGTACTACAGCTTCTCTGAGCTAGATAATTCTCTGAGGAGACAGGGATGAATGACTACGTATGCACTCGGCAGAATGTAGGAAATAAGAACAGACGGGCTACTAAATCAAAACACCACCATTACTGTGGGTGGAAACTTCCTATGAAAACTATAAGGCATAATTATCAGGACTCGCCCAAAAAGTAAAAGATACCTATTCCTCGGAGAACTTGAGTCAAATATTCGCTTTTCCCTCCCCCTCATCCTCCACCTCTTACTCCTCCAATCCTACCCATGTTCATAAGATCCTAGAAATAGTTAATATGATGCTATGATGCTAGAATACCAACACTAGTCTGGTTGTAGTATTTGACTTTGACAACCTATGGGATAAATTGCCTCTGAACTCAAGCTGATGGGCATGGTGCCTTAAAAATGAAATGTTAAAGCTAAGGCCAAATAGCCTTGCCCAGACTAATCTCCAAGGCTACAAAGACTTGAATGTAGATATTTATCTGCCTGTTACCTCCTTAGTCAAAGGATGAAAACAATTTCCTTTCTAAAGTTAAAACAATTTGGAGTGGGCTCAAGCCAAAAAAAATATATCAAAACAGTACGTCATGGGAAGAATGGCATTTTAAAAAACATGTTTGCATTAGAAAATGTATGACAGTGTTAGTTGTGATGTTTGGATGGTAGAATGAGAAGGAAGGGCATTGACCGGAAGGAGCCGGTCACTAAAGGGTGCACAGTGTTAAAAGATTACCAGGGCATACTAGACACGGTAGAATGAGGTGCTAATGTTGTGGGGAGACAGGTAAGCGGGGAACAAAGTAAATAATGTATGACAGTGTTATTTGTGAGATTAAATACATAATATGACCATTGGAATATATTCTTACATTATGCCACACCCACTCTTTAATATACATGACAGTGTATCAATACAAACAAACAAAACAGGGCACATCTATGGCCTATGGGCTATCTGTATACTTCATATGGCATGAATCTAATATACAGTTCCTAAGATTACTTGTATAACAGCTATGTGTATTAACACTGTAAACACATACACGATGATACAAGTTACTCAATACTATTAGCATGGGAATCAACGCCATGGCTCTTTCAGTGATATATTGGTTAACAAATATTCCCCTATCAATATATATATGTCAGTCATATCCAGTGACCCACAAAATGAAGTTTTTGTAAAATCAATGGGAAATCAGTAACACCTACAGCATACCTGTAGTCAAGTACTTAACAAACACTTAGCAGCAAAAGCTACTGTATGTATCAAGTCCCAAACTTAAATTTTGTTTCCTAGAACAACCGTGGATTTAATGACAACTGGGCTCTGGAATAATTTATCCAGTATTGCATCACAAAATGATATACCAAAAATAGGCAAATTCACAGAAATAAATATACCAGTTTTGTATATTAACTGATCAATGCACACTTGTTTACAGTACATTTCTATGAGAAATGAAATTAATCAACCTGAACAAGAAACCTCAACGAAATTTGAATTATTCCCTGCTTTTAGTCTATTTACATTGTTAAATGGACAAGATTTAAATCTCAAGCAGGAACACAAACACCAAATTACTCCCATCAAGCACATTCAGCTTTGAACTGTATGTTAATAATATCCCCAGGATATTAGCACACAAAACACACATTACACACAATTCCGTATGGTATACTTTAAGTGCAAAATCCTGGCTACTATCGACACAACCCAACAAAAAGTAGAATCACACTGTCTGATCTATTTCTTCCGCCATATGGCAGGATAGTCTACAACTTGCCTGGGTGTAAATGTTATCAAGAATTGCCTGGTGTCGTCTTTCATCGCAGTAAACATATTAATTTGCATGCAAAGGATGCATACCTTAAAGAATAATTCATCATTGCTTAGATGAAAAAAGAAAAAAAAATTGTGGACAAAAGCGATCAATTTTATGACAATACAGTCAGACTGCATACACGTTTGCATTCATAACCTTTCGGGGCTCTGAGCAATATCTTCAATAATTCAGCCAGTATCATTTTAAATATTAAAAAGAAAATGTCTAAACTATCTTCACAGGGAACAACAAGTCACATGCTTCTAAATACCATCATATAGACTAAAACTGCAAGAAATTTCCAGAGTATAGACTTTCCTGAAGATTCTCATTTTGTTCTTAGACTCTAAGTTCTTAAATTAGTATGATTTTGAATCAGTCTTCTGTTACCAGTTACTAGGCTAGGTAGATGGGAAGGTGCAATAGTAGAGTCCAGACAGGTAAGAGAGAAACACGGTTAATGAGTATCTACCAATGGTCACAGGTTTGTCAAGAAACAGACCCAAATATGGCCCTCTGATTATGACAGAAAAAGTGTCTTATCTCGGTCTATATCTAGACTATTTGGATATTTGGGAAAAGTGCCGATTCCGGATTACTTTAAACATTAACAGCTTGGTATTCAACCAGGGAACTACTTGAATGGTTTGCGACATGATATAAATCACATTGCAAGTCTCTCAAATTCAAGTTTAAAATTCAATTTTGGATGCCCAAACAAATTTAATGCAAAAAGTTTTGAAAATTTATCGGTATGAAGCAATTTAACAGAACTTTGCAGAAGTGAAGCTGACATCAGGTCAAGCCAATCAAAGTAGGAGTGAAATTAGTGTTGTTTTCCATATATGTATGAAACATGCCATGTACATATAAAGGCAACCTCAAAATGTTCACGAACTGAAACATACAGTGTCAGCCTTCAGCATTTCTGACCTGGGCAATTTGTATGTTACCATCATCCATGGGTTAATATACAAATAATGAATGGTTATGAGTGCAATAGTGCAAATATTTCATGAGTTGAAAGATGGAATGTTCCATTCAACGAGGCGCAGCCGAGTTGAATGGAACAAATTACAACTTTCAACGAATGAAATATTTGCACTATTGCACGAATGGAAACCATTCATTATTTGTTTTATACAACATATTATATTAAGATGGGTAAAATGCACTCATGCAACAGATTGCTTTGAATGGACAGGTTTCTCTGCTCTCTTACCATTGAAAAAAGTGCTACCAAAAAAGTATAACCCATGGTTCTATATCATAGAGTGGAATAGAGCGGATTTTGCATGCAATCAACGAGCAATTGACCAATCAAATATCCAGAATACAATTAGGTGTTGTATAACACTCAATAGCTCAGTATCTGGCTGTATGCACTAACCGCCAAATAGCTGTATAGGCATTACCATTTTAACGGTGAACTTTATCTTTACCATCCACACAAAACCCACTCAAATTGAGTCAATAGTTTATGTTACACTTTACTGAAACCTGCAATAAAAGCCAGAGCTGTTTAGTACTCTGGGAATAACAAAAGCAGTGGAAGCCTCCCACGTCTTGTTACTATATTTGTACTCCCCTTCCCAGATTCACAGGTAAAAGGCAGTCGAGCATATCAGTAAATACTGTATTAATCTTGCAGAAATTAATTGCAGATCTCCGAGACAACCACTATCACCTCTTTAATGGCTACGCAGTTGACAGTTCATGGATATACACCACCCTTGACTAATTCATGTGTTATATAATTGAATCTCCGTTACATCGGATATGCCAGTATTCTGAACATTGAGTGTTTTTTTTTTCTATTAAAGCTTAAACAAAAATTAATGAGTGGAAGGGGAAAGGTATCTTCACAGATGAACCTGTCATACATGTACACTGTACGAGACCCTATTATCACCCGGGCAGTATACATCAGGGTAATCGCTAGCCTATGGTGATTACTACTAATTCCTATTCTGCTTTTACTACCAAATAGTTTGTGTATGGTATGTTATACTGATAGCACAAGAAGAACCCTACTTACTGTACAGTATACTGTACATGCTAAACTTGAGAGAGCTGATATATCATAAAACTTACTGGATTAGATATTTACGAGTGACAAGCTTACCTGTCTCCTCACAACCTTAGCACCTCATTCTACCGTGTCTGGTATGCCCTGGTAATCTTCTAACACTGTCCACGCTCAACGACCGGCTCCTCCGGTCGTTGCCCTTCCTTCTCATTCTACCATTCATAGTGTCTACACATGTGTTTTCGTAGTAGATAGTAAATCTTAAAGAAATTTTCCCGGATACCTTGGATTTTTACCTTCAATACATCCTTTTGGATTTCAGAGACGTTCTACAGTCTTTTACAGCCTGATAAGTATCCTTTTCTTATAAAGGTTGTGAGGAGACAGGTGCGAGGAGCGAAATAAATTTAGAAAACCTAACTTGAGAACCCTGCTGCTACTTCTTGAAGCTTTGACAGACACCTCACCCTACTTAACATTACAGTAAATACTCCCACTCCCCCCCAATCCTCCCCCACCCTAAAATAAATATAAAAGAATACAGAATGGTTTCCCCAAGTCACAGTGCTTGTCTCGTCTCAATCATACAGATGCAAGTCAATATGCTATATGACGTTTTGTACAAGAAATATATTACTCAACCTGAAGACTCCTGTTTATTTTAAAACACAAAATTTGACACTTCTGATCACTGGTAATTAAATTTCAAGTCCTTTTAAGAATGGGCCTCTATATATATAGATCTACAAATTGCCCCTGTAAGGATTTAATTAATTAAGCCAACAAGATTGAGTAAAATATATGAGTTACAACATATATTATAAATCACACTTGACTCTCATATATATGATTCATGGATAAACGTACAACACATTAATAACAAAAACAATTAATAACGAACAGAAGTTTGCACACCTTGCATTCCCATACTGTACATGTACACGACCTGTGCTGAAAGTACAGTGGGTACAGTATGCAATGCAACTTTTATCGGATACCGTTTTGTCTTGCACACTTTATTTCTTGAACTTGTATCATTTCAAGAGACAAATTTTATCACTGGCCATCAAACAGATCAATTTTCATTTGGAGACAATCCCAGAGAGACTGACATTTGACCTAAAAAAGCACTGAAAGTCTTTTCAATATTTGTGTTCATCAGGACCCTCTTGGTTCAATGCAAATGTCATTCCTCACAATCAATTTCTTCTCCAAAGGTTGATATCTCCAGCTCCTGGTGATACTAATTTCTCTGCACTGAGCTCAAGCAGGTGGGTTTTATTATGATAACATCAACTTAACTAAAATTCTGGAGTTTGCACACCATCAGCCTACAGTAGTACAAGGTATCACATCCACAACATACAAAGTATAGATTTTAAAAGGCATCATACAACTTCTCTGCATGGATGGGAACATGCCCTTTAGAAGTATTTTTATGAAACATTACAATATTACTTTATGTAAGACTATGTATCAGACTAACACTATATAAGATTTTTAAACCAGGGTTCTGCAACTGAGAAACATTCAATAATAATATGCCCACACAGGACTGGGGGCAATTCTCTTTTAATATAGGTTATAAATATTGTAGTGCAATACAGTACACTACGTAGGAGAGCAATGACCTGCCTAATTATGCCTAAACACTGTAAAGATCTACAGTATGGGCTATGTACAGTAAATGTTCTCTAAGAAAAGTAGCATAAATAAACTCCTTCAAGCCTCCAACATTATACTTTCCAAACTGTTATAATATTAAGAACCATATCTTTAATACACCCTTAAACGGTAACGGTCCGTAAGTAATGCAAGCTCTTTTTAATTAACATTTTCATATATATATGTCACTATAGGGCAGGTCCAAGCTATTGTATCCCTAGAAGCCAAATTTCAAACTTTACTGAAACACCCTAAATGTGGTGTCATGTTAAAGCTGAATTATTGAAGTTTCAGATTTTCATAATTTTTTTGAATTTTTTTCCCTATTCAAACAATAACAGCCAGCTAATTTGCATAAATTCAAATTGCAGTGTGACGTACGGGACATTTGGAATCCTATTTCGCTGCCAGCAATATGAACTTATTGAATATAAGTTATGTGGGACATGATACACTGTTCCTACCAATAATTTTGACATATTATGTTTGGGGGTTCATTAATTAAATATGCTAATTAGCTAGTGTCCAAATACTGATGTCCCGTACGTCACAATTTTCGGCACTTTTTTCAAGTTTTGATATGGAGGAACAATTTTTTTTTTTGTGATATTCTATAAAGTTCTAATTAAGAACATTGCTCAACAATATCCATCCCCAAAAAATTGAAATAATATTCACTGCAAATCTAATTATCAAATTTAAAAATGTGACGTACGGGACAAAATGTGACGTACGGGACATAGTGTGGTGGAAACCCTGTATTTATACATAATAAACATGCATGGGCTCCAATGGGGACCTATACTGAAAACCTTCCAACACTTACAAGTTTATTTTGTTGAAAGCTGGTAGTTGCAACTTATAATCCCTGCATGCCTGAAGAGCACATCATGGCACCAAATAAACTATTGACTGATGACCACCAACAGCCCGGGTGTTGGTTGACTATTGGGAAGTCAATTGTGCGTGTGGGGGATACAGAATCATCTACAATGCTATTCAACATTGACACTGAATGAGGACGACTTCAAGAATGTTGAGTTTGCATTTCAAAATTTGATAGGCCTATTGTGAAGTGTGATTATGATAATGTGCAACTATGTTCTTGTTTCCAGAACTTAGATAGTAGACATTGAGATTTTTAGTTACAAGTGTAGAGTTTCGCTCGCCCAATTTTGCATAGGACAATCACTCATGAGTTTGTTCAATAACCAGTACTAGGTCTATAGAGTTTTCTTTGTTGTACTATGTAGTTTCATAGATGGACATTACGTGGCATTACTGTGGACACTTTGGTATACAGGTATTTTGATTTTTGAATGGGATGAATAATATTTCAACTTCAGGGTAATTTGTGGGCAATATGATACAGTGTTGTATAGTATATACCAATTTTTAAACAGTTTTGCACCAAAACTTTGCACCTTGAATCATTTGTGGTCTAACAAAGCAAGAATTGATGTTCTGACTATTTGGTCTGGTAACCAGTATTAGATCTATAGAGTTTTCTTTGTTGTACTAGTTTCATATATGGACATTACGTGGCATTACTGTGGACATTTAGGTATATTTTGAATAGGATGGATCATATTTCAACTTCAGGGTCATTAGTGGGGAGGTACAGTGTTGTACAGTATACTGTACATACCAAAACAGTTTTGCACCAAAACTTTGCATCTTGAATCATTTGTGGTCTAACAAAGCAAGAATTGATGTTCTAACTATTTGGTCTGGTAACAAGTATTAGGTCTATAGAGTTTTCTTTGTTGTACTGGTTTCATAGATGGACATTACGTGGCATTACTGTGGACATTTTGGTATATTTGAATGGGATGGATCATATTTCAACTTCAGGGTCAATAGTGGAGAGTATGATACAGTGTTGTACAGTATACATACCAAAACAGTTTTGCACCAAAACTTTGCATCTTGAATTTAAAAAAGCTAGAATTGATGTTATGAGTATTGATGTATGTGTAGAGTAGATTTATACTTTATGCATTCTATGTTTTATGTGGAATGATCTCACAATTACAGTCACTGCTCTTTTCCGTATCCCAGAAAGAAGGAAATATGGCATGAAATTACCAAATGACATTGTTCTGGAATATCCAAATTAATGTTTTTGTAGAAATCAGCTTGTTATGGTATATTCAGGAATAAAAATATGAGTTTTCATAGTCAATTTGCATATGGACAAATTGTCCCGTACGTCACATGTCCCGTACGTCACAGGACAATTTTCATTTGTGTAACCACTGTACCGGAATGGCTTCATATTTTTTTCTAATACTGTATGTTACAGCTTAGCCCTTGGAAGGTTAGGCTATTCACTAGTTATAACAGCTTGATCACTGCCCTCCTAATTTCAGAGCGGTTTCAGCTTTGCTCTTTAGTAAAAAAAAACACAAAATTCTCTGGTCCCGTACGTCACACTGCACATTAATTAAGATGGGACCTAATTAAAGCAAGTGTAGGAAATCTTCATGAGTTTGTTTTAAAGTAGCAGCAATAACAAATATGAAAACCTGAAAAAGTTTCTGGAAAATAGATTTTATATAACTTTTAGACAAATTTAAGTCTCTGAAATGTCCCGTACGTCACAGTTCAAATAGCTTGGACCTGCCCTATAGACCTAATGTACTTTCTGCAATTATAGGCAATTGGAACAATTTTCTACTTCTAATACCACTCAAGACTTTACTCTCATATTATGCTTTGGAGAGCTGGTACTGACAACTGTATAAACAGTTCTTACTTTATCTTAAAGAAACAAGAGATTCATAATTCATTCACCTAACCCCCACCCCCCCCCCAACCACCCCCCCCCCCCTCACCAGACACCCTCACTCCCTATAATCAACGCAAGGAAGGATGGAAAGGGAGATGAGATGGCTATGCAAATTTTCTGTCCCTATCAAGGATAATATTATATGTGCAACCATATTAAATCAACTACTTTACATACAGTACTTGTATAAGGACAGATACCTCATTCTGATTGTCAAAATGCTCAGACCCTACTTGTTCACATCAATCCACACCTAATACTTCTCAGGAAGTGACAGCTAAGTCTGTAAGATGTTGAATATTGATGCAGACATGAACTTCTCCACGACTCTATGCTTTATCCAGCATATACTGTATATATAGACATGCATGAACCAACTACTCTGTGGTAAGAGCAGTAGCTCAATGATCAAAGTAAACAAAATACTAAGTTAGTGTACATAACAACATACAAACTGCAATGTATATATAAATCTATATTACTCCATTGGATCCACACATCATATATGTTTGTACATCTACCCATGAATATAATATATCCAGTCATTCAAACCAGCCAATCTCCAGCAGTTTTCTGTTTCCTCAAGTTTCCAACAGTTTCCTCCCTTCCTGTCTTACATTTCTGACAAAAGTTCTCCAGGCGATACTATAAATTAGGTCATGATTGGGTGTAAATTTATCATGTCAGAAGTCAACGACCTCTGCCCTAAGAAATAAACCATTCTTTATTTATGGAGCAAGTTCATGGAAACGTCATCCTCATTATCAATTATGCTGCAAGAAGTTTGATCCTTCCTCCATTTCTGTGTGCAGCCTTTAGCTAAATATACTACCATCTTAAAGGAGCATTCCAAGATGATTAAATCATCTGCCTGAGAAGTGTTTTATTCAATACAGTTTACAATGCAAAGAATCACAGGATGTTGCTTCTATATATTATTTCTGACAGGGTTCTACTTAGCTTGGATTGTTAACAGAATATCGAAAGTGAAAGTTAATAGGAAGTGATATCCCACACTGAAATATGCTGAAATTACCGGTATAACATAATGAATCTCCCTACAACCTATACAACTATTGCATTAAAAGTTTCCTCCATGTAGATGTTCAGTCTTTGAGATATACTACAAATTTGCGATCAGAACCTTCTAACCTTTCCCTTGCATGTATCCCCTCAGAAATCCACATGTGACATCCAATGTTGTCTTTTCTTTCACAATTTGCCATACAAAAGGGAGTACCTTACAGCTCTCTCACTTCCAGGAGACTGTCACCTATCATGTAAGAAACGTGACCCCATCTGACCTTTTCATTAAGTGATTTAGTGACAGGTGTATGAGCAACTTCCATATCACCTTGCATGACACTTGCAATGACTGAACTGAGATCTACAGTAAGAAAAAGTCCACCTCACAGAATATATATGGTTCATATACCTTTATAATCCAAAGTCTACCTGATGGGCACAACAGAATATAAACAAACAAATTTAGTAGATGAAAGCATCTAAATTCAGGCAAATTTGACTAGAAGACAAAAATGATGGATAGCGCTATCAAATACTTTTCAAATCTGTGGGGGAAAAAAACTGTTACAAACTGTTTATCTACTGCAAAATACCTGTGTAGGTGATATTTATGTAAAGAGGGCCTGACGTTTCAATCCTAGCCCTTCTTCAGAGGCAAAATGAAACCAAAACAAATTAATAGGACACATTAAAACTAGACAATGGATAAACAACTAAGTTGTACCAATGAACAATGAATAGTGTTAATTACTTTTTCCTATGTAATTTTTAGGTTTTAGAAGTTTTATACTGCAATGGATGAAGATCAATATCTTTCTTGCACACTTACATCTCCACCTATTCCTTAACATCAGTATTTAAATATTCCTGCGATAATTTAAAATAAGCAAAACAGGGCAATTTAGATTCTCTGTAGTACAGTACAATAATTTCTTTGGGTTTATGCTGCTCTAAAGCATGACACATCAATTTCTCCAAAGTAACAGATTTGAAATAAACAGCAATTCCTTTCAGTATCGGAGAGATTACCGAAATTTGTGTATAACCTGAAGATTACAAGGGAAGTATGCTACACTCCTTTAAAGTAAGCTACACTCCTGTATCAAACTGAAAACTGTTGATTGGTAAGTATACATAGATTATATATATGTATATAACTGTAATAAGTTTGCAAGGCCAAAAGGCTGACAAAATACCAGCAGGCTTTACCAGCAATAATATTTATTTATTGTATGGAACACTCCAGATAGAATTATACTTATAGAACAATGGTTAAATTTACAGATAAGGGCAAAAACACACTAATTGTAACCTTTAAAACAAACCTCACAGTACAAAATCACCATCCTGTAACGAGCAGAGGCCAAGCAGGGGTGGTAAGTTGTTCGAGGTGTGAACTTACAGATAATAGGTCTGACCAAACTGAGATATTAGGGATGGACAATGTGTTAAGGTAGAGTTGGCAGCTAATAGCGATGTAAACTGCTCCTCTTAGTCCCTTAGGGACTGCAGCAGCTCCACTCAGACATTAGTGCCAGAGCTAGTCCAGCTATAAATGTCTTCTGGATCTATATCAAGCATAAATTTATAGCACACACACATATATAAGGACTGACGTTCTTGTAGGGATGCTGCAATTTATTGAAATTTGATGCATATATCCAATGCAAGCTACTGTGCGGTACTGTATACTATAGATCATATTTCAAGTAACGATCCATGTGTTAAATATTGATCAAATCTAAACATGAATGTTCAGCTACGCAGGAAACATGAAAGTTAATTACAACATGTTTGAAGATTTCAAACACAGCACTTTACGGTGGTTATTCAAATCTATCTTAGAATCTTTGCTGGAAGGTAAAGCATCTAATACCGCAGCCATAGATTATTGACTTGCGAAGTTGATAACATACAGTACCGCTTTTAAGTAAATTGGAAAACTGCACTCTTAACAACCTGTTGTTCTAGTTGAAGCTATTCATAAGCAGAGAGTTGTAACACCAAGTGTACTAACATGTTTTTAACCATATTCAAATTCAAATCCAGTCTTTTCTTGGAAAACCGAAGTATTATTCAACTAGAAATCACCCCGAATTGAGTTGAATTGATCATTATGTAGTTAGCATGCTACAGTACTTCAGTAGCTTCAATAAATGATTGTATTCAACAGAATCAAAACTACTTAGTACTAAAGTTGAGTGTCTAAAGTTTTCCTGGTTTTCAAAATTTACAAGTAATGCATTCAACTATCTAGAGCAGTAGATGAGAAGCAAATCCGTGGGAGTTAATGTAACTGAGATGTGTAATGATAATTGAGTGCAATTGTGCAGGCAGAGTAAACATGTATGCAAGGAGCCATGTGAACACTGTGTATTTTTATCTTATTTTATTTAATTTGGCAATATGAGATGAGGAGTAGATGTCGATAAACTGACTCTTTCAAGAAGGTAGGTTGCTGATTAAGATCCACATTTATGAGATTCAACGATGGCAGTTGATAGTAATATATGATCAATCTAGACACATGATACATATTTAACCGGTGATGTGGCCGACTGGATAAAGGCTGTGGCATACATGTGTTTGCCAAATTTTAACTTTGACCTTTCCAGCTCACTGCCCTAAAAGCTCAGTGAAAATAACACTGTCCTATGAAATCTTTCTGTTTTGTTTACAACCGTTAGGCCTAGGCTTACTTTCCCTTTCGTGGCTAGCCTGTGTTAGATTAAGGTGACCATATTTTCCTGATTGAAATCGGGGACATTTATTGCGTGACTGATATGGGGGAGGGATTTAAGGGGAGGGGGTGTCCCCCTCCCCTTTGGAAAACTTTCAAGTGCCTAAGGTGCTTAGATGTAAAATGGTGATACTGAGAAGCACTTTTTAAATCAATTTTATTTTCAAAAATGTAGCTTTTTCTTAAATGAAATTCACTTTGCGTGGTTCTTTGAGAGCTTGTGGTTTGCTCATGCTCACACTATGAGTGTCGTTGTGTCGCCGTAGTTGCCAATTATACAGTCGAAAGAGTACTAGGCTAGATCAATCTAGCATATTTTTAACAGTGTTTCCACTTTACACTGGCCCACCTGAAATACTGGTTATAAGTTCCGTTCTGCGACTGCACACTTGACTAAATTTTGTTTTTACAATTATTTTACTAATAATGTGGGATATTTTCGAAATTCCTGAACATTTTGACAAATCGGGGACATTTTCGTGGACACTTGTTCATCGGGGACAGCACACTGTTATCGGGGACTGTCCCCGAAAATCGGGGACGTCTGGTCACCTTATGTTAGATCCATTCTTTTGAATAGTATTCTTTCGGTCTTACCAATGTAGCTCGGGAAATTGTGTCATTTCCTTCCATTGCAAGGAATAAACAGGTTTTCCGACGTTTTCTCCTTGAAACTGGGTCATAAAAGTGGACAATACAAGTATCTATAGGTTAGATTTGTGTAATGAAAATGCTAACGGATATGGGCGTTCGCAGTGATTTTACGGTAAATCGATCGCCCCATAATGGCAACAGAACATAAATTTCTTTCATTTGATTGCGACAGCTTTTCTCCATGAAACCCACCTGGTCAGAGTGCATTTAGAAAAAGAAAAATTAAATCTGCTTCGCAAGTTTGTTTTCAGCAAACACGTATTGAGACTTTAAGCATCGTAAAAATAACTGCTGATTATTATTATTAGATATAGACAGAAGCCCACATCCTATGTAAAGCGAGTGAGAGGTACAGCTAAGTACGTACTGCACAGTAAAATGGATCCTTTGACATTACCAACTACTAAATTGATGTGAACTCAAAACAAACAAATATAGTCAAGTGGGGTGAAAAAAAACAATTTACCTAAAGTTTGCTCTGAAAATTGATGAGTAAGAGACCTTGTTTCGGTTCCAATGTTCAAGTGTGTGGAGTGGGATTCTCTTAAAGAGAAATTAACAAAAATAACTTTTTTGTAAATGGAAAGTGTCGTTTTTTGCGAAAAATGTTGTTTTTTTTTACCCCCAAAATTTGCTTAATTCGGGGTAAAAAAAAACAATGCTGGGGTAAAAAAAAACAATGCTAGAAAACAGCTATTTTCTTCATGAATGTATCTTAAAATCATGTTTGCATATTATTACATCTAAGTATGAGCTACTACCTTTACATGAAAAAGGAAACAAATTGTGAAATTGTCTTAATTTGTAATTATGGATGGCCTCGTGTCATATGTCATGCTCAGCCATATTCATACTGTACAGTGTGTATATGATGCTACACAAATGTGGTGTAATATAGTAGAAACATTAGAGTTGAGCCAATTTCAGTTACTTCTGCCCAATTATTTAACATTTTTGACACATGACAGACATGAAAACTATTTGCCTAACCTCTAATATCAACATTATGGAAAAATTTATACATTCGGGCAAAATAGGGAGTACATTGGAGCCGGAAAGTACTTGTTTTTTTTTACCCCATTCGCATCATTTTTTGGGGGTAAAAAAAAACAAGGCCCCCCCATGAAGCTTGAATGAAGTTGGAGTAATTCTACCATGGGGGAGTGTAATATCACTAACTGCTATACTGTAACTGCTGGAATAATCTCCACATCATATAAGCTGGGTATGCAGGAGAAAGTTTCGGATATGTGGTACAAACTTCAAATTTTGCTATTTTAGCATTCGCTTGATTCGATGAAGCGGTGATTGGCAGCGAAGTGACATAGAGTTCCAGAAATTATATAATAATAAACTAGACATATAGGACTATCACCCAAAATAAATAAGAACTTTGGCTAAATATTCCCCTTCTATAAAAAGGGGTTGTTTTTTTTTACCCCAACTACCCCCTTGTTTTTTTTACCCCAACTGACTATAATTCATAAACTGGCCAATCTTTTGTCCATGCAAGAAGTACTGCACAGTTGTACATTGCAATACTCAAAAGTACAATACAGGGCTGTTATCTGAGAATCTTTTAAGATCAATGTTCTTTTTGAAATTGAACTTTGTGATCACCTTTCACTACTCTCCTGAGTATGCCCACATTTCCTCTTCCCCCCTCCCCCACCCCCCATGGGACATCCAGCAGTTACATACCCATAGCTTGGCAACTAATTTATATTCCACATGTTACAGTTAACCTACAGGTATTATAATTAAAGAAACAACAAAACTGAACCTATAATCCAAAATGTCTGTACTACTATTCCATTCCCCTCCCCTTCCTACCCCAAAGGGAAGTTTAATGGTAATTAGCCTGAATAGTTCATCAAGCTATAAGCCTGTTTACTAATTGTACTGTATACAACATAGACCACCAAGACAAGTAACATATCCTATGAAAAGTGATGAATCTGAGCTACTGTATGTGCGAATGTTCCGTTGATTGAAAAAACATGGATTATCTCAAGGCTTCAAACATTGTTAGTTTCAACAATTTAAATACAACAATTTTATAGTTTTCTATTCAGCAGATTTGATCTGGAGGGCAGTTAACCGGTAAACCCAACCACCTACTATAACAATAATAAAGACTTAATTATTTGTTATTTTTGCAAACAACATTTATGCACTATACAGTATGAGGAAGATATCTCCCTCATTTACAGAGGGTCCCCTGGCTTTACCGTGATAAATGACAATGCACTGGTGCAAGCCAGAACTGTACTTGACATAGTAAATTACTGATGTAACGGAAAACCATTTGCTATTAGGCAGGACCTCCCATTTTGGATATCCTTTAAAATGCCACAGATAGGTAGTCCACCTCTGGCCTCAATTGCTGACATTAAGTAGGTCTATTAGAATTCTATAGCCAACCAGCATGTTTCTGTCTTCAATCGCTAACATGCTTTACATCAATCAATGTATCCAGAGTTGAAACTCCAAGGGGTCAAAGGTCACATATTTCAGTCTATGAGATGAGGAGGTTAATGTCTGAGCCAGTATATCAGTTTATTGGGAGCCAGATATGTCTTCCCCTCCATGCCCCTGTCTTTACCCCTGAGGGAACAGGGAATACAAACCCACCTAGCTCTATAATTCACATTAAAGAGGTCTTGATCTCAGAGGCAGGTTCAAGATTATTTTAAGCTGTACCCAAACTATGTCAAACTATCGAAATATAATTCATGATAAACTTCTGTTGTCAAAAATAGTGACTGAGAGAAGAGATTTTTGAACATGGCACATTTTCTACCCCTGTTTCAACTCTAAATTTACATTCTGTAACAAACAAGCCAGTGTATACATGTACAGTGGTTAATGGAGAACACGGTTCCCATTCACAATCTGTTAGAGAAAAAGTAACTCTAGCCCGCCAAGTATAATCTGCAAATATGAGACAGCCAATAACTGTCAGATGGAGAAAACAACTTAGAATCTACCTCGGAATAACTCTCTTTTATATCCAAACATGCAAACCTGTTGATGAACGTAACCCACACAAACATTTCTTTGTAGACATCTACAACCTCACATACTATTTGTTTTCTTCCTACATTTTTAAGAGCACCCTCACAGAACCCTCTCACAGTTGCTGCACCATACTAAGGTTTGTAGTACTTGCACTTATGTACTGTGCTCTGCGTCTTCAACACTGAAAACTTTCAGCTAAAATTCCAAACCAAAATCTAGAACAATCTGCATGCCCCTGGTTATAAATATCATCAACCACTGGTCTGATGGCTCAAGGGCCAATTGCAACTGATGCTGAGCATCTCGCACTTGCCAAAAGTTTTCCCCAAAACACTTCAATATTCAATATTCCAGAACATGTTAAACACAGTCCATCTCTTGCTTCTTTTAAACGCTCTCTCAAGACTCTTCTGATGAAAACTGTTTAATTGTTCATTTTTGCCTATTTTTGCTTGCATTTTTGTCTTGTACTATGTTTACTTTTTTTTGATTTGCTGTCGCACTGTTTGTGTCACTGCGCCATGAGCGTCTCTTTTGACGGATACAGGCGCATTATAAATGTCCATTATTATTATTATTATTATCATCTCGACTCAACTGATTCCATGCAATGTCATCCCTACCAGACATCTCTAAGGAATGCATTTTAATTACCTTTTGCTCATCTTGGACAGGTTTTTCTCTTGGCATTAAGGAGAAATTTTTCACATTTAAGTGATGACTGCTTTCATAACCTTTGAAAAGTTTTCAAGAACAGGTTCATAGCGAACCCAACAAACCCCAGCCACAATTTTATTACTACGGACACTACTTTTCTGTATAAAAGAATACAGAGGCGTATTTTACAGGACTACTGACTGCGAACGAGCACAGTTTCATCTTGAATGTGAACAACACTGATCTGTGAGACATGTACAACAGCAGTACTACAAGTATCCAAGTTGGATTTTGAAAGACATAATCTTTAACCCAGATTGTTTCAGTCTTTTCATACAGCTACTTTAAAGGTCAAAAGTGATACAGTATTTATCTTCCATTACCAATTACAGTTTGTTATGAAATAAATATGTTGAATTGGTGGAGTAGTTGAAGAAATTATGGGCTTTCACAATTTAGCACTTCAAAGACTGTTTAATGCAAAAACTTAAAGTGGCACTAAGTTAACCTAAATTGAATGGAAGCACGGACACACAGCATTCAGATACAATTAAGCTTTACCTGTCAAAGGTATTGTTTCAGGGTACTATACCTGTAATGAATAGTATGTACACCACTTCTAAGAATTAGTTATCAATTTATGGAGAAATATATATAGTAGAAACTAAATAGGGAACTTGGCAAGCACATTTTGAACATAAACTGTCTTTCAAAGGGGAAAAGTTTACCTTGAAGTTTAAACTGAAGGTGTGATGGGAATCACCAAGTACTTTTCCTTTCTGTAGGAGGGGAGGAGGGAATGGGACAAGGGCTTGTGGGACTCTTTCAAATGGTGCAGTGGTTGAAGTATGCTCAAAAATTAGTACCAAAGATTAAAGATAACTACAATTTGAAAGACCATTTCGTACTGTACAGAACATCACTCTCTCATATTTCCATGGCATTAGACCTAAATTTATGCAGCTACTTTATGGAACTGCTAATTTGTCGAACGTTGTAGACACTTTGGGTGGTCTAATGAGAAAGGAGTGGACTGACCAGAGGGGTCCAGCCATTGACGACGCATACGTTACCAGTTGGTAGAACAAGAGTGCTTAGGTTGTGGTGAGGCAGGTATGCGTGGAGCAAACTCAGCAAAGTAAATCTGTGTCTTTGACTTTCTAACATTGCAGAGATGAGGTGTACAGTAGCTGAGTACTGAGCAATTTGAAACAGAGAAATCAGACATAATCAGAAGTGATGTGATTTGGAGTGTTAGCTCAGTGGTTAACGCTGGTGCCTTTCAATCATAAGGTCCCCGGTTCGTGTCAATCCCAGATTAATGTATGTCGTCCAGTTATGTCGTTGTTGACAATTGACAATTCATAATCATGGACGTTAAATATGAATGTAAGAGACTGACTTCGGTCAGCTTGCGGTTTTGATAAGCCAATGAGGCTTCTTTGCGAGTTCCTGCTTGCAGGTGGATCTAAAATACATACAAAATACATACATGTAGGAGACTCCAGTGCTAAAACATCAATTTATTGACCAGGTAGATGAAAAGTGCAATAGCAAAGTGGGGACAGGGTAAGACAGAGATGACCATAGCAGAACAAACATAACACAAGCTAGTTCACAAGAAAGGTTACTATTTCAATAAACCAAACCTGGAAACGATATAAAAAATTTACCATGCCATCTTTGCTGAATGTCAAGGAGCCAATACCGTGAGAGTGGCCATCTTTAAGAATGGACACTGTTTTCATGTCAAAGGAGTTCCAAATACAGATGTAGGGCTCTTTGCCAACCTGGCCTGTGGCCACCAGGGTCCTGTCCGGATGAAGTGCAAGGCTGTAAGACAAAACAGAGCAAAGGACAATCTTAATTTTGACTCCACTGATCTTGTACACATGCTAGTGCATTCAATAAATGCCATCATCAATGTTGGTGTTCAAGTGATATAAACTTTACCAACAGTTCTGCATTAATACATTTCAGTTAGTGACCTCTAGTTACCTCAACATGACCTTTCAACTCTATTTCCTGTTTCAAAAATTTTTTTTTAAATACCCAATAGAATGATTGCCACTAATTTTCATCAAAATCACATCAAATCACAAAAGTAGAAACACTTCACAGGATCTTAAGATGACCTCCTAAAAAATGACTCTGGACATAAAGTTCGTCAACTATTCATTTCTCTGTCCCCTGTCAAACAAGTCTCAAAGCCTGGATTTTGTAATGAGTTATGACGGGGGTCACCTACTTTCTCAATCATAAAAAACTCAATAAATGTTTAGCTTCCCTCCTAGAGATAGTACAGTGACTGGAGAAAAATCTGTTTGGCTCCCCCCACCTTGAAGGAGAAGTATTTCTATCACAAATTTAAACATACATAGCTGACAATTTTGGGTTATACAACTGAAATCTATCATAATTTAGGCAGTTAAGTCTCCTTAAAAACCACTGTTTGCTTTAACGATGGCCACTGTGGCATGTCAATAGCATTTGCACCAGGTACGTACAAACTGTGGTATCCCGATACCCTGCCAAAAAGTGTTGTGACCTGGTTCCACAATGAGTACCAGGACCCATGATCTTTTCCCTTTCCTTTTTTTTTTTATTTTTGCTTGATTTTACTGTGAAAGTTCCTTTCAATATAAATATCAACTTTAGAATTAGTTGGTACAACCTTTTGCTGAATGAATACAGGTCTGTGGAAAGTCACTATGCTTCATGTGTCTTGTTTTACTGTCATTTGACTTGTGCAATGGTATTGACTGTCTGCAACATGGAAGTACCCCGTTGCCAAGGGTATCTAGGTATTTTTCCTAGGCCCACCAAATCATGTTTCAATCTAAAATCTTGAAAACTGCATAAAGAATCCAATGAATCACAGCAGGGATGTGGAACGTCTCTGGACACGTCATAGATACAACTTATACAATTTGCAACATATTGAAATTTATGCAAAATTTCCCCAGGAATGATGACATTTTGGTGCCCGGCTAAAGCAACAAATTATATTTTCAGGTATTTTACTTTTTATCTAGAGCTATCTACTCTTTAATGGATTATGGTTGAGTCACAGCCATGAGTCTAGACATTTCTTTATCTAAACGTCCTTAGTGCCTTTACATTGAAAATTTCATTAATCAATAGGAAGTTGCAAACGATAGCCATGTACCGCCTTAAGTGCAAAATATCTGTGTTGACGTTGAAGTCATGAACTAGCTTCAAGTTTGAAGCCTCGGTCTGTAATTACAAATACGTTACGGAGAAGGTAGAATTTTGCCAGTTAGTTTTACAGCTTAGAACCATTGTCTTCATCGAGCCAATACCACTAACACCTTTGTACTGCCTTAATTTAGAGAAAATATTACTGTGGGCTAACAATATTCCCACAAACTGTATTGTAGAAACGCCTACTGTATTGTCATCATTTTAACTCCAAACAGTGGCAGTGGTTAATTCTTTCCCAAAAGAATCTTTCCTCCCTGCGATTGGCCTTGGCCATGTTGATCAAGGGCTATATTAAATTTGTGCCTTGAAGCAAAAAAGTCAATTGACTGTATAGAACTCTCTTACAAAAGTGACAGTACATCCCTTTGACAAAATTGCAGATTGCAACTCTAGAAGGTAGTAGTCATTCAATTATAAAATCATGGAATAATACTTGTTTTCTGTTAGTTATCAGTCCATCCACAAAGTATTGCAAACTGTGAAGGGGCAGCATGTTTATAAATAATATGCAGCAGCTGAATAGATTTCCTTTGGGCCATATATATATACAGTACTGTAAGTATATCTATATATGGATGCAAAACATGTCTAAATCAGTGCACTGTTTTGCTCAATATGGCAACGAACATTTAGCAGAACAAGCTGTTCAGTCACATATAACAACCTACTGTACTAAGGATTCCAATGTAAAATTGGACTTGACATGTACATGTACACAACTCTTGCCATTGCAACGTGAAGGCAATCCAAAATCAATTTTTCACAACCCACTTAGAGATATCAGTAAGTGCACTCACTGGTACAAGTGTGGACAGACGAGCCATAGTATTAGGAGTAGTACAGTCAATATCAAGATCCTTTCTAGTTTTCACTTGATTTTATAAAACATAATAAAAGAAGGAAAAAATGAAGTTGGCATCCACTGTGTAATTTGTGAAAAGGAGATCATGTTAATCTCCTTCCCCCCCCCCCACCCACTCCCCCAGCTTTGTTTCTTTCTTTCCTTGAAGGAAATCATAAAACTAATATACTGTAGTTACTCCCTCTTATTACAGAATTTTAGTCAAGCTGCTTGAAATGATATTTTTGCAGGCTAACTTTTTATTGAAAGCCAACAGGCTTACTGTAGTGATTCCTTGCCTCATTTTACAGTATGAGAACATTTAATGTAAACTGTATGCACAGACAAGGTGGCTCAACACGCCAAGGATGAAGTTCAATCATTGAAGTTTTACCCTTTTTTTTTTTATACTGTAAGGTATGCTGACTTTGACCACTGGTGACCTGTAATGACCAATGACCTCTGCAGATAGCAACAGATATCTTTTACTCAATATTGTGGATCTGTGGACATAGCATTTGTAGAAAGTTTATGGTCAATTCCATGGTGACTCGCGTGACATTTTTACTAAAATTCCTCTCTATTTGATATCATTAAACAAATAAAGAAATTACCTGGGAGAAAAGCATTAATGTAGCAGTGAATGTATGCCTTAATGCTTACATCAGTAGAGAAAAAATATTTATACCTCAAGTATTGGGGGTGAAATTGGCGAAAAAGTAAACGTGACTCGCGTGACAGTTACTATTAGCAAAAATCAGAATGCACACAGAAATGTTCGATTTCTTATGTCTTATTAAAAATTTTCCAATCACTTTTTATAATCATACCGAAGTTGAAAAATACCTCTACCTCAATTGCTATGCAACTTTGAAAAAAAGTTGTAACGCATGAAAATAACGATGAAGATGTATTGTGACTCGCGTGACAAGAAAACGTGACTCGCGTGACAAGTTCAATTTTCGGATAGTTCTAGACCAAATGCAGTAGTGAATTGAAGGTACAGATCTTGCATAGTGAAATATAACATTCATTGGTCTAGAAAGTGTCCAAAAGGTACTTCCCTTGAGAATCTCCAGATGATATTAATGTCCCCGAGTTACCTTCATGACTGCAGACAGTAGGTAATATACTGTACGGGTAGTACAGTTGTTCAGGCAATATATTTTGTCAATTAATATTTATAACAATATTTAGTCTGTTGAAGTCACTCATTTGAAAGTTATAGAAGAAACAGATCTATCAAAATGTGATTCAAATTACCATTATCATTTGTCATATTTGAATAAACCAAAAGTGTAATATTTGAGAAGATACATTCGCTCATAGGATTTTGGGAATGATTGAGCAGTTAAGACCTTAAGGATGTCAAGTCATAGCACATGGCATTGCCAGATACAAATATAGATTATGTATTAGTATAATACTAAAAAATCAATGATATGTGTTAACTTTCCAAATGTGGTGATAAAATAGGCATTATATTGCGAATAAATATTCATGATTTTAAATTCTGATATTTCAAATGAAATTCTGATAATTAGTTGCATTATGTGTGCCCATATTATTCAAGTTGCCTAATTAAAGGGGAATGCATATATGATATCTTTAATCAGTGATTCATTCATCAAAATATAACATCCCTGTAATTTTCACACAGCAAATAGGTAGAAACACTATCTTGATTTGACGTGACTCGCGTGACGTGACTCGCGTGACATTCGTAAAGGGTGATTTTCTGCAAAATTTGAATATCTTCTGAAAAGGAAAATTCAGTAATCCTTTTGGTATCTATGTGAAGACTTGATATTCATTATTTTGGAGTAAAACTATTGTGCAGGCAAGAAGAAAAAAAACATAAACAGTCAATTTTGTGACTCACATGACAGTAAATCTAGGGTGTTTACTGTTTTCTATTTACCACTGTTGTCTAATGCCTTGATATCAAAATAAAATTGAAGCTATTAAGTGAGCACTATGCTATAGCAAATATAATTAGTCCAACACACAGTAAATAGGTAGAAACACTATCTTGATTTGACGTGACTCGCGTGACGTGACTCGCGTGACATTCATAAATGGTGATTTTCCGCAAAATTTGAATATCTTCTGGAAAGGACAATTCAGTAATCCTTTTGGTATCTATGTGAAGACTTGATATTCATGATTTGGAGTAAAACTATTGTGCAGGCAAGGAGAAAAAAAACAAAAACAGTAAATTTTGTGACTCGCGTGACAGTAAATCGAGGGTGTTTTCAATTCACCACTATTGTCTAATGCCTTGATGTCGAAAAAAAATTGAAGCTATTAAGTAAGCACTATGCTATAGCAAATATAATTAGTCCAAAAAACTGATGATATCTATGATTACTATGTACAAATCTGCACAAAATGAAATTTCAGTGTATTTTTCATAATTTAGTTACAACGGGAACCATTTGTTATAACCGACCCCATAATCAAACAAATGATGTTTCGGGGATGAAAAAATTATTTTTAGTAACTACAAGTATTCTATTTATTGGAAACTTATACAATTTTAATGTACAATGATTTTAAATTTTTTGGTATGATGTTGACCTTATCATGGAATTGACCATATAAATGCCAGCTCTACTTCTAAAGTTAAGGTGTTCACAAAGTTTTCAGACCTTGACCTTTGTTGACCTTAAATGACCTTTGAACTCAAAAGAAAACACAAATGAAGTATCACAATGTAGGTAAATCCAAGCCTAACTTTTGGACTTGTGGTGTTTACACAGTTTGCAATGACTACACATTTGTCCAATTGTGAAGCAAAGAGCTCATACTGTACAACAAAACCATAAAGCTGGCCCATCTTAACACTTTTCTTCCCTAGTAACTAAATAGATAGCATATTGCCCACTTTCTTTTCTTTTCTCTTATGTAAAGCCAAGAACAACACCCCTCCTGGAATAAAGTTATTTGCTATAAGTATCTACTATCTGCACAAGAAAGCCACAGGTTACATTGTTCTAGCCAAGTGGGGTATTTCAGCCTTATCATGGGGTGATGGGTCACAAAAGATGAGGTATGTGGCTTTTCCCAAAAAGACAGGCAGTCAGATAGTAGAGCTAATACTGGAACATCATCATCAAACTGTGGTTTCTAAATTGTTTGACATGGTACAAGAGTAACACAGGGAATCTATGTACAATCTTTTCATCTATCAACAGATAACGAAGCTCTACCATTTATGTATGCATTCTACAAGCTGTGGCTGAAGCACACCGAGCATACTTTAAAAACCAGGTCTACTGTGGCAAGATAGTCTATACTCAGCAATTTTGAAAACTGATAAATTGCATTTGGTAGCACACAGGCATACTAAGCGAAGCACACAACACAACTACTATCTGCTGACTGCATCTTGCAAGTTGGACAGCTCTACGTTATTCACATGTACATTGTACAGTGTAAAATAGTACTCAGTAATTTGACAACAAGTTTACTTGTTTAGCGAAAACTGTGTTATCATCAGTTTCTTCAAAAATCACAGGAAATAACTCCCAGTCATATGGGTCATACAGACAAAATTTCATAAAGGGAGGGAACTGTTAGGAATCAAAATGAAAGACACACTTAGATGCAGTCCGAGATGAACGCACAAAACAAAAGGGTGAGTATTAATATGAAACTGATAATGTTACTGAATAAGCATAAGTTTATTATGAATCCCTTATTCCTGATGTCATAACTTAAAGGATGGAATTTCCAGTAGCCTTAACTAGAGGGCAAAGAACACAGATTTGCCCGAGAGTTGATTAAAACTAATGTAGTAACAAAGTCATTTTGCGGGTGACTACTTTGTGGGATGTTTTTATACAAGCTAAATGAATGCTACTGTAGGAATGAGCACAACTTTAAAATATATTACTCTTCATTAGCACATCGCTTCAAAGAGCCAAGCACAAGTGAACACAAGAAATTCCAAGTAAGCTCCCTCTATAGTAGATGCCTACTTGTCAAGAAAGAACATGCTGTACAATATTCATAATGTCCTAGTCCTGCCAATCTCAATTTTGGCAATTCTGAAAATAACCAGTTCAAAAATATTTTTACCCATTGTCTATATGATATAATATCCTTACAGGATTAGAGTCTGCAAAGCCTGGAATTAATAATAAAAAAAATATCTCAAATATCACAATACAGTAAGTCACTGCCTGGATTAAATTGGAGAGCAAGAACATCACAAATTGTGTAGACTAGTCTAAATATATTAACCTACAAAAAGTTTAATGCACAGCTAAAAGAGGGTTGAATAGTTTAGCCAACATGTAGTGCAAGCTCATTGTGGGTTAAAAAATGATGCAATTAAGACTTTGAACATTGTTGCATACATTTCTTTTATTTCCTAAAAGATGAATTAAATGCAATACGAGTGTCAGTAACAAGCACATCTACATTTTAAGTACTTTAACAAACATTTTTGGATGAAATTCTGGGCAAATTCCAAAACAAAAGAATGGCACTATACCACTGGGACCTTTTAAGATGCAGTTTACATAAGAAGTGCAAAATGCAACCAAAATTCCTATGGATGATCTTAACAATGAGTTGCAAAGTTGTACAAGTATAATATGAAAGTTTTAGAAACATAAACATGAGGATATTTCTTTATTCTTTACATTGAACACAAATAATCTAGCAGCCTGTTTGATAATGATGATTGGGACAAAGCTTTGAAAAGTTACATCAGTGCATTTGTTAAAAACACATTGAAAGACTTCCCAGCATACTTTAAGTTTAAATTTGACTTTCATTCTGTTGCTATGTTATAATCATTAAATTGATGAAAGCATGTAATAATAGGTCACTGAACTATTTTAGCAATTGTTCGCTGAAACCTACACCTAGACTAACTTAAAAATAAGACTGCTAAATTTCCCTCAGGTGTTAGCCTATACTAGACCATAGATCTGTTATTGTAATGGAGCTGGTACTGTTCAAATGTATGCATAGCCCAAAGGCTAGTACTTTAGTAGCCGGTAGGCTGTACTAGACATATGTAATATGTTTGCCCTCTGCCATAATTTAGTAGACCTCTTCGACTTCACTCATGTTCTCCTGATTTCTAGATCTCTTTCATACCAGCCAAGCATAGCTGGCCATAGCTGGCCTGGAATGGTAAGCCCTCTGAGTCAGGCTCTAAGTTAGCATTGCCGGGCTCATGGATTCTGTGTGTGTTAGGCTTCTGCAAGACTACACATATGAAGCTAGGCCTAGGGTGGCATGCTCCATATAGAGTCTAGGCCTGGGCAATCCACATGAGTGTTCTCTGTCAGGAAAAAGGGCCAAAATGTATCAGCACATCATTTTTGATACATTATCAAACAAACTCTGGATTTTGTTTATTGGATATCAGAATACACAAATGGAAATACATGTGGGGCAAAATTGGTGCAAAATTGCGGCAATTTTAGACCACCTTTGGCCTCCCGGGTGCAGTGTACAAACTTGTTTAGGCCCTAGCCTAGTACAAGGCTACTGAGTGAAGGGGTTTGTTTGAAATTAAAATGACGAAACCTTCACTCAGGGTCTCAAGTCATACTCATAGCAAAGAATCTTCCTGGCCATGACACATGAACCTCGATGGTGGCATGCATGGCCAACTTGTTAGCTATTCAGTCATGGGTAGGGTTGAGCTAGTGAGAACTTCTAGAAGGACTTAGATACCAAACTACTTGACGTTTTAGTGTATAAGTCAATGGGGCAGTTACATGAAGTATGCTACCCTAGGCCTAACGTTTGGGGTAGGCCTAACGTTGGGCTAGGCAAACGTTTGGCCTAGGCCTAACGTTGGGCTAGGCCTTACTTAAGTCAGGCTAAGCCTGCTCTTTACTACGTTTTCGACTCTACAAACTGGAAGACGCCAAGCGAATGCTATACACACTAAATCAGTAACCTGCGTCAGATCTTACCTGACAATATCATCATCATGCGCGAGAAAAAACTTTTGGGCATGGTCTTTCAAATTGTACACCACTCCCACACCTGCAACAAAATACACGATTTCCTTCGTTGCGGTATAGTACAAATTATTCCTACATTGATGGCCTCTGTAGCCATACACCCATTCGAGTCTAAGGGAAGACTCAGGTGCAATCTTTGTTGACATTATGTTGTATTTCAAATCCTGGAAATCCGTGCAAAAACCTGCATTTCCGCATTCATGGCATTCAAGCCAGCTCAGGCCACCATAACTTCTGCTACAAATGACTTGGTTAGGCCTGTTAGGCTTTTACAAACTGCACGCAACTTTGCATAGAACCGTGCAAGGCAAAGACACCAAGGAGCGTGCAGGCTACCGACTCGTTTCAGCAAAATGACGATTTTGTGGCTTCGGCTTTATGTTTATCATACTATGCTGAAAGTAGTTGCAACCACATCCACATCTGATCCCCGAAGGATAATGATGCAAATATAAAGGCTATTCTACGGAAATAAAATGAAAAAAATAGTCGGTTTAATAATGTTAGCATATATTCACTATCAAACCGTGTAAATAACGTTACATTTCACTGAAATAGGAATTTTCAATTTTGAACCCCGATTTATTCGTAAATTTGAACCAAAATTAACCCTTAGAAAATTTACCTCGTCCTGAAGCTACAGCATTATGGTACAAGCCTTTATTAAGGGGAAGGGTCCCCTTCCTCGTTTGGGACTCAAATTGCATTGAACTTTCAGTTACAATACTAACGCTTTACCAAGTGTTATATGAGGGACATTTTCATCAGTGGCGTCTCACCTTTCCAACCCCCCCCCCCTTCCACGACCACCCGCAGCCAAACACAGGTAGGACCTACACATTATAACAGAAATGCATGATACTACAGGTGGAGAAATGGCAGAGTTGAAGTTGGGTATCCACGTAATTGCTTCACAGCATATAAGAAGTCTTTATGTAAAGAACATAGCACCGACTTTTTGTAATAATTGAATTAGCTGATAGTAAATAATGACGGAGAGCTGGGGCCATGTCCCCCCCCCCCATCCCCTTCCCTTGAGTGTTGTGAAAAAACTCAAAAGTGCCCATTTTCGTTCATAAGAAGTGTCCATATTTGCCATGAAAAAGTGCTCTTTTGGTTTTTAACCTCATCCCTCCCGTAGGGAGGATGAGATATTGTAGTTCCTTTGCCAATTGTTAATGCAATTGACATGGAACCTTCGCAGGTACAATGGCAATGTCAAGATCAATCAAAATATGTGGTTGCCATGGGAGCCGAGGTCAAAGTTCATGTAGTTAAAGTTCAAATGTATTTTTTAAGAGCGACTTTGTATCAAAAACTCCTCCTAAACGGCTGGGTCGATTTTCTTCAAACTTGGTGGGAAGAAAACCTTGTGTCTCGCAGGCTCTTTGAACCAAAGGTCAGAGATCAAATGTCAAATTTAGTGCAAATCGAGCTTTTGCTATAACTCCAAGGGGAAACATTGAATTGAAATGGAACCTTCACAGGTATCATGGCAATACCAAATTCTATCAAAATATGTGGTTGCCGTTTTAACCGATGTTAGCGTTCACATGGTTAAATGTCAAATGTATATTTTATACCGGTAACCAGACCTTAGTTACAGGCCTAGTGAAAATGACGAGCATAAACCTAGCATATATACTATACCTATATCTTAATTGCTTATGCTACACTAGCCTGAACTTAACTGTTATGATAGGATGGGAAAATGATTAATTCAATAAGGCTACAAAGTATAATAATTTGCCTGGCCTGGTCCAGTTATGTGTTGAAACTTGGCTTAACTATTGTACGGGTTTAAGAATTTCCTAATATGTCTATACGTGCCACACAGGGTTAGAAAGTTTCCCAGATCAATGTATGTCGTCCAATTACAGAGTTGTTGACGATTAACAATTTATAATCATGGACGTTAAGTATGAATGTAAGAGACTGACTTCGGTCAGCTTGCGGCTTTGATAAGCCAATGAGGCTTCTTTGCGAGTTCCCGTTAGCAGGAGGATCTAATATTCATACATACATACAAAGGCGGTATAACGCGCGAAGCGGTAATAGCGCGTTCAAAATGGAAATGAAACGTCGCAGTTTATTGTGACGCGTCTGGGTCTAGCCTATAGCTATCATTTGCAAACGCGTGCGTGAGTGCGCGCGATATACATACTGCATTGTGCCTGTTTTCAAGTTTTTCTTCTTCTTCATTTTTTTCATTGAGGAATTAGAAATTTGTATACGAAAGGGCCCTATTGTTGAAACATTAATATAAAAAAAAGCAAACAGTATGCCATTTTGTTCATCAAAAAATATCCAAATCATGGAATTTGTGGTACAAAAGTACAGAGGGTCCATTTTATGGGAACTCAAATTAAAGTCGCTTTTGTCGCACTACCCTACAAAGTTGAAATACACAGAGAATTCCCTTTTTCATTTTATCTATATTTTTTTGGAGTAATAAACTACTACCGGTACGTCTAACACGTCTATAGCTTCGCCTGTCAGTTACCCCTCCCCCTCCCTGGGGCCCAGGAGTTCCGACATAATTTGAAAGATAGCCTAACACATTTCTCTGTGTAGTGCCGTTTGAACCCTTGATTTTGGCAATAAACTTTTTACGTAACGGCTGTAAGAAAATGGTTTATATGGTGATAAAGTCGTATAGGCTTCACTGACTGCGGCGGTCGAACAAAGTTGGCGTGCCGCACAGGAAATGGCGCTAACGAATTGATATGACACCGGCAGCACCGGCCTAGTTACCCTCAATGTATAGCCTAATTCATGATTTTCCAATTTGAGGCCAGAAAAATATCAAACCGCTTGTGCACAAACTCTCGAGCCCTGGGCAAGCTTATATGACAGTTTTAAGACGTTGCATTCCATGAAGACTAAACAAAATAACCACTCTTCATTGTGGCAAATTGCGAAGAAACGTAAGAGTCGGACCTTGGACTTGGTTAGAGGCGTCATAAGCAAGTAGGATTTCATGGGCATTTATGCCACCAGCCCCCTCCCTTCTACTTTTGCATCCTTCATTTACCCTAAAGCATAGTATTCAAGCTTCATCCCATGTTTTCCGTGCCTGGCAGGCTCATGTCCCACTGGGCTGCCCCTCCCCTAATTCGTCAGGCCTGAATCTCGTAACTATAGCTATAAGCGGCAAATTAATTAATTTGTGCTTTTAGCATGAACGTTTAAATTCAACAGGAAAATGGTGAGGACTTCCCCACTCGTGTCAGTCTGTTCATGTCTGTCAGGCAACGCTGTCGCTGGTCCGTGCTAATTATGCCAAAACTGGAATGAATGACTCTGCATGGTTGAGGGCCTGCTATGAAAACTTCTTCGACTTGAACCATAGGCGTACGAGGCGGGGGGGGGGGGGGGCAGGGGTCCCCCAAATTTCCAGAGGACAAGAAATTCGGGCAAAAGTCCTGAAAAATTCGGGCACCATAAGAGGAGAAAAAAATATATATATAAATATGTAGTAGCTTGCCCGAATCTTTTTCATATTTTTGCCCGAAAATTCCGTGGAGAGCGTTCTGTGTTATTTGTTTTGTGACATTAATATTAATATGGGCCTAATGATTATCTTTATTTAGCATCATGATGCCCGAATTTTTCCGTGTAACACCACCGTAAGTGCAGCTCATCTGGGCTACCACGCTTTTTGCACTATCGCCCAAATTTATTAACAGTGAACGCCGCTCACAATCGTGGTGACAAGCATGCATGGAGATTAGCAGTCTCTGAAGTGAAAAAACCGCAGTAAACATTTTTTTCTAACTAGTCAACTGTATATCTGGACATCCCAGACATGAGTGTATATAAGAAACATTTTCTTTTTCATGGTGGGGGGGGGGGGGGTGCCTACAAGCCTAAAAGTACAGGTTTATCATATTCTTTGCTATTTTTTATACTTTTTTGTGAGACAAATTGCAGTCTCACCCGACACAGCGACATTTTCCCGCCTACGTGTCGTTAAACAATGTATGTTTTTCTGGGGGTAGCTGAGTACTGTGTACGTTAAAATAGTAAAATACCGTAACTAAATAGGAGCTTAAAAAATATACTGTCCTAGTTTTCCCCATCAAAGTGATGTTACCAAATTTTTGGGAAGTGTAAATTTCTAAACGTGAGATTATAAAATAAAGAATGTTTAGATGCAACTTGCAAGGCCTCAGAAGTGCCATTTCCTGTAATCTGAGAGGCATATTTTGCCCAAAAGATTCTTCGCTACGCGCCAACTGATGGTGGCGCTCCGCTTAGATAGTGTCACGGGAAATTTCGGGCATAAAGTTTCTGCCCCCCCCCCCAAACCGAAATGGTCCCGTACGCCTATGACTTGAACAACCCACCCTAACCATATCTGCTGGTCAAATGTCTGTGGAGCTTACAGCACAGATTTTGTAAATCGTGAGACAACTGACTCGAATCCTGCTGCTCTTGCGAAAAACCTGTTTTTCGCAACAACAACAACAACAAATTCCTGCAAGCTAAGTCCGCAACTAAACTAACTGACACACAACGCCAAGTTTTCCGTGCATTCCCAATTTGCGCTCATTTCCCTCCAGCTGTTGAAATGAAGGATCCGCTGGTGATTCCAAAGATAGTCCCATTTTTTCTCGAAAATTTGGCAGCATTTATATCTTTAATCAGTGGTTCTCATTAGTTAAGTTTGTCTTTGCCCTCTCAAAAACTTATGTCAGTTATAATCTCAGTATCTTGTTCTCCGACTTGAAAAAATGCAGGTTGAAGAAAAACCGCAAAGCGCCCTCTTTATGAAAACCGTACGGCGCTTTATATGAAGTATTTTCTACTAGATCTACAAGCGTCAGTGATACATGGTTAGAATTGCACTTTGTCCGAAGTTTCCAAACATTGCTTATGTCTCTTTCTTAGTGCCTCACTGAAAAACAAACCCTTCATTTGGTTCAAAACATAACAATAACATTTCAGACCATTTACCCTGCACTCACGTTGTAATGAGTTTTTATACTGCACATTATGGATCATGGAAAACCAATCTCAACAGATATATGTTTCGGATATTGGTTCCCAGTGCGCTCCTGCAGGATATGCTGTTGCGCAGCCATTGGCGGAGGAGTGGAGGGGGGGGGGGGGTGGGGGTGTATTTGGATCGTATTGTTTTTGTATTTTTCGGATTAGGCTGCGATAAATATGAAAGAGCTAAACAAGTATTATCATAAGTCTCAGAAATCAGTTATGTTGTTTGCCGTCGTAAGTCAATGCAGAGAAAGTGTATCTCAAATGAATGATGAAATGAAGTGAAATGCAATCATGTACTGCGATGAGGGCCTTCTAAAGAGGTTACTTAGTGCATGACGGGCATTTCCAACATTCCTGATCAAAATAAGGAAACAAGATATCAAATCATGATCAATCTGAAAATGTACTTTTAAAGAAAAGTCACCCAGGAAAGAACCTGGCACGAAAACCAAACTACCCAACGACTGATCCGCTCTCAACCCAGTCCCCTTGCATCGAGACTGACTGAAAATCAAATGTTCAGCTTACTCAAATCTTCAAGGCAGTATAGCTGTCATTTTGAGGGCATGCAGCGTCCATCAAAACAAACAAAGATCATCTGTGAACGTTTGCTGAACCGTGAGACCCGAAAAGAGCATCGAATGCCATGATGAAGCCTTAACTACGGTAGGCCTAGATAGTTTTTTATGTACACAACAGTGACTTTGCCCAACGGTCCGGTATGGTATCGTCGGCGGGCCGCCCGGAACACAGAGCCGCCATGTCATGGATCACCCGGTGCCAACCGCGGTCATGCTATGAATATTCATGATGCTATACCTTCAAACAAATGTTGACTTTTATCAGTTTTAAGTAATTGCACCATAAGGTACATAACTAATATGTTGTTTTATAGCTATAGTTTCTCTCCACTGTTTCATATAATTCGTTTGAGTGAACCAATTTAGAATTTACAACTTCAAACTGGCCCTTCGCCACAGACCATATATGTGTAAAGGTATACATCGGGAAGACTGTACGGGGAAGAGACGGGCAACTCCCTGGCAACTTGGTGCCGTAGTAATTGCGTCACGGAAAGAGATCTTTACTGCCATATGTGAACTTGTTTTCCGACATGGCGACATACGATATTACTATTAGCATAGTTTAGTTCAGTTGGAAAGAAAAGGAACCAGGAGGGACTTAAAATTCCCCAGTGAGGACCCTATAAGAAAATTATTATCGACTTAATTAAAAAAGGATAATGAATAAATCGATTTTTCGGATAAAAATGTACTCAGATCGTTGCAAGTTTAAGACATGTTGAGTGTTAATTGTTATATCAACGCCTGCCCTCGAGATGAACTATGATAGGCCTATATTATGACTGTACTACCATTTAGAAATGGTATACAGCTCGTTGCTTGCTTGCCGCTGAACAAAATTGCTTACGTGAAATAGTTATAGCGCCACTACCCTGTCGGAAAACAAGATGGAAGCCACGAAGGTGAGTAGAGTACATCAATTTATTTGCTGTTTACACCTACTTATTTGAGTAAACAATAGCAAAGGTTATGCCGTATTCTATAAATCGTGGGATGATTACATAAAGATTTATTTCGTCGTGTAAACGGTGTTATCATGACCGATAACAAAGATAACGCTTTCTTACGTCAACCATATACTTAAGTTTGTATACCGTCTAGTTACAGCTTTTACTGACTGTAACAACTATTGAATGAGTACACCTAGTCTAGCCCGTGCTAACTTGGCAAAGGTCATACTAATAGTGGCAGTCTGCTAGGACTGGTACTGTTGCAAGTCATGTCATATGAGAAACTAATGGTTCCTTGTTTCACTGTGGCAATTTTGGCTGTTTCTGTTAAGGCTTTGAAGATTAAAATTGCAACTGAAAAAGGGTTAACAATTTGAATTAGGAACCAGCAACTACATATTACTAGTGGATATCAGTTCGACTACATATGTAGTACGCAAATTTACCGTACACCACCATATCTTTTTACCACCTTGTCAGCAAAAGCTGTTTTTTAGTAATTGAATATAAGACTTTTGTAAGACTTTTCAGACCATGTAGGCCTAGGCTAGCCTAGACTCACTTAGCTAAGTCAGAAAACATACTTTCAAGAGATCTATGCTTTTTTTCTGGATGATTTTTTGTGAAGAGAAAAGAAATAATAAAAAACAATGGATTATCTTCAACATTTAGGCCGACACTAAGGAGCTGACATCATCAGATTAGCCTGAATGGAGTATTCTAATCTTTTACAATAGTTTCTGTTTTCACTGATTTTCAACATGTGATGCTTTTAGAGCCCCTGGATTGCTCCTGTTAGGAATGTCCAATAGCAATAGGATTCCCTCAAGAAGTACCCTATCTGTGAAGGAAAGGAGAATTGAAAATGTTTTCAACTTACTGAAATTTTTGTAGCTGTTCATTTTGGTTGACTGAAGAATGTTTGTCAGAATACCAATGGCACATCAATCTATTTGTCAGTATCAATATATATTTGGTCTATTTTTGTACCACATTGAGTACAAGAAGCCTAAATGTTGTGGGCGGAGGTCAATGGTCGTTTGAGTTCACCAGGGGTCAAATTGTGAAAACCATATTCTACACAAGGACAGATGTCATATTTAGTATGTTGATGTATCACATTTAGTACAAGACGCCTGTTATTGAGGTCAATGGTAATTTCAGGACATCCAGATTGTTTGTCACATCACACTTCTTTTCACTGAATAACTAAGATCAAGTATATTGTACACCTTCACTGTACATTATGACAGATTCATGAAGAAAACTGCTCATGTTACATCAACCACAATGCATTTTTGCATTCTGGTTATTGATTTATTACTTGCAAGTATATATATCAAACATTTCTTTATACAACATCTTCTGTGAAGTCTAAATCTCAAAGCTAATTCTGAACACGAGACCCTACACAAGCACTAGCTTCCAAACTGTCAGCCTGGAAGGCAGTTATATTCTATGCTAAACAGCAATATTTGCATTAATGTGGGAGAAGCCGAATGGCTTATTACTTTATACAATTCACGCTGGATGGCTATTCTATTTACAGTTTTTAGCTCTTTTGTGGAATCGGGTGGATTTAATAATAATAATAATAATCAGCAGTTAGTTTTATGACGCTTAAGCGACCACAAATATGGGGGAAACCCGTAAGGGCTTATATGGATTACAACTTAAAATGTCGGGTTTCAAATTCAACATTTTAACTCAAATTTGGAATCTTTTCAATTTAAAAAGTCATTTCGGATGGGAAAACCGTACTTTGCTCTTGGGTGAAAAACCCACCATACTATGACCTGACCGGGGAATCAAACACAGAGGTGGGTGGAGGGAGGGGGGGACAGGGGGAGAGCATGTCTTTTGTGGAACGTGAAGCATATTCATGTGATCATTAATGTCCATGCTTCAATGTAAAAACAAGAAAAAGAAGCATGGTATGATATCAACAAACTTCAGCGAAAAATACTGTGCTCAGTTTACATGTCACCAGAAAACTACTACTTAAATCAATGTAAAACTGTATGCTTGTACATAGTGTATTATCTCCATTTCATGAGGTTTACATTGCCCTCTATTGTGTTGCTGCACTTACATTTCAATGGTAACATGTACTGTACAGTACTGCACTGTGCACACTGAGTCATAAAAAGGGAGGGTTAACTCTGACTGGGCTGCATGTTCTGTCTGGGTCACTAAGCAACCCCAGAGTCCAAGCCAGAAAAGACTGACTCAGAGGGTAGGGCCAGAGGCCTGTATGGGGACAAAGGAGATTGGTGAACGGTCGCACCGGAAGGCAGATAGGAAAGGCAGTGTATATATGGTAGGAGTAGAGTGCAGAGGGAAGTTTAAAAAGAAAGTATTGATTTATTAGGAAAAGGTGATGGAGATTTGTAAAAAATACCATAATGATATGTCCGGACATTGACATAGGATTCTCTAGTGAACTGAACAGATGGAAATAAGGAAGAAAGTTTTGGAACAGATGGAATTTGGAAACAAGGAAGACATTTTCGGACTGAACATAGATACTGAATGGAACCTTTATTATAGTTCTGACCCCCCTCCCCCCCAACTTACTGTATATCACCCTACAACGCTGGAGTCACTCAGCCACTGAAAAGGATCAATCTCAACAGGACCACCAATTTAGCCATAACTTTACCAACAAATAATAATTAAACGTACCGGTACTGTGCGATGCCAGATCCATCCGCCCTTTCTTTCGACCACCCTGCCGTTTCAACCCATTTTTACCCCCAGTCCCCCCTCCTTCATCCGCCCATCTACTTCCCTACTCGCCAACTCTGTAGTAGCTCTGTGCTTTGCTTTGCAGCGATTCCAACAACCAACTCTTCAAAAATCCCAGTACCTACAGTGTGCATATCTCTTGCTCAATTCCAGGTCACTGTACTACTGCATGTACATGCCTGTTCGAGCTTCATTTTCAACTTCAATTTCAATTTTTTTCAATTTCTTTATTCCAGTATAAATGATAACATTTATAAATAGGACACATAAAAAAAAGTGATACATAAAAGACGTAAACATGTACAAAAATGAAAGCATGAAACAAAAACAAGAAACTTCACATGCGCAAATCCTTAAAATCTGATCCAGCATTTATCCTGGGCTCTTTGCAAGCAATCATCTATACGAAAATTACGGTAGGTCTATGTGAATAGCTTTTTACGCAATGTAGATTAAAAAAAATAAGTTCGATGTTCTAAAGTACAGTAGTTTACACACCAATGTTGCGCCAAAATAACATTTACTGAAGCACGTGGTTAATTGGACCGCAAAAAATGTTTGCAACTGAAACTACTGATGGTAAGAAATTAAGAATGCACATTTTACATTAGCAACATTTAATACAGAGAGAAGAAACATACTGTGAGCTGAAATATCCTGTTCACGATCAGAGATGTTAGCTTCCCACAAAATTCATAGATTGTCTCCACTCATTAACATTTTCTGATCAAAACAATGTTCAAATATTACGTGATAGTCTCAGAAACAATGCAAGTGCATCTTCGTTGTCAAAAGGTATACGTACAGATGTGACAAGGCCTAACGTTATGATATTGGAGTGCACACACATGATAGCCTATACCGCAAACTTCAATATCTCTACACAGGGGAAAGTAACGTTCCAGTAATTGTTGTTAAACAACATACTCCGTGTTCATTGAGCACTACAGATGCAAGAATTTTCACAGTTTTCCAGTTAAGTTCTTTGTCTATAGTTTGCATGTGTCTAACCCTTGAGGTCCCTGTTCCAGAACAGAGAAACCTGATCAAGCTCAAAAGTTACTCTCAGGGCTAGTTCAGCTTTGACTACTTTAATATTTCATATTGGATTGACATAACTGGCCTACATAAAGATCAGCTCCAGTATGTATATCATGCAGACAAATAAGATAACACAGTCAAAAACTACTTTTAAGTGTGTGTAAGTTTTGGCCATTCAATATTAGCCCCCATACATACCTACTTACCTACCTACCTACCGACAGAGTCTACCTACCTACCTATCTGCCCACCTTGCTATCTATATACACACACACACGCAAACATACATGCATGTATCCATACATGCATGCACCCACAAACCCACACATACATACACCCATACATACTATGTTGTGTGTGAAACTCCGATGAATATTTAATGCATTACCTTATAGAATCTGTTTTTTTCCCCAGATTTGACACATGCAGGTAGTTTAACTACCTGACCTTGTTTTGTAATTTCTAATTTTGTCCAACGGTTTTTATACTGTCTTGTGTTTCCGGTATATTGGAAGATAATTGCTGGTTAGAAAATGTATGGATAGGCCTTGGATGCTGTAGGTTCTGCATAACTGTAGCCAATCAGATGCCTAGACTGGTGAATCTGCCCAGTAGTTTTATGTCAAGTAAAATAAGAGTTATTATTATTATGATTATTATTAAAGGAACATAACTGTCTGATTCATATACTAATTTCCATTGTATATATCCAGTATTTAAATAATCAACAGTGATGATATTATTCATGAATGCAAGATCATCCATATAAGATCCATATAATGAAATAAACACGTATATAATTATAAATTGGCCTATATTGCTAATGTTGTTATGAATAAAGAAGACTGAACATAGCAATTATGTTGTTACACATGTACTGTAGGATAGATATGTAGTACTGTAACATAATAGGAATTGATGTGATTAATCGAGTTAGATTACTAATAAACATACTGTATATCCCTACAATTTACAGGAATACTCATGTAAAAATACTCATGTAAATCACCTACTGTACTGTATGTCATCAATGCTGTTATAAAAAAGTATGTACCTCAACATGTGTACTATTGAGATCAATAGATAGGCACATATTTGACAGTGATTGCATTAGTGATTTCTTACAATTCCATGAAAAGTGGAGGTGAGGCTTATAAAATAACAGTCAGCATGCCATAAACCCATTAGTCTTCTGATGTGTTAAAATAAATGTTCAAATTATGATTATGGTCAATTTTTGGTTATCATTCATTAGGGCGCAATCTTTTTGCCTGATACAATATGAATCGGGTGCCATTATAATTGTATGCACTGCAATGTGTTTGTAGCGACGTAAACATATAAGGTAACATACATACAGTAACATACACACACACACTCAAGTCATGCAAGCTTCATGCAGCGGAGACATTACAGCATAATGTACCAGTGTAGCAGCATTTTATAACATATTCGTTATAATTAGCTCTATGCTATAACAGGATTCGTTAAAAATCTGTTGATAGTGACCTAGAAATGTGAGGAATGGAATCCCTAGTCCACCAAACTCTCACCAGGTACAAAACAAAATGAACTAAAGGAAACTAAAATTAAGAAAACTCCAAGGGTTTGCAAAAGAAAGAAATAAAGTATAACATGAAATATTGAGATGCAAAAATTTGTTTCATTGACCAAATGATTCACCAGTCCCTAATTAACAGCTGACAATTGATATCTTAATTTACAATGAAGTTTATCAAAAAGAAAAAGAAGAAGAAATATAAAAAACAAAACAGAAAAGGATGAAAGTAAAGGCAAAAGGAAGAGATAGCAAATATCAGGATTATGTAACGATATGTAAAATTAACATATAGTCAGAGTGACTCAGGAATAATTTAGTGTTTCAGATTTTGTGTAGACTTTGTAAAGTCTCTGATTTAGTCTCTTATAAAGTACTATGGGGCAGTTCCGTAAACTAGTAAACCTTTTCACCAAATCTTAAAAAACGTTGAATCATTACATGTAGGGTATTAGATGAAAGCTAAAACTATGGAGTTTCATAATATTTAGCTAATTTTCACAGAACACATTGTTTTCAGGCAGATTTAAGGTGTGTATTAGTCAACAGAAAAAATCTCAAATTTGCTTTGAACACAAAAATCACCCCAAAACAAAATGCCTATTTTTGCCTGTGTATCTTCATTTGAAAAAATATTCTTGGTTTTGCTAAAGTGATTTAATATATAGATTCAATTTACAAACAGATAAAGTTGCAAGGATTTTCGGTTTCTGAGAATAACTTTTTACAAAGGTCGTGTGTCATGTGTACGTCCGTCACAGAAAAATCACATGGTTTCTGTGTACAAATACTGAGCACTACACAGCACACTCTTTGCACTTATGTAGCAGTCTACCCATTTTACATTGCATTGTGTGATGCGATACCAGAGAAATGACTCCCTGATGACACAAAGTGACTAGCTACAGTGCTGTAACACATATTTGCAGCTCTGATATTCCTGTCCAATGACTTCAGAAAAGAGATTTTACTTTTTTTTAAATTAAAGTGTACATTTCTCTAGTCATTGTTTCTAATATCTCTTTGGTTATTTTAACTAAAACACAGAGTCAACCACTTTTTAGTAAATTGTCAAAGGTTTTTCTTTTACCTGTAAGAAAAGCTTTGCTTTGTACTCTATCCTGTTGATATGGTCGATGGTTGACATTTGTAGCCAGCATTTTTTGGTCTTGAGTGCTTTAAGTACAGGATGCACAGCAAAATGGTTTGCTGGTACGATCTGTTTAACAGCAAAGCCCTTAAAAAAGATCCTGCATGATAAAGTGGATTTAATTATTGTCAGCTGTTACTCTGAAACATTTCTGGTTAGGCTGAAAGCAGAGAAACAACATGCCTGGATCTTCGCTATTTGCTACTAGTTACCTACTGGTTCGTATCTTCTTAGTACTTCTGGTCTTTCATCATTTAAAATTGAAATTACTGTATATTGTTTGACACACGGATGGCTTGGATATGCTCTTAATATTGATTTTTTATTCATAAAATGTTAATAATAATAATAATAAATGAGACTTATATAGCGCCAAATCAGTAGACAAAAAGTCACTGCTCAAGGCGCTTTACAAAGAAAGCAGATTATATAATTTACAAAAGAACAGGTGAAAAGATGGGGTCTTAAGTAGACTTTTGTGAAGCTTGAATAATTCATGACATTGCTAAGGAAGAAACGAAGAATAATTTCTAGGCGGTCAGCCATAATTCTCTTGCCCACGCAGTGGTTATTTTCTAGTATACGGGATGGGAACGTTGGGCTTTCCTGATTTCCCATACAATCGCTGCTTCTGCTATTTTTGTTCAATTAATGTAGGGCGTGCCGTGTCCAAAGCAATTATTTTCATCTTATCCAGGATACTATCCACTAGCCACAGTTGGATTAAATTTTACTTTTCAAAAGGTCATCTAGATTTGTTTAATTTTTATCATCCATCCATAAGGTGATTAAGAAGTAGACCTTGCAACAGTCAGGTAGCTCACTAACCACTTACATAACCATTGATATCATAACAACTTAAATTACTGATTTACTTATAAATATCATCTAATTGTCATGCAGAATTTATCCACCTAAAAACGTTAGCCAAGCTGACCTGTAACTATGACGTATGTTCGTGCTACCAGACTTTAACCCGCCCTGCAATTGTGTTACATGAAGTGACCTAATTAAATCAAAGTTTCAAACAAGACAAAAAAAAAAAGACGCTTTCTCTCGTTCACAGTTATTTGCAAAGAGAGGCACTCCTGTTGACCTACATTTTCATTTGCATACAGGAGAGCATTCCCTATGTCCACGGCATTGTTAACACTTGATAGTTCAGCCTGTGCACCACCTACGCCCATGAAACACAACTATAGTTGTCAAGCTACAATGGCTTGTTTGCAATTCTCAATAGAGCCTCTGTCATAAAGTTGACTTAAGTCGGGGCAAAGTACTGCTATCAGATTAGTTCACTCAGTACTCCCATCAGTCCTGGTAATAGGCCTTCCCAGTAGTCTTTTACATACATTCATTTCTGCCATAGCTTATGGATGACGACGCATCATCACTGTGGTATAGTTGGAGCTTTTTCGGCATACCTTCTGGGGATTAGGGAAGTTTCTTTTTTCATCTTTTTTTAACTCCCCTCATAGTTTTGATATGCTTTGAGTTCTTCTAAGCGTAGAAAGAAGTAAACTTCTACACTTAAAATTAAGGGACAGCTAAATTTCACTTTACCTAGATCATTGAAAAGGATTTAATTTCAACCGGAAATTTGTTTTTGATGTCTTCCATACATCTTTTTGGAAGCTGTGGAAACTTACAAACTTGGAACTTGATTATAGTTGTGATTTCATGGATGTTACCATCGCATGCTCATTAGGGAAGCAAATTTACTTTATTTCAAACCGAGTTACAATTCACACTTTATACCACTGGGACTAAACTACAATCCATCATTTCTGCCACTTGTCAGAGTCTAACGTTGTCGACAGGACAACTTTGTAAACAGCAGCTACCTTTTACCTTTTTTACGCAATTCTCTTTCCTCAACGTCGAAGAAGTAGGTGGCACCACCTTTAACCATACATTAGCACAGCTGTGAGTCGTTCTTCAGAGTTGCACCAACATTGAATTATTAAATAATATTGTGGTTGTATGCCCAAAGATATACTTGAATAACTGTTCTGGTTGCAAATATTTATAGTACAACAAACTTTGTGATAAAAAATATATAAAAATAATGATTAAAATAGTTTTTTATTGACTAAAGTAGTGGATACCAAGAGAAGGCAATTAGTTACTACAAAAGGCCAGAGCAGCCACATGAACAAGTGAGATTATTGACTAGAGTAGGCGATACCCAGAGAATGCAATTAGTTATAACAAAGCCTAGCAGCCAAATGAACAAGTGAGTAAGGGCAAAAGAACGGGACCAAACTAGGCAGGAAGAAGAAACGATATTATAAATACTGCAGGTATACAAATCAGACATTACTATTGAACACTTTATTTTTCGACTGTGAATGCAACCTACAGTACTATGCAGCCTCATTTTGATTCTTTTGGAGGCAGGATTGGTAAGGTAAGCTATTAACTAAAGATTAATGCTTATATAATGCTTATATAATAAAATGTGTGCATATGAAGAAGATGGAGGGGAGGGGGGGGGTGGGGATATAGCATGACATAGGCAATCACTTTGAAATAACTTCAATGTATGGAAGGCCAGAAGGGTCATTTCTGCAATATGTAACAGCTTATTGTGCAAGGTAGCAATGAAGTAGTTACAGAGGCTGTGGTAGCCAAGGTTTTACCTCTCTTTATCTGATTGGCTCAAAGACATGATATTATACATTGTTATTTTTCACAGTGTATAATTCAGTGAAAGCTGCAGCCAATACGTCTTCCCCTATTCTTTTTATACTGTGTCATCTTCAAGGAGTCAGGACTTTAATGATATTGAGAGTCTGTCAATTTTAACCCAATGAGAAGCATGGAAGGGCTTGGCAATAAGTATAGGCAGGGTCCTGTCACAATAGATAATCCATGTTACACACACTATACTAGTAAAATCAATTATTAGAGACTATCAGTTTCAACCTTTTTCAGAGTTTTCTTTGGAAGAAACCAGTGATCACCAGTGATCCAACCCCCCCCCTGTCTCCTCCCCTTGCTAAAATTCACCCATTTTTAAAAAGTAAACTCAAAATTCAGATATTGCTTGTTTACTTCACATGTATACTGTGTATAAACTGTGTATAATTAAATACAGTTTCATCGTTGCTGATGTATTTTTGTACCTTGTAAGCTTGGTTGCAAGGGAAATTTCCATTGGGTCGAGGTCGAGCAAAGGTCACTGCTACCCTTGGTGTTTAGGGTGTAACCTTTCAAACATACCCCCTTCTCTGCAAAGTATTATGTGAGTTGCATGCTTCATTCCTTTCCTAGTTCAGAGTGGTGTCGCATGTGCGTGCTTTGGTCCCATAAATCCTAATTAGAGAAATAAGAGGGTATAAAACCTCAGCGTAGTACATGTTTAGCTTCATTGAGTGTCGTCTCGGTGACATACTGTACAGTACCATAAAACTATGCTCGTTGGAATAGAATTTTATTTATTATTCTGAGGATTTAATAGCATAATTTTGTTTTAAATTAAGAAACAAGATAAAACATATATATAAATTCAGATTTGATTTGTGCAAACGTGTCTACTTTGATAGACTGCTTAAATTTTGTGTGTGGAATTGATATTAACTTAAACCATGTGCATACCTTGTAGACATACAGTAAACCACAATTTATCTATATCAGCATTAACAGTAAATCTGTGGTGTGTGTTCAAGTCAAAATATATCCACCTCTGGCAGATACATTCATTCAAATAGATGTTTTGAAATTCTTTATGGAAGGTATATATGTCCCTCCCCCCCACCCCCCCCCCCCCCCCCGTTTTTTTACTTGTTAACCAAGTTCTGACAAGTTGTTTACTACCAATTGTACTGAGTATTCCCTCCCATTGTGAGATTGAATGTCATTAAAACTGAGATACCTCTCTCTCTATATATATGTTTCCGCATCAAAAGAAATGTTACTTTTATAGTAAGTCATTGGTGGCTAGAAATAGAATCGATAAAGAAAAAACTGTCTTTGAGCTGTCAGTGTTCATATTATTTTCAATCACATGTACACAAAAAGAAAGAAAAGAATGATGATTTCTTTTATTTTTTTATAATAAAACATTGCTGTAATTGAGAAAATAATTTCACTATGACCGGAAGAATAATGATGAACACTTTTATTGAATCTTTTAAGACTTAAAACTTAGTTTTAATACCCCTTGCATCCCCCTTTCATTGTCTTACTATATTCCCAATTTTTTTTTATGGCTTTCTGTTCTTTCTTTTATTCTGATATACATTACACAGCTTCATTTGAATATTACAGTTTCCTATGTTACATGTTACAGTTCCTATTTCTGTTCCCCTTGCCCCTTTTTCCAGGGCCTCACTAGGAGCTCCAGCACACAAGAGTTCCAATCACTTACTCGTCGTGATGCAGAGAGGGCAGTGCGCAAGGAGCTAGACAGGTTGAAGGCCACTAGTCCCAAAGACGAACTTGACGTGAGTATCGCCTAGTTAGTCACTATTATATTTCACAGTTGGCCACTATTGATAGTCGCCTTTACTAACAGTGTTGTTTTCAATGAAAGGTAGAATTTCTTCTGAAGCAAACTATATATTGTAGGATGAACTGTGTATAGTCTCCCATAAACTTCATGTATTAATTTATAAGCTAAATGTATATCATCTTTTATTAAAGAAAGCATCAAATTAGACCAGAATAATGATCATTTTTGTATGTGTGAACCAACTCCCTGTAGAGTTCTTTAGAAATTAACTTTAAAAAGAGAAAAATCATTATACAAAAGATCAGATTATAAATTAATAGAATTACCCACGAAATTGGTAACAGTAGTTAATGAAAATGTTGACCTGCTCATTCTCAGATTCATAGATTCTAAAATTCTTCCAGAGATTAAAAGACCAAAATCATATTGTAATATAGCTCAGCATGTAATTTGTACATGCTCTATAGCGTATTGGCGATGGTCCAGTAACACATAATGATCTTCACTAATGAGGGCTAATCTCTTTATAAGATCTTTATGGTAATTAGTGCACTATAATAGTCCTACAGTTAATCAATGAGATGTTTAATCCTACAAGTTACAATGCACAGTGTTTACGATGGCCTGATCTGGAAGGAAAGATAGCACAGATTAATGGTGGAATTGTCTTTGTTGAACTTTATCCCACCGCAGCTTGAAAGCAAACAGTTTGCTGACATTACTTTGTGGCAAAATGGTATGTGCTTGGTCCTTAAAAGTATGCAACAGAAAATGCACATTAGTATTGTGCGTATTGTACAGTTGCTTGGAATGCATGTCAAAATGGCGAGTCAAACACAAATATAAAATTTAATGTCCTACCTCCCTCTCTTATTATTGACAATTAGGGTCCTCATCTGCTCTCCCACTCTAAGCCAGCATTTTGAATAATATCACTGATGCCAATTTTTCATGAAGAGAAAACTGATAGACCTGTACTTCTTTTCATCCAAAGATGTTATAATTTATTTTAAATTCTAACCATAAAGGAGAGAATAATTCTAGAGCACAGTGATCCCTGGATAATCTCTAATACCATGATCTTGGATTATTCACATCCCATGTTTCCCTGAATCATTTATTCAGTTATTCCATAGCAAACTGCTATGCAAAGTGTGTCATATTGCTATACAGCCTGTGCAAAGCTGTATTTGTTTTGTACACAGAAGGAACCATGATATTTAACAAGAGACAACATTCTGAGACTCTGAAACTGCTACACAATATTATTCTGTATATTACTGCACAGTTACTGAAAAGATAGGCATAGCAGAAGGATTGTGGAAAGACGTTACAAACAGTTTTGTATTCCACACTCATTTTTTTTATTTTTTATTATTATTTTAGGTTTACAGTCTTGTTCAGGGCCAAGGCCAGGGCCTTGTTCACACGACTTTACAACTTAACCCTGGTCATTGGTAACTTGTCACACCTACACACCAAAGTGTGCACAATTCAATCAATCTCTCCTGGGGCACCACAGTGCACCACAACCACGTGTCCCCCGGGGGACTTCCCGTAGGGTGCAGCCACAAACCGGCGCACGCAACTATATTTACAAGTTACCTCGCAAGCCCCCATTTATACACCTGGGTGAAGAGAGGCAATGGAGATAAAGCGCCTTGCCCAAGGACACAACACAATGATCTGGCCAGGGCTCGAACCTGTAATCCTTAGATCACAAGTCCACTGCCTTAACCACTTGACCACAACGCCCTCACATATTATACTTTATGCACGGCTGTTAGGTATGGCACATTTAATACACGATAGTATTAAAAAAAAATTGATATATTCAGCGAATTGCGACGGCTTGATAATCTCGGCTTTATTGTGTTACACTACCGTAGTTTGTGTGAGATTAAGAGACACCCCGCTTTAAGTGTGTTTTGTCTCTAAAGAGCAGCCATTTTATTCTTCTTGACAGGTGATAACAAAGGATTTTGATGGATTTCTGAATCTGTTTAATCGGTTTCTCGAGGATAGTGCATCAGGTGCAGCTGTCGACTGGGAGAAGATACAACCACCGCCAAAAAATGCTGTGAGTCAAATTTAAATATACGATACGTTTGAGAAAAAGGATTTTGGACAGCTTAGCTCAGACTGCTGGACAAACTGATACAGGTTTTGGCATTTTTCTTTGGCTTCCAGATTAGTGATTAACATGGAGGAAGGTGCTACATTAAATATCTTAATGAGGGATAGATGATGTTGGAGCGCCTTATTCAGTTTGAACATGAGCAACCATGTTTTTTCACTTTGTCGCATATTAGGGGGTAGGGTGGGGTGAGGGTGGGGTGAGGGTGGCATGGGTGAGGGCAATGCTGAAGACATTTAAAGAGGGTCTAGCATTTTGGTTGCAGTGAAATCTCTAGCAAAGGTCCAAAAGACGAAGAGGAAGGAAAGTAAGTCTATCAAGATTTTTTCCTTTGGAAGGAAAGTATTATTCACATTTAAGGAAAGTAAACTCTGTGATAATAGGGTGACTTATTCACTATGTTATTGTCTACTGCTGCTAACCTCTGACAGATCTTACCGTACGATGACTTGGATGAAGTCGACAACGATAAGATTCGAGAATACCTGGACAAACTGGTGGTGGTGAAGCTCAACGGAGGACTGGGGACCTCCATGGGATGCAAGGGTCCCAAGAGCGTCATCAGCGTTCGCAATGAGCTCACATTCCTGGATCTTACCGTCCAGCAGATAGAGGTAAGAAATTCAGACTCTACCAGACCTTTAAACCCTCTGCTCGACATTGTAGGGAAGGAGCAAGAACTGCATAAATTGAACATAAAAGTACATTCTAGATATTAGGTTGGTTTTTAGGTGATAAGTGGAAGAAGTAAATGTTTCCAGGATGTATTAGCAACAGTCTAAGGATGAAGCAAATGAGTGATTTCAAGGTAGTATTAATAAAATGTTCATGAGATAATCGGTTATGAGGATTTTTTGAGACAATACATTCATTGCATCCATTGTTTAGTTTATCGTAAGTCTGCATGTCTGCATACAGTGTTAGGTTATTGTTGCTGCTGTTAATGCTATAAAATCCTAACTTTGCAAATCAGGGTTAAAACGGAGCCTAGTTACAGTACTATTCATGTAAAGATTGCTAAGTGAAGATAATGTGCATTTTCTTCTCTCCAGCATTTGAACAAACAATATGGCTGTAATGTTCCCCTGGTTCTGATGAACTCGTTCAACACAGACGAAGACACGAATAAGATTCTTCTAAAATATGCGACCTTCCAAGTCGAAATCCATACTTTCTTACAGAGCAGGTGAGTACGGATTGACAGCTTTTAAACAATTATTTCACTTCACTTTAACTTTGTGAAGCAAGGAGGATAGATGAAAGAAACAGAAAGTGAACAAATTAAGTTTGAGTGACCATGTCAAAAGCACCCTGACATATTCTTGTGGGTAAATTTCTCCACATCACACAATCATCCAAGCCCTCGCTTGGAAATATACACAGGAAATGTTCTTGTTTGTTAAAGAGGTGTGTTCTTTATGTCTATAGAATATATTTCCTCACAATCAAGCCTAATTGTGTGAATTGGATGTCCCCATTTTTCTGCTCATGCAAAGTCTTCATGCTCTAGTGAACACCCAGCTCCTTGTTGTGACTTTTACCTCCATGTTGTGACTGACTTAATTAATTAACCAGGAAGCAGTTGTGATGTCCCAAAGCCCTGCTTATATCCCACCCTTAGCAAACACTTCACTTGAACTCACATGAAGGGGGGGGGGGGGATTAAATCAAAGGCATGAATGCGGTCACCAATGGAGTGCCCTCTCATTGTGACCAGCAAAAATTGAAAGGATTGAAAGATATTTCTGCTTTTAAGCATGGACTATACAATGAAACTGTCTTGTGGTTAGTATACAACTTACTATGCAAATCAGTTAAGCTTCCTTTTAGTGGGACACTTGTTTCCTGCAGAGAATGCAGACGACAGTCTTTGCGTCTTTGATTGGTTCAAACATTGCGCAGTAAATGATGACAATAAGTGCAGTATTTGAAAGAGTGCTTATAGTTTGCAACTTGTTTTATAATGCACTTATTGTTAATAATCAAGATTTTTGATAATTGGTTTAAATAAATAAAAAAACCTGTACATGATTGCTTACACCATGAGTAAATATTCGCTCTAGCCAAGTAACTGGGTTACACCAATTACTGTGTCATATATGACAAAGTGTTAAGGCAATGGGAGTCCCTGTATTAGTGGTATGAGTGTAAACCATAGACTTGGATTGCATACACTTAATCTATCAAATCATCTCTACCAGGTACCCAAGAATCAACAAAGAATCTTTACTGCCAGTCGCTAAAGATATCGGCTTAGACGGTGACAAGATAACACAGTAAGTTTATAATATAATTGTCTGTACCAAGTTAAAAAGGTTCATCTGCAACTGTGAAACAAAATTTAATGGTGGACTAAGAGATTCTTAAGGGTTAGGTTTGGCTGTACATTGTGCTTCCATACAAACAGTGTCAGTCAGTAGTTTTCTGTACAGTCTCATACTTTTATGTCTGCAGTAATGTGTGCAGTCTTCCATAGCTTTGGCTTTTTTGTTGTTTTTTGTTTCCTTGGTTTTTGTCTGTTTCTTTTCAAAATTGAAAATGGTGAAAGAATAGGAAATAAAGTTTTACAGAAAGGTTTTATTCAAGGTGAATATGATAAGCAGTGTGCTGCTGTTTATGGAACCGGAAGGTTTATGTGCTAAATACCACGTCACTTCTATTTGCCATGCCAAGATTTAAAGATGAATATGCATAGATCCCCAGTACTAGTCTGTGTTTCTCCACCTTCATATTGTGTACATCATTTCATTAACTCTTGCACCGAGTTTGATGAATATGCATAGATCGCCAGCACAGTCAGCAATCACAGCCATTGGTTGCTGTGTTTCTCCACCTTCATATTGTTTACATCATTTCAATAACTCTTTCACTGAGTTTGATGAATATGCATAGATCCCCAGCACAATCAGCACATCACAGCCATTGGTTGCTAATGTTTGGGACAACTCTGTGTTTCTCCACCTTCATATTGTGTGCATCATTTCATTAACTCTTTCACTGAGTTTGATGAATATTCAGAGTGCTTTGACCAACCACACTGCTTTATCTGGTGTATGTAAATGACTTTCTATCAATGTACTATGGAAACAGATCAGGATATGCAGGAGTCAAACAGAAAGAAAAACATGTTCTATGTGGGATCAGCAGAATAAAAAAATACAGTTTACAAAGGTTTGATAATGATGAGACATGATATTAGGAACGGTGGTAATAGCTTGATCTATTCAGGTAGTCATCAAAGGATAAACAAACAAGTTAATGATAATCAAATGTGGTGTGTTCTGATTAGCTTTTATTGTTAGTTGAGTCAGTATCTTCGTTTAAAGCAGTTAATATTTAACCATTAAATTATCTTGAAGATTGATAAACGGTTGTTTGTATACCACAGTTGATAAACGGTTGTTTGTTTACCGCTCATTCTGATTAAAACCAGTCTCAGCTATTTGCCTCTCTGTATGAGACTTATACATAATGGAAAATTTCTGTATTAACCCTGAGAGGAACGCAGTAAAGTACTGCATGAGGTACTGAAGGTTTTGTCTCTTCCCAATAGAAACTTGCAAATCAGTTAAATTTATGCTGATAGATTATAATGCATTTTGCTAGATCTGTGGTTTAATATTGGTTTCTATCTTGATGAGGAATGGAAAAAAAAAACTTGTGATAATATTGCTAACAAGACGGTCAGTGAATTGTGAATATTCGATGTCGTGGTTAGGTGAATTTACCACACATATGCACTGCCTGTGTACTGTATTGATAGAGTAGCCCCATCGCTTTATATTCATGTCCAGTTTCAACCTGCACAGGGACTTTTGATTATTGACTTCCTTTTATTTGCTGCCCTCTCACCTGTCTCCCCACAACTACTGCACTTTCACACTCTCTATACAACGTTTTTGATAAGAAACATCCTCTGAGTAGTTTGTCTGGGTTCTAGTAAGGGTAGTAAGGGTTTTTTCTTTTAAACAGGTAAACGACAAGTTCATCAAAACAGGGATGGGTTATTTTCACAAAACTTACTGTAGTTATACCAGTTCTGTTAGCTCTCCAAGCAACCAATGAGATGCTACTGAATAATCGGGAGAGGCTTTTGATGAGGTCATCTTCTTATAATTATGCTAGTGACTTAGAGCATATTTCTATTGCTGCTCACTTACCTGTCTCTACACAACCATATATAGCTTTCCTTCTAGTAAGCCTTGAAATGTTTATTTTTTAAGTTTTCTTGGTCTATTTGATTCTCAATCCTGAATTCTTCTTTTCTTTTAAATTTCCAGCTGGTATCCTCCTGGACACGGTGACATATATGACTCTCTCTACAACTCTGGCTTGTTGGACATGTTTCTTCGTCAGGGCAAGGAGTACATCTTTCTTTCAAATATCGACAACCAAGGTGCCACAGTGGATTTAAGTATCCTTTTAAAGCACAGGTGGGCAATGTGCAGCCCTCAAGCAAATTGTCTGTGGTTCATGGCTTTCAACACCTTATAAATGTGGCCCATGGAACTTCAATACAGTATAAATGTGGCCCATGGAACTTCAATACAGCATAAATGTGATCCATGGAACTTCAGTACAGTATAAATGTGGCCCATTGAACTTGAGCCTTTTGTAAGGGAAGACATATACTATGTATAGTTTGCATATAGCTCTTACTTGTAACAAGATATTTCAATGTAACAGATGTACCACATTCTGATCTTTTATTTCTCATGTTCTGCCATGTTTCTTTTTCCATTAGAGTATTAATACAAGCAACATTGGAAACATGTAGTGATAAGTGCATACTGGACATAAATGTCTAGTCGCATGATAGGACAACCCTATGACTGTTAATATGATCCTTAATGTACAACTTCAGACATCTTAAACCTCTTGTTGAAGGATGGGTGCAAGCATGAGTTTTTGATGGAAGTCACCAACAAAACTAGAGCTGATGTTAAGGTGAGTTTTATCTTGGTACTGAAAAGATGAAAGAGGGGTTGGGAGGGGGGGGGGGAATGGGGTGGAGAGAAGGTGGTTTAATGAAGGAGACATGTACCATGTGTGTTGAGGCCGCAAGTGCATCATAGGTGACATGATAGCAACCATTGCAGTGTTAAACCAAATACAGCTAAGATACGTACTCCCGTATATAGGATAAATCTTAAGGCTGTACAACTGCTTGGGGACCTCTGTATGCTGCACTAGTTGCATTAGACTACCTTCTATGCACAGCTGTATTTAGTCTGAAAATTTACAACAGAGATAGCGGTGCTTGGTCCAAAGATTTCTCGACAGATATAAATGTGCTAAAGAGAGCAAAAGGATTCACAGCAAATATAGTTGTACTTGGAAAAAGACATTTGAACAGATGTAGTTGTGCTTATTATAATACACAATTAACATTAGGTCTAAATATCATACTTGACCCTGTCAATTGGTGTAATGAGCCGCCACAGCCTAGGCGCTCTTTGACGCATCTATGTGATCTAGGATTATCCACCTCATTAGATAATGACTTCATAATGAGTCATTGACTGATACCTTGTAGGATGTGGTTTTCTTCTGTTACCCATATGCCGGTCTAAAGTTTATATTCTTCTCTTACCAGGGTGGTACTCTCATCCACTACGAAGACAGATTAAGACTTCTAGAAATAGCTCAAGTACCTAAAGAACATGTAAGTATATCAGGACGTTACTCAGAGATGTATGATACTTGCAACACATGGAGCAAGAAAGGTGTGAATGTGTTTGGTTTGGTACTTGGAACGTGGTGAAAAGATGCTTTGATGTATATGCAACATCAAAATCAAGGATATTTTGTCGATGAAAGTTGATGAAATGGAATGTAGAAAAGATACACATGCAGCTATAATAATATAATAATAATAAAAATAACAATAATAACAGTTAGTCTTTAGGACAGAATCCAACTGGAACGGGTTGTGCATTGTGCTTTACAGGTGTCAAGTTAAAATGCTGATCAATTAATAACACTTAGTAAACAGAAAAGTTTCAATGTCACACTTTAAGTGTTGGAGAGAGTCCAATGACCTCAACTGAGCTGGAAGTGAGTTCCACAAGTGAGGGGCTGCGTGTTGAAAGCTGTAATCACTAAAGGTCTTCATGTGAGACAATGAGAATCGAATCTGTGAAAGATGGTGTGAAAAAGCGATCTGTTATTCACTGTTAGATGCAGAAGAGTTCGTATCTACTTTGGTGTGCCATACTTTATGACCCGGAAAGGCTAAGAGAAGAATTTTTATAGTCCATACGTATCTTAAACAGAGGCAGTGTAACTCCTTTAGTGTTTATGCAGTGATTGTTGTTTGGTTATTGGATCTACAATTTTAAGTTTGTGAATGGATACAGTACATATCACTATCATCCATGATTATTTGAATTACACAATTCTCAAAGATATACGCAAAATTATTTCTCACAATTCTCATAACAATACTTGTCATTAGTTTGACTTCACCAGTTGGATTTTCAAAATGATAACAGGTTATTTTAATTGAAAGCATTTTACATGGAAAAAGGAAAAAGGGGAATAGCAAAGCAAAATGCAACCATCTGTTCTTTTCTTTACAGGTCGATGAATTTAAATCCGTCGCCAAATTCAAGTAAGTTGAGTGGTAGATGTCTTTTTCGCTCTGTTCGGAGTTTGCAAATATGATAAATATCTCAAGTTGAAAAGAATGATGTTGTGATGAGCTCATCAGTTAGGAGACTTCTATACATAAATATACAGTGCATTAATGCATTAAGTTATTAATGCATGTAGTGGCTGGATCGAGAGCTTTGATCTCATATTCTCACTTTGAACATTCAAGTAATGCGAGTTCTCACAATATCAAGTAGCTGATAGAAGACACATTCCACATCTCTGACAAATTAACTCAAATGTTTAAGCAATATTCTTTGAGAAAGATCCATGAAGGGTTTTTCTTCCTTTTTTGGTTTAACACACTCAAAGGAACTTATAGCTGGAAGTATATGCAGGATTTATTAACAGTTATGCTTTTAGTCCTGATTTTTATATGCACAGTGGGTTAGGCTAGGGACCTCACCTATGAAACTGTGGTAGGCCTTGGCAAGCTAAAATGATGACAGTTTCTTTTCAAATGCCACAAATTCTCCAAGATTAATAAACATGATCATTCACATTAGCCTAGTAAGTTCTGTTTATTCTTATCTCGTTGTAGTGATAGGGTGCTTGAACAGTTTGAGATGAACTTTCTTCTGAGAGTGACTTTGGTAAATCATGAAAAGTTGGTTTCTTTGTTGGAGAACACTGTCATATGAAAGTGCAATGATTGTTTTACTTTACATCAAAAGCCATTAAGAGCAGTATTAAATTAGCAATTGGAATCTTGATGTGTTTATATAATATTTGTTTATATCTTGAAAATGACACTGTTGTATGCACAACTGAACAAAACATTCTGTATTTTTATTTTTCTTGCAGAATATTCAATACTAATAATATATGGATGAAGCTAAGTGCCATTAAGAGAGTAGTTGAAGAGAAAGCCCTGTCTATGGAGATTATTGTGAATAATAAGGTAAGTTTGATGGAAAAACACCTTACTTGTAGCAGAAGTTGATTTATGAGTTGTACCTTCATAGTAGTTCAGGGCAAGGGGTGGGACAGCTTTAGGGTCCAAGGGAAAGTAATGTTTTTTACTTCTGCAGTATTAGACAATTGGTTTGCTATTGATGTGAAGTAAACTTCCCTATGTGTAAATGTCAGCCTCTTAGTGTTCCTAAGTAGTGTCCTTAACACAGTTCATAGTAACTATGATTCACAAAGATGGGTGCAACTATACTTCTGGGGTGGGGGATTAGAATCATGGGAGAACTTCCTCCCCCCCCCCTCCCATACCAACAGACAGTATATTACCTAAATATCCTAGGATACAGTGCAAAAATGTACAACATGTATGTGCAATTCAACCTAAACAGTTGAAGGGGCTTCCACATTGTTTCATAATTTTTGAAAATATATAACACCTTTTTGCATCTTAGCACCCTCCATTTTACCAAAATTTCTCAAAGGGTAGGAAATTCTCTCCCCTGGACAACATAACATTATACCCTTCGCTCTCACCAGTCCAGTACAAAAATACTGGTTGCACCCCTATTCATAAAGTGTTATGAATTAAAGGTGTAAGGAGTAGGTAGTGAAAGGGATACTAAGACTCATATCTCAATTTATCTGCATCACCAAACAGTTTGATGGCTTATTCAAGCTATAGTTGTGCAAACACATATAAAGGGGGGGGGGGGGGGCTGGGGGAGGGAGAAAGGGAGTGCATTATCCATACTATAGTGACATAGTTTTCTTGTGACTTGCTTGATGGCTGTCTGAGGAATTCCTAATCGAATTAATATATATTGCATAATAAGCAAAGGTATTAATAAGTTTGGAAGTCTAAAAACGTAGAAACCGATGTGGTTTTTATCAGATGAGTGCTTGATCCAGTTTATAGATGAGATTATGTAGATATTGGTTTGATGAAATCATCGTGTATCTAATTTTAAGAAGCCTTTCACCTTGTCTGATTAAGTAGTTGTGAAAATGTTTCTCCTATAGACCACGGACAATGGGGTGAATGTCATTCAACTGGAAACCGCAGTTGGATCCGCAATCAAGAATTTTGAATTTCCATTGGGTAAGTGGAAAAACTTTTTTTTTATCTTCTTATATTTGAATGCATCTCAAGCTTTATATTGATCTGCCCCATCCCTCCCCCTGCCTCCACTTCTGTTTACTGAAATAAAAATATTTTTAATAGTTATATACAATAGTGTTGAGTACTTGGATATTAGTAATTTTGTCTTGATAACTATTTCAGAAATGGGGATGATTTAATGAATTCGACTGTTGCAGAAAATAGTATTGGTATGATGACATGTTGGTAACAAATGACTGTTAACTTACTGGAATTTGACTGAATTTATTACCATTTGTTTTTCCATCTTCACAGGTATAAATGTGCCCAGAAGTCGTTTCTTGCCCGTGAAGAAGTGCCAAGATATGCTTCTAATTATGTCCAACCTTTACACCATGAGATCCGGCCAACTGGTGATGAGTCCCAACAGGCAGTTCAGGACAACACCAATTATTAAGCTAGGCACTCATTTTGATAAGGTATGCTGCTCACCCCTGGGGAACTTTCAGCACTTGTCTAACATGGTCATCTTCACCGTTGAATCCTGAATATGTAGTAATAAGGCCTCATGCCAGCAATTTACCTTTGCTGAGGTCATTTGTTTGTATTTGTTACAGAATTCCATTTTGCTGTGTCATGCCTTTTAAGACAACCTTTGGTCAGAATAATAATGATAATAACAGATGTTTCTTTATTGCTATCATCAAATGTTTTGATGATTGGCCACATGTTACAACAACACTCCCAAGTGGAAGGACCATATTATACTCAAATTGCATCTTACAACAGTTAAAATAATTGCATCATTAAAAGGTGTAAGAAAAAATCCATGTGAACCCATTTTTTCAGATATTCATAAGATGTCTGAAAGCTAAACCATAGGCTTCATTTCACACTTATCTTTGTTCCTCTTTTAACATGAATTTGAATGTTTTCCTTTGATCAATTTATTCTAAGGTTCGTGATTTCTTGAAGCGATTTGCCAGTATTCCAGATATTCTTGAACTAGATCATCTCACTGTGTCTGGGGACGTCACTTTTGGAAAAGGAGTCATTCTGAAGGTTTGTCAAACTTTTGCTATCTTTTATGTACCTCTTACTCCTCCTCTCTGAGGTACATCTTCTGGGCTTGTGATGTCATAGTGTCTATTGTGTGTCTATTGTTAGTGTCTATTGTTACGGGTAGTGTGAGGTTGGAAGGAAAATGATCGTAAATGCCCTAGTGAAATGTTTTTAAACATTTGAAAGCCATCTCATTATGCATCAATTGTAATAACATGTTACTTTTAATTCCAGAAAATGTGGTTAGATCCTCTGATAGTGGCAGTATTATAAAACGGATAATAAAAAGACCAATTTGGGCTGTTTGCAGCATATTTAGAGTCTAGTAGAGATATCCTTAAGGTGGAAGATATTTATCAGATTTTTTTTTCATGTTTAATTTTGTCTCACACTGTTAAACAATTGTCAAACCCGACAGATTAGTGGCTCCTAGCATATTTGCCAAGTAGCCTCGTTGATCCTAAGTTCGGATCTTGAGTTGATTTCACACCGAGATTTCTACTGACTTTGTCGTTAACTGAATCGGTCAAGTCTCTGATATATTTATAGTAAATAATTATCCACATATTAATGAGAATTTGATCATCCCATTTTACTTTTTCATCTGCTTCTTACTATCTAGGAAATTTTAAAATGGTATAAACCTTTTAGGGAAACTTAATAACTGTTTTGACTTGCACAGTTTTGTTATGAAAAAAAAACCAATTTTATTAAAATAATGGGATGGTTCCGTTCACTTCTCTAGTATGATTATCGATTTTATTCTACCATACCAGTTGCAAACATTTATCTGTCTTTCTCTGTATGGAAATTATATTTAAATCCATTCTATTTTACACAGGGTACGGTGATCATCATTGCTAATCACGGAGACAGAATCGACATACCGCCAGGAGCACTCCTAGAAAACAAAATAGTCTCTGGAAACTTGAGAATCTTAGATCACTAGATGAAAGAGTCTGCTAGCTTCAAATCAATGACAACTTTCCTGACAAACATGTGCTATATGTTCTTAGGTACCATCTGAACTTTCTTAGGGGTGCCCAAATTTCCATTGCTGTGATTTTCCAAAGGTGCAAATGATCCACAATTGCTATCCGTTTCTTGATGGTCTGAAATAGCATTTTAAAGTTTGTGGATAACTGGATATTAGTTTTCATTAATAAACAGGCCCACACTGCCTTCTACCAGTTTGTCGGTATTAAAGCCAATACGACATTGCACCTTTTTGCTAAGGATTCTAGCTTATTTGGTCAATGTAAAGATTTTAAATTCGTTTGTTGATATAGAATTTCTCAGAGTACCAAACGTGATTTAGTTGGGTTTTAATTTCTGTAATATTTTTTTTTGGTATATTTCAAGAGTTGAACTCGTTCAAACTAACTTGCTAATTTGTGAATATTTTATCGAAAATTTATATTAAACTTTATCCATCTCATAGTAGCAAATGTAGGAATCTCTTTCTCACCTTGAGAATAGAAAGAAAAAAGAAGAGAATTTATGATTCTATATAATTATGTGTCTGTCTGTCAGTTACAATAAACCATGTTGTCTGTATGAAATATTTAAAAATTAAATGTGGAAGGGGGTTGTTGCCTACTGCAACCATATCATCACCCACTCCTCCCCCCTCCTCACCCTACCAACCTTACCCTCATCTTGCTCACCATATGTACTTTTCTCTATTGAGAAAATAGATTCATTGAATGTTACTTAAAATGCTGCAATAGCTAGTGTATTAATAAATTAGAGAGTTGTTTACTGGTTGTTACTGTCAGTTCATACATACCATATTTAAAGCTGGATTATCTAAATCCAGATTATCCAAATCTCTTTCGATTAGGATCTGGTATTAACCAGATCTGAAATCGAACCATTCCTGTGTTTAGCAGTTCATGATATACTCTGCATGTTCCTTTCCTTTCCTTTGCGTCCATCCAGTAATTGGATTCCCTTAACAAATGCAAATATTGACCTCCAATGCTGCACTACATGTTATGAAACAAACGGTAAAATGAACAGATTACTGCAATGGCAAACTTCACTCAAATAATTAGACACATTTATTTTCCAAAAAATTTCATTTCAGAGTTGTCCAGATAACTGATAAGCTGTTTATATCAACTGTTGTGTTCTTTTCATATATCAAGCAGTTTGGTTTGGTTAGCTTAGAGGGAATTTGTTATATGCATACATGCTGTCTACACGAAATAATGCAATATTTACAAAGATGGCCAGCTCTTTTATTTATCATGATTTTAATCTCCTTTATATTTTCCAGAGATTTTTGTGTTTTATAATCAGATCTAAAGTTATTATTATTATTTTTGCTTTGAATTAGCTATTCTCCAATCACATTATTAATCTCCTGTTAGCTTTCAAAAGATAACATTTTACCTTGAAAAAGAGTTATTTCAAGACAGGTCATGGACAGCAAATAAATTTAAAATGCTTAATAACTGTTTTAAAATGAAAAACGCACATGGTTTGTTTAACAATTTGTAACTGCTCAAACTTTTGAGTGTTGTGTTTAGATCTGCTCTTTTTAAGCCTTTTCAATATCAGTTTTGAATTGTGTTTTCTGTGGGTAGTAGAATAAGTTACATCTGGTAAAGGCATTGTGGTATTTCTACTAGCATGGAGACTCATTCAAGGATGGCTGTTAGACTGGATTGTAGTTTTGATGTAGTAATTAACTAAAGATTTCACTAGTAGCCATTTCTGCTTTTTAAGATATTCTGCTTTACAATGTGCTTAATCTCTGAAATGCAACTCTTAAGATTAAATTCTGCTATTCTCTATTCATTCTGTTATTCATTTGAGGCCATGATATCTTGTGCTGCCCTATTGAGTTTGGTGTTTCATCTTAAGAACTGATCCAATGGTCTGCTTGTTGAACTAAGTAGTCCGGCTATATCAATTGATGAACCTAACATGTCAACAAAGTCATTTCACAAAACGTACTAGTTGTATATAAAATACAACCGACAGCTGAGTTTTCTATCAAATGTCACCTTTTACGGGAAAAGTAACATGAGAATATTAAAGATACTTTATCACCCATCCATGCATGGGCAAATATATTGAACTTAAACAGATTTATGAATTGCTGTTGAAAGTGTTTCGTATATTAGCAAATCTTTTTTCTTGTTACTCCTATCAACCGAATCGGTTTGAACATGGAGGGGCAGTATTGTTGGATAAGAGCTGGATTAGAACAATAGAATTATAATTAATATATTTATAGACAATATAACTAATAAAAAGGTAAAGCTGTCTCTTATCAAATATATTTTACAATTATCTTTCATGTAGCAGCATGTAAACTTGCCACACTGTGTAAGAAAAATTCACTCTCTTAATATGAGAGCAGTCACAGGATGAATATTATAATTTTGTTTTCTATTTATTGGAAGATGGTACACATTCAGTGTGATTTGTACCGGAGTTGAATTGCCAGAATTAAAATAATGAGTCCTCAAAATGAGTACCAGTTAAATTCAGCCTCATATTGTTTGTTTAATTCTCTGGAATGCTTCTGTTAGAATCATTGTAAAGCAGAGTCCCTGTTTCAAGTAAGATTGGTTTCTCATACCTCAGCAGCTCAAGACAAATATGCAACCACAAATTGACAGATATCCACCATTGTGGAATTTTAGTATGAACCATGAATACCCTCGCCCACCCCCACCCATACCCAAACACACCTTCAAGACATTTAAATAAAAACAAATAAAGAGCTACACTAGTAATTTCATGGAATGTATTGGAAATTATGTATTTCTATTTCCTATCACATATGAAAATATATTATAGTGGTGGAACAAACTTACAGCAATGTACCCCACCCCTACCATAGTACTGCCAATCTATCATATTTGTTATGTACACCTCCCCCTTACTTTAAATTAATATCTTCAGAACATGCACATACAGAATTCTCAACTGTCTGTCACCAAGCTAGTCCCATAGTCTGTCACCAAGCTGTCTGTCACCAAGCTAGTCACATAATAGCATCCTGTGTTTATTTCTTACTCCGGTAAAAATCAGAAAATCAATAGACTTGGATTCCTTTGCGGTAAAATATGTCACTCGGTTACCCGATTGATATGGTATTAACTATAATACATCTTACTCATCACATGCTATAAAATTGACAAAGTATGCCAGAACATCTTGCTCTTAACATTGTCGAAGTGACAGCAAGAAACTTATTCTTCATTTGTTTTTTTATGAAGATGGAACATTCAGTATCATTTGCACAAAGGTTTCATAGCCAAGTAATGCAAATCGTCCACTTAAAGTGTCGCACCACAATTAATTGCCCCATTGTCTTACACACTAAACTGGTCGCTTTGCAAGGCCGCTAGAGCATAGATAAGTTTTCAACTGACATGTCCTACCCACCATATGATAGCTGATGGCTTAGGCTATCACAGCACTTTCAAGTTTTTGCCACCATGACCGTTAAGATTTTGAGCTCAAAGTAACAAAAAACCTGTTAGCAAACTGCTTATCCGCTACAGAGCCTGTGTAAGAGAATGTGTAAAAGTAAGTGGGTCTGACGGTCTGATCCTAGCAGGATCATTTTCAGAGGCTGAATGATTTTGAGCTAGAAGAGCTCAAAGTTTATTATCGTGCTCCCCAACCCATCTGCCAGCTCTCGCTCCAGAATCTTCTTGTTTCACCCAGGAATTTCTAAAATACCTTCAATCCTCCAGATTTTTAGACCATTTTGGCCCAAGCATAAAAAAGACCAATGACGACTCAGAAAATGCCAAAAAAACCAATACAGTAGGGTCACTTGAGGGCTATTTTACAAAAATTAACCTTTCATTCACACGTGTATGACTCTTATTGTGGTGCGGGACCTCTTTATATTACTTGCAGTTGAGTCCTCATCAGTAGTCAGTTCATAGAGATTATCATAGATGGTTTGGTTAACCATCAACAAAATATTGCCTTGTAGTGTGGATATGACATCACCAACAAATGAGTTTGAACATCATCAGAATATGCTAGAATAGTATGATAATGGTCACGCATGCTCAAAGATCAACCTTCATTTTACTGCCTTTCTAATAATAATTATCAACACTAAGATACTAATTTGCCTTTTCTAATAATCCTCAACGGTCGGGAATAATTTTGAGGGTCAGAACCTCTAGGAGGATACTTTTCAAAACTTGTAGCATATTTTATCAGGCTAAATTTGGAGCCAATACTGATGACCATTAAGTAATATTCCCCTTTTAATTACATTAGCATATTTTGACTAAGACAAATCATCATTTCAATGGAGTACATCTACTTATGAAAACTAGAGGAATTATGCGTTTGTACAGCATTTTGTCCTTGTGCAAAGTATTTCTACGACAAGAACCTTTCCGAGGTTTTAATATCCAAGAAATAGACTGGGGGCAATCGGCTCTCTTTGTCTTTATTAGAGGCCTTACAGTAGAGCTAAAAACAAAAGCATGAAAATGAAGGTGAAATCAAATAAAAGATTGCAGTTAGAGATTGCAGTTGCAGAGATTGCAGTTAAAGATTGCAGTTACTGTACAGGTATCATCAAAAAAATATTAATTCAAAGGAGAACCTATTAAAATTCTTCAAACGTAATAGATTAACTATACGACTGGCATATATTTTATGAGGTCACTTGTATATATATTCCATAAGATACACCTACCCCGAGGTCACCGATGTCATATCAGATATACACAAACCACCAAATAGAAGAGAAGTATATTCTCACTCACGCGTATTGAATGTGTCTTATTATTTTGTCTCACCCTGTACTGAAGCAGGATCACGACAAACATGATATGGCTTTGTGTGATGATGAAAATAACTGATCTGTAACAATGCAGTTTGATCATAGTGTTTGTTGCTATGGTAACGTTGACTTCCATGAGCGTGTTTTCTGATGGAGGTTGTGGCTTTCAGGGCAGCCTTCAAAATGCTCTCATCAACCTTGTAGCTTGGATATGATTCCTCAACACTAGTAACTGCATAGACATTGTTGGAGAGCTACTTGCCGATAAGATTTGTTGCATTCTGTTTCCAGCGACTCAAGAACCTACATGAAAAGAAAATATAATAAAACCAAAATGGAAGGATAAATACCTTTGACATCTATAATTTCATGTTTTTAAACAGTTTTAATTTAATGTAAGCTAGAAGCTCAGAGATTCTGTAATCCATCTGAACATTGTGATTTATGTTGTCATATGCTTTTACTGATATTACATATCTTTACTCTAGTCTTCTGGCCCACATGGGCATGCTAGTGAAGCACACACAACAGTCTCAGATGAAATTGGGGTGTTGGATATTACCTTTCTTTTATACTGTTATTTCAAGATGATTGCTGTTTGACAAACCAGTGAGAGCATACATTACCCTCATATTTCAAAACCTCAGAATCTTTAAAGCTGATACACATATATTGGACACCATTGCACTTTGGTATCATATACAGACACCACAATTATGTTAAACTGTCTGTCAAATCCTGTCTTTTCTCATACAGAATTGTACAAAGACAAAAATGTCTTTCTATAGCACTATTCTACCTTTGCTGACTTCAACTGACCTTTGACCACTTCTGAAAGAACTTTAACATTAATTTTGTTAGCCATACGTCTAGGATGGCATTGCCAACCGTTTAGTAAGATATATTGTTGACGTCATATTGGAATTTCCGACACAAGTGAACTTTGACCTTCAATCTCAATGCTGGATTAATTGCTTTTCGCCATCTGATTCCTACAGCAGGTTCATTTTCTGACTTGCTTTCATTTTGAAGTGTTTGTGTATCTACTGCTTTATATGAAGAAATATCAAACCAAGCAGCAAACTTACAAAGACAGTACTCTTCCAAGACTTTAGTCCTAGCATCATACCTGACTTATCAGTTCCATACATTCAATGTATGTTGAGTCATATGTCAAGTGCAAAATGACTTCAATTGTGGTAGTAACTATATCTCCCAGTTCCACCTCACCTACGTATTTCTTCATTTTTGTTGTCGTAAAGTACTGAAAGTTATTTATTGCAATCTGTTTGATCATTGTCAGTACTGTAAGCTGCAAGAATCTTAGTTATTGGCATTAGTGAAAGAGGAATCCCAAATCCACAAACACCTGGTCTCTTCTTTGGCTGTGTGATTGCAAATTCCCTGAAAGGTTCACAGTAGCCCAGGCTTTTATGACAGGTGATACATTCACGTAACATCTCAAGCAGAAATAGATTCCTTGAATTTTATTATTAAAAGTACTAAACCAAGAAGTAGAGTATAGCAGCGAGTGATTAAAGTAAAATAGAGACAACACTAAGCAATGAAGAGAAAGTAAATTTATGGATGTCACCTATCATATGACCATGACCAGTTAATACAGTGGACTGATTGCATGTGATAGTTTATCGTGGGAAACACCTGAAGTTGGAAGGGGAGGGTCAGTTTCTTTTGTTCAGCTCTCTACTAATAGGAACCGAGGCTAGGGAGTAACCGAGGCTAGGGATTAACCGAGGGTAGGGACTAACTGAGGCTAGGGAGTAACTGATGCTAGGGATTAACTGAGGCTAGGTAGTAACTGAGGCTAGGGAGCAACCAGAATGGATTTAGAAGCTTATTACCTCAATATGGCAGTTTATGAAAAACATCAAAAGGACCTACCATAAGATGTCCCTTTGTATAGCTTGGGTGCTTCATTGTAACAATGATCCCATACAGCCTCACTGAATACCTCACACTGATGTCTTCAAGTGATGAGTTGAATCCATTGCCTGCCATCTCCAACAGGACACTAGTTCATCTGAAAAATTTGGAATGGAGAAAAGATTACTTCTGTGAGGAACTTGGTCTAGGTGGATTGGTGGGGGAGGGGAGAGAAGGGCAAGACTAACTGCCCAACCCTTGTGGTTCCAGCAGAGTAGAATAATATTTTACATGACATGTGCTTTGTTAGATAAATTAAAACAGTAATTTTTCTCCTAAATCTTATTCACTCCACTTCTCTCAAGGAATATTAGTGATGTTTGTTATGTGCTCTAAAATGCCTCTTTCTAACATAATATTTGCAGTTAAAATGAAACCTATTGGTTGTTATGTAAATGGTGTCTCAAACCATGATAGATAATAGCTAGAAAAATCCATTTTCTTTCCATACATTTCTCCTCCTCAGATTTAGTTACATTAGATGGATTTTCATTGAACACTTTCAACAACACAAACATATGCAATTTTTAATAGATGATTTAGAAACTCAACAAAATAGTTAGTAATCATATTTTCCATTTCAGAGTTATCTTGATTAGTTTTCAGTTGATATTACATATGTGTGTACCACTTCTAAAGTAATGCAAGTTGGTTCAATTATCTGGTTCAAATGTTTGTTTGTGGCTAGCCTTCATTAAATGTTCAAAGAAGCACATAATGCCTCTTATATTAAACACAACTGAATGGGTACCCCCTGAGTTATCCTTTTTCCAGCTAAGACCCAGATAGAACAAGTAGCCTAGTCAATGCACCCCCCCCCCCCACGCCCCCTTTAACTAAGTGTGTATTGCGAGTGCTTTACCATTAAAATTATGTACATGTGCAGTACCATAATATAGGGTAATGTAAACCTCTATGAAAATACACTATGTTGGAGCACCCAGTCTTACATGTATATCAAGTAATATCTGGCTTTATATGGCCAGATAAAACTTAATATGCATATCTGGATTAACTACATATCCAGTTATATCTGGCCAGATAAAACTTTATCTGCACATCTGGATTGACTACATATCCAGTTATATCTGGCTTTATATGGCCAGATAAAACTTGATGGAATAACTGTATATCAAGTTATATCTGGCTTTATATGGCCAGATAAAACTTAATATGCATATCTGGATTAACTACATATCCAGTTATATCTGGCTTTATATGGCCAGATAAAACTTTATCTGCATATCTGGATTGACTACATATCCAATTATATCTGGCTTTATATGGCCATATAAAACTTAATCTGTACATGGAATAACTGTATAGTAAGTTATATCTGGCATTCTATGGCCGGATAAAACTTAATCTGCGTATCTGGAATAACTGTATATCAAGTTATATCTGGCTTTATATGGCCAGATAAAACTTTATCTATATACATGGATTGACTACTTATCCAGTTATATCTGGCTTTATATGGCCATATAAAGCTTGATATGGCCAGATTAAACCAGATATAAAGCCAGAAACTAAATCCATGACCTTTGACCTGCCTCAAAGACCAATCACTGACTTTGTATTACTAACAGGAATCCAGAAGTCACATATGAGAGTTGTTCCTTCTTGGTTTCCTTTGTCATGTTTACAAAGTCTTTATATTTTGACCATGACTGACCTTTACCAAAAGCAATATAATATTAATCATTGTGGGGAAATCAAAATGTCAGGCAGGCGATCCATTCTCAGTTATCTGTCCAGAGGTCTCATGCTGACAAATTCATATTGAACTCTGCTGCTAAGTTCAACAAAAAGAGCCGCCTCCCTGTTCTAAATATGAGATACACATTAGGCCATTGATGAGATCTCTCCAACTCAAGTTGTTGTCATAGAGACATTTGAAAACACATCCATTTTGTTTACTACAAGCATATTAGATGAAAGTTAAACACCAACCCAATACAATTCACTGATCTTAATTATTCTGGGGAATCAATGTGTCTAGATTATCTCTTAAAATATTACACTGTTTCATCATGTCAACCAGCACACTAGCCTTCAAACAAAATCAATAGGTTACCTTTAGCCTACTCAATGTGGGAGAGATCCACATCACGCAAAGTGAAGCTTTCATCCAATAGAGACATGTAAAACACATCCATTTTGTTTACTACAGAGAAAGGAAGCCAAATACCTGCCTGATAAGAAAGGGTAGAAAATACTTTTTGTAAATATAAGGAGTCTGACTTGGTTAAGCCATCAGAGTATTGTCAACTAAGCACAACATATCACAGTCAAAGATCATTGTGGGCTGACTTTGGACATTTAAACATAAGAGGGAAATGCTACAAGCTGGCTACAATACGAGGGAAACAGTGGCAGGATGTTAGACAGCGACTACACATTGGGATCATTTATGTAAAAATGTGATCTTGTGGAATTTACAGATTCAAAGGGAGAGGGCATATGCGGTATTCTGGCTTTCAACACTTTATTGAAATTAAATTCTGGCTACATTGAGGTCAGGGAGGGGTGTGGGGAAGGGGGTGAAGACTTATGCAGAGGTGAAAAGGGAGTAATAAACACATTTCTTGACACAAGTTATTCCATTTTATTCATCAATGGGATTCTATCAACAGTAAAAGTTGAGTCAAAGGAACCATGAGTTCATGAACACCAGAATATATATTTACAAAAGTTTCGATTTATTAAAAAGGAAAACAAAATGCCATCTAAAAAATTATTACAAAAGGACTAAGTTCATTACTTGTAGTTTACCTCTAAAACTTAAATTACTCAATGGCTTAACATATAAAAATTGTAACAGATTTTTTTTTTAGACATAGTTAAGTGCAAGGTAATGCTTGAAAAACAAAGAAAAGTAATTTACATATGATTACCAAACATTTTCAAACATTTATGGACCAACTTGTTGTTCATGCAATTTATCTGTAATGTCTCTTTAGGTAACACTAGCAAAATGCTGACAAGTGTTCAGGTAAAGTTACAACAACATTTGTAAAAAGGAAGTTATAAACCATATTGATTCACAAACAAAGGCAGCACTATTTTCATAAAAACCCAGCTGCATTGATCCAGTTTAGATGAAGGGTAGTAGGCTGGTAGCTAATGGACAGAGAAGTCTGCAAGTACCGCTCGTGTTAACAGTGTAGACAATTCGCACTAACATGTGTTGATGGTTTTAAGCCACAGTATAGAGAGGCATGAAATCAGACCCAGTTTGCAGTTAGTCTTGTATTGGGTTTATTGAAGAGAACTGTTACATTGCTGAATGAACATTAATATTCAGCACACTGGTTAATATTTAGGAGAGCATCAAAAACAAGTCTGATGAACTGACAACAAAACTAAACGCTGCTGAAAATAATACATTGAGACTATGAAATATCAGTTACATGTACGAACCAGTTTTAACTTTTCAAATACCTGGATAGAAGGCACATCACCAATTCATATGTATGAATTAGTTTGTCATTATACCAGCATACTTGATGATTCAAACTTTAACAATCTTAATGAACTGAGATAATTACAAAAACAAACAGGGATGAAACACATCATTTAGTAGCCAATGAGTTGTGGAAATATGCTCGTTCCTTCATCACAGTTGTTTCCACACTCACCATTCTTTGATGAGGTTGTTAAAGGAAATAGACAACCAAGGTAAGCTCAAAGTATATCTTAATGGTAAAGTAAAACATCACTACATGTGTACATAAACTAAACAAGAATCAAAGAACATCTTTATTGATCAGTGTAGGTTACTCTTAGGGCAATACAGTGAAACAAGTTCTATCATATCATACTTAGCAGATACACATAAACAAGGCCAGTACCCAAAGTCTTCTCCAAAAGTGTAGTTCATCTTCTCTTTCTATCTGAGATTGTAGAGCCTTAATCCCAGACAGGCCTACTAGAGTATGATGGACTGGCAATTTTGGTATCTTAGTAATACAATGAGCCTTCCATAAGCCAGAGCCGGACTGATGCACATAAGAGTAGCTTACACTATTACTAAATGTGAATGTTATCGGAAACACATAGAATAGCTTAGGCTATTGCTAAATGTGAACCTAACTCACACACATAGAATAGCTTAGGCTTTTGCTACATGTGATCCTGGCTCACACACACACAGAATAGCTTAGGCTATTGCTACATGTGAACCTGACTCACACACACAGAATAGCTAAGGCTATGTATACTACTGCTCACCAAGTCTAAAAATGATGGTGGTCTAAACAAACTCAAATTGAATAATTTACAACAGCTTCATTTGTAGACAAAGTCTACAGAAACATGTTCCTTTTCTATACAGTCCAAGAATATGGTAGAAAATATAAACAATCTATCACTGTGGTTAGATTAGACTATGATATAATGATGGTTTATTTGTTGGCAGAAAGACTATATCAACATAATGTACTTGAAATCGGTCTGTATGTCATTTGACGATATCCAGAGACCAGATAAGCCTATCTGACATATTATATTGGCTAAATGCTAATATAGCCTAGGTCCGACACATGCAAGGTACTGTGCCTCATTGCTATAACCATGAGTCCATGACCTGTGCTGGCACTAGCTGCCAATAGCTAAGCTCCTACACCGATGGAAAAAACTTTTAATTTAGAGGTATCAATAATCACTAAACTTTTCTACTCTACAAGAATCTAAGGAGGACTAAAGAAGTGCTATTTGAACTCATCTAGAGCCTGCTTCATGAAACACTAGACCAAATTTAATATCAAAAGTTGTAGAGGAGGCGGGGGGAGGGGAAGCTCTAATAAAAGCCTTGCTATCTAGAATAGTCATCTTCCTTGGCCTTCATAGGCCAAGTTTCAATGGCTATAGCCCATTAATATGGCAGACTATATCTTGTATAGCATAAGATAATAATTAAGGTTTCATCATATCCCAATTGCAGAATGAACTAGAGTTTATGCAGGCATGTACTAAGTATGTCAGCCTAGCGATTTCAATGCTTTGATCCTAATAGTTCCTCTACAGCTAGTATAAAGGCCTAAGCTTTTTTGTTAGATAACATTTACATTCAGAGGGTATTTATGCACTCTGTAAACACTATCCTCTAATACCTATGATTATTCTCCTTCAGTATACGTATTCAATACTCATGTTGTTAAGGTGACACATGAACAATATTATAATGTGGATACATCATCGTACACTTCTATTACACAAAGTCATAAGGTAATAAAGATGAAAACAGAAGGATATGTACAGTATTCAAAGGTCCAGAAGAATTTGTAGTCGTGACGTAAACTCTACAAGCCTAAGGTTCCTGCAGATGTGCAAAGCAAAATCTAAAATCCTTGTAAGTGCCTAAAAGCAAAGAAACAGAGAAATAGAAAGTTTCCTACAGTACAGAGCCAACATTTGCTGCAAAACTCGGACACGCCTGTTACAATCCAGTTCGGTTTCTTGATAACACGACACTGTGAAGTATTCACATCGGTTCGGTGTTTAGTGAGCACATCCCGATCGTTCTTCTGCTTGTAAATTACGCAACGGCGTAGGAATTCGTTGCCTAATGGTCTCCAAAACGATGAGGATAGTGGTAAGCTAGGCTAAGCCTTTTGGAGGTCTAGTACTCAGTAGATAAGTCTATACAAATTTCAATTCCAAGTGAATAGCTCTCATAGGAGCTAAACTATCTCCTAGTTCTTAGTAAAGCCTGTGATAGAGTTGGTAAAGGGGGAAAAAGGAAGAAACAGATTAAATATGAAGTAGAAAATGAAACAAAATGCTAATAAACTGAAGAGATTGATAGCCTGCATAATATGTATGTAAACATATGACAACATTGATAAATGTATTGTAGCTTAGAACAAACTGCTCTAAACTGTGGTCCTAACAAACAAACATACTTCTTGCCAAATTTGCTGCATAAACCTATGTCTTTACCAAGGCACAAGTTACACAGTCCAGAACTTTCAGCCTATGCAGCGAGCATAATGGCCTTTACTGCTTCCTTTAAGGTACCCTGGTTGCTAGATGACTCATGTAATCATGCATTGCATGGATACGTTTGTTAGGCTAACTTAGCACTATTAACACAGAAGGCTGAGTTGACCAGACACAGGGACCTCTATCGTGCTATAAGTAAAGTTCTTTCTTGCTGAAATTCACTAAGTAGTAGTTGTATACCATGAGAAGGATAACTGACATCTAGAACTAGTTAAACTTTACAAATTCTAGTTTGAACCAAACCAAATATTTCAGTCGTTAAAATGCTTACATGAAGGCAGGGTCTTAAGGAATGTTCAATTTCCCTTAAGCTATGTTTAATTGCTATTGCCTGTTTGATTCCTGTAGATTCCTTTAGGTGTACAATGTGAAGACAGAGAAGCTACATGGTATAAGATATAAGATGCTTACATCTTACAGTTGTACTGTAATTCAGCCACCTACTAGAACAGACTAAGATCCACAGGACCTCAAATATTTTTATTTTATCCAGCTGTAAGACTACCAATTCAAGATCATAAAGCCTACAGATACAAAATCTCTTCAGCCAAACCAAGTCACATTATTGTGAATCATTAAAATTAGGATTTTAGATTCTAATATAACTATGCCTATGCGCAGTGAGTAAAATGCGGTATGCAAAAACCTAAAAGTAAACATCTATGCCAACACACAGCTAAGTCACAGCCCTGAACGATAACAGTTGGTTTGTCAAATATAACATAATTAAGCATATGCCTGATGATCGAGTCGCAGAATTATGGTACATGCAATTTGAGCAATGCAGAAACTAGAAAAAATACCATAACATCCTTTGAAAGTAACAAAACCTATGTCGATCCAAACCGTAGACCTATGGTGTGTAACATATGGTTGTTAAGCTCCTAAAACATATTAGCCTACATGCATGTCCATCCAAACCGTAGACCTATGGTGTGTAACATATGGTTTTGTAGCTCCTAAAACGTATTAGCCTACATGCAACCAAGCCAAAGATCTGAAACTACAAAATCAGTATTTTAGATTGTTAAATAGCAAAGCCTATGCCCAGTCAAGTCATACAACTATGCCACGTTAAATAAAAGTCAGGTTACATATTAGCCTACATGCAACACCACTGAAACTGTAATAGCAGGTTTGTAGAGCTATGCACTGAAAACCATAGAATAAGGTGTGCAGCCTAAGATGCAGAATCTATGCCCAAAATTGGTTGCAGAACTATAGTGCATAAAATCTAACTATGTAATGTCAGGGTTGGGAGGCCTCCATAAAGTATCCTCTAAATGACTGTTATAACTTATGTCCTAGAAAATGTAATTTGATTGTGAAAAGCCTGAGGTAAACTGTCACCACTAGGACCTTCTCTACCCAAATGTTAATTTAAACTGTCTTGACATAGCTAGCAACTTGTCAGCTGAAACTCGTCTTCACAAAGCTGTAATTTCTTGTGTGTTAAACTTTTTCTACGCAACCTTCTAACCTTCAGACAGACGTCCTTGACAGTCATATTATAAATTCTTTTTGAGTGAGTGACTATGAATGGCCTTATGAGCTGTAGTTAAGATGGATATCAATGCTTTGAGACCATGAGAGACGAACTTGTTTATTTGTGGCAAACATAGGATCAATACAACTACCCACCGAATCAAATCAAAGCAGATTTTAAACCATAATAACTTGACATGCGTCATCTCTGCAGTTATGTAGTAATGTCAATTAAAAATTGTTGAGCGCTTACCACACTTTCTTACTCTCTAACAACAGTTATTGGCATTGCATCGTTCTTACAATAATATTGAAAGTGGTAGCAAAGAAGGTCACCTCTGTTAATCTTCCCAGGCATATATATATATATATATATATATATATATATACTTATGACACTCAGCCATGAGAATCTCAATCACATCCTTGGAATGTCCAAAAATTAGTGAGATGAAGGCTTCTATCTCAGCTTACAATCAAACTAAGTTGGACATAGCAACTGTGTGTTAATTATCATTTCTTTAATTACAAAATATTTCAACTTGGCATGACGAAATGAGACACTTGAATTCAACATTCTCTGCTTTGAAAGGAAACCCTTACCTACTTGCTTTTGTGTGATGGTTACAAAAAATGCACCCGTCTAACACTTGTAGAAAACCATTTAATTGCCTGGCATTTGTATCACAACAGCATAGATCCTTCAGGGGAATCTTGGCAAGGTTGTCAAATCACAGGTTTCTTATTCTAATAACAAAGCTTTCAATACTACACTTATACCTTACAGCTCTTGCCCATCAGAGAAGACTGGGATGTGGAATAATTGTTAATTAAGAAGACAGAAGTGGAGCCTTTACCTTTAAAACCTCCTTCCTCCGGCCTGGTTGCCAAAGCCTCCTCCACCTATGCCAGTTCCAGTACTAACACCACCACTGCCATATGGCGCTGAAATAAAGAGCAAGGAATATACTTCAACATGATATCTAGAGATGAGTTTTCAATAGATTCCAAAGACTGCCTTTTGCCTGCCAGCAGAGCAATTGGTACATAACCTTGTTATGGTTCTAACATGGTGTATTCCAGACCACAGGTGTAGAGTCTGTAATAAGCTTCATGGTGATATTACTACACATCAGCTGCTGAGTGAAACCAAAGACTGAGTCTACTACATGGCTCTTCTATACCTTCAGTTCAAGAGAGGTTACTTAATCCCTCCTTAATGCATATAATAGTACCTTGTACCACTGATGGCATCAGGTCAACAAACTCACTCTAGCTTTATTTTCTAGATTTAAAACACTCATACCTTTACCCTCTAAATGCATAGCTAAAACTGCAGAAAACTAACACTGCCAGTTCATCAGGTCACTTGTTCAGAATTTTTGATTTCAACATATCAATCTATTTCAGTAATTATACCAAAGGGAACATTTGAATTATTACAGGTAACTTATCTTCCATCAATTAATTGTTACTTATTTTGCTTGAGAAGTGACGCCATTCATTGAAACAGTAAACAAGAGAAACGTTTGTCAAGTAGAACTATAGTTACCACCGTAAGGATTGGTTTGTCCCATGAATCGTCCAGTGGTACCATTGGTCTGTCTCATGGGTCCAAAGTTTGAGCTTTGGGAACCATAGTTGGCGCCAAAGTCACCACTGCCCCCTGTTCCTGTCCCTCCTCCTCCTCCACTTCCCATTCCACTTCCCATTCCACTGCCCATTCCTCTGCCACTGCTTGCATCGGCCCCGCCGCCACTGCTACCTCCGACACTGTCTTTGTTGCCACCACTCCCGCTGCCACCTGGAACAAGGGCGGTACTTGCGGCAGACCATCGCGCTTTAGAGGAAGAGATAAGGCACTTTAATACAACATAGAGAACAATGCATATTAAATACAACTAATTATCATACCTCCTTAAGGCTATTGAGAATAAAAAATCTCTGCACTTTAATACACCGTGGTGACACAATGCATGTTAAGCACAACTAATTATCATAGCTTCTAAAGGCTATTGAGAATAACAGATCTCTGCAGCAGAAGTTTGATTCATTTTAATCACTTCTCATCTACACTTAAGTCACTCCACTATCTTCAAAGCTTTAAATGTTGTACAATCTGGAAACATAAACTCTAAGACTATGGGGTACTTTACTTGTATCCAGGGCAAGGCAGACCGAGGACTAGGAAAAGGACTATATTTGCCTAGATGTGTAAAACACTATGGCTATGTGTCCCATCTAAAGAATACATCACATTTCTTAGATCCGCATACTCTGAAAATTACACTTCATATGTGAAATAGCTTGATCCTATTGGTCAAACCTTGCTGTACGCTATTCCGGCAGTGTCTGTAACATATTAGACCCTTCCCTGATTCTGTTAACAATATGAAGAGCATCCAAATCGATTCAACCACCACCAAATCACATAGAATAAAGACAATGAAGATATCTTTACCTTGATTGCTGCCAGAGCCATAACCTCCACTGCCATATCCACCTCTGCCATCATAGCCACTGCCTGCTGAACCACCACTTCCCCCTCCAGCACTCCCATAACCACCGGTTCCAGCACTACCATATCCTGCCCAACCACTGCCCCAGCCACCACTACCATATCCACCCCCAGTGCTTCCCCAACCACTACCTCCCCATCCGCTTCCCCACCCACTTCCCCAGCCTCGGCCCCATCCTCCGCCTCCATAACCACCTCCTGCTTGTCCACCAAATCCTCCCCCAGGTCCATATCCGCCTCCACCAAAGCCTCCTCCAAATCCACCTGGGTATCCTGTGAAAAAGATGCAAATTATTACACAGAGCCAGCACGTTAAATTGGGCAGCATCTAACCCATGATTAACGCTACGTCAATACACAGATGAAAGGTTGACTGTTCTTGTACATGAGACAACTCCAAACATAAACTTGAACAAGAATTTTTTTTTTATTGAACATCTTCATACAACTGTACCTATACACACTCCACTGAACTTGATAGCACCTATGTGACCTATAAATTACATATCCTATCCTTCGTGATTGTATGTGTATGTCTTAGAAAGGACCCCTTACCTCCACCTCCCCATCCTCTGTTGAAACCACCACCTCCACCTCCTCCTCCTCCTCCTGGTCCAAAATTGCCACCTTGGAATCCAGGGCCAGGTCCACCTGGGCCAGGTCCACCTGAGCCAGGTCCAGATCCAAATCCATCATTGAAATCTTTAGAAAAGAAAAAAAAAAAGAAAAAGTAGGCTTAATTAGTATTTCCATTAAAGTTTTTTAATCCTCAATGTGTGTTATTGATGCTAGGAAGATATATTCACCATATGGCTTAAGCAGAAAACCAGTAGGCTTATTGATACCTTGCCTTTTAAGTTTACACTGTGTAATCACTTGATTGATAGAACAACTGAGGAACCAGAATGCAAAAATGCATTGTGGTTTCGATGATATAACATGAGCAGTTTTCTTCATGAATCTGGCGTAATGTATAGTGAGGGTTTACAACATACTTGATCTAAGTAATACAGTGAAAAGCAGTGTGATGTGACAAACATAAATTCAAAATGACGCAGGCTGTCCTGAAATGACCATTGACCTCAATAACAGGCTTCTTGTACTGAATGTGATAGATACATCTGCCCACAACATTAGGCTTCTTGTACTCAATGTGGTACAATTACATACCAAATATGCGATCTGTCCAAGCTTCCCTTGCCATATTATGTTTAGGAAGGTGTGTTAGTGTATAGAGACAGGTAAGAGGGGAGCAAAGTAAATGTTTGGCGTTTGTTGACATCAAATGACCGATGACCTCCACCAAAAGCAGTAATAGGCTCCTTAAATTTGATATGGTACATCAACAAACCAATAATGAAATCTGTCCAAGGTTCCCTTCTTGCAATATCAGGATTATAAGGCTTGCACAATTTGACCTGTTGTCCCCAAATGACCTTTGACATCCAGCAAAACAACAGGCTTCATATACTCAATGTTAGACACCTTCATACCAAGTATGAGATCTGCCCAAGCTTGAGATATCGTGTTTACAAGGCTTTCACAATTAGATCCCTGGTGACTCCAAATCACCTTTGACCTCCACCAAACACAATAGGCTTCTTCTACTCAATGTGGTACTTCTATAAACTAAATATCAGGTCTGCCCATGTTCCCTTCTTGAGATATCCTATTTACACGGTTTTCACAATTTCACCAGTGGTGACTCCAAATGGTCTCTAACGTCCACCAAAAACAATAGGCTTCTTGTACTTAATTTGGTACTTCTACACACCGAATATAAGATCTGCCCCCTTCTTGAGATTTTCAAATGACCTTTGACATTCATGGAAAACACTACGGATCGTCTACTCACCAACAGAAAGCTACACACCAAGTGTGAGCTTTCTGCAACTTCTACTCCTTGAGATATCGTGTGAACAATGTTTTAAGTCTTTGACCAATGCTGACCTCAAATGACCTTTGACCAATACCAACAAAAACCAAAACCAGTTCTACCTAAGACAAACCTACATACCAAATATGTAATATACCCCAGTTTTCCTTCTGAAGAGCGTTTACGAGAAAGTAACACACACACAACCAAAAGCCACCACCATCGCATAGATTCCTTCTGCCATTGGCAAGGAGTCATAAAAGAAAGAAAGGAATTGCATAATAACTTTGTAAAGCAGAAAACACAAAATTACAACACTTTTTAATAATGATATCTTAAACTTTTTAAGAAAAGATATGTATTGGTTAATAACAACACAAGGGGGGTAGGTAGAGTAGACTTTACTCACCGTTCCTCATTCTGTCATTCATACCTCTGTTACGCATTGCTCTGACATCCTTCTCTTGAGGTGTGGCCTTCTTGCACTCAACAACGACCCCATCAATCGTATGATTCTGTATATCTGTCATAGAATGTTAAATATGTATGATGGTGAAAGCAGCATTTTATCACTATCTGGACTTCCCTTTTCTTAACAAGCATACTGTAGTCCAAATTGTTCCAGTTGAGAATACACAGAGTGTGCAACTATGGTACATTTTACAAGAAGTTTTACTATACATACCATATCCAAAACTTTTCAAGTCTGAAAGCAGAACTATATGACACATTTAACAGGGCTTTTCATCACCTGACATAACAACAATTGTTCCAGTTACAAAAAATATGATATATTTTACAGGACTTTTACCCAACATATCCAGAACTTTAACTTATAATCACAGATGTATGACACCTTCACCATGAAATGATTTCATAGCACTGGAAGTAAATTGTTACACAAGTGGCTGAAATTGCTAAACAAGTATTAAAGATCACATTCTCTGGCCACGATATTCCATCTATACTATATGGTCTGGTATTATATGGTCTTGTTTTGATTTCACATCAAAGTTTGCCCTGAAAATTGAGAGTTTCTTGTTCCTTATGTCCTTACCGACAACTTCCTTCACACTTGAAATATCACTGAATATCACAAAAGCGAATCCTCTCTTCTTGTTGTTATTGGCTTTGTCTATTGGAATGACCGTTTCTTCAACTTTCCCAAACTGCAGGAAGTACTCAGCTATACGTTCCTCTGTCAGCTTCTGTATACCACCAACAAACACTTTCCTCTGTAGCACCTTCACTGTAGGTATATGAGCCTCCTAAAAACAAAACAAGAGGCAAAATCAAGGTGACTGTGGCAAGGAGATCTTGACTAGCTTCAGAATTTCTTTGCTAGTTTCCAACTTCAGCTTGACTTAATCCGTCGACATATGCTCGAGACAAATGGTAAAGAGGTAGGGGAAAAGAGAAGAAAGGTAGTACACAATAAGGCTCAACTGCTGTCTTCTCAGCCTTCATTCATTTTTTAAGAAGGAATAAGCCTGACTTTCCCAAAAATATCACGGAAGTAACTTGAACATAGCAACAGGACGACCATGATGAGCCAGCTCAGTGGGAGGGTTGGGGTTCAGTCTTAGGGGCAGTGGCGCGGAATATCAGTATGTACAATAGTCTATTTACTGATTGGATTAAAATTATGCAGCCTGCAGGGATATAAAACATGTCATTTTGATTTATGGTTATTGGATATATAAAATTAGAAAACTTAGACAAACATTATTACATGTGAATAATTGAATTGAATACTGGTATAAGGTTTATTTCGTTAATATTCCTCTGTAACTATCTCCCCCCCCCAAAAAAAAAAAAAATTTGGCTTGTACTTATGAGCCCTCCTCTCTGTTGGGTCATGTAACAAAACTGAAAATTTCAGCTGGAACTTGTAAGATGAGATTTTCATTACCATAAGAACGTAATTTTTAAGCATAACGATAGAGAAATACCAGGACACATACCAAACAGGGTGGGAATTTTACGGTACACCGGTACGCTAGCGTACTGGAATGAAAATATGGCTTACCAAAATAAGAAATTCAAATGGGCCTAGTACTACACACCCTTGTAATGAGCGTACCAAAAATTCTGACCGTAAGTGACTGCATCGGACTGTAGTAGGCTTATCTGCAATCTGCTTCTAAGTTACGGAGGATTAATTTGTCGCGCAGCTAGCAAAAAGCACCAACGAACAGGCCGCACACAGCTGGCTGCTAGCTCAGCGATCGTGCCTGGACCGTCAAAATACCTACGACTAACTGTGTATGCATCGCAAATTATTCCAACTTCACACATGAACTATGTAATTGCCGACGGCAATTGCGTAGTTCATACTGTACATGTGCTCAGAATTTTCCCAGGTACCCAGCCAAACAACTGTGCGCTCATCCCCTGTCTAACACCTGTTTGTAAACATTTTTGGCACGTTTCCAAGAAACGTTTCATGGAGTATTCCCCATGATACACGAGGCACAGTTCATACACGCAGCACAAGATATCAAGCTATGGCCATCTTTATGAAAGTAAACCTTGTAATAAAATATGTTTTAGGCCACACGGCATGATTAACTAATGCTTAAAATTATTTCTATGTTCTTGTAGAAAACGTCAAGTTTGCAAAATACAATTAGTTGTGTTTTTGTTGTTACGTGAGATCCATAACAGACGAGGTGGTTAGGCTATTTGCTATACACTTAACTATGGTAGGACATTATTTTTTCCGTATGTTTGGAAATTCTAGAAAATACTTTCTTTTCCCCCAGCTTAACACCCAAGGGCGTAGGAACCGGGGGGCTGGGGGGCGTCAGCCACCCAGTGAAAAATGTGGACGGGCGGAAGTATCATTCCGCCCCCCCCCGGGTCGTAAGTCAGAAAACCCCTTTTTCATTTCCAAATGAGAAAAAAAAATCTCATTTGGAGCACCAAATTGCATCTTAGGCCAGGTGAAAATACAAAATTAAGTTTACAAAATGGAGTGGGTGTTGAAGTGTGCTATATTGCACCAAATTGCATCTGAGGCCACCTGGAAATGCAAAAAATTCCAAAGGGGAGGGGGTGACCCCTCCCCCAGGCCGGCCATCAGTCTTCAGCCCCCCACTCAAAAGTACCTTCCTACGCCACTGTTAACACCAGATGTGGTCTTACGGTTTATTCATAAATGGGTGAACTAGAGCCTTATTTACATGGCATTAGTTGCATGTAGCACGATATGCCAGTTTTGCGTGAATTTTTCGAAAGTGTTTTGCTGGATCTTTCGTAAAATTTGAAAGGACCGAACTTACTTTTCATACACAATTGGTTATTTCTCTACTGATTTTCAGAGTTTTTTTTACGATCTCCAGTCGATACATTTCCTTTGATCATGTATTTGAATAATTAATACCAAGTCGAGTATTCGACCCGGTATTGTCTGGTCGGAGAGTTCAACGTGATGGACAGGGATTGTAATTATTTCGATCGAACATGCATTGACTGGATTATCTGCGCCGCCGCTGTCGGCTCGATATAAAGTAGACTTGTGCCGCGAATCAGGAAGTTTTCACAAAAGGATAACAGCGTTCAGGTCATTGTGCTGTGCTTACCGATTCATGAATTGTGCTTACCAACTGAGAAATCTTGGCTCATGTTGGTAAGCACATTTCATCAAAAATGAAAAAATGCTTACCAACTTTTTTTGCCAAATTCCCACCCTGATACCAAAGGTTGAAAGTTGGCCTGGAAAAGTATCCTACAATTTTTTCAAACACGTGAAAAAATGTAGGAACTAAGCTATGAGCATGGTTCATAGATACTAACCTCTCTAGACACAGCACGTTTAATTTCTACTTCTCTGTCATCTATGATGAGTCTTGAGCTAACTCTGTCTTCCATGACTGCATCTACCATAGAGGATTTAGTGAACGTCACAAAGCCAAACCCCCGTGACTTCTTCTCTGGCCCAGACGTCTTGATGACGCAACAATCTGTAATTTCTCCATACTTTTTGAAAAATTCTTTGAGGAAATCTTCAGATGTTCCAGGATTAATGCCACCTAAGAAAATCTTTCTTGTTTGCTCACGTTCCGTAATTTGCTAAAGGCAAAATTCATAAAGAATAAGAATTATGGCAAAACTGATGGCCATTAATCCTGGAACATCTGAAGATTTCCTCAACGAATTTTTCTACCGTACAAAACACATAAAAAACATTAACAAATAAGAGATATCTTTGCAATAAATTCAAAATATGAAGTCTTCATGTGAGATGCATCAAATAACATACAAATGTCTTTTCTAATGACTCATGCTTTAACTTATAACCAGCCACTACTTGACATCTTACTTATGGTAACCTTGGCATTTTCAGAATTCAGATTCAAAAATAGCATGAAATAACACAGAAATTGGTTTACTTAAAAAGTGGCTATTCTTACGACTAGTCGTAAGAATAATTTCCGACTACGCATGCGCAGTTGCTATTTTTATGACCAGTAGTACTATTTTTACGACGAGGAGTAACAATAATTTCCGGTTAGGGTTACGAGTTAGGGTTAGGATTGAGGTTTAGGGTTATGTTTAGGGTTACCCCTACTACATGCGCAGTTGCTTTATTTACTTTACTGCGCTTGAATTCGCCTTTGTCGTAAGAATAGTTTATAAATAATTGTTACGACTAGTCGTAAGAATAGCCACAGCCTTACTTAAATTCAGAATGCTAGCCCTTTAATGTGCAGCTAAAGTTCTTCCTTTTACTTAATAAACAAAATGAACAATTTAGGAATGAATTAATCATTGAGGAAGACTGGTTTATGACAGTTTCATCTCAGATATCAGTCTGCCAATATTATTAATCCTTGGAACTGAACATGATGCTTGGCTTAGTAAGAACTATGATGCAGCCAACTTGCACGTTGGCCATGTAGGCTAGGCCTAGGCTACAACTTACAAGATAAACATCAAAATTATCCAAATCAAAATTTAATTTTTGCTAACAAAAAACTGGGAATTATTTCACTACGTTGCATCAGTATGTCGCAGTATTAGATTATGTTCACGAGAAACTAATTTTCACATGGTTGATACATTCATCGAACTTGGGCTAAGTACAGTATAATTTACAACGGTAGGTTTGATTCAAGCGTTAGGCTACGTCTTTGCTGGCCTACGTTATATAACACGGGCTTAGCCTAATATTATTTCGTATAGCCTATGCCTATATATTTTTTAATGTGAAAATTAAACAGTTTTCACAGTAGCAACTGTTACTTCACAACCATTACAAACACCACAAAGTACATATTTACCCGTTCTTTCTCAGACATGCTGATTTCTTAAACAAAACGTCAAAAGATTATCTATTAAATATTGAGATGCCGCGTGCCTTCGCTACATTCGCACAATAGAATCTCAACAGAGTTGCCAGAGTGCTATACCGTGGTACCGCCAAATTTTATCTGAAATTCACTGGGAAGTTGCATCTCATGATCGAAGATACTCTATTTTGTTCATGAGTTCGATAGATAATTTTTTTAATAACAATAAAAAAAATTAATGAAATTTAAAACACAAGGAACAAGAAGAGATAATCAGCCAATGGTCTGCAAAACTAATAATAATATGCTTTCTAAATTTGCATTTCTTAACCAAACCTACATAAAACAGTGATCAATTTATTTTGTGGTGTCGTTTTGTTGTGATGTTTTTTTTTTTTTTTTCATAATCAAAGTCATGTTTCATTCATTTTCTAAAACCGTGTTAGAAGCTGGATACAGAGGAAAAACAAACAGAAGTCAGATACGTCTCTTATCGACACCAATACTCGGCCTAAAATATAAAGGCTCCTCTAGTGGGTTTTGTAAGCACAAAGCTTTTCGAAATTGTATTCGCCGACATAACTGAGCTTCCCAAGAAACTGAGAACTAAGGAAAATCGGTAAAGCCTACTGAGTGTTGATGAATCATTTTACTAAAGCTGTTAACTTGTACCCGATGCCAGATCAAAAGGCGGATACTGTTGCCCACCTCATTTTTGAAAATCATATTAAGGAGCATGGGGGGCCTTTCAGCAGGGAGTTGTTAAAATGCCGGACAAAAGGCCTAGGTCAGACGAGGCAAAACCATGTCAACAGAATGGACAGGGCTATACAACCCACCCAGTCCGCTTTATCAGGATCCCGTCCATTAGTCCCTGTAGTCAATATTCAGGGGTGTATCCAGGATTTTTTGTGAACCGGGGGGCGCGAATTACTGTCTAAGCGGAGCGCCACCATCGGTTGGCGCGCAGTGCACAAGAAAATTTCTGGTTTTGATACCCCCCAGATCACCGGAAAGCAATGGGGTATCCAGTCAAAACGTCCCTTTACCAAAATGTCCCCGCTAAACGTCCCCGCTTTTTACCAAAACGTCCCCGCAGTCAAAACGTCCCCGTGAGTCAAAACGTCCCCGCTTTTATAATCAGTTGGAATGCAAGTGTGGATGTTATTAGTTCAAAACAAAGAGTAAGGATAAGTAAAGTTTAGGTTGAAAACAGTTTTTAGGAGTGGGAATTGACTGTTATGAGGGCGGAAATATATTTGAGTATAATTTTTTAGTAAAACATGTAACGTTACCACACTGAAGGTAATCGAACGATATATTCTATACTTCAAAATGTCAAATATCAACAGGGGCACGTACCCGTGACAAAATTTTACTTCGTAAAAATAAACGATAAGTGATTTCACTCAATTTAAAATATTATATAGATATATATTGTAAAGTATACGCATCCAAATTCTTTTTTAATTCCTCTTGTATAATTTTTTTGATTTCCTCAATTCGTTAATTCACTGAAAAACATATAGCGTATACCTTTTTCATACCAAATATAATAAAACGATATAGCCTAGTCCTTCATGATTCATTTAGCGACTGTAATCCAACTTGTATGCCGATAACTTAGCCAAATTATAACTTAATATTAATATATATTCACAACTGTGAATGAATGTGATAGACGGGGACGTTTTGACTTACGGGGACGTTTTGACCAACGGGGACGTTTTGACCAACGGGGACGATTTGACCAAAAGCGGGGACGTTTTGGTACGGGGACGTTTTGGTAAAGGGACGTTTTGACTGGTAAGCGGAAATGGCACTTATCGGGCATGAAAATGATCAACCAGATGTACACTTTTGCCTGAGAACCAAGAATTTCCCAATAGTTTTTTTCCCCACCAGTAACCTTTTTGAAGATTGTCACCAGTCACACATCATGTTCGACCTCATCGCATCTCCTATGGATCATTGCTTTTTGTAGGTCATTCTACGTCGCGGCCCACAATACCCGCAAGTCTCACCTTTCAAGGTTTTAAGCCCACAATTCTCGTGAATAAATTCACTTTAAAACATACCCATAATGTTGCACAAAATTTTCATCTATGGACAACCAATATAGAAAACCTCCTTCAACCCCTAACAGACCGTGCAAAATTGCACGAGTTAGAAGGAAGTATGATGAAGAATTGTGGTGAGGGAAATTTTCGAAAATTCAGACACAGTTAATTTATTGGTGTACAAATATTAAAACCTCTTATAACGTCTACTATAAAACTTCGTTGAAGGAAATGAAGAAATACCAGATATTTCCGAAACCGAACACTACACACATCTACAGTTTCGGGCTGTTCATCCCGGAACGCCATTTTCATGCTTACTGATATGATGTGATATATGCTGTTTGCTTTAAAAATTCGAATAATTGAAATGAGACTGAAATAAATAACTGTTATCTGTTTATTTTGCAATGCTCCACCAGCGGCGTACGAAGAGCCTGGGGGGGGGGGGGGCTCCTGGCCCAAAAGGCTCTCTATCAGGAGGTCCAAGCAAGGGCGTCCGTAGAAATGATTACAAGAGGGGGATCAGTAGGTCATATAGGTGTAACACCCTACTTGATACTATCTAAGCGGAGCGCCACCATCAGTTGGCGCGGAGCGTACGACGTTTTTTGCCAAAAAATACTCCTAGATCGTCGGAAAAGACACTTCCCGTTCAAGTTGCATTTACACATCGGTTATTTTGAGATCTCATGTCTTAGGATTTTGACTTTAAATAATTTCATAAATAATTTCAGTAATGCATTATGGGTCCGTATGCAATGAACATAACTAGATAACTGTTGGTTGGGGGAAATCATTGAAATGTCAATTTATTTTTTAATTTTTGATCTTCCAGGGGGGGGGGGGGGGGTGGGCAAGTGCCCCTACTGTATGGAGTAATCAAACCTAAGCATAGGCCTAATTTCGGCTGAAACTTTGTCTCCATCTAAGTCTAATTTCCTGTGCTTTTTTACTTACCAGATATACCGAAGGCATCTTTATTCTTACCATTTATTATTATATTCATATGAAAGCCCTGCCTTCTTTTTCAAATGAACGCAGTTTCAAGTCTGTTGGGTGTTGGGTTATTGTTTTAGAATTTTGAAAAAATCATATCTCCCGATGTTGTACTCAGTACATCATTGGCTGGAAATGGGTTTTAATTTATATACTTTGTTTTCATTATAATAATAAATAACACAACTAGCTCGATACAGACATTAATACCCAAATGAGCCCATGATCATGATGTCCGTATTCCGTTTCACGTGAAAATATATATATTGTCTTGTTCAGTCTTGCATGAGTTTTTCTTTCCCAGTAAAACGTGCCCTCCCTATCCAAAGAGATACCGTTTTTCTGTGCATCAGTATAGCGGGGGCCCCCTTTTGGTCGGGGCCACCGGATCAGCACGGTGCGAACCCATAGGAGTTACGCTACTTTGCCCCACATTCTTTTCATTTCGAAAGACGCAGTTTCAAATTCATTCTATATCTGCCTTCAGTTTAGGGAAGATCTTGAGATTTTCATCCCTAGATATCGCTAGATATTGCTAGATATCCATACAGTACAGTGCCCTTGGGATTTCTTGGATTTTTCGGGGCCTGATCTTAGGAAATTGCAAAATCGGGAGTGGTCACACTCCATGTAGGTCAGTGCACGACCTCTAGACGTCACTAATACACAACCTGATCACTTGTTATCGATGAAGTGGTGTGTTGCCGGATTTTGTCACGGTCTTGGTACTACGGGCGAAGGTCATTAATTAAGTTTCGTACGGTAACTCATCGGGAAGCGATTAGAGGGGTGGGCGTAGGGTTGTGGGCGCGCGTTTTCATGCAGATGGGAACAATCTCAAGAAGTGATGGGCGCGTCCGCCCCGCCCATGATACGCCCTTGGATCCACTACATGATATTCACAGGAGACGTGCTCAATTCTCCAATCGCATGCGGAATTTATTTTGGATTAATTGTAAGAGTTACGGTACTAGGTTTGGGGTAATAATTAGCATTCACGTCGGAGTGTATAACATTTTATCTCTGGATGGAAGTGTTGCATCGAAGTACATAGGTCTAGTGCAGTTCGCATATAGATCCTGGTCTAATACCAGACGCGTATCCAGGGGAGGGCGTTGGGGGCGCGCGCCCCCCGGGTAAGAAAAAGAGGAAAGAAAAAAAGAGGAGAAAAAAGGGAAAAAAGAGGGGGAAAAGAGGAGGAGGAGAGGAAGGAAGGGAAAAGAAAAAGAAGAAAGAGAGAAAAAGGAGAAAAGGAGGGAGTAAAAGAAAAAAAACGCCAAGGGAAGAGAAAGGGGAACAGTGATATAATTACAGCGCTGATCCCTATTATATACACATGGCCGGGTAGCCAGTGACTAATCGAGGATTTCGAAAGGGGCGTGCGCCTCACCCTACCCCTTACACCGACAACTCCATTTTTGACGTTTCCATTTTTCCTCTCTCACTAATGTATCTATATCTATCTATCTATCTATCTATCTATCTATCTATCTATCTATCTATCTATCTATCTATCTATCTATCTATCTATCTATCTATCTATCTATCTATCTATCTATCTATCTATCTATCTATCTATCTATCTATCTATCTATCTATCTATCTATCTATCTATCTATCTATCTATCTATCTATCTATCTATCTATCTATCTATCTATCTATCTATCTATCTATCTATCTATCTATCTATCTATCTATCTATCTATCTATCTATCTATCTATCTATCTATCTATCTATCTATCTATCTATCTATCTATCTATCTATCTATCTATCTATCTATCTATCTATCTATCTATCTATCTATCTATCTATCTATCTATCTATCTATCTATCTATCTATCTATCTATCTATCTATCTATCTATCTATCTATCTATCTATCTATCTATCTATCTATCTATCTATCTATCTATCTATCTATCTATCTGTCTGTCTGTCTGTCTGTCTGTCTGTCTGTCTGTCTGTCTGTCTGTCTATCTATCTATCTATCTATCTATCTATCTATCTATCTATCTATCTATCTATCTATCTATCTATCTATCTATCTATCTATCTATCTATCTATCTATCTATCTATCTATCTATCTATCTATCTATCTATCTATCTATCTATCTATCTATCTATCTATCTATCTATCTATCTATCTATCTATCTATCTATCTATCTATCTATCTATCTATCTATCTATCTATCTATCTATCTATCTATCTATCTATCTATCTATCTATCTATCTATCTATCTATCTATCTATCTATCTATCTATCTATCTATCTATCTATCTATCTATCTATCTATCTATCTATCTATCTATCTATCTATCTATCTATCTATCTATCTATCTATCTATCTATCTATCTATCTATCTATCTATCTATCTATCTATCTATCTATCTATCTATCTATCTATCTATCTATCTATCTATCTATCTATCTATCTATCTATCTATCTATCTATCTATCTATCTATCTATCTATCTATCTATCTATCTATCTATCTATCTATCTATCTATCTATCTATCTATCTATCTATCTATCTATCTATCTATCTATCTATCTATCTATCTATCTATCTATCTATCTATCTATCTATCTATCTATCTATCTATCTATCTATCTATCTATCTATCTATCTATCTATCTATCTATCTATCTATCTATCTATCTATATATATATATATATATGGTCTATCATAACGCGCGTGTGTGTATGGACGCCTTAACAACATGTGCTATGAAACCAACTGTGGCTGGTCTCGAATTCGACCGAGTCGTCGGGGAACATGACGCATTTCGGGAAGGGAGCGAACGCCCCCCCCCCCCCGAGTATATTTTTTTTATGATATCACTAGTAATTTCAAAATAGAAAATGCTTAGATGCAACTCACACGGGAAGTGTCATTTCCAGCGATTTGGGAGGCATTTTCGGCCAAACTTTTCTTGTACGCTTCGCGCCAAATCGTGGTGGCGTTCCGCTTAGATAGTTTGTCGTTAGGCTTCGCCCCTCCCTTGGCAAATTATTCGCTACGCGCCTGTTCGAATTTGTAAATCAAACAGCAGATATGACATCATATCAGTGAGCATGAAAATGGCGTTCCAGGATGAACAGCCTCAAACTGTCGATGTGTGTAGTCATAGGAACCCAATTTGATTTGGGGGGCTGTAACGACTTTCCCGAAAAATATAACCTAAATTTTTCGCGCGCTCCGCGCTCGTTCAACATGTTATATGTAAGTCAATATCACATAAGCAAGCATCGGTTATTACATCGCATGCCATCGTGTACCGTACGGTCCGTGGAAATTGCGCAGTAAACCACGGGATGCTAATGTAAACAACGAAATGTCTTATGTACATGTAGTAAAGCATGGTGGTCAAATTATGTCAAATTCTCTTTTACATTAGTAATGGCTAATTAGTCGGCCAAGCTTAGAACTCATCTTTAATTATCAAGGAGATTCATTTCCTTTAGCTACATCATTGCAATTTATTTTTCTTTCACTGGGAGCCCCCCCCCCTCCCGCCTCCTACACCTATGTGTGTAGTGTTCGGTTTCGGAAATATCTGGTATTTTTTCATTTCCTTCAACCAAGTTTTATAATAGCCGTTATAAGAGGGTTTAATATTTGTACACCAATAAATTATTTTCGAAAATTTCCTGACCAACATTCTTAATCATACTTCAAATTTGACCGGTCTGTTAGGGGTTGAAGGAGGTTTTCTATATTAGTTGTCCATAGATGACATTTTTTGCAACATTATGGATATGTTTTGAAGTGAATTTATTCACGAGAAATGTGAAATTTCAAATTCGGAACAAATAATGGGCTGAAAACCTTAAAAAGTGGGGCTGTCGGGTATTGTGGGCCGCGACGTAGAATCACCTATACAAAAGCAATGATCAACAGGACATGCGATGAGGTCGAACATGATGTGTGCCTGGTGAAAATCTTCAAAAAGGTTATGGATGGGGAAAATAACTATTGGGAAACACTTGGTTCTCAGGCAAGAGTGTACATCTGGTTGGTCATTTTCAAGCCCGAGAAGTGCCATTTCCGGTGATCTAGGGGGTATCAATACCAGAAATTTTCTTGTACGCTGCGCGCCAACCGTGGCGCTCCGCATAGATAGTAATTCGCGCCCCCCCGGGTTACAAAATCCTGGATACGCCACTGAATACCGAAATGCGTCATTTTCCCCGACGACTCGGTCGAGTTCGAGACCAGCCACAGTTCATAGCACAATTGATTAAGGCGTCCATACACACACACACGTTATGATAGACCATATATATATATATATATATATATATATATATATATATATATATATATATATATATATATATATATATATATATATATATATATATATATATATATATATATATATACATTAGTGAGGGAGGTAAAATGGAAACGTCAAAAATGGAGTTGTTGATGTAAGGGGTAGGGTGAGGCGCACGCCCTTCCGTAATCCTCGATCCGTCACTGGCTACCCTGTGTATATAATAGTGATCAGCGCTGTATTATTACTGTTCCTCTTCTCTGCCCGGTGTCTTGGCGTTTATCTTTATCTACTCCCTCATTTTCTCCTTTTTCTCTCTTTTTTCTTTTTCTTTTCCCTTCCTTCCTCTCCTTCCTCTCCTTCCTCCTCTTTCCCCCCCTCTTTTTTCTTCTCTTTTTTGCCCTCTCCTCTTTTTCTTATCCCGGGGGGCGCGTGCCCCCAACGCCCCCTGGATACGCGCCTGATCTTCTGGGACTGGTACGGCAATAGAGACTGTTAACTCTCCCCACACAAATGCACTGCGAGTTGAGTACCCGACCCAAAGAACAACACGGTCCTGGCGTCAGACGGCGATCCCTACTCGGATTTCCATTTATATCCATACCCAATTGAACTTTCCATGTACAGTAGTTAGCTGCATAATCGTGTAAGTAGCAGTTGGACAAGTCTTTGGTTGTATCAGGGAGTTGTTATGGAACAACTCCCTGGTTGTATGTTAGGTATAATTGTAATGTTGTCGTAGTAAATGCCAGGTGTAATTAAGGCATCGGTAACTGTATGCATATGTTGCCTTTTTATGTGCGTTTGGGTTTAAGTGTTAAATATGTAATGAGGAAAGTCGAAGAAAATATTCACTCGATCGTAATTAGGTTAAACCAAGTACAAGTGTTGTTTCCTGCCATATTCCTTTTATGCAATAAAATGAAATCTAGTAACCACATGCGAATTAGCGTCTGAAGAATGCTTTAATTAATGAAATACGTATAAAACTGATATTTTCTATCACGAAAGAGATCTATAAGTAATGAATAATTCGCAGATTTGAAGTTAATTATCAAACATATTTGAAGAAAAAAAAGATGAAAAAAGTGAGGACATTTTCTAAAAAGCGGGGGAGTAATGTAAGAGTGTATGTTATGTTATGTAAATTGTCTATATTGTCAAGTGAAGCTCATTTGCATTGAATGTGTATGTCAATGTTATTTCTGTTATTTGTATGTTAATTAGTTGCAGTAGCAGCTGTAATTGTTGGTAATTTGGATGGCATTCGAGTGCCGAGTCTGGAGTGAGACACTTCGTCTATAGATGTACTTAATTTACGCAACACATCGTGTATGTTTCATATTTTTCGCTACGCCTCACTCCGCAGGAAAGCCCTCACAGATAAGCAGAGACTATAGACCCATCAACACTTACACCGTGCGTTCAGCGGGGACCGCTCATTGGTTTCGATGATAATCGTAACCTTTGTAGTTATGCAGGCGATATGTATGTGTGGGTGCGTGCGCGCATGACGTCTTGCTTGTAATTCACGATAACTCAAGAATGGAAGCTTGGACCTATCTCATATTTAATATGTAGTTGTGACACATTGAGTTCAAGGTCCCTATTTTTTTTGGTGGAGGTCAAAGATCATTTGGGGTCAAATTGTGAAAACATTTTAAACACAATATCTCAACAAGGGAAGCTTGACCGAAACTCATATATAGTATGCCGTTGTGACACATCGATTTCAAGATCCCTATTGTTTTTTGTGGAGGTCAAAGGTCATTTGTCGTCACCAGGGGTCAAATTGTGAAAAATAAAATAAAAATATATCTCAATAAGGGAAGCTTGGACCAATCTAATATTTATTATGTCGTTGTGACAGGTTAATTACAAGATGCCTATTGCTTTTTGTGGAGTTCAAATGTCATTTGGAGTCACCAAGGGTAAAATTGTGGAAACCTTGTTTTATATTCTACTGTATATCCCACCGACCAGCCTATTTGATAACATATGCGTTACGCCTCATTAGAACATGAGAGGCTGTTGACAATTGGAAATTTGCTTAAGGGCATCCGTAGATATAATAATAATGATAATCAGCAGTTATTTTACGACGCGTAAGCGACCACAATGTGGGAGCAACCCGCAAAGGCTTATGGATTACAACTTACACGTCGGGTGGCTTCCAATTCAACATTTTAAACTCAAATTTGGAATATTTTCAATTTAGAAAGTCATTTCAGATGGGAAAACCGTATATTGCTCTTGGATGAAAAACCCACCTTACTATGACCCCGCCGGATTTCGAACCCGGAACCTCCCGATTGCTAAGCCTCATTGCTTCATATGCCACCGCCTTTATCCACTCGGCCACAGCACCGGTAAATATGAATCAAGAATTCTCGACCAAATCTCCACTGACTAAAGTGTGTCGCTAACTTACGTCGCTGCATACATGACTGTAAACAAAGGTGTGTAATGAAACGTTGTACTGTTTGTATATGCTTAATGTATTGGAATGGACGATATCATTATGAATAATCGGTATTATATCTTTGCTTCCGTTGTTGAAGTTTTTCGTCGTATTTCGCAATTGTCGAGATTCAGTGCCAAATAAAAATTTCAGGTTTGGATGTAGTAACGTTGGGAAAATGACCCGGCGCCGTTTACGAAACTTAACTGTCGCCTAGTTAGATGTTTTAGATGCAAACCAGACGCCAAATATTTGGGCCCATGGGGTAAACTTCGCCCGGCGCCGCTGATTAATGTACGGCTTGTAGGTGTACCACATTGAGTAGAAGAAGCCTGTTGTCTCTGGGAGAGATCAATCTGTATTCTGACTAAAAGAAAAGTTTCCATCTCGGTCATCAGCTGCCAATGTGAATATTTTATGACATATCTCAATGCTTTTTACTGTACTACATAGATTGAAGTATGTTGTTCATCCTGGCTATAGAGTAGTGTGTCACATTCATATAGGATTATTCATGTAGCATCATTGAAATCGCACTGCAGTTTTGCTGTCTGGTTTTTACCGAATCAACACGGGCGTCCCGTGTAGGTAGGCCTACATAGGCTATGCTTAGTACATGCTCAATAAATGTATAACGAAAGTTTCAGGAGTGTGGTGCTTTTAGGCCAATGGCTCGTGACAAAAGCGTACTTCGATAGGCCTACTAGTTTCCATGGCATTCTTGACTGGTCCCAGCTTCACAGCGGATACGGAACGTGTATGGACGGGAAGGTGTAGAGATCCAGGTCGGGCCTACTACTAGAGGGGAGGGGTCGGGATTTTTCTCCTGTCCGCCTATTCGAAGTCAGTATTCCTTATAAGTAGGATTTGTTATGAAAATGAGAATAGGCCTACGTACCTTATTATTTTACCCTCACCCAGGGGCCCTAACAGACCCTTTGCCTCTTGGCTATCCCACATTCACCCTCTGGTCCGGCTTAACGTATATGGACTTATATTCCTGTACAGCATTTCAACCAATATGTCCATACTTTCAGTACTTCAATGTTACCACATCTTTTTCACAATACTACTGCACATACCCAGGAACAAACTGCGTTGGTAAAGGTTGTTATGATGTAACCTACACGAACGAACGAGCTCCCTGAGCTCAAACCACACCAGGTTCCGACTCCTATCATTGCAGGTTTCTAATGCGAGATATAAGTTTGTCTGGAAAGCGTACATGTGTCGTCAAAAGGATGATATAGGCCTATGTCTACCCTCACTTTTGTATTCTCCATGAAGTTGCATCTGAGTAGGATGCCTGCATGGGCAGATCCTGGTGGGACGCGTTATTTCCGGCGATCTGGGAGGTATATTTGCCAACAAATTTCTTGCTCGCTACGCGCGAACCCATGGTCGCGCTCTGCGCCCACGGATGCCTGTGATGCCACCTGGGCAACCGCGCTCTTCAAAAGCTTTATTTTAGCTATTACAATATTCTTGTTAGTCTATGTGGATAAATGATTGACAAATTCTTAAGAAAAAAGGCCTTTTCAGCCGAATTGCCCTGAAGACATCGGCCATCCTGCTGTTTACCAGATGCATTTACAAAATATGAAATTCATATCTTAACGACACAAAATGCTATGCGGAAGTTGATTTTGCCTAATGAGTGAAAAGTTTCAGCAATTTTGCTAAGCAATCATCTCCAGCCACCAGAAAATCCTTTAAGTTTAGGGATGAATATTTATCTGCAACTTTCCGAGCTAACCTACGCAAATCGACTTAGCTTTTATGATTTTGTAAAATATAAATATTTTTTATCATCATAGTCCATAACCCGATCTAGCTTCATAGGCGTAGGAGGCGGGGGAGGGGGGCTGCAGCCCCCAACCAAATATTTTTGTGAAAATTCGGGCAATATGCTGAGAATTTTTCGGGCACCTACAGATAGAAAAATAAATTGTAATGATGTAGCTAAAGGAAATCACTAGTTTTAAAAAAAAAAAAAAATATTCCTTGGTAGGCTAATTAAAATAAAGTTCTAAGCTTGCCCGACTAATTCGACATTTCTAATGTAAAAGCCATATGATATGAACATTAACATGTTGAACGCGCGCGGAGTGCGCGAAAAATTTTGGTTATATTTTTCGGCCAAGTCGTTATAGCTCCCCCCCCCCCCCCCCAATCAAATTGGGCTCCTACGCCTAGCTTTCATATATTTTGAGCATTGACTCTGAGGGTTAGTTGGGTCTTGTTTCCGTCCTCATGGAAGAACCTGGGTCGTGGGCCAAAAAAAGGTTGCGAACCGCGGTAGTAAGGGTTAAGTGAGGCGGGGCTTTAGCGGATGTAAGTTGCAGTTATACATTAACACGCAACTTATTTGAATACTGATGACCCTACTATTTGGTATTTTGTTAGCATATATTAGTAATCGGCCATCGTTTAGGATTTTGCGTGTGTTTGTGTGTGTGTGTGTTCGGTTACCATGGGCCTATTAATCGAGATTGTCCGTTTTGCAACGAAAAAATATTACCCAGCAGGCAAAACTAAATTATCCCGATTTTGTGAATGTTTTTGCGATGTTCAAAAATATGTTTTTACGCTACGCAGGCTAAAACTAGCCTATATACATGTATGATGTGTTAGTGTCACTATGAACGTTTCCGAAGCATATTAGTCACTATTTGCCTAGAATTTTTTGTTAAATGTAAACACGCAAGTTTTACATTGTACTTTAGAACTAGTGTATAATGCTGTTAATATGCCACCATCAGGTATGTTGCCCTAGAGCTTCAAAATCCAAAATTGCGGTGGCCCACTTTTCAGCCAAAGTAATATGGTAACCCAATTTGGACATGAAAAACTAACATCCATAATTAGGATTATAGATGGTTATTTGCAACTGAACCAGATCTGAAGAATTTACAACCAAGCCTAGGATTCTTTGTTGTTATGTGAGCCTATGCACACAGCAGTCCATCCATTGGAACATGGGTAAGAGACGTAGAGACAATAGTTGGAGCGTGGTTGGAGAAAATACTACTTCCCCCAGAAGTACTCCCACAGAATCTGCATAACGTTTTATTAATTGAATAGAAATATTGACACGCACAAACCTTTGCAGTTTTTAAGTCGTGAGGCCTTATGCAGAGATGCCAAGGTCAGATGTTTTTAGGCGGGTGAAAATTGTCTGGTGCTGTTGGTTACTTACACCAACTAAGCGGAGCGCCACCATGGGTTGGCGCGAAGCGTACAAGAAAATTTTGGGATCTTACGGCCCCTCAGATGGCCGGAAACATCACTTCCCGGGTCATCTAAGCTGAATCTATACTGTCTCAATCGTATAGGTAACGTTGCTTTCAGCCGGGCATATTTAGCACGATCGGCTTTGAGTAATTTCCGATCCTGGCAGTTCTGAGATAATTCGCATTTTGGTGTGATGAAATGAATTTCACGCTAGCAATGATACACTTTCACAGGAAAAACTCTGTGGGCCCACAATGCGGGAGATTCTTCAAAAATGCGGGAGTTTTTTGGAAAATGCGGGAGATTCGGACAGGTGGGCGGGTGAGCGGGAGACGACCCGAAAATGCGGGTGACACCCGCCCAAAGCGGGTGACTTGGCAGCACTGCTTATGTTATGAAATAGCATGAGGGATACCACACTGGTCACCTATTTCAATCAAAGCACCATTAATAACCCTAACCCTACCCATCTACTCCTCTCTAGGACCAAATGTTATATACGCCGTTGCACATAGTTTGATGATCAGGTGAATGGGTGTAGCAGGTAAGGGTGATCATATATCTCCAAGTATTCCTTAAACATGTCCTCTCTTTGCTATCTAACATGATAGGTTGAGTAGATGTTCAAACTTTTTTTGGGGAAAACCCTGATCTTTTAGGTAGTTTTGACAGAGTTGTAAATTAAGACCCAAGGAAACACTTTCTGGATGGAGACCTGGCCATCTCTCGACTGTACATTGACCATGTTTGCAAATTACCAACAGTCATTCAACAGTTCTGATCTCAAAAGGCTTGTTCACAATATTATTGTTAGATTATGGTTATCCCAATTGCAATCAACCCCCCCTCCATCCCCCCTAAAAAGGGAGGGTGAACCCCTCAACAGAAAACTCCTCCCCAGGCCACAATAATTCTTCCTCAGTCTATTCTTCCATATAAAATGTGGCAATGTTACTTGCAGGTTTATACTTCAGGAGTGTTAGCTCAGTGGTTAACGTTGGTGCCTTCCAATCATAAGGTCCCCGGCTCGAGTCACTCCAAGATTAATGTATGTCATCCAGTTACAGAGTTGTTGACAATTCATAATCATGGACGTTAAACTATACCAATCTAAGAAACTGACTTCGGTCAGCTTGCGGCTTTGATAAGCCAATGAGGCTTCTTTGCAAGTTCCTGCTTGCAGGAGGATCTAAATTACATACATACATAAATAAAACATACTTTGAAAGAAAGCTCAAAATAACTCCTTCTCGTAATATATGTTGCACACTCAAGTTTTTATTGCACCTTAGTAGCAAGCTGTACATGAGATGTGTACAGAAATACTCTACACCAATCTTTCTTTTTTCTTTTTTTTTTTCATAGAAAAATTTGTTCCTCCCCATTTTTTGCATGATAAATACATATTTTTATACAAGTGTTTACAGGTACATCACCTCTCTATATAATAATAATTTTTTTTTTTCGTACACAGTGCAAATATAAGTAAGAAAGCGACTCAAGGATGACGGTCCTAATAGGCGTTATTACAATCAGAATGGTGCAATGTGTTATTAACTAGATCTTATATTTAAACAATGAAACAAAATCACTCGTCTAAGTTTTACGTACTTCCTCTCTCATTTTTTTCAAATACTTTTCTCTTTCTCTCTCTCCACTCCCTTGTTCTCTTTTGTTATCCCTACCTCTTTTTCTGTTGAAAAAAAGGTACATTTGATTTAAAAAGGAATAGTTCAAGGTACTTATATCATAATAATAATAACAATAATAAATATTAATAATCATAAAATTTACAGAGAAATCTACCCTGGTCTCTCTGACGTCGCTTTCAAACCTGTTAACGTACCAACAGGTGTTCCAAGTTGAACCTTGGTTCTTAAGAATAATACGAATGTGAAATCTTCACCTAAAAAAGGTAGTTTAGACCTAGTTTTCCATTTTCCATAAACGTCCATTCCCTCGCTGATGAGAGAATGGCTCGTCGAACGTGGGATATCTGTGCTCATAACTCAAAGCAGTACAATTCTCTTCACATATTAACTGAAAACATTTATACAACCAATTCTATCACTCAATGTCTACTTTAACCATCTTCCTAACTACTGGTTGTCAAAACAGAATGAAATTAAAATGATAAAAAAAAAAGCCTGTAAAGACTTGATAATTTTGTCAAATCTGACCCATTTTTAGCGAGCCTGCAAGTGACCGTTATAAAAAATCGCAACGAAATGAGCTTTTTCAGACATAAAGCCAGCTATTTGAGCGGACTATGACAAGATAACAGGTAAAGGCAAATGCCTTCTTTGAAGGGGGCAGGTCAAATATGGTTATATATCATTATTCTTCAGTTCATTTTTAATTCTTAATTTCTTCTTATTATTATCTTCCAGTGTTATAGTAATATACTCATGAATGCTTAAAAGCCAATGTTGATGACAATCTTATATTTTAATTTAGTTAATAAGGACTTTACTGGTAACTGAAAGCACTGTTAACCTATGTCCCCCTATGGTCAATCTGCACTCGACACCCTCCCCCTCCCCCTCCCATGCCCACACCATCAACACCTGTGAACAAGATGCTACACTACAATATCGATTCAGCCTCAAACATTTGCTTCTAGTTGAAATCACACTTGAATTTGGTCACTTGAATTCCGTCAAATTTGCTCCCAAAAGTTGCATCAGTTTTAGATTAGACACAAACAAACACCCCACACCTCCATCTCAAATTCTTGAATCCATAAAAAAAAAATGGGGCAAAAAGAAAATGATGCATTGACAAATTTCTTTCCACTATTGAGAACAACATAAAAAATAGTATAAACATTTTTGAAAATGCTACATTAATTTTTAAATAATCTATAATTTACATGTTTTTTTAGGTTTTTTTTAAAGAGATTGCAATGAGACATTTCAACTGGACACCCTTTGCCCCCCCCCCCCCCCTTCCCCTGACAAAAGAAAAAGTTTTGACGATTTTCTCTTTTCCTTTTCTGACCCCTAAGATCTGATATCTTGAATAATTTAATGATGCCAGAGCTTCAAAGAATATTGTAAAATTTGATCATAAACTAAAACAGATTCATACATACTACACAAGATGCTTAGCCATAGGTCACAAGTCAAGTTTACATCTTAAAACTCAAATGAAAAACCAAAATCTTGAGAAAAAAAAAATAAGAAAAAAAAATACTTTTTTCCATCTGACTCTCCACTCACTTGGGAACAGTTAAATTGGCACTGACTAAACAATCTTAGTCTGAATTCAGTTGTACTCCTATTATTTCTTTGATTTAAAAGTAATTTAACTTAACGGATTTTGCTTCCGTTTTTACAACATTATCGTAACCTATTTTCACAAGCTCTGTGTACACCTCTCTGTGTACATCCAAACTCCTGCAAATGTTTTTTCGCATCTGAAATATTTCACTTCTGGCGTTCCACAAATAGTTTTAAGGTAGATTCTTCTTCTTCCTCCAATCGTGCGTCCTGAGTTAATGTAAACACGTATTGATACTTTTCTTCTGAGATCCCATTGATAAATAGTTTACTAAGCCTGCTAGTTCTATTTTACAGACTTCTTTTCTTCTTCTTCTTCGTCTTCTTCTTCTTCTTCTTGTTCTCTACTTGTCCTTCTTCCGTGCATCCGCTTTGGTCCATAAATGTCTTCACTGTCTTAAGACCTTCAAATAACTTTAAAATTCCTTGAAAATAGTTTTCATCTGATAGATGGCACTTTCTGAGTTTGCTTCAAAATCTGTTCAATAGAATAGGCTGGCTTTCATCTATAACCTTTCTTCCCCCCCTGGTGGATGGAATGCTATTCCAAACATCTCAGGAGAGGTGTTGATGTCAACATGTTTCTATTGTTTTATATCACCTGTCCATGTTCTTGTGCTCTTGTCCACAACTTGGAAAACATTCACCATCTGTTTGCAATTTATTACTACCTAAAACACACTGATTTACATACAAGGCTTAACAAACCAGACAGGAAATGCTACCTTGTTTGGTCAACTCCGGGGGAGGGGGGGGTGGCATTCATCTGGAAGAGAAACAACTCTGCACAACAGAATGGTTTTCTGTCCTCAGTGAACTGATTTATTAGTAAACTCTTAAGTGAATTGATGCTAAGACTTTGCACAGCTAGGTTTTAATCAGTGTTAATGCATCCTAGACCATTGGCGAAGATTGTAACTACATAATATTCTGCCAGGCGAGAAAGAGAGGGAGGATATAAAACAAATGTTCCTTTTTAATTATGCAATGTACTTCCAGACTATAATGCCATTGTTTTTATTGTTTTTTCTTAGTAAACATACAGCTTCCAGGCTGTCTGCAAGGTTATATTCTTTCCAAATCTTGTGAACTTAGTGGAAGGATCAACAATTCTTAACGTTGATGTACGACTTTCTGGAGATGCAAACCAAAGGTCCTTTTTTTGCTGTCTACCATTCTTGGAAAAGAAAGAAACTGCTCAAGGAAAATTTATTCCACAAGTGGGGAGTGTTTTCCATCGTTCAGCTCTGTATCATACAATCAATCAATCAATCAAACAAACAGAAACCACTACAACTTGTAAGTGTAACAGTAATGCTGGAGTTTGGGGATTAATTATTCGAGCATAACCTTCCTTGTCGCCGTGTTCGCCGTATCTACAGCAGTCACGACAGGGAGCCAGAAGACTCAATGGTGTTCTGAGGTAAGGCTTAGCAGCTACAGGGTGGATGACAGACCTTATGCCAGACTGATTCACAGACAGACAAAACAACTTGATCTGTTCCTATGTTTCCACTACTGTTCTAGTATGCACCTCGTTGTACCAAATATGCATCACCAGTGAACAGTGACATCAACTGTGCATATCTGCTATAGACATACATAGTCCCATAGAATCACTTAAGAAGTTTGAAAACAGTTTAAGTGATTCTTATGCCAATCATAACTGTCTTCTATAACGTGCAGTGTTTGCTCTATCAAGTTTTGTTAAAAATTCAAATAAAGAGGCTAGAACCAACTTCCTGAATAACCAAGATGACAAAGTTTTTGGGAATTTTACAATGTTTACTATGTATGATTCTATCAAGGCTAGGAGACTTGCCTGGGAACAGCTCACCAGATATAAAATTAAAGAAACTTAAAAACCCATTAAGTTAAGAAAGTAAATAATTTTTTTGGCAGTACTAATAATATTGAAGATACAACAACCTCCCCACTGAGCCTGACACGGTATTGCTTACTTTGTGTAATTACCACATATAACCACTAACCCTTAGTTCCAAGGTTCAAATGAAGGGAGCATACCAATAAAACAGAAGAAGAAACTACACATCCTGGGATGTCATCATTAAAATTGAAAAAATGTCAGTAATTACATTAATTAACAATGTACCCTGTGTACTTTGAAACCACTGGACGAAAACAAAATGAATGACTTTACGATAATGTGGTTTATCAAACAATCAAACTATCTAAATCAAACATTTGCCCAGAAATTTAATGCCATTCTCCCTCGATTTTAGAACTCACTAATCCTTCCCTAATTACTCTTTGCAACCCTCCTCACCTCTCCCCTACCCCTTCCATCTCCATAATATAATGGACTCTTCTAAAGATACTTGCTGGATCTAGAGAAACTTATTAATCCATTCACATGTGCTATGATAATGTATGTTATTTTACCTAGCTCGTAGCTCTGATACTAACTCAGGTATACTTACAACTGCTAAACAGAGCTAAAAGGTCTAACCCTTGGCAGTCACTATATTAGAGCATTTTAAGGCAGTAAGTTTAAAGTTATAAATTTTCAACTAGATCTTTCCAAGGAAATGCAGTCCTGTGACAATGAGCCATGGTATTTATAATAATATAACTTGAAAATAATACTTTATTGTGCTTTTTTGTAACTATATATTAATGTTTTTTTGTTTGTTTTTGTTTGGCTTTTTTATTAATCCACGACTGAGTAATATTGGCAAGTCTGCTCGCTAAGTCTAATAATAAATTAATGCCCGATGGACAAAACACCTGACCCCAGGCCAAATGGGAATTTGTGTCCCAAAACACTGGAGCCCAGGTCAAATGGGACTTTGGGCCCCAAAACACATGAGCCTAAGTCATATGGGTAATCGGATATACTGCACTAGTCCTGTGGGTATAAACGACTGGTAAATACCACTGTCAACTATGTGCACGACAGTGTGCAAAACTTCAACATGGTTTGCGAGAATGTACAGCTCTTTGAGGCAACAGATTTCCTTGGGAGGAAAAAATTGTCCACTTGCGGAGGGAACCACTTTGGATCTGTTTTATGAAATGCCTACACTGTCCGTGACGAGTTCTCCGGGAGGTTGCAAGGAAACGAGATGTCCTGAATCCAGCAAAAGATGATAATACCCAGCCTAAGCCAAATGGAGATTAGTTAGATGGTGAAGTAATTTGGAAGGCTGCAAGAAAAGAGAAGAGAAATTGAATTAGAAAATTGGTTTATATCTGGTACATGAAATGTGGTCTATCTACTGAAAGTCATGCATAGTGATTCAAATATTCTATCTTATATGATTCACTTGCACAGCAATTCCAACATGTTTCTTGGTCTTCTATCGTGAACTTCCACTAACATATTTATAGTTAGAAAAACACTGTACATAAAGCACCACCATACTAAACACAGTACTGTATCGAAAATTTGTAATGACTCTGTAAAACCCCCTGCCATCCCCTCACATTCCCTCCTAACACCATACCTCCCCACACCACCCACCCCCCCCCAAAAAAAAACACACCTTTTCCATAACACCAAAGAACAAAGTTGTTTGTTTACACATTTTGTTATTTGACATCACATTTTTGAGTGGGTATGAGAAGACCTGAAAACAGGTTTAAAATAAACGCTTGCCAAGTATGTGTTTGCAGTGCAGCATTTTCTTACAGAACGAGACGTATACCTATGGAATGGTCATACATAAGCTTTTTGTAGGGTTGGAGAACAATGTAAGCGGACCTTGTGTCACTGAGTGAGTTAACTAACTAACAGTGAGTTAACTAAAACAATTGTTGTGAGTCTGAAGAAATCATTGGCAAAAGCCTTCAATTTCATAGGGATCACAAGTACCTGTTCTCAATGAAAAATTAGTCAACTTTCTCTTTGCAACTCGTTTCAACAAAATGACAGCAGCAAATAGCCAAACAACTCAAATGCAACTGACTTCGGTTTTTTTACAGGACAAGGTGAACAGATATGACAATCGAAGAGCTACAAACAGTTTATTTAACCTAACAAAGGGCTGCGACACTGGTCAATGAACTCGCAAAGAAATTAGGCTTACTCCTGGATCGAATATACCTGGATGATATGTTATAGATACACCAAGTCCTTGTGTAACAAGTCTGATGATTTATGGGGTGACGTATTTGAAGCATACCAGCAACCGGAATCCCCTCGCCACCAAAGACAAATAAACACATATTCGATTTTGTTTCCTTTCCAACATGTAGTGCTTTCAAGCAGATCTAGTGTAAGAACTCAGTTTCCATCACAAATAGACTCGACTAAGTTGTTGCTAGGTGCAATTATTTACAGTTGTAATAAGGATCAGACCCCTAAACGATCACTTTCCTTTGAGGGATCATCTCCTTAACTGGATCATCTTCCACTAGTACTAATCCACCACTGCTGGTCATTTCATGCCACAATGGCCTACAAATCCTATTTGGACCCGCATCATGTGAACAGCATTGGAAACAATTCTCTATTTTGGATTGAATTCCTATTTATCTCACATTTGTTTTTATAACCTGCTGTAGATTAAGATTGATATTCATTCTTCTGGTCTCTGAGAAAGTGAAGTGTAAGAGGCAAGGTATTGGAGGGAGGTAAGGAGGGTACTGATAGAAGGCAGTGGCGGAACGTCCATACAGTCAGGGGGGCGGATGCCCCCCCTGACGGACTCAAATGGACTGCTGGCGCCCTTTTCAGCTTTTTACCGCGATTATTTACTTTTTTATTGCGCTCTCATCTACCTATTGACATTTGTCACATTTTGTTGGCGATGACACCTATTTATTCTTCGTTTATATGCAAATTAGCAAGGCTAGGAAAGGGTCATTTCCGGTGATCTAGGAAGTATCTTTACTCAAAAAATGTCTGTACGCTCCGCGCCAACCTGTGGTGGCGCTCTGCTTAGATAGTGTTGAAAGTGCCCCTACAAGCCATTCTCGCCCCCCTTGACCAATACCTCTAGCTCCGCCACTGATAGAAGGTGTTCATATTTTAATGGCCTCACTGATGGGAATACACCAAATTATTGAATATCATAAGGAAGTCATAGTTACCATGCAGTTAGCCTCTGGTGTAAATCCTGCTAGGGATCACAAGGGTCAGAGCCTCTAACTTTAATATATAAAGTAGCTTAAGAAGTTATCTAAGAAAAATATGCACTTGCCCCAAAAGTACCACCCCAAAAAAAGATGATATTTGGTAAATACAAAAATGATTCTTTTATCATTTACATGGAAAAAAAAAGAGCTGATATTTGGTAAAAAAAAAAAGAAGATGTTTCTTGATCTCTTACATGAAAGATAGTAACATGTTTGTTTTGCCAAAACCCCATCTTATAACAAAAGTAAAATAACAAAACAGTGAAATAATGAAAATAATTTTTCTACGAAAACTACCAGCATGATGACCCCAAATAAATATCTTCCTTCTTCAATATACCAAATGCTTTCCCATCACAAGAATTTTGTTTATGATGCACAACAAAAGAAAACCCAATACCTTTACATCCTAAATAAAGTGAATATTGACAGACAAGCCACAACAAAAAGGCCATTTTCAAGTACTTATCATGTATGTTTTGTATCAGTTACGGGTAATAATTTATTGTTCAAATTTTGTGTACTAGCAGCTTTGTAATCTCTGAATATTATCTCAGATTTGTAAAATACTATGGATCCTTTTGTTAAAATATTTTTTTTATTTATTTTATTATTATTGTCATCTTTAAATGAGGGTAGTCCTGCTCATTGCAGAAGCACTGCTTTCCAGAGGAGCCCTCAATGATAATAAATAAACTGCTACACATCTTCCAAAATTTATGAGATTTTAAGATACATGCCAAAGGTACATTGAAAACTGCACATCCTCTTAAAGTGATGAAATATAAAAATCGCAATAAAGTTAAATTATGGTAACAATTTACCTATATTCATAAATAGACTTGACTTTAATAGGGTCACATGTAAAATGACTACAAATGACAGTTATCTTACCATTCCAAGTCAACTGTAAATAGGTATGCTTTTAAGTTCATGTTTAAGAAGTTAAACTTTCAGAGGTAACATGTGAATGGCTCAAAGTTATCTATCTTAGTTTAAGAAGTTACCTTTCATATAGGTAACATAACTTGTATAAATGGGTGCACTTGACTGGAAACTAATACACACAATAAACAATTCATATTGTTAAGCTTGTGCAAGCACATGGATGTTACTGAGTGTTACTACAAGGAGTAATAAAATAGATTTATTTTGATGTTAGGACACACAAACTAAACTTTGGCTCTGCATTAATAATAATGACAGTTTGCTGAAGATGGTTCAGTTCATGTAAGAGACGTAAGGTGGGGTAGTGAAACTTGTGGTGGTGGTGGTGGTGTTACTTGTATGTGTGAGTGTGAGTGAGAAAAGTTCATTTCAAATTTGTTTTTCTTTCTCCTGCCTCCTTTTGAAGGTCAGAGATCAAAGTTATTCAATTCTTAATCGCGATGTATAGGAAAACGTTTCAGACATTATTTGTAACTGAAGGCTGATCATAAGGGTAACACAGATCATATTCGTGTGTATCAAACAAACAGTGGCAATTTCATCATATGCTTCCAAAACGACAGAACTTGTTACTTCCATGTAAAATGACATGTTCTACACAATTCAAGATATTAACCTTTTTTTCACCCTTTTTTCTTTTGTGGCACAATTTTGAGAAGAATTTAAACAAGCATTCTGCATCATATCACTTGTCAAAGACGATAAAAGTTCTCTCCCAAGATAGATTTCTCTTTGATTAAAGACAATTGGAGAGCATTGTTACAGAGTTGGCAGATTGCCACATTACAAATATAATGTAATGTACAACAGGCAATTAACATATCAGACTAATCATCATGAAGCCTAAAACTCAAGAACCCTAAGCTGCTTTGTATATGAGTGAAGACATGCAACGCCATCGTGCAAACATGAAATGTAGCATTCATTATACTTAAAAACACACACGAAACAAAATGTAATGTAATCTGACTAAAACAGTCTGTTACAATGATAAGCTCAAGTTGTTAACAACATACATTTACCGTGCAACATCCATGGAGGCTGATGACTTTAATCACAGGCCTTTTCTCTGAATCAAAGATTTATAAAGATATTTTATTCAATTTTCCTTACATAAAGCTTGATTCACGAGATCTAGTAAGCCAGGAATTTCTTCAGTTAAAAGGGGGAAAAAAGAGGGTAGAATGAGAATGGAAAGGGGGGGAGGAGGGGAGGAGGAGGGTGGGGGAATGGAAGGACATGAGGAGTAGAGGTATAATACGAGCTGATCTATTGTAACACTGCAATTCAGAATGTTTGACTTTAAAAGCTGAGCTGAGCCATTACAGTAAACTGAAACTGTATATTCAGTTATGTTTCCAACATACATGTCAAAATAAACTGGGAAGGAGGTGAGCTTGTCAGAAAACTTGAAGACAAGGGTGGAAAAGTTGTGGATATGCCCTTAATTGTTGTCAATGATGTGGTGCCAACCATCAACTTTGTACCTTGTATTAAAACCTAAACCAATGACTTTCCATATAAAAAAAAACTCTCAAATTAAACACATAGGTGAATAAAGACCATGACAACACGCATGCAAAACATGTAAAATATGAAGAAGCATGGGTGACGTTCAAAGGAAAGAAATGAAAATTGAAGAGAATAAAAGAGAAAGTTCTTTTACATTCAGGAAGCACGTACAAGAATGCTATTTGTCCAGCGTGTCCAGTTTGGTGGCCAAACTAGGGAGCTTAGGTATCAAAGATTTGGTCTATAATGTGGAAAAAAATACGAAGAAGAAAAAATGTCAAGACTACTTTCAGCCCAATCAGTTAGACAGATTATAAGCCTGAGCAGAATCATTTTTCTTCCCTCTGTAATATGAATTTCAAAGCAGTGACAGCAGAAAAAAAGCTCTTTTGCAGAAGCAATGTGACCGTTTGGCAATGGAACGGTCGATGGACAAGTTCAAATTCTTTCAAGGCAATTAATTTTTCATGTAAAGAAAAACAAAAATTTGAAGAGCATATTTCTTTCACGCATGTTTTGCTGTAATTTAAGGGGTTGTAAGGACCACCTTGATTTTTTTCCATTGACTCCATCGAGAAGCGAATTTTTTTTAAATTTTTTTAGTAGAGTTTAATAAAGTAAAATCAACCATGTAGAATGAGGAGGATACGATTGAAACAACAACGTCAACATTTTGTTTATAAAAATCACACCTACGGATTATAATGAGAGAATATATACGACTGGCATTCACATACTTTAATTGGATGCAAAATTAGTTAGTACAGAGTCAGCCTTGCAGAGCTGCTCTCAAAGTTCAATGAATATGCATGATGCATGTAACATAGATGTTCCATACCGCGAAGCATTCATAAATATTGGGAAAATGTAGGCTGCAAGCTAGTGCGACAAAATATTATGTGAAGTCGGGCTAGGAGTCTGCATAACTGATATCTTATAATATGACGAATGAAAGACAAATTCTCCCCTCCTACTCCCCTCCCCCTCCCCCCACTGTCACATTGCATTAACTTTTTAAAGGTCAAAGTTCATTTGTATTACCATGAATATGCAGGAGGATCGAAAGAAACTGCTATTTTAACACCTCATTTTCGTTGCCAATCACAAGAGCACTTTTTCAAATTATCTGTTAATTCTTTACTCTTTTCTTCATATCTGGCCAATAACCTGGACTGTTACTATCTTTAGAAAAGCATTTATGGAACCTTTCAAACAGTTTTAGTCAGTTAAACTTTGTGGACAACACAGATGAAACTTTGGGTACACAAACAGGAGTATTGCCATATTTTATTGAAAATTAGAGCAGAAAAGAGAAGAAAGGATATGACCCCTGCTGAGGGTCAACAGCAGCAGAATAATTATTGCCCATTATGGGCCTACCATTACCCATGCTGAGGGGTCAACAGTTGAATAGTTTTTGCCCATTATGGGCCTAGGATGACCCTCTGACAATGAAATAGTGGGAAGTTGCCACCCTCCTGAACTGACCAAAAATGCAAACAATCTTGAAGTTTAAACTGAGGTAAGATGGCACCTGTCAAAATTTGGATCAATTTCTGTTTTTTGACTCCTAGCCCTCCTACAAAATAATAGTTTGCCTCTGAGCAAGAAATGATTGCTATTGATTATAAATGTATATAAAAGCCAAACTGAAGCAATTTATATCAAGCTTTGATTATATGTATATATATATATTGATAATGAAAGAATAACGCAGCAGCAGCAGTGGTACACTTATTAAAAAATCAATCTCGTTGCGATGGAAGATGCAGCCAAGCAATGGACGATATGTGGATGGTTTTCATCTACAAAACAAAATTCTTGAAAGCTAAAAAAGAATGGCAAGATTATCCATGTCATGATGTATAAAAATGGGTTTCTTTTAGCTGAAACTTTGTTTAGCTGCTGAGTGATACTGTTTAAACATGGTCAGAAATTGGTCACAACTTTTTGTTTCCCTTCAGTACAGATGAGGTTAAACTAAGGTTTCATCATGTCCCTCCAACATCAACAGCCTCATCATCTTCATAACAGACTGAGCAACGATAACTCTCCTAACACCTTGCGACAATCGTTATTAAACTACAAAACAAGATATTTGTTTCTCTTGAAATGAACAGGCTTGTTTTTTTCATATGGTTCTACTCAACTCAAACTAAACGTTTCTTAGACCTTGGGATCTATTCAGGCAGGTAGGTATCACATTATTTCATGAGGTTCATCTGATCATATTCCAAACAGGATTGCTCTCCTGATAACGTATCAATTTAAACATATGTTAAACTAAAGACCACCCTCGTACCTGTCACCACAACCTTGGGACCAGCAAATCTAAAGGACACAATCGCACACGAGGGAATGAGTCACAAAAACAACTTTGAAATATTATCTGGATAAACTAGTACTATTGCTATTGACCGGAGTCCAGCTAGTATTTAAAAACAATATCTGAGGGGTTGTACCTGATGAACAGATGAAAGCAATATTTCACTTGAAGGAATACTGGAGTCTCAAGTTCCAACAATATAATGCTGAGTATATTCAAAGTTCATGGATGTTATTTGTTGTTTCCATAGCTTGTCAAGACTATTGAGCTAATGAAATACTGATGTTTGTCCATTTCACGATAAAGCACATTGTGCATGTTATGTATGGACTAATTTTCTCACCATTCTTTGTAATTACACAGGATAGTTTGATCTCATTAACAAACTTTTATCCAGTCTTTCATGCCATGCCATTAATGCTGATGATTTGATTTTGGGCGTGCCATATTTATTTTGGGCATCAATCAACCTAAAACAAAAGCAATTAATTGTGACGGTCCTGTGCGACATCACGCATATTATGACACAACAAATAAAATGTCAATATTTTGCCCAGCAATGGAACATGTGGTGAGGATGGGCATTTACCCAGTTTTAACTACTTTTTCTTCCTTTTTTTTTATTACACTGTATATCTAAAATATCTCTGGCACTTGAGTCCTCAGTATTACTTCAACACTCATCAAAAGAAAAGATGAAAAAATGAGACATTAAAATAGAGAATACGTGGGTGCTAGATTACCTTTTCCCAGTTACTGAGGCACTGTGATAAGATGATTGAAAGAGAAAGAAGAGAGAGAGAGAAAGAAAGATGACGAAAAAAGTGAGAAAAGGTGAGGCGTGACCAGAGAGAAACTCATGCAAAGTGATGTATGGAAAATTTTGCAAAAACATGAGTGCAATCATCCAAATGAGAATAAGATTAGATCTCTTTCTCTCTCATTTAAATATGGGCATGAATTTAATGATGTCATAACTCCTGCAGATAAACGATTCTCAAGTACTTGGCAAATGAACTCATTTTGTCATAGCGGCTAGTACCTTCTTTGTGCCACAGTATGTCAAAATTGAGAGATTTATTAAGGAAGAACAGAATATTTCCGCTCAGCTCGGATTATTCTCTCTCTCCTTTTGAGTTCCTCATACTTCAGCTATGTCACATGTGATTTAGCAAAATTCCTTGGGAACCTGAAAGCGTAAATTTATGTTATTAGAATATGATGTTGGTTAAATACAAAAGGGTAAGAGAAAAAAAAAACAATTGGTCTAAGTTGTCCTGCTAAAATTGACAGCCTCTTGGTACCAAAATATTTGCTGATGCTGTAGAAACACTTTTAAGTACCAGAGAATTCAAACAGAAACTATCATCAATTATTTAAAACTAGGAAAACCTGTTTCATCACGTCTATTTGTATGTTTTTTAAAGCAAGATTTGTCACTCTACTTTCCTTTTTCCTTTTGGTGCATTGACATCACTTGGAGGACAGATGATGAGAATTGGGGCTTAATAATGTCCACAGAGTTGACTGAATTTTACGAGGGTCCTGGACCAGTGTAAAATTAATTTCTCTTCACACTGAGACCTAGTCGACCGAAAGAGACCGTTTTAAATCTGGACCAAACCATTCGGTGGGCAAACATCTGCTTAGGCATTGGTTGAATTGATTTGAACATTTCTACTGACAAGGCACAAGTTTACTTTGTTTAATTGAAATTGATCAAATGTTCAGAAACACACTTCACTTCCCTTTAATACTATACTAAACTTTTTGAAAGTTCAACTAGAGATTTTAGAGGTAGGTGAATGAAGTGTGAAAAAGTGCAATGAATGATGCAGTGACGCAAGGAGAATAAGAAAAGAGAAATTTTGCCATTCGAGGGCAGCCCAGTCATGCAAATGAGGTCAAAGGTCACCAGGCATTACTTGCAAAAAGATTTAGATATGATTAAAAATGATAAAACACTTATGAATGGTAAGAAACAAGGCTGCATGTTATGGCTCGCATGCGAGTAGCAAATTTTAAGACTGCAGCTCTTTGCAAATTTTTTTTTTGGCCCCATCTTTTCATTAATTTTAAAAGCGGAAAGCATTTTGTCTACTTGCGGTATGCACCATTCAACCGGAGTTAAAATGGCTGCCTATTATTACAGACTTGAATTGCCTATATATAGGCTTGAAGAATTTGTCATAGAAATATTGCAATTAACCATTGCATTTTGTACTGAGGTGAATTACTTTAAAATAAAACGAGTTCCAAATGTTTCTTTCCCTCTCTCCGCAATAAAAAGTGGCAATTGTAATGTTTTGAAGAGTTCTGAAATGTTCATGTGGGGAGCAAATTATATTAAACACCTCATCCCGATAAAGCATTGCACTAATTTTGAGAATAACTGCACCAATGTACATTTCAAAAATTTTCAACCGCTTGTACTAACTAGGAAATGGATTGTATCACGGATGACCAAACTGTACACAAAACCTACTATCCTTTATGCTTCATTTTTTTCATGCCGGGTGTAAAGCATCAACTTTCCTGGAGTCGTAAATTTGAGATTTTTTTCTTCAATCACAATTTGGAAACTGATATTAAAATGTCATGAAATTGGTAGTTCTTTGTTACTGAATTAACACTGTTTGTAGGTCTGGATTTACTGCATATGTGAGATCAGCCAATCAATGTCCTGATACAGATTGGGTGACTTTAGGTTTTTGTCCTCTCTTTCTAGAGGATAGTATAGATACTCATGAGCTTGATTGGAATGATAAAAAGAAATTAAAACAGGATTTTCATTAATCTATTATATTTACTTGATGCCAGATATACCCCAACCCCCCCCCCACCCTCCAGAAGGATTATAAAATTGTTGTAGCACTGTCAAAATGCTCTCCACGCAGGTTAAATTTTATTGATGAAATGCTGACATCATAGAACGATTTCCAAACTTGGTTTGATTGTGAACCTACCACCTGTAATTGTCAAAGATATTATAACTAAAACAAGTCGTCCAAACAGTTTTTAAGAAGATCACTTAGAAATTCCGGATAAAAGAGGAAAGCCTTATTTACAGACCAATAGTACACCACTGTTTGATACTCAGGAGTAACAGTAATATCACATATTCTGATTGTTTACCAAATTCTAACAGTAATAAAATATTAGCTTTATTATCTTTAATATCATACTCCAATCAAGAAATCAAATCTTGATATTGAATTACTGAAAGAAGTTATCCACCAGTTACCAATCCCACAATTTTTGTCTTAACTGATGCTAGCGTGTAGTTCTAACAACGGTTTCTCCATGTTTTCAGATCTTGTTAATGAGTACCAATCAGTTTTAATACTGTCTGCATTATAGTTATGATATTCTCCACCAAAGCTCTAAACCTAAATCAAGTTACTTAACATGGATGTACAGTCTGAGGTTTACCATCGTGACTACCTTTAACGTGTAGTTAAGGCGGCTCAGAAATGATGAAGACTGCCAATTAATTACATGATTTCAGCATTGGAAGCTGTAAAATTATCAATTAATCAAAGCCATTAAACCTTGTCTGTTTTGTGGATGTTAACGATTAGATTTCAGACTACTAAAGAGGACTTGAAATGACTCGAAATGACTCAATACCATTTGGATTTCACATATGACTTAAACACTCTGTAATAATTAACATCTGAATCCAGGTGTACAACTTTCATTGAAGGTACCATATTAGCTTGTGGCTAGAGTCAGAGAACAGACTGTTGGGAGGGGGTATGTGGGGGGGACCTAGAATCTTACCTTTTTCTTTGGGTTGAGTAACTCCTTGTACTGTTCTGATTTGAGGAACCGCTTATAGCTGTCGTTTCTCATCAGTTGGTAGATGTGGTCCTGTGCATGATCGAATGTGTCGCGTCCTGGGGTCTGCATATTTTTCCTTGTCACTTCTAGTGTCTTGGAATCTATGTTGATTGGACAGTGAGACTCCTCCGAGAAAAATTCCCTATGTCAGATAGAGAGGTTTTTGTAAATTGTAAATTTATGAAGAAAATGAATAATATGAGATTGACAGAGCTGTCAGTGAGATTCTGTTAACAGAAAGTGTGACAGGATGATTACTTTAGTGTGACCCAAACATCTTGCAGTCAGAGAGAGGCCCAAAATGTATATATGTTAAAAGTCGGAGGGTTATGTAACATCTGACACACAACATGTAGGGAAAAAAATTGGTCTAGTACTTTGGTCTTTAGTGCTTGGTCCATTGCTGTGATATGAAAGTCTGAATTTTTTCACTTTGGCTGGAGAAAGAACAATGGCCAAATATATTAGTAATGACTCAAAATTGCCAAGCATTTGCTTACATTGTAGTTTTCTAATAATTGTCCTTCACCAAAGATTCCTACATATCTTAAAAACTGGGAAACTTTTCACCCTCTTCCTATGTCACTAAGACATCAACATTTGCTAAAGCAGAGTTGTGGACAAAAGACTGTCCCTCCTGATCGGTCACTTCCCAATTGACCATTCATAGACAATCTTTAAAGCAGATATTAAAGTAGATGTTAACCATAGATGAAGATCAACGATGATGGTTGCATTTGCTACTCTTTGCTTCTCTTTTTGTCATCACTTGAGATGCCTTTAGTAACGTACCTCACCAATACCTCTACAATTTTCGTTGCTAAGGTGACGATGTATGATACTTACTTGAATATTTCGATAGCTTTTTGGGGCACTTTACTTAGAGAAGCATTCTTTAAGTCTTGACATGCAATCCAGAACCTAGAGGAGACAATAAGAGACAAAATACATTGATGAAAATTAAACATGTTAATGCATGGATATCATCTCATGACAAGCAAATGTAATTTATATGAGCAGTTGTGTAGCCATCAGTGTAGCAACAAGAAGAGTGTTTCTTTCACCTCCCGGCCCCAAAAGAAGGCTAGAAAGAGGCTACAAAGGAATATAAGGAGGAGCATATCAGGACCAAAAAGATGATAAAAGACAACCAAAAGAATGCCTAACAACCTTTTCTTAACTAAACTAAAACAAGTTTTGTATCGGTTTGGAATACATCTTTTGGGGATCAGGATGGTTCTGTGGCAAGGGGGGGGGGTAGGGGGCAGAGACATTTATAGCAAAGGTGCAAAACTGGGTCAAAACATGATTAAACCACTTGAATAAAATCACAAATGGCCAGGTACAACCCTTACATATGACAAACCTGACAAAAAGAATTCCACACCTTGTTACTAATTCATGGAAACAAAGAAAGAACAACCTGAGCAATAAAAGTTAAAGCTATGTTAGATATAATGCCACGTATGGGGAGCCTCATCACAAAAAAATCATGAAAAGTAAAAAAAATGAATTATTGGAAGCTGGTGAGTACGTAAGAACAGTGCAACAGCTCATCACTTGTACTTTACACCATGGTCCAAAGTGTAATCAGATTTAATGTCAAAGCCTTCGACAGTTTCACTACAAAAGTCCTTTTTTCCCCTTGTGTAATGTTAGCACATTTCTTATAACAATACTGTACCTTCCAGTGTCATAGATGATTTGAAGACAGGTAAAGAGAAACAAATTTCTTTTCATGTCATATGTTGTGATGCTAATTACATCCATGACTTATTAAACAAAAATTCACATCTTTGCCGTCCAGGAGAAGGTTCTTTCATTTCCTTCTGATATCATTTTATATCAACTTTTTCTTCCACTCAACAAAACCATAGATTACAATATTCCCTAAATAAATCCTAAAACATCCTAAAACTGCTGTATCAACAAAGTTGCTATAGGTCAATTCCCTCATGAATATTCATTTTTATAATGGTGAATATTGTGTAAATCCTCCATTTTGTCCATTTGAACATGAACTTTGACCAGGTAATTCATTACCTGACTTTGCCTTCTTGACTAATTCTAATTCAACTCGATGCAAGAAAAAACAAATTCCATCTTGGGCATTCATGACACTAAAAAGCGATAAAAAGATATAACACATATTCTATAGCCACAAGAGCTATCATAGAGTTTTTCATCTAATCTTGGTCTTCAGAAGCAAGCCATGTAATCAACTAATGGACCCAGGTGACAGGTAGCCTGCACCATCAATCACTGAACATATATCAGCACTAACTCACCAACACAGATAAGATTAAAGTGGTACAACAAGGACTGAAACTTATCAGCTCAAAATGTGATACCAGGCAACGGTCACAGAGAATCTGTTTATTGTATGTCATTCTCCATACCTCTTTTGTACAGGCTAGAGGAAATGAGAGTTGGGGGGGGGGGGAGGAGATAGGAGTGGGGAGTAGACTATGGAAGGGGGCAGGATGGAATTTAGAGGGGTGGTTCCAGAATAATTTTCTCCTAATATCATATCAATATTATATTTCAATAAATCTCAAAGATAATACCCAGGTCAGACCCAGGCTATTTACTGGCTGAATTCCAGTGGATTTCACGGTTTGCCAGTGGACTTTCATTTTCCTGCCAGTAGACACATGTTGATTAATTGTATTAATTCCAGGAAAAATGGCAGTAGAAAATGATTTATGGCAGCTAAAATTATGAAATTCTAAGTCTGCAAGTGTAGACTTTATTCATAGGCTATTTTTTGCATTGGGGTGTATGTAATATCTATATCACATAACTGGATTTATACTATAATCTGACTTAGAGATCAATGCAACAAAGACAGACTGGCTGATAATTCTAAACACTGCGTTATCGACAGTTCCCATCCAATACAGAAAAGTTTGTGTCTCATAAAATTTTAATGTTATCTCTTACTATGACACTTTCCAGCTTTAAATCTTTAATATTCCTTTACTTTTATAATCTTCCTAAATGTGATTCTGGAAGGACTTGACGTCACATATATTTAGAGGGTGGGGGGGGGGTTATCCTTATCCTACCCAGAACAGTTGAAGAATGATGATAAGCTGCAGATTGCCATAATTTCATAATGTCATAATTTCATTAACACAAAATGTAGTTATGTTAGCGTGCTTAATGTTAAGCCCAATGACATATATAATCTTCCAAGTAACATTCATGTTGATTGCATTACTATACTTCCTCTGTAGTGACTTCACAGTGATCTAGAACCGCCACAGACGCGCACAACCTTACATTGCTTTTCTCACACGTTCATGCAATGTACACTCTGCAGGGTTCTCTATCACACGCTTCTAATGTGCTCAGTGTAACAGCGGCGATAAATCATATCGTCTGCCTCTAGCACTCCAAATTTCTATGAAAACCAAAAAGGATTTCTGACACTGTGGCGATTAATTTTCTCGGTGGATTTATAGCTAGACTGCTAAGGATCTGATGAGTAATATTTCGCGAGAAAGAGAGACCAGAATAGTCAATAGCTGTAAAAAGAGCGTCTGTATTCCGAACGAAATTCGCAAGCCACAAGCTTCAAAGGGATAGATCAATCAAAGCTTACGTCAGTCAACATATTTTGATAAATCGTCTGGTATATTCGTAATAGCAAAAAGCATCGATGTGTATCGTAACATTGATGTTGCTTTAAACCACGTTTCTTCTGAGTGGCTATGTACTTCCGCTGTGTTGAGGTTTGCCGGAAGCATACTGAGTTATAGATAGGTGATCCATCCCACTAATGACCATAATGCTATGGGTGGTATATGCTATTAACAGAGATCATTGCTAGAGCATGTTATCTGCCATATCTGCAGAGGCACTAGATCACATGGACTCTGGCAGAAAGTGAAGTGGAGCAATTAAAAGCCTTCCCAACAAATATTTTAATGTTTTATTTCTACTTATCATTTTTTATGTAAGGATTTTCAGACTTTCTTTTGACTTCTACAGAAAAGAATAGAGTTCTTGAACTCACTAAGTTGGATATATACTAAGTTTGACATTCATCCAAGCTTTGCGTCTACTATTATCATGATTTACAAGGTTTTCGGACTTTTGACCCCTCCTGATCTTTAAATATTCATAAGAGAAGCTTCACATCAACACTTTTAGATCATCGCCGGGATGCGGGATTAGGGCGAGTGGCCTATACGCATCATGCATATGCTACACACTTGAATACACATGCTCTTGTAAAAGCCTGAAAGTCAAATAGCCAAGTCCAAAAGCTGAATGGATTTGTTATTGTTTGCAAACAGTTAATCCTAGTAGTGATCCACAGAGCATTGCATTTGTAGTTCCCTCGGGCAACTACTTGGACTCATTCACATAAAACAAGAAGTTGTTATTTTTTCTTTGGCTTTTTGTTGTTGTTGTCGTTGTCAACAACATGATTTTTTTTATCTTTAATCTACATTTGTGTAGACTTACACAACTACATAACGAAGTTAATCCGAGGGTAATTTGTGTCAGAGAATCAATGGCCGCAATGGTTGCAAATTGGACGTTTGATGGCTGGTAACAGGGAAAGATTTGGGAGCTAGTTGTGAAGCGGAAGTCAAAAGTATTAGATTTATGACACAGAGAAGGATTTCACAGAACTGGTATGGGGAGGCTATCGTGGTCGACTTACGTCGAACAATCTCGGAAATATCACGGATAGAGAAGAGCGCATTTGAAAGGCATTTTGCAAATCCCTAAGCTGCCAAAATTGCCCAACTGATTTCTAGTTATAAGCTTATTTTGTGCTTTGAGGAATTCGTATGCAAAGCCAGTCTGAAGTTCTTATTGTGCACAAGGGCTTTTGTACACAGGGTAGATCCACATTACAAACATAAGTAAAATGTACATGTAGTTTTCAAGTTACAGTGTTTACCAAACCACATACATACATACATGTTTGCAAACACACATATGCATACACGCACAGACACACAACATCAATGTTGCTTAGATTCCTTTTTCCTTCAATGAAGGAACAAATACTGTACTCACCTGAGATTTTCTTCGCTAAATTCTTTGGCCAAGAATTTTGACAGTTCTTGCCTTCCGAGAGGGTCTTTTAGGAGACCATCAAAAGAGTATCCCCACTTCTTTACCCTCCACACTGGTGCATCCTTTAAACTCCTAAACAAGAAAAAATATTTAAGGCTGTTAGACAACCTAGGCTTCAACTCCTTGCACAAAGTCATCTTCCTTCAACACATAACACAGTAGTCATTTGATCAAGGGGCAGCAATGGTCTTTGAACATCAACAGTTTAGTTATATAGTTATTAAAAGTTATCTACAGGGGGAGGGGAGGGGAGGGGAGAGTAAGATGGATGGGAAGGGATATCAATTCAGTCCAATATTTTAATGCAACATAGTTCTTTTAAAGATTAATTTTAAAGCTAACAGGGGAGTACATTCACATAAAACTGACTGAGAAATATAAAAAGAGGTTCAAAGGAACAAAGAAATGATTGGATAAGACAGGATTGTATGAGTTGACCTCAGTATACCATGGTCCTGGCTCACTACCAATTGATGCTATCCAGATGAAATTTGGAGTCAATATTATCCGTTCATATACTATAACTAACCAAGGTAGAGAGTAAGTTTATGAAATGGAATTAAAACAAAGAAACATGACAGGCTCACATTGTACTTGCTGCTTCCCAAAGAGTTGGGTCATCTGTTATCCAAGGATTAGATCCGAGTTCTGTTGTTGACAATAGATTATCAAACTCACTGTATTGTTGACAATAACTAATTAATCTGTTAACGAGAAAAATTGAAATAATTAAATGGAGATGACAATATTGCACAGAGGGACCTTTTGGGATACATAACTGCTGATTATTATTATGAACTTTTGGGGGATACATGCGTTTCCTTTTGTTCCAGTGCAATCGCCGGATATATCCGGTGCTTCTTTAGTTACTTCTAAAACCAAGAATATGCAGACACGCACTGAACCCTTCACACAATTATCCACACCCTCGGTAGTATGAAAAATTCCATAGGAAACATTCTCCTTGATGAAGGATGCATGCAAAAGATGTGTTCCTTTGTCCATGGAAAAATGCACTTTCTATAATAATGATAATAATAATAATAATACTTATTTATAGTAATTTTTTTATCTATAGGATAAAACCATTACAATTAAGCATCACTGTGATACTGAGGGTGAATATTTGAAAATAAGTTTTTAAACTATCAGCATGATGAAAGAGATGATCGGAATGCTCCATTTTGAATATGCTTTTAAAAAATATTGTATTTTCTATTATTGGTGTATATTTAAGTACAGCCTGATATTTGGTTAACTTTTACAGCTGGGTTAATGGATCAATGAGACGACAACTGTGTTCTACCAGTTTCAATGAAAACCAAATAGTTTTTTGTACTAAGTATCAACAACTGAACAGAGAAGGCAATGAAATAGCTTCATTCACATGGTTTCAGATGAAATAAGGAAAAACATATATATATTATTTTCTTCTCTCAGCAGGAACTACTCCATCCTGTCCGGCACCAACATATTGACATTATATAATTGTCAAATTTCTACAACAAAACACCATTCACAACTTACATATCTAATAAACTTCATCCAAGAGGTACTTTTCTACTCGCTCCCTTGTGAGTTAATGTTTCAATTTGAAACCAGCATAGCACCCAATGTTTCCACTATAGCCTACACAATCTTGGACAACCTTCTTCCACTGCTACAAATGGATTAATGCAATTTTATACACATTTTAGCACCAACAAATATGATTTAAAAACTTCCTTGTATAGGCTTGATAGCCTACTAAACTGGTATCTGTTAATTGGTGTAAATTACAGCTGGAGTGAAGAAACTACAAACCATCATATAAAATTCAAGTTGGATCACATTACGATGCCAGCCAGGACTTTGTGTCAAATTACACTTGGGTCTCTGACATACATTAACACAAGTCTATCTTAAAAGAGGTTATCTCGATAGACTGTACATAGGATACAGATGTGGCCTTAATTTCATCACCACTAATAATATACTGGCAATTAATCCATATTAAACAATACAGAAGAAGTATAAAGGGACACTGAAAGTTTGTTGGAAATGACATATAAACAATCTCTTTTGGGACATTTTGGGGTTTTTGCTGCAACACCTCAAGAAAGAAATATCTTGTCTTCCTAGCAAATAGCAAATAGCCTGAAGCTATATCTCAATGAAAAATGATGTTTCATTAAACATTCAAAATCTAAAGCGAAAAAGAACAGACCGTGGCCTGCACTGAAAATCACCATATTAATTTGCAATACACTCAACTTCAAGAGTGCAATTTTTCATACAAGCAACATATTAAATTCTGAAATTTGTAAGAGATGATATCTTAGGATAATTTAAATTTATTTAAAGATACACGTTTCAAATCCAAGTTTGTTTCAATTTTTTGGCTGTTTGAATATTCATTACGTCTATTCAGAATGTAGATTACAGTCCAAATATTCTTGTTTTTTTTAGTCTTTGGAACTTTGCTTTATAGTGGAGTAATATCCACACATATGGGGGTAGTTCTCATGTAGGTAGTTCTTTCAATTTAATGTTCAAAGAATTTCAAATCACATTTGACACTGCCTGTTTCAACCAAAGGAAGAGTGCAGGGGACGAGAACCATGTTATTTTTCTCTATTTGGCCTAACATCTAAAGTTCTGGTGTACTAGTTATGACTGATGACTAGTATAAATAACTAAGAAAATTAAAGTCGATTTTATGTTATTATTCTATTATCAGCTTCTCTACTACTTAAAAGGGTGTCGGAAAGACGGTTTATAATTCCCTATAACCACCGCTCACCCGGCCATTTGATCAGAAAAAAACATGGATACTTACAACTCGGCTATTTTTGAAGTTTTATACTGACGTTTCTCGAGCCTGGCTCTCATCATCGCTACCTACAAGGGAAAAAAACACAAAGAAGAGACAAATTTGATTAGTTGGTATATTTATACTTTGAAGCCATCCAATTTCTGATAACACGGTCACATATCACTTGTGTTGAAAAGCTTGCACAAAAAGTATCGAACGATCGAGTGATCTTGTAACTACCGAGTATTTTACAGCCATTCAATTTCCTGGAAATATTCTAAGAAATCTGAATTGCCCGAAAACAAGACACACTGTGTGAATGTCGAAAATTAACACAAATATAAAAATGTTAATAAGACGAATTGAAAGCGAAATATTTATTTCTTACAGGAGCTTGATTTCTCTCATCACTGTAGTCAGTTCCATGTATCCTGTGACTGGCCTACATCTGGTCAGTAAGTATTAATTAGATAGCGAACCCACCACATTGAATACACAATTACAGTACAATTAATGAGCGAAGGGTACACTCATTTCTTGATTTATTTGACTCTTATTTTGTTATGGCTATAGTGTAGAAATGCTAAAATTTAACATATTACACAATTTAACTACAGATAACAGGAACACAGTGCAGGGTAGTAAGATTCGGTTTCTTGTGTTCAACAACCCCATAACCCCATTATGGCTTGAACAATTAATTTTTCAACTTAGCTGAAAGAAATCTAAAATATATTAATAATCCCTTAGCTGGAGGACTGACATCTCTCTGGTTAGTGCAATGTATCCTATGACTGGCTGACTTCTGTTGGTATTAAGTTTTAATTAATTAATTGGCTAATAATGCCAAGATATGACACGCTGTTCGTATTTATCGTATATATACAATGATTGCAGGATACCTTCCTTTCTTTAGTTACTCCAATTGTCCAATCGACATATTACAGAAATTAAAATACAGAAAATAAGTTGCATGGTACGTGAGCTTCCTGTGTTCCACTTATGAAGTCAATCAACCCCGCCTGGGTATTTGAACACTTCTGATATCATAAAGTTTACAACTAAGAGTTAGCCTGCTAGCTCTGTTTGCTAAAGTCTTATTTTGCAGGTATGTAATTGAATACTATTCATTTCTAATTTGGGGTTATTTTTTTTTTATATTCAATTTCGTCTTCAACTTTGTTTTTTGCAAGAATGTAGATGAATAATTAAATGAAGGAAGACTTTAAATTAATCTTGTCAGTTTTATGCTTCCTTACTTTAAATAGTGCTAGTACCAGAGTGGAAACAGGAAGAAAACTTGAGGACTGAACAAGTTACAGTGATCATCCGCAATATTTGTAGTAAAAAGGTTTCTATTTAATAGTTACATTTCTTTTTTGTACCTTCCCAAGATTAAACCATGCTGTTTCCTTTCATTACTTCTATAACCATTGGCTATTGTGCAAAGTTTAGGTGTTTTTTGGCAGTCTCTTTAGATACATATAGATGGTTAAATATCAATGGATACAAAATCTGAATATGAGATGTACCATATGGAAATCTTATCACTCAGATTGGGAATATTACGTGAAAAAATATTAATACATTTAAACTTTAATTTAGGTGTAAAAAATATGAACAAATTTTAAGAGTCAGTTTATTGCACTTATAGCATCTGCTACCTTGATCCTTAATGTTAAACAAGCGGCACACCGTTACATGAATGTATACCACTATGGTATATGAATAGCCCCAGCTGCTATTCAAATATACAATCTTGATACTGCAACTTGAACTATAGAATGAGAGAACTTTTAATCTCACACAAACATACAAACAGTCAAATGATAAATTGTTTCAGAATGGATTGTGGTGTGGGCAGGGGGAAGGGGGGGTGGGGAGAATTAATGAAAAGGAGTGAATGATCTAAAGGATCCATGACACCGAAAGATAGATCAAATAACACAAATACTTTAATAATAATCCAATGATAAGAAATGACATAAAGTGACGTAAAAGACATGAGCACATGGCTTAATGCTGATCAACGTGATTGACCGTTGCTTGGCAAATAAAACAATGGAATAATAAGCATACAGGTAGAGAGATCACACACTGACCTCCAAGAGGTGCTTGGTATCTTTGTTATCTAAAATATCAAACCAAATACAATAAGTCAAACTAACCTGCAAGGAACACCAGATGTAGCTGTTCTCACATTGTATATCAATATCTCGACACAATTAACCATTTCCAGAAATCAAAACCAAAAAATGACTTGGCAAACTTCATAACAGTGATGAGCGAGGAAAACCCCATGCGATAGACCCTGGATTCAAAGCTGTTCTGATCTGTACGATTCTCGCCGCTAATTTAGCCCTATCGATACCACATGCTAGACCCACGCTGTAACAAGGTCACTTGACACAAATTTCGCGACTGGACTAATTACCCACAATACACTCCACCCCAGTACTTCTGAACTCCCACATGTGAGGCGGCAGAGAGGGTGGCCGGTAACTTGAGTGTGCTTGAGACGCACTTCTCTACACCAGATCAGTTTACACAACTTCGTCACAGGTCGCAGAGGAACATTTTCAAAATCACCTTATCCAGTCAATTTGGCTTGTTGGGAAATGCCATTCCTAAAGTTGAGCCTGTAACTTTTACCTCGACATTTCAACAAAGAAAAGCCGCTTACATAAGTGGAGGATGAGCCACTCGGGTATGGCTGATTGAGGTCGTAGAATCTTTCCTCCTTTCCTATTGTTTTATAATATACTCTTACTTATTCTTGCATGAACTAACTGTTAAAGGTTTCATCTTGCCAACTGCCAGATACCATGTGTGGAGGGCAAAGGTTTGATGCCTCTGGTCATTTTAGCGGATAACATATGTTCAATTTACCAATTAGCATGTCTAGCTGTCCCATCTGTCTATTAAATTTGATAAGTCAGTTCTTATGTCCATCTGCCTTTAAATGGAGATCCTGATATCATCCAAGTCAGTCCCTCTTATTTTGATATATTTACCTTCACTGGCACTTAGCATAAAAATATTAGGGTGTTAAACTGTTCTCTCTCCTTTATACTCGCATAACAAAAAGTTGAATAAGATGGCTATGAGAAAAAAAAATTGTCTGGGACTTCATTTTCATATAAATTAAATCTTAAAAGAATAATGCTTTAATTTACAATTGTCAAAGATGTGGCTTTATAGGTTAAACTTATTGATCGCCTAAAGAAGATTTCTGCATTTGGTCCAGCTGTTTTGCCCTTAACTTGTTGCGTATTAGTCATAATTAGATTGCAAATGATCAAGTACCCCCTCCTAGATTTCTTGACTAAATAAAGGTTAATAAGCAGCGACTAATTAATAAATCCAACGATGTTGATATTTCTTCACACAGACACGTACATAATTACAGAAGTAATATCTTGTAAACAGCATATTGGGAAAATTTTGGAAAATTTTTTTAAAATGAAGCTTGATTAATCCAGCTATGAAGTACCTAGTCATGAGATGCTAGTATGTGTCTGATAACATTGCAAATTTATCAGAAAGCAACTCAGTCAACAACTATATATGCATATATAATATATATAGGCTATAATATATATAAAATATACATTAGATAGATCTACATGTAACATTTGAACAACAATAAAGCTTATATCAAATTGGTTGAAACAAGATGAACAATGAAGTAAAACAAAAAAGAGGTCAAATTATTTCTATAGCCTCTCCTTTAGCTTTCTTCAAATCCAATCAATTCACAAGACTTAGATTTAATATTGACCAGTTTTTGCTTACGATGACAAGTTTAACCAAAAACTTCATCATCGTATTACCTCTTCACAGACACATACAGTATATATCTGAAGACCAGAAAGTGACTGACATTTAACAGGATTCATCCACACACGCTAAAACAGACCTATTTGATTAAACTTCAACCTGAAGAAATACAAAACCCACTTAATTCTGATTATGCCCTATTTAGTCAAAAAGTTTCACAGTCAGAAGCAATTAATACAGCAGAGCAATAACAATGCAACAAAATTTGATTACAAATAAAATTTACAAAAGCCTTTGACCAAGCTCTCAGACAACATGCTGGGCTCCATTTTAAACGACGACCTACAAATGTGTTTTTCCCTGTGAATTTACCACTTAATTTTGGCGGGTACTTTTGCCGAATTTCATCTGACATCACAGAGTTGGTGATAATTGTCCTAATCAAGCCTGGTTACTGGTAGAAAGGACTCCCTGTAATTTAGTCTACATCTGGTATTAAGTTGTTGGAATTCATCGGACAACCATCTGAGGTATACCCATATCATGTACACAGTAACATTCCTACTTACTAACTTCTGAGTTTATGTCATACATAGGGAGGTCTTAATTCAAAGGGCATTGGTGACGCAAAGCGGTGAAATGCATATTTTTATTTTGCTACAATAATACACTTTCACTTTTATCAGTGCTTGAATATCACATTCCTTTCATATCAACTGCTAGGTGATGGAGTGAAAATGTCAGCAATAAATATGAACAGATATCTAATTACAATATAAATAAAATGGTAGGATGTTTCACTGGGGAAAACAATGACTGCAAGTGCTATAATTTAATCCCTCTGACCCAGGTTCTGCCACCCTCACCCCCACCCCCCTCCTCCTCCCTTCCACCGGCTATTGTTCTATCCACATCTGAAAGTAACTAAGCACATACATACTTAATGACATATTAGATTTCTTTTGACAGACAGCAGTTTAGTACATGCAAGTAACTGTTGGAGACATTCTTAAATGACTGTTGTTACAATGCTGCGGTTACATTATAAAAGTCAATCAGCAGGCAAACCAGCACACTGCTGTGTCAGTATTGTGACATGGATGTGACACAGGCTATGAATAGTTGAACCAGAAAGCCCAAAGGCTTTGTGATTCCTTTCAAAATTTGAACATGCAGGGTTCTGTCTCTTCTGGAAGTTTGGAAGTCAGAACTGGAATCAGAGTGAGCTCGACAATATCCATCTTTGCCATGATATAAAATATATAACTAGCAACAAAGAAGAAAAGAGGTTTCAATAAAACTTGGTTTAGTTGGTGTGACTGCCAGAAGTTGGTAACCAAAATCCAAAAACTAAACAGCTTTAAGTTTGGGGCTTGGCCAATTTTTTGGGTTATTAGAAGCTGACTTATTATGGGAGTTCTTTCTTGGCCACTTTCTACATTGACTTGACCTTTGAACTCCAGCTCCCACTGTATCATCATTTACATGTAATTAGCTCTCTATTCATAGCAGTATTCCTGACAATACTGTCTCAGTACATTCCTATACATAATTACTGACCTAGGAGGATGTAAATGTAAATAACCTTTGACCTCCACCATCACCAATATTTAACCACAAATCAAGGGGAAGCCACACGTCAAGCATGAGTTCTGACCAAAATTACTTCTGAAGATATACTGTTTACAAGATTTTCTTACTTTGGCATGCAACTCTATAGACCTTATTTGACCTATGAACTACATAAAAATGAAAACAATTCTTGCACTCACTAATGTAGATCTCTATACCAAGTATAGTTCATTCGAGTATATATTTGGAGTTTTTGTGCTTTCCAAGGTTGCATACTTTGTGCTCTGTTGATCTCTGTTGACTACCATATAACACAACATGGTACTTGTAACTCTCTTTGGTGAAAATGTATACAAAGTAAGAAGTTCATGGAAGATTCAACATTGAATTAAGTTGTTTAGAAGGTATTCAGAGTTCAATCCCCTTGACCTTTGACCTCCTTTAATAAAATAACCTTTGATCTCCACCAATTGCAAAAGGGTTCTTGCCCTCATTAAGACAACACTAAGTACAAAGTCAGCCATCATGCACTCTGTGAGTTATCTTGTTTACAAGCACAGTGTCACATACACCCAGAGCAACACACACACAAGTGTGTTTTTTATTCAGACTGAGGACCCCATTGTCATCAAAACTGCATAGATTCCTCAAAAATGCACAAAGTAGCTCAAAATCACCATCTAGGGTTAGGTGGAGGATTGATAGGAATAATATTACTATAATGTAAAGAAATGATAGATCATGGCAATTCCATGGTTTTTCTTTAAGCAGCATAACAGTCAGTTTCCTATGTCTGATCAAAGAGTGAAAATATCTTCACCTGATCAGGTGAGATTTGCAGGTGAAAACTTTTGCAATGTCAAGAATTGTTTGCATTGTTTAACAATGAGGAAGTCCTCTTTATCAGAATAAACTCAAACAGGGAAAGTCAGCAAAGCAAAGCCGATTCAAGAACTGATTCAGACTTCATAAAGAAGATTGCATATTTTCGGCAAAGAAAGTGCCCCTCTTTTTTTTCTCTTGTGTTTATGACATTCCCAGTATGACATTCTTTTGTAATTATACTTCTGTTACTCTATTATCCAAACTGAAATATGAAGCTAAAATAATGCTCAATCCATCTGATATTACAAGTTTGGAGATGGACACAAGGGTACTATAGTAAGTATCTAGAACTTTAGAGTCCTATACACAGAAAAAAAGTGAAAAAGAGGATAGATTATTCAGATCCTTGATTTGCATTTACCTTTTCCTTGAGAAGCATGACAGGTGAACAGCAAGCAAAGTGAAGGTGGTCATGGCACATGTCCTGTAAAATAATAAAAATTTAAAAAAAAAATTTAAAACATAGATCAGAAGTTATGGAAATCCAATTCTTTCATTCAGAAAATATTGTTAAACTGGTCGGTCCAACAGTCAGGTCTCTCCCCTCTCGACCAATGATAAATTCAGTCCTATAAATCGTGATATTTCTTCAAAAATCCAATAAATGTGATTTATAGTAACCATTTTTAAATCCTGTGCTTCATTCTCTCTGACTTGTTCACCCTCTCTCGCATTTCTGTTTTCTACCAATGTGTGTCACAATTTTGATTTGCCTATATTTGTAATTCTATTTACGTTGAAAAGGAAATATTCTCGTACGGTGCTGGTATAACTTCTTGCCAGCCTGCTAGAGCACTTGATGCCCAAACAGCTACTGAAAGATATATATCTCTGATGCAGTTGTTCAGTCAGTTTACTCCAAATGATATGGCACGTACGATAGAACCACTGGACCTTTGTATCAAAACTCTAAAACGTTATGAACATGAAAGCTGCCAGATAAAATGCAACAAAAATTTGGGAAACCATGTTCAAGAGTTTATGAAGTCAATGCATGCAAGTGATTCTCTTTTGAGTCACAATTTTTGTTGATGTTATCAAATTCAGACATGGACCATATATTCTTTTGTTTTATCTTCAGCTATGAAAATGATTTAACCCATAGGTACAGGAAAAAAAGATCATATTACAAAAGAGTACACTGTACAATAGGCCCTGTGTGACTTAGTTATCTTAGCAGAACCAACAACAAGACACTATGCACAGAGTTAACTTAGTGATGCAAACTAACACCTATGGACCATATGTACAGTAGGCATGTATATATTGCACTGAGATGGAAAATTTTTAACTTTTGAAATCGTATATGGAATATGGAATCTATCTGGGGCTTTTTTTTACCGTGGTGTTCCCTTCGCTGATTTTGTTGTGACTTTCTGAAAGCCTTACATTATGGCAGGGAGACTGAGACATACCCAAAGCTTTACATTTCGTGGATTCGATTAATATTGCATCCAATGACTGGAAACTAACTGCAAACACGATTAATTGCTAAATCAAATGAAGAAATACCCTAGATGTCAACATATTTCACTAGGCAGGCATTTCAATTGCGGCAAAACCTCAACATTGTGTGGCACAGTATGTATACTGGCCTATAATATCAGCGTATCCTACTTAATATGACCAGACGTTTAGGCAGTTTTTTTAACCATAATTTACTTTCAATCGAAGAAATGCTACCCAAAAGTCAAGTGGTCAGTGAGAATCTTTTTTTTTTTTTTTACATCAAATTTCTCTTTTGACTAAACGGGAACCACAGTATTATTTGTGTACTAAAATACTTTAGTATGAGCCAAAAAAGTAGAATTTTTTTGGGGGCCTCCAGCATTGCATTTTAAGTTTCTCATATCATCTACAAATTTATCAAGTTCAACCCCAAAATGTCTTCTATATGGACACAAAATCATGCAAACTACTTGCCCTCCCATGATAACAAATTACAATGAACTTTACCTTTATGAACCAAGCATGCATACAATCATATTTCAAGATATTGCTATCAAATAGTTCAGTGTCTTTAGCAGAGTGGCTTCTCCAAGGACTGAGACATCGGTCTACCGAGAAATCAGGATTTGCCAAGGGAAGAATGACTGATGCGGAGAAATCCCTCTCGCAGCCGATGTCGTCGTCGCTGCCTACAACGAGCCTGCCAGGGCTGGTTGTACCGAACAATTAAATGAAGCATGTCTCCAACAGAATCTCATACTAAGCATGATCTTATCTTGGCTCTAAAACATGCGTAAGGAGCCCCTTGGGAAGAGGGATCCATTAACGAGTCGAGTAGTCGAGATGAACAAGGGTTTGCTCCTCCGCTTAGGCTGTACTTTAATATGTGGTGCAAACTCACCTACTCAGTATTAAAGTACTATATGCTCATCCTTGTATAATTATTAACCTGGCCTACATTTGAAGCCTCAATGGTCAAATCAAGTCACCAGTGAACAATTTGAACCGATTCACCCAATCAAGGATATGACACCATCCCAGGAGTAGAGATTTCAAATCTTTTGAGGGACGTGTGAGGTAATTCTGTTCTCTGGATTATTCCCTGCATGACCTGGGATTGAATAAGATCATGAAGTTCTTCTGGCTGAAGAACAGCTCCAGATGAAGAAGAAAAATTCATTTTTTAATAATTGGTAAAATGTAATAATTGAATTCTGTTGGTGCTTATTGTTACACCACTGTGATTTACAAATCTATGATCTAATATTTGCCGCTCTGAAACCTGTTTGTTTGAACATCTTCTTCTAATACATACAAATCTATGGTCTAACATTTGCCTCTATGAAAGCACTTTGTTTTAGCATCTTCTAATACATACAAATCTATGGTCTAACATTTGCCGCTACGAAACCTCTTGGTTTTAACATCTTCTTCTAATACATAAAAATCTATGGTCTAACATTTGCCTCTATGAAACCTCTTTGTTTTAACATCTTCTTCTAACACATACAAATCTATGGTCTAACATTTGCCTCTATGAAACCTCTTTGTTTTAACATCTTCTTCTAATACATAAAAATCTATGGTCTAACATTTGCCTCTATGAAAGCACTTGTTTTAGCATCTTCTTCTTAAACATTCAAATATAGGGTCTAATATTTGCTATTTAAAGAGCATTGATTCACTTGAAAAAGTAACTTAGTGGGTGGTATGTGATGTTACTGGGGTGAATATTCTGCTAAGCCTGCTGATCCCTTTCATAATCCTGATAATTTGTCCTTCGTTAAGGTTGCAAATTTTGAATGTTTGGAAATGTACATTTACTTTTTTTACCTTTCACTTTACGTTCCTTTCTGAATTTCCTCATTTGATTCTGATCTTTGTTAGAAACATTTGTAAACTATGACTGTTAAAATACTTTAATAACAATAAATACTGGAAAATGAAGCATACTATCTGGATACATATTTTAAAACTAGACCAACTTTTAAGAACTTTCATACATTGGAAATGAAATTTGTCATCTGGATGCAAAGTTCAAATATCACGCCAATTTTGAAGAAAAAATATCATAATAGAGCATGCTATTCTGGATGCATATTATATTACGTTAACTAGGAAATATTTCAGAAAGTTTAAGAATCAGTGAAATTTACCACAGGGAAAAGGCTTCTCTTCGACAAATCTGAAATATTTTCTTTCTGAATTGATCCATCCATACACAAAATAAAAACCTATTTGAAATGATCAGCTCAGTGGTTGTTGAGCAGTTTGAATTTGATTGGTCGAAAAACCTGTCAGAGGGGAATACAATCAACGACAGTTTTGGTTGAAAAGGTATGGCCTGTCCGTTGGTCTACTTTCAAAGACAATAGTTAGGTTGGCGTGAAACTCTCTGAAAATGAAACATTTGCCAAAATGTCAAATATCACAGAAACTGGGAAAATGTTTTGATCAAATGATATTAACAATTTGACGCCACCTTCACAGATTGTTTGTTGTAAGAATTTTTTTTTTTTAATAAAACAGGAATTTCATTATTAATGCCATGTTTTACATAAAAGGGTGTTCATTTATTTATTAGATCTAAGGAACAGTATATTACTCCATGTTTCAATATGACTGGAACTCTACTCTATACTTTTTTCATCTATAGTTATCTCTGTGGAATCTCTCCCACTATTGATCTGAATGCAGATTAGTTGGAAGGTGATTGAATATTCTCAATTTCAAATGATAAATCAAAATCATCAAGTTTAAGAGAAAGAGATAAATTCTTTAGATTCCCAGGTAATTGTCACCGTAGGTGTCTTATCAAGGTAATGAGAGGATTTTTATACAACATTAAGACCCCCCAAAGAAAGGGGGGGCAACGAAAATATCATATCTGATTATAGACTTCAGTGGTATGTGAAAGATGTTTTATAGTGAATCTTCAAACAGTTTTTATAATGTTCAGAAGCCATGCTCACTTCGGTAAATGCACAGGGGCATCTGATACCACAGCATCCCGGCTTAGCTTCATTACCTCCCCAAGGGAACACGAAATCCTGATTCCCCTTGCATTGAGAGAAAGCTTAAGTGACATGTCAAATACACACATGACCAAAGTCAATAGCTGACCAATTTGTTGTTCATTTAATAACTCTTGTTAGACATATGGTGCATTCGACTGGCAGGCGCGAGATGCTCAAGCCAGTCTGAGAATCTAAACCTCATCAAAATGTACAAACACTAGCTAGCAAAATATGACCAGCTCTCTGGGTCAGCCGCATGACACGATCTATATCATGACCAGCTGTCTGGGTCAGCCGCATGACCCGATCTACGTCATGACCAGCTCTCTTGGTCGGCCGCATGACACGATCTACGTCATGACCAGCTCTCTGGGTCGGCCGCATGACACGATCTACGTCATGACCAGCTCTCTGGGTCGGCCGCATGACACGATCTACGTCATGACCAGCTCTCTGGGTCGGCCGCATGACCCGATCTACGTCATGACCAGCTCTCTGGGTCGGCCGCATGACACCATCTACGTCATGACCAGCTCTCTGGGTCGGCCGCATGACATGATCTACGTCATGACCAGCTCTCTGGGTCGGCCGCATGACACCATCTACGTCATGACCAGCTCTCTGGGTCGGCCGCATGACACGATCTACGTCATGACCAGCTCTCTGGGTCGGCCGCATGACCCGATCTACGTCATGACCAGCTCTCTTGGTCGGCTGCATGACCCGATCTATGTCATGACCAGCTCTCTTGGTCGGCTGCATGACCCGATCTATGTCATGACCAGCTATCTTGGTCGGCTGCATGACCCGATCTATGTCATGACCAGCTCTCTGGGTCGGCGGCATGACCCGATCTATGTCATGACCAGCTCTCTGGGTCGGCTGCATGACCCGATCTATGTCATGACCAGCTCTCTGGGTCGGCCGCATGACACGATCTATGTCATGACCAGCTCTCTGGGTCGGCCGAATGACACGATCTATGTCATGACCAGCTCTCTGGGTCGGCCGAATGACACGATCTATGTCATGACCAGCTCTCTGGGTCGGCTGCATGACACGATCTATGACATGACCAGCTCTCTGGGTCGGCCGCATGACCCGATCTATGTCATGACCAGCTCTCTGGGTCGGCTGCATGACACGATCTATGACATGACCAGCTCTCTGGGTCGGCCGCATGACCCGATCTATGTCATGACCAGCTCTCTTGGTCGGCCGAATGACACGATCTATGTCATGACCAGCTCTCTTGGTCGGCTGCATGACCCGATCTATGTCATGACCAGCTCTCTTGGTCGGCCGCATGACACGATCTATGTCATGACCAGCTCTCTGGGTCGGCCGCATGACACGATCTACGTCATACAGAAAAATAGCAACTCATTCCACAAACTTATCTTCTGGTCAAAAGTGGTAAATGTGGTGTACAGTTCGGATTGCTGGTAAAAGTGAATTTTGCAGGAAAGTAGATGAATATACAAGGAGAACTTCTGGTGAACAACTATGTACGCAGGCATAGTCACAAGTATGACAAATTACTGGAGTTTCCTGCTCGAGCGAGCTAGTCGCTGAACGCAAGCGCCATAACAGGTACGTAGTTACCAACAACTTGACTCGCGTTATGACTCAAGATTACCAGTCCAACGTACCCATAGTAAAATATACATTCTGAATATTCAAACACTGCCAAGTGTTTTCAAGGGGGGGGGGTTTACTTCCAATCTTTTCTGCAGACAAATCCCACTCTTCTGCCCTATACGCTACCATGAAATCTTTGATATGCAAATTGGATAACATACTGGATAAAATAGACTAAGACCAGACTCCTCAGAGCTACCTGTTTAGTTGGTAGAATTTGCAGACTTCTACAAAAGTCCTTGTGACTTCTGAAGAAGAAGAGTAACCTCCTAACCTGTTACAATATACCCTGAAAGGATAATATTTGATTTATCAATCCTTCTGCAGGTTGAACCTAGAGCTACTCTCTTCCTAACTTCCTCATCCATTTTTAATCCTGAAGATCTGATTAGTACGATCACCTTCCCCAATAATTCTATGATGTTTTATCAAGCAAAGGTCTACTTTGGCTTGTCCCAAAATTTATTTGCCTCTCATTTTTTCGTTGAATGTCAAGGTTGAATTGTTTCACAGTAGAGTGAACGAAGTTAAACCTACTGTCATATATGTGTGCTTTACAGAAACATCCAACCCAGACAACCTTGCCCACAGTGCTGCACAGATTATTTGACCAATATAGATTGATTGCCCGGAAAAAAGCAAATTTTTACAGATTGGCAACACTTGAAGAAATTCACGAAGGACTCTTTCTGCTGGCATTTATTTAAGTATCAAGTTCCCACTCTACAAAAGCAGCTTTTCTTTCAGACTAAGTTACTTTATTTCCTCGCTGGATCCTTCCTTTTTTTTTACTTCTTTGGTAACTTCCTAGTTGACAATCCAGGCAATATGAGGTAGATTTAATGTCATAGTTGATTATGAAATAGAGTAAGAAATATGAGGCTGACTAACGAAAAGTAACCAAATTTAAGTCAAACCTGAAACAAGCACTGACAGGGTGGTTATACACAAATTTTGACAGAGTAAAGATGATAATTGATCAAACAGACACGATTCAAACAAGGGGGCCTCAAGAATTACAATTTCTTATAATCTACCAATTATCAATCCTTATTTTCCTACTTTAATCATCGCTCATTCAAAGAAGAAGAGAAAAAAGACACCAATCCACCGTATTATCTCAGTTATGCTTTCATGATTACTTGGATATATCTCACAGAAAGTACATTTCCATGAACAAAAAGCATACTTCATGCACATATCCTTCACAAAGCAGATTTCCTATGCATCTTTCCAAACAGAGTGTGGTTAATTGTGGTTAATAAGGAGACCATTCAATAAACATTTCATGAATATTCAATAACTGCCATTAGTTTAGATTCAATCATGTTGCATTGGCTTCAAGTTATTGCTAAATTCTCATTAGCTGGTAATTAATGAGATCGTAGCATAGTTGCTACGCAACGCTTATGAATTTTTGAAACATTTATAATCTGTATTGAGTGAGACATGTGAAACATGTTCAAACTGAGTAATACCTGATATATGTGGGGAAAAAATTGCTCATGTTACTTTGAGGTGCTATATTGCTAGTATATGTTTGGTACCACCTTCACCTCACTAATATAGCTAGATGTGGATAATACTGGATAATAAAGGTGTGATAGCTATATACCTAGATACACCGTAGGTATATAACCTATGTATCTATACCTATATATACCTTTATACACCTTAGGTATATATACCTACATACACCTTGGCTATATATACCTATATATACCTTTATACACCTTAGGTATATATACCTATGTATACCTATATATACCTATATATACCTACATAGCTATATGTATACAACTAAAGCATTCCATTGATGTTCTGCTGTGAAATTGATTTATCCTTTGCTGCTTTCTTTTTCACACAAGCCCACGCGACACAAATGTGGTTGTGAAGTACATACCAAAGCACATGATAGCAAGCTAGTCTGCATCATATATGTAGTAAACTAACCCATAATGATCATTAATTAGCTTGGAAAATGAAACAAACTAACACCATGACATCCTATTTGAGAAGCTAATACTGCCCAACTATTACACTTCTTTGCAGTGTCCTTTTAGTCAGGTCTTTGGTGGTCGCCAAGTATAGGAAAATCATGCACATTTATAATCCTCACTCATTAAATTGGTCAGACATAGTTGTCTTTGAACACAAATTGGTAGGTCAGAAAGTTTGGTGACCTTCCTAGCAGCCAATCAAATACATTTATGGCCCGCTGGAGAAGTTTTAACAAAATTCCACTCTGCGATGAAGATGCTTTTACCATATGTTGGTTTAGATCTACCTTCTGCAGTGTTCATCATTATTTTCAGCATGGTTGTACGGGTTTGTGACCAGCCAGCTATGCTTAAAGTATTATCATTTGGAGAATGATTTGTTAACAGTTAAATTAAACATTAGAGAAGTAAGTCTAAACCTGAAAACTAGGATATTAAACAGATTCAGAAACAAACTTTGATAGTTTATCCTACAGACCTGTTCTGGATGGCAAAGGGGATGTTATTACCTTTCATGTTCAACATGGGTGGGTGCATGCTGCTACCAACTTACCCTAGACTGGAACATACTGGGGAAGAAAGGAATCTACCAAACCCATTGAAAAGAGACAAATAGGCTCTCTGTTAGCAAAAGACACAGATTTTAGTGACTTGTGTTTCGACATCTTAACTTCCTACCTAACTTTGATGGTGATTCAAACATTTCTCTTTCCAAGAAGTCTTCCAAATCTAGATTTTATCTTACATAATTGACAGTAATTTTCTCTCGCTACCTTCTCAAAATCACAACACATACACACGCCAAAAGAAAGAAAAGATAAAAAAAAGAGAGGCAAGTATCATCACGGAACACTGAATCAGCGGATTATTCTGTACGTGCCTAATTACATTTCACCCTCAACTTGCCAATATGCCAATGATGCCTTCTGCTGAAGCGTGTTTGCCTACTATCTTTACTTCAAACACGTATGAAACACACAATGTAAAATTGATGAGGACTGCTATGCGTTGCTATGATTACCATGCTGTCCACATTACACGGTTATTAAGTGAGTTGTTGCAGTGCTGCGCGTATGATATATACCACCGCAACATAAAGCGAGAGAGAGAGAGAGAGCTATATGTAAGAGATGATTGGGCACCTCGATCCAGGAATTGGATACCTTTGTCGTGCACCTGGAAATGGCACGACAATGAATGATTGGATATGTGTTTGCTTAAAATCTAGCAGCTGCAAGGACTACTGACCTTGTTGAAATCTGTCCTTACAGCTTCAGGGAATGAGATTAGCATCAATTTACATGCTTGCCTTTACAAAATGCACGTCCATGAGAAATTTTTTCCCCTTTCAAATTTTTCTCCTTTTCAGCGATACAACAAAAGGTCTGAATGAAACCATTGTCGGTGTTACAATTGAACATATTTCCAGTAAAATTTGTCAAAGACTGATATCAAGAGAAAGTTGTTAAACTATATATTATTGAGCATAAAGAATCATTATAACTTTTTAAATCAGCTTATATATTTTAATGCAGTTTTTCCCCCCATTTTTTACATTTTCCATGTTATTGATTTATGTTAACAATACAATACATAAGTCTTTTCCATGTACAGTGCCTATGGTATCAAATGGTTTCAAAGGAAATATTCCTACATTAGCTATTTAACTTAATTTTCACTGATAATAGCCATGCTGTTAAGATGCTGTGTTTTTTTTCTTCTCTCTTGGCAATAATAGCTATTATTGTTTGTTCAAGGTTAAAAGTGTCTAAGTGCAACTTCTTGTAATGACTACCTCTTACAGAATTATTAGCTTGCAAATTATGTAAAGGAGAACATTAGATAGCATTAGCTGGCAATGTATTTCCATGATACTTGTGCCAGTTGGCTAGATCATTAGCGATTGGCATGCAAGCTTCCCATGGTAGTAGCATCATAGTGTTTCCACCCTTGAATGTTTCATATACACATTAAATGAATGGATCAGATACTATAATATGTGTACAGAAATTTAAGTTTCCGTCAAATGGCCAATTAGTCCTGTCAACTTAAGTATCAGCCATTCCCAGCAATTTGTGGTGAACAGTATATACTGTATTAAAGCTAATTTCACATTGATTTGCCATTTAAACATAGCCAAATTGCACACCTACTCTGTGGCCACATCATATTACTATTGTACAATTTACTCAGTACTGTATAAAATGTGCAGTATGTACACAAATGCATACACTGAGAACTTAGTATGCAGCCAGGAGTTATCCAATCCAATTAATTTTTCAAGCCTTGACACTTTGGAAAATTTCATGTCACAACTAGAGTTTTTTTAATGTGAATGTTGGAAGTGAGTAAATGCAATTGTCAACAGCATCTATAAACAGGTATAGGCCAATACCACAAAGCATTTACAATCACATGATTATTTATGTGACAGGCTATGTTAATAATACTCACTTGTTTCTGTAATTCTTCTGCATGTTTCTGTATACTACCTATGTTAAATCATACTCACTTGTTGCTGTAATTCTTCTGCATGTGTCTGTATATTACTTATGTTAATCATACTCACTTGTTTCTGTAATTCTTCTGTATGTGTCTGTATACTACTTATGTTAATCATACTCACTTGTTTCTGTAATTCTTCTGCATGTGACTGTATACTACCTGTGTTAATCATACTCACTTGTTTCTGTAATTCTTCTGCATGTGTCTGTATACTACCTATGTAAATAATACTCACTTGTTTCTGTAATTCTTCTGCATGTGTCTGTATACTACATATGTTAATCATACTCAATTGTTTCTATAATTCTTCTGCATGTGTCTGTATACTACCTATGTAAATAATACTCACTTGTTTCTGTAATTCTTCTGCATGTGTCTGTATACTACATATGTTAATCATACTCAATTGTTTCTATAATTCTTCTGCATGTGTCTGTATACTACCTATGTTAATCATACTCATTTGTTTCTGTAATTCTTCTGCATGTGTCTGTATACCACCTATGTTAATCATACTCACTTGTTTCTGTAATTCTTCTGCATGTGTCTGTATACTACCATCAGAATGGTTATCATGATCTAGACCATCCTCCGTCACGAACGTCATCTGTTTTGGACAAAATGAGCAATTTAAGGATAATGATGGTTCTCTGTTTGTTGCTCTCTTCTCCATAAGTGATGCAAAACATCTCAAGAGTTGATACATGTATACATTCGTAATCCACCTTGTACATCCCTAAAACTTACTGGTTTGGGTATTTACTAATGAAGATACTTACCTATATCCTATAGATATGCACTCTGATCTACCTTACTTATAACAATTGGTAATATTCATGCACTTGCCCCTCCCCCACCCCCAGTGAATAACCTTCTAAATGTTATGAAAGGGAGAGGCCAGTGACCCATGGTGGGTCAAGAAAAGCAATCCCCAAATCTTCCTCCAACCACACTTGCAGTGTGAATACAAAGCTCCGAGTATGCGTACAAGGTCCAGAGTATACTAATATTAGTATGAGTACCAGTATATGTGCTGTTTACTTAATTTTGCTGAGTATGAATACAAACCAAAAAGTATGAGCACCAGAGCAGAAACATACCATTTATAACAGATTTAGGTGTTACACAGGAAGCATTTGAAATGTTTATAGCCAAAGTATACAAGTCTTCCTTGTTCATACTCTGACTGAGACGTTTGGTATTAATGTAGGGATGAGTGGAGAGAAGCTGGACAAAATCTCATGATCTTGTGTACTTGATGCAGCTGAATATAATGATACCAGCCATTTATCTGCTTACATGATGATGATGGGCATATGTTTTTTTCAGCATGGCTAAATAGTCCAGAAATATCACCATATCTAATTAATTCTGGTAAAATGCTTACTGCCATCTTGTATACTACTTAATATGTATTTAAATATTTCATATCTGAAGTTGGCTATAAAACTATCAAATTAATTTAACATGTCATTTATGAATGTCATGAATCACAGCTGTATAGTTTTGCATCTAAATCCACATCATCGATCATAAAAAATTCTTAATTCAGAGTATTTCTGTTCCTTCTTTATCCCCTAGGAGGCAGAAGTTCCATGATTTCATCTGACCATGCACATGTGTGCAGATGTGTGTGTGTGTCCCAACTATATGTGTACGGTAATGTGATACTAACATGCACTAAAGTATAACCACATTTGCGCATACCAGTGTGTGCAGATGTGTGTCCCAACTATATGTGTACGGTAATGTGATACTAACATGCACTAAAGTATAACCACATTTGTGGCATACCCATGTGTGAGGACTTGTGTGTGTCTCAAGTCTGTGTGTATGGTAACGTGATACAAACATACGCCCAAGTATAACCACATTTGCGCACACCCCTGTGTATGCAGATGTGTGTCCTAACTCTGTGTGTATGGTAACATGATACAAACATACGAATTATAACCACATTTGCGCATACCCGTGTGTGCAGATGTGTGTCTCAACTCTGTGTGTATGGTAACATGATACAAACATACGCCCAAGTGTAACCACATTTGCGCATACCCGTGTGTGCAGATGTGTGTCCTAACTTTGTGCGAATGGTAACGTGATACAAACAAACACTAAAGAGTAACCATATTTGTGCATACCCATGTGTGGGGACTTGTTCGTGTCTCAACTCTGTGTGTATGGTAACGTGATACAAACATACGCTAAAGTATAACCACATTTGCCCATACCCGTGTGTGCAGATGTGTGTCCTAACTTTGTGTGAATGGTAACGTGATACAAACAAACACTAAAGAGTAACCATATTTGTGCATACCCATGTGTGAGGACTTGTGTGTGTCTCAACTCTGTGTGTATGGTAACGTGATACAAACATACACTCAAGTATAACCACATCTGCACAGCTTGGAAAACAGCAAGCAAGAATTGCTCTTTAGGTTTATCATGATGGTTTTGTGATAAAATTGCTTGACTTAATATCAGACTTCATATTAAACCTCCCAGGACATTTAAGTACTAAACCTTTATATTTCTTTATTTACCCTCCCATACTTGATCAATTCCGAGAGACTTCTTAGTCAACCTTCCAAACAGCGAAGGCAAACTTAAACCAAGCTATTTGTAAGTCTCACCTTTAATATCACTTTTAATATGCATGTTTGGTTGTATTTTATATGAAACAGCTTGTTTAACTACATAGCACTCAAATCCAGCTAAATGCAACTAGTTTCCACAATGGTTGCTGCCCTTCAAGTTTCCTGACAATTAAGTAACCTCCTTTATGCATTTTAATTCATGCAAAGTTTTTGAATAAGGCAACGAGTGTAGGTACTCATGGCTTACTGTTTTAAACGCTTTTCAGTTTTCTTAATTGCTGCGGGAGTCTCCAGGCTTTGAAATTTTTTTAAATTTTTTTTCTTTATTGATTAACGACCTCAGTCTTGGTAGATTGATATATTTAATTGTTTACCAACACTAATGATGTATGAATAAATGATGAAGCAATTGTGACCTTTAAGTGTATAAAGTAGATTTTAAGAAAATTAAACAAGTGAGTGGGCCTTATCAGACGACGTAATTACCACACAAAAGCTGCGCCAAGGTGATAGGCAGTCATGTGCAGCCTTTGAACGATTACAACAAACTTATAATGACAGTCTTCAAAGGAAGAAAGCTTGATAAGACAAAGAAATTCGTAAAAACCCGGGAATTATCTTCCCAGGGCTCAATGTGCTGTCCTAGTGTGTAGATGAATGGATTGTAACTGAGAGGCTTGTAGGAGGCAGGCAGCTAAGAGTACCCCAGGTTAGCAGCAGGCAGCATTATCTGAAATTTGAGCTCAAGTGAAGTAAACTGATACCAATTGATCAGTAGAATCTCATCCTTCGTCTTCTACCTTTTCTATTCAAATCTATGGACGGACAACCAGGTCTGTATGATGCAACAAGCTGTCCTCTAGTTGCAACTGATAGACACTAGTAAACTGTCAATGTACTTATTAAAACTGAAACAGCCAGTAATTAATGCTAGCAGAACATGCAGACAGACAGACAGACCGACGTGAAAGAGGACGGACATATAGACTGACAGATTGATGACGGATGCTTTGCCATGCCGAACCACAGACATGGGATTAACATAATGAACAAGAACGGAACAAATCCAGGGTGTTTAAAGCCGGAATTTATGTTCACAATGTTTTGACATAGATGCATAATGGCAAGGACAAGGAAACAGCTGGAATCAGCATCCCCCCCACCTCTCCCCTCCTCCTTCTCCTCCTACATCCCAGCCATATTTAAATTTTTGATTCAGAGCCCCTAAGGCTTCTCTTGGAGTGTATCAAAGAAATTTTCTATTGGGAATTACCCAAAATCTTAGCTCAATATTTTACGAGCACTTTATATGGTTGCTAGCTATTCTGAACCTGTTGTTCTACATAATCACTTCTATTATGAATCCTTAGTCAACTCATTAAAGGAAAGTTAATGTGATAACACAAAGCCTATATCTCCAACTAAAACAAATGTTTGACCTATAACCATCCTGGTTCCAAGCTGTTAGCAAGGGTAATGTAACGTTTCTCTTAATACAACCCTATATTGGACTTCATGAGAGATGCTGTAATTTTTTAACTTGAACAACAATAATGCACTGTCCCATAGCAACACCACAAATTATTCCATCTCGCCTAAAAAAAGTGCAGCATGCAGGTATAATTACTCTAATTAATAATAATAATGAAAACTTCCCTGCCCAGACCAGAGTTATACCTATAAAATAGGCTAGGCCTTGAGCTCAATCTGCTGTCAGAGTGTTCTAGGCATAATGTGTGCCATTAAAAAGATGAAATATTCACTAAGATCTGTAGACACAGAGTAACGCCACAAACCAGCAATGCACAAACTGCATATTCTGATAAATAATTAAGCCCTGAAAAGCAGCCAGCTTCTCTTAAATTATGAATAGCAGGAATTAAATAAAACAAATTGTTACTATTTAGTTCATTTACCTTCTTTTTCTTGTGGGTTCTGTTTATCCTGGATAATTTTTTGATGTCCATTTCTGTGGTGTTGACGCAGCCGGGGACTGGACGATGTACGTCCCAGAATGCTCGCTCTTGACTATCCAGTACCTTCCTTTCCATCTTATCTCGTTTCTTGTCAACTCTAGAAATTTGATACGGAGGACAGAGGAAAAGATGACAAGAAGATAAATACGATGATGACATTACATGTGGTAGACAACCCACCCTACTCTGAGTAGTCTATAAACAAGAAGTTTACTGTGCAAATATTTGCACAATAAAAAAAAAAAACAAGGAGTGATATCAAACTGCCGACGAACCGATTTACAGCTACAAACCGTCGCCTGAGCAAAAAAGGTGGTGGAAATTACAAACAGACTACCGATATGAATATTTGCTCTTTTATCAAACTAGGGCAAATGATAAAAACAGCAGAAATTTGTTGAGATTCCCTATTAACATTGGGTATAGCTGTCATATCTGGCATGTATTACCAAACCGCAATCATTCAATAGACTTTTCTCTCTTTCTCTCTCTCTGTCTCAATTTTTCTTTTCTTTTTTTTTGCTATTGTAAACATTAGTGACACAAAAACCTTACCTGCGGAAAAACCCAAAATTTAATTAAAACTTTCAACACGGATCTCGATGTGCGACAGTGTCTCTTTCCAGACACAACAGAAACTTACAAAGAGTAAGAAACAAAAGGATTCTTCTTTAGAACATGAAGTTTAAATCCATTAATGCATATATTACAAATATTTTTCCTTCTTCGCATCTTTTCTAAAAGATGGCCGTGTAATTTAAAACATGCATGAACAAGAGCACATTTTTACCTCCGTCTCTCGGCAAAGCAAAGCTTCTGAAGTGAACATTGCCTGCTTCTTTCCGTTTAGACCAATCAACATTTTTGGAGCCTTCAGTGCCAGCACAGTACAAACACGCTGGTGATAACCCAATTATTCAAAGTTGAGCCCTTTTTTTTCTCAAGGGAAAATTTAAATCCATTTCATGTTCTACTGCTGGGGGCTTTAAATTGCAATTTTTTTTTTGCCTCCATTCTTTGGCTTAAAATGAGAAAGGTATTTCTACATTTGAGTATATAGCTCTACAACTCAGCAATTTGACAGTTTGCACTGTATTAGCATGAATGCAGCATTCAAACATGGTGAGAAATAAAGTACCAAATTTTAAGAATTTATTGACTTCAGATTTCAGATGTCAAATGTGGAATTATAGACAGACAATACATTTATATAAAGGGAATTATCTGAGGGACATTGTTTTTTGGGTATCTGAACCATGCCAAGTCCAGATTGTTTTATCTTCAACACCATTAATCCCTCCCCCCCCACTTCCCCTTTCCATGTATACAATCCAACTTATAGAAAAGACATTCAACATGAATGAATATTGATTTATTACAAATCATTCACCAGATTTGATTTCACTGATTGAAGATGACACGGCTTGAGATTATTCAATGGACATGACAAAAAGTCAGCAATTATATTAAATGAAGAAATAAAACTTACATGATGAAAAATGTTCACCTACTCCCACGCAAATAAGTAACCCTTCGTAGGAACACAACATATTCATTTCAGCATTAAAACAATGCATATAAATATGTAAAGAACTGATGTATAGAAATGGTGTACAATTAATAACTGGCAAAGAAAAAATTTGTCAATACTAGGTTTGACTAGTAACTATACCCACTTTTTCCAAGCGTCTGTGCACATACTGAATATATTTTATTCATTCGTTCGCTACGTGCCAGCAACGTGTCTTTTCGGTAATTTTATCCTGCTTTTTGTCTTGTGCCATGTTCCTGATGCTGCATAATTTGTAAAATGCTTTACATCCTCTTATAGGCTCTTGTATTTTTTTACTTCTCTCTGAATTGAAATCTTTCTTTTCTCTGGGATGAATTCAAGGAGAACCCCCATGATTCCTGCCCTTACATTCTTTTTTTCTTGGTTTGTAGATGCCTGCAAGAGGATGCGACTAATTCAAACGTGAAGGAGGTAAAACCGGATATCGCAACTGCACGCCATCTCTACATAGCTCTCGGGTTAACAGATGCAAGGAAAGGTACAGCGACGACAAGTGTTTCTGTGCTTAAAGCAGCATTAAAATTGTATTTTTCATTGAAATTAAGACTTGGTGTTTGTTCCAGCCATGTCATGGATATTGACAAACTTTGTGGATACTGCTCCTTCCAATAAACAATTTATATTATTATTATGTATCATTATACGATTATTTTCATTTGTTCTTTTTAGTTATCATATATATTTTATTGTTATCATAATTATATTTATTATTGTTATCATGAGTATATTATTTTAATTAACTGATTATATTAATGATGTAATCCAATTATTATTCCATTACATGATTTATTTTTGTCCCACCAATGCGGCTCTCCTACAATGCCAAGTCAACAGAGGGCGCTGTCATACCGGTCCTATCTAGCTCTGTGAAACTTGAATGGTTGTGGTAGTATATGAATGCAGATCTGTTAGGAGTAAATATACCATTTCATTCGTAATTATTGTCTAGAGATCTTTTAAAACATATTTTCGATGTTTCAAGCCAAAATATTTGTTCCAAGCACCTCAACTTTCAATTTTTAAAGCTGCCCTAAGCTACAAAATGCTACCCTTAGAAGCTATAATTTAGTCTGGGGACTTTGAGGAATTATTCTAAAACTAACATCACCTCTTTGGGGGGCCTTTTTTTTTGGCAAGTATTGATCAATTAATATGGAGAATAAGTAAAGATGGCTCACCATTTTAATTGAAAAAATTACAAAAATAAAATAGGAAACAAGGACTGCATGTTCCATTTATTCTGCCCAATTAAATTCCGGATTTTCCATTTGGCAATGTCTACAGATAAATCAAAGTTCTCCAGCTATAGAAGGGGGAGAATTTCTTGACTCAAGGAGGGGGCTATTTCAATTTAGATACTGGCCCCGATCTCATATGAATTGAGCATGACATGCATTTCTTCTGTGCCACTTGGAGTTTGTTCCAGCGTTTACTATTACTGAGTAGAGTACCATGGAGATAGTTACAGGAAGACATCAAGATTAAATTACACTCCTTAAAAGGTAAATCAAGAAAGATCACAGATGAATACACGACCTACACACTTGCATGAGAGGCAGGGGAGGATAAAAAAAATTATAAAAACACTTGGCCTAATTGAAAGTAAACTGATTGCACCAGGGTAACCAATGGCAATATCCAAACAAACTTTTCTCATTTTCTTTCTTTTTTGATTTATGCATATGTTTTGCTTTTTCCTTTTTCTTTGCCTAGTTTTATATTTGCCAAAAGTGGAGGAACATTGAACAAGATGATGTAACGGTTATTGCTGTTACAAAATTCGACCTACAATGATTTAATAACAGCCATTTGCCCAACTTAGTTTGATAGCTCCAGATAGCAATTTACAAGCAATTACTTCAACTTTGATTTCTACTCGATAACACATGAATAATAAGACCATGATTTAGTGAAAAGAGATGACAGAGTGTCAGACATATATAGCTGGAAAGCTGCACTGAGAGTGCTGAGAGAATTACTCCAAACTGAAGCCCTTAGCTGGCAACTAGAACTAAATGCTGAGTAATTATTGTATAAGAGGAGTCAAATGGTTGGTCATGCATGCATGAATAGGTGATATCTCATAGGAGATATATACGTTACCTGATACACATTCATATAAATACAACTGAACCTTGATTCCTGCCTCAATTGGTCGAAATTATTGTGGTTAATATAGTTTCATTAAAAAACATGTTTAAAGGAGCTATGAAAGTGAGCTTGAAGCAAGACAAAGAGATGCTTTTAGTTGACTTACATGCATTCCAGGGTTAGAAACAGATTTGTCAATTTGAGGGATCTAAAAGTATACTGTATATGTGAGGCAACAAGAGATTGACTTACATGTGACCTTCATCCTTGGTCAGAATGTGCCCCAGTCTCTACATATCTACAACATTCTGTGATAGTTATCAGGATGAACAACTGTGACCTTTACGGGAAGGTCAAAATGGTAATTCTGCAATGTTGATTAAATTTAGGATCAAGTCTACCAAAATAGGTGTTTTAAGCCAAGTATTTTTCTAAAAGCAATAACTGAATATACCTGAAACAAGTGACTAATGACATAAGGAGATGTTATACCTGATACAAGAAGCTGCAAATGTCAGTAGACATAAGAGTGGATGAATCTATGATGAAATTAGCACAATTACCTAACACAACTCTGATGTAAGAAAACTAATGACTTAAGTAGATGAATCACTTCATACAACAAGATACAAAGGTCAGTATAGACACACAAGTAAATTCATGTATACATGTCATAAGTAGATGAACATTCATCTCAGATATACTTGACAAGACTAAATACCAACTGAATTAACACCTGCTATAAGTATTAAATGTTAAGCATATTAATCACCCACCTAGTGTGTGGATGTCATATATTCAAGCTGGATTGTAAAAACTTCCAGGACACTCTCTATTTTCCAGTACTGAGTTGATCGCGACTCTAAAAAAATGTCACATCAAACACCAACTTTAACGATAGAAAAAAACAAACAAACATCACATTCAATGTTGGAATCAGAGACCTCTTGAGAGCTGTCCATCAATCTAGAAGCCCGCTCCTGATTGGCTATGGCTCAGGCCCCTCAATAGTTAACACATTCTGTCACCTACGATACCTACAGTATACTTTCAGATAGCGTCTGTTCCTTAGGGATATAGGCAGCCAGCCGAGTTTTAAATGGTGCAAGTCATGTTTGCCCCCGGTCAAGTAGTCCTTGGTTAACCAGCTGTCAGTCGACAACTACGACGGAAACAAAGACCACAGTTTAGTTAATCCCTTGGAAAATCCCAGGGACTAGCCTTAACCTGGGGAAATTACCTCACTGTCTAAACCACTTTCAATGTAACTTTCCGTGACAGATACATTCTTTCTTTCTTTTCTCTCTTTTTTTTTCCTGCAAGAAATAACGTTCTCCTCGTTACTATCAGCTGGATTTTTCTGTTCTCTGAATAATTTACGAGTGATGACTAATAGCTGCAAGGCAAAGATATCAGGTGAAAGACAGTCATCATCCTGTCAAAATGACAGTTTCTAAATCGTCTTTAGTGACAATAGTCTTGAAAATTGAAACAAAGTCATAATATACCGTTTGCAGGTTCAGCCTTCATTTAAAAATCTCGTAAAAGGAAAATATAGTATATTGGACAAGTGTATGGTTGCAAAATGAAACTACAGTTTTGTTGACCATCTCTGCAAGTCATTGGAGATGGTCAGTGTTTTCTATGCTACCAGTAATAATTAATTAAAAGAAAATGTGTTAGATTATTAATGAGACTAACTGATTGGTGAGTTGATTGATTGGTTGACTAATTGATTGTTTACATGACTGATTGACTGGCAAACAGAATGATATTTGGAAAGTTGATATCACTAGCTTTACCATTGCAAGTTACTTCTCAGTCTCTATTATCAATTAAAACCCTTATTGATCATCACTGTTTCCTCAAATATGCTAGAAAATCAGAAATTCCAAAAACTCACTCAGTTTGGATGTTCATGAGGTAAGACAATGAAGAGAGGAATGAAGTCAATAATGGTCTCTAATGTTCAAAACTTGAACAAGCATTTTAGGATCATCACTCTCAAATAACTTTCCAAACAATGCAATTAACTTAAAGCAGAGGTGGGCAACCTTTTTGAATGAATGGGCCAGATATAAGGATTGAAAATCCTCCTTAACAACGACCTGCTGTTGATTGCAAACCTTTGATTCTGAGGACTTGCAAGCAACAGGTGTGTGTGCTTAATCTGTATTCACAAAAACATAATGTCAATACATTACAGTTGATAATTAATGGGGATAATAGGCCTACCTGACAGTATCATTAGTGCCGATAAATTCTAAGCAGCTAACTCCTTTTTTGTGATGATGTAAAGTAGATTGATTTTTTTTTTTCTCTTTCTTGAGACATCTCACAGGCCGGATAAAAATCACTGGCGGGCCGCATGTGGCTAGAGAGCCGTAGGTTGCCCACCCCAGTCTTAAAGGAACCATTTTTAGGTTTGGGAATATTTTGGAAACTTCAGACCTCTAAAAGAAAGTACATTAGAGTGCTAAAATTTGGGAGCAGTATAAACCATCATGAAACTTTAAACAATTCAGGCCAAATACATTACAAATGCTGTCTTTATATAACCACTGTGCTTATTTTGTGTTGTTTCCAATCCTTTGGTGAGAAAGTTTTAAGTATTATATATCAGACAGAAACCCCTACGGTGCCCACCTCCCACCCGTTCTATGATAAAATAGAGGGAACGAGGTACACTTATTTTCACACCCACAGTTTTTAGAACAACCATGTGACAAAAGGTATAATCACAGACTATTGATGCTGAGTCAAATGCAACTATAGGTAGGGAGATCGCTTTACATTATTGATGGTTTATAATTTTCATTCTGATGTTATGAGACATGAACTACATTCACAAGTATGGAAAATAAAAATTAAGGAAGATATTAATTCCACTGTTTCCTCTGCAATTATACATTAATATAGTGAAAGAATAAACAGGTTAATACTGTTAGCACTGAAAGTTATAAGATTCGGTTCTTATCACTAATTATGTGAGCAATTTGCTGTATGTTTTGTTACCAAAAAATTTACACAAACCTTTTGAGAAGCTATTCAAAACATACTGATGTGTGGAACTTTCTTAGTATCTATAATTTGCAATTTATGCATTAAGCAGATTGCTCAAATAAAGTTCATTACGTAAATCCTGAGCCATCTCAAGCAGATGACAGTGGAAAGGTACATTCTTTCCACCGCCCCTTCTCCCCCCTCCCCCCACATCATCTGTTCTACACGGATCAACATCCACACTCCAGTCTGTTAACTTGAACATTAAAAAAATCAGCCTTGTTTCCAAAAGATCAGATTATTTATAACTAATGAATAATTTTAAGTGGTAGGACATCTCCAATCTCAGAAGCTCCCATCCTTCTCTCACCCTTCCCAGCAGCTTAATTTGATTTTTTGTTGTTGAAACTTTGAAGTAATGTCAAGGTAAAGACTATATGTATTCATCATCATAGGGGGCCAAGTTATGGATCAGAGATCATTGGCACAGCCTAGATGCCTATGTTCAGGAAAATGATTTCTGCTTTAAAGTTCCACCACATGAGAGACAAACAATGGATACATGTGGTATAAAGCTCATGCAGAATTGTTTTCCTACTTTGTCAGGGTTGGTTTGTCTATACTCAAGAACCCCCAAAGCAACAACTGGCGATAGATCTAGAATATCTTAAACGATAACCATGGGATTAAGTATTACTTCAACCGGCTATAGCTCAGCTTCTATCAAGTTTTTTTTCCCTTCTTAATCCTCCATCCTTCTCTTAATCTCTTAATCCACCGTCTTCCTCTCCCAATTTTGTCCTCTCGATCAAGTTTCCGACAATCTAAAAGGAACTAAATTAAGTGCATCATCTATAGTCCACAACTCAGAGGGACATATATGCAGAAATATTGTAATTAATTCATATCAAGAGAACAGGAAAACAGCAAAGGTAATACTCGGTAGAATACTTAATACGTGATACAATAAAATATATCACACACACTGAGAAAGTTACTGCACAACCTATAAACCCTGTCTTGTTTGCTTTCATTATTTACCGTCGCTGTACAACGACCACGTTACTTTAACACATCTCCTGCCAGCACAAGTTCTACATCGCCCGTACTTGAATCATAAAAACAAGGATATACTTGAATCGCGAAAACAAACAAATACTTGAATCATGAAAACAAAGAGCACATAAAGAAGCAGTTCTACATAGTTAAAACTTTATACAACTCCCAGCGATATACGCACACTGCGATTCAAATGTCCCTTGGATGGTCGCCATGGTGACAATGCATGAGGTAATACATTACCCAGAGCGAAGTTGGGGGCCCACAGGCACAACGGCGGCGACGTTGGCTGCCGATGCTGCAGTAGTATAGAGTAGCATTACAAGCAGCAGCAGTAGCAGAAGAAGTGTAATATCTTCTACCTTTGCATGTGGAGTAATGATGGCTTAAGACAAGACCTAATAGAGTATCGATTGACAACATAAAAAATTGATTTTCCTCTTCCTCCCCGTCTCTGGTAGGCAAAGGAGGGAACAAACATGTCGTCACTGTTGTGAGATACCTTCTGAAACATATATCCACATCTTCTGATGGCTTCAAAAACAAGGCTGAGATCAAAGCCAGTAAAAGACAAACTACAAATGACACAGAAAACCAAAATTAGACCTCAGAGGACAAAAATATCCCGCATTGTGACGTCCTGTTTGTTCTACTTAGTGTTGTTGTTTTCACATAGTTGACAAGGTTCTTATGTCTTTCCCCACCCCCCTTTTTCTTCTTTCTTTCTCAAACCATGCATTCTTATTTTTGTATTTTTTTTGGGAGAAACAGTTTGGTCAATACATAGTGTACAATGCTAATAATGTCTGCATACCTGTACAAGTGCTAGTGATAGACCTGTTCTTTTTGTGTGCATGTGTGTGTGTGTGTATTTGTCAAACATCTAATCATTAAATATACATTTGAAAAATTCAAACTGTAATTAAAACATGTTTGAAGTAGAAGTTCTGAGCATATAGTCATGTAAGGAATACCTAATTGCTTAAAACATTACAGGATAGGTCACTATATTGCTCTTGCTTTGCTTAGGGGGGGGGGGGCGGGGGGGGGAGATTGCTCCTACATATAATTACTATGCAGTTTCAAACTGAAACCAGAAAAACAAATGTTTTTGAATAGTCATTTAAGCATGTAGTAATGTAAGGATTCCTAACTTAACAGCAGTGAGTCATTATATTTCATGGAAATGTTTATAGGACCTCCTAAGAGTAATGACATAAAATGATTCATGCACAAACAAATTCTTTGAGAAGCCATCCAAATCATCATTGGTGTCATGCAATTATTACAGCGAAGTAATGCAAATTGCATCTTAACTTGTACAATGACATCATTTGATATTTCATGTAAAATAAAGCATTTTCATGGATAAATAAAATAAAGCCTTAAAAAACCTTGAAATGAACCCTTTTAATGGAGACTTGTACATTTTCTAGTTACTGACATTCTAGACTCAACACTGTTAGTATGGTCAGGAGCGCATTTACCCTGTATATATTGGGAGTTTAGCCTCCCACTGCATAGAAAAAAGGCAATGGGAACTCATCCCCTCCCCCCCCCTCCCCCAATGGCAGACAGAATATCGCAAAGAATCTGAGTATACAGTTCATAAGATATATCATATCATATCATACATTTGCGGTACAACCAACCTATTCGAAGGTTCTTCAACATTGTTTCCAAATTCCCAAAATTTATCACCACTTATCTCCTGTATCTTCACTAAAACCCCTCCCTGGTTGACATATCAACTCCACCCCACCCCCTGGTTGTTACAACTCTAACTATATAGTATTGTTCAGGTACATACACACAATTCAATCAGTGAGGACTAACAGTACAACAGTTTTACTTAACACAATAAAACATGCACATTCCACTATCTTGAACATTGTGGACTGTTCCATTATGGCAAATGTTGATTTAAAAATTTATGATTGTGAACTTATTGAGCTGTGCACAAACTACATTTGAGGAGGGGCTTTATTGATCAAGATCCATGTAAGTATTAACACAGATGGTTTAGATAAATTGTGGGTCTATATAACGGCTGACATTTTGAAATCTGCACAAGTCCATCAGAATTGCACCAGGACTAGAAGAAATGAAGCAACATTCCGAGGGTTGCAACTGTACAAATAAATCATTTAATTTGTAGGACACAAACACTTTCTTTACTGTTCCAATCAATCAATTTATAGCACTCATAATGCATGCAGATGATACCACATTAAATTTTCCTATAAAAAAACATAATCTTAACATGGGCCCCTGCCACTGATCTCTTCTCATCCCTGACACCACCCCTACAACATGTGAAGTAACCCCCCACCCCCTCCCCCACTGGATTAAAATGTGATGACAGGAACCAGGGGTGGATGCACAACAACAAAAGATGGGGTATAGATAATGGAGATGTAAGAAATGATTTTATGCCTATGGTTAAAATGTCTTCACTAATAGGATTTAGGGGTGAGCACTACCATCTATTTTGTCTTCAGCCTAGATTATCCACCTCCCCCCACCCTTTCTGTCTCCATCTCTCCCCTCTCTATCTCTGAAAGTGTCTACTTCTCTAGCAATTAACCAACCCCATATCCTTTTAAACAATCAATGATCACCAAAACCTATCAGAGGAAACTATGTAAAGTGCTGTCATAGTTGCTTTTAAAGCAATTCACAGTCAAGCTATCTGAGGAAGCTCTAATTTCAAAGCCTACATATCCATGACAGGTCTGCTGAAAACCATCTGCAATATGTAATCAAATTTCTCTGTGATATGGGACTGTGTTACATCCATGTCGCCAGATAGTATGCCCACAATGCATTTCTAAATGCTAATGTCTTGACATATGGATAGACAGAGAATAATACCAAGCAGTGAGAATGTCATCGCTCTAACACTCTGTCTTCGAATGAATCAGGCCATGAGTGTTTTCGGGGGTTTTTTTGTCGTTTTTTTCCCCTTTTCAATTTTTTTTTTTTTATCATTTAGGGTCAATGTCTGATCGAGGGGAAAGTACATCAAAGTTTTCAGTTCACCATCCCCATGAATGCTTGTATGCATTTTTCTTCTCTCAATAAAGTCATGGTCCGTGAGAGCTGCATTCCTCTGAACTACAAGCAAAAGTAAAAGCTAACAGATGTATGTTTTACCCTCTGTGTATATTTGAGGCTGTAACATGTACGATGACGGGAAGGAATGTCGTCTCACTGGATATGCAAAGAGGGTCAATATATGAAGTAAGGATGTACCTTGCAGGATAGAATATGCTTGTCCAAGGCTGACTTGAAAATACATACACACAACATGTTTATAGATGACATCATTAGGCAGAGACTGTTTTCTGTTATAAGTGTAAGGGTATGGGGGGGGGGGCAGCCTTGCATAGGAAATACCAGACTGGGAAATACAATGCCCTTAGTAAAAGCCAAAATAATTGAAGATAATCATTAATAAGTGTAGAATTTTTTTCTTTCTTTCTTTTACTTTAGGTTGTGCTTCAATCTAGAATGAAATAATTTTATTTAATAAACATTCCCTTCATCCCAGCATGATAGGTACCGTAGGCCTAGTACTACAACATAGCTACATGACATTTTGCACCTCAAAAACAATAAAATTAAAGTAGTATAAATATAACTGTGAAATCTAACACTTTCATTAAAAATAGGATATTCCGCTGGTAGACAGTTGAAGGAGAGAAAATTCCCCACTATTTTAGCTGACAATCCCATCTCAATAGCTTGTATTTAACTCTAGATATGGTAGGTTGTTTGACTGTGACTAAATTTGATTGGCTAAATCACACCCTTACTCCAGTCCTAGTAAATCGGAGCAGGTAGTCTGTGATGATATTATGGCAGATGTTCTTTAAACGCTCTATGTTCTTATTATTATCTTCTTTTTGATTTATCCTTAAAATGTGATACATTTGGACCGTTTGCTTGGCACTCAATGTTCTCTGGTGTTTAGAATATCACAAAAATGTGAATGTTTTGTAGAAATGCTATTTTTTGTTGTCTGTGGATAAATGGTTAAATATTGTACAGAAAAACAACAATGTTTTCCAGTTCAATTGCCCTTATGATGTCATGCAGTTTGCTGTTGCCAGATGCAAAATGTCACCTCATTCGGAATATTCATATCTTTGTGGTACAAAATGCTATGAGGGTGTACTTTTGACCTAAAGAGGCAGAGAATTTCTACCAATTTGTTTAGTCATCAATTTTAGCCACCTAAAGATTCCCTTGAGCCACTGAGTCACATTTAATCAGATCATCTCTTACTTTCCTCCAACCAAATGTGTGTACTCTTCGATTCAAGTGCATCATTTCCATTAATCAAGGGATTGTACTTTTAATGTTACTTTTAAAGGAGACAGTATTGTCAATTGCACAAATCCTCACCCGAATGTATGAAAGATATCATAATTAAATTTGACTACCAATGGTGACATTCAGCAGCCTACTTCACAATCATTCATGACGAAAGGGCATGTGTGTTAAATGTGGCCATGTGCATGTATCTTCAGTGCATAACTGCAAGCTCCTCGGGGGCACATGGATTCAACAGGTTTCACATTAGAATTAGAGTTACACTAAATTTCAGCTTGATAATTACACAAGAGAAGATGGCACAACTTTAAAACAGAGGTACTTGAATAAACGTATGTGGTAAACACATGTATGTTGTGATCATGAATTAGCGCTGCAAAATGTGGCATTTAAATTGCATTCATAACTTCCAATGACCACAATTAGTGATAGATCATTATAAATAACAACAGAAAGTCTGAAGTATGGACGTCCAACAAAATTAAGTGATCCAGAAACAGGTTTGGATATTTACTCTCTTTGCTTACATGTCTGTCTCCTCATAATCTCAGTACTCTCACTCTACCATGCCTAGAGTGAACTGGTAAACTTTAAAGGCATTGAAGACTCATCCCAAACCGCGTGCGGCCATCTGAAAAGTTAACTTTCCGTTGCTTGCAAGTGACGTTTTGTTCGTGTCGCTACAAAATGCAGACAGTAATGAAACATGATATCTTGTTATCTTTAGCTGGACATGAGACTGTCCATCGCTGTATCGTTTGTATACTGTGCTGTGGGTATTGACCGCAGTTGTATGTACTGACTGTACACTAGTGTCTAATACCGACGGTAGCAAGCTGTGTGTATTTTCTGGGATCGATGGTGGTGTTTAACACTTCTGTTACACCTCATTCGAAACTAGGTCAATTACCGGCATTAGACGTTTCTTTTTGGGCGAGTCTTCACACCCTTTAACACTGTACTGTACTGTAGAATGAGAAGGACTGGTCTTAGAGCCCAGTGTACATACAGTGTTAAATGGTTAGCAGTTCCGACTAGAGATGGTAGAGTGAGGTTGTGAGGAGACAGGTAAGTGCAAAGTAAATCTATATTTCTTCAAGTAAACTGCAAGTAAACAATAGCTTTCATTAGAAGCACAATCTCCTGTCAAGTTGGTACTTGATGAAATCCAACTACTCTACTGGTTCCAGAAATTCATGCTCTGTTGACACAAACATGGATCAAAACTACTTACTTTGCTTGGGCCTCAGCTTGCATAAAGATAAACTCCCACTTCCTTGAAAACATCCTCTGCAACTTCGCTAAATTTTCCTGTGTGGTAAAATTTGGGAAAATCATGTATATATAGCCATACTTTTTGAACATTGTATATGTGGGCCATAACATTACATGTTCACCTGTGAAAGTAAATTTTACTCAAGGGGCCCCTTTTCTACTGACAACTTTCACAGTATTACATGTTGGATAACTGGGTCGTGGCAAAAAACATTTATGACAGCTAGCATTTACTTAATTCAAATATTAAAACCCTGAGTCACCAAAAGTGTCCAAAAATGTATGCCATGCCCTCTCTTTTAGCATGTCTGCACTTTTGCCAAATATGTCACAAATTTGGTGTTTGAGTCATCACAAATGTTGAATTAATCAAAATGTAACACTACCTTCTTTGGTTTAGGTCTCAGCAATAGTATAGACAATTAAAACACACAAATTTCTTCTCTCTATAGTCTCCCCACCCTCTGATTACCCGTGTTAATGACTGTCTAGGTTAATGCAGTTTGACACGACAAAATGATGTCAAGAATCTCTGAGCCAGAAGAAGGCTTAAATTTAAAGCTTACATCAACAAGAAAATCATCATAAATTTAAAAACAAAATTAAATAAAAAAATGTGAATCCTTGATGAATAGATATTGATTTTGTATTAAGCTGCAGTATTTCCTTCTTATGGATAATACAAGGCACGGACGCCATTACTTTAGACACCTCTGGTAACCGAAGCCTTTAGGAATTAGCTTGTTATAAGTTTTAATCAGATCTGTGTAATTGGTCTACTAAGCTCATTTTTGCTCAGCACTCGTAAACTACAATACGCTCAATGTCCATACAGTTATCAAATTTGACATTTATGAATAATGGAATACAAGCTGACTAGTCTCACAGCCTTCACCATGTATCATATTAACCAATATACTATGTTTCGAGTGTTTTCCGCAAATTAATCCACTAATGCCATTCCTTTTCCCTGAAGTTTGAAACCAAAACAGAAAGAAAAGATGAACCTCACAAAAAATCATCAACAGAAGAATGAGTAATGATTTCAATTAAAAGAGATATATTCTAGCAATTGTAGATCAATTTAATTGCACTATCTTCCAGGCTTTTCATTTTCATGTGGATCTTTACACATCGCCTGACATTTGCCAGGGGGAGGTGGATCAATAAGGATGGGGGCATTGTGGAACCATCAGCCAATCCATGCATCAGCAAACATTGTCAATGTCAGGTGTATCACGTTTTATGGTAGAATAACCAAAATAGCAAAATCATGGAAAGTGGGGGAAAAGGAAGGATGGGGAGGGGGAGAGGGGGGCAGTCGTCTTTGTGAACATAACCAATTTTATGTTCATGCACATCCATGACCGTTTTTAAGAAAGTGAAAAATGCAAATCAAATGACTGACTTACTGCTTCGTAATCTGCTAGTTCCAGTCTTGATTTGTTTTGCATAGTACGCTTGCACAAATATACAGCTGTAGGGAGAAGAAAAGTTAATTTAATAAAAGATCTTGATTTGTGTGACTGACACAAGAAGACAATTCTAGGTAATTGGAATATTTATTACTAGCAGAAACGACACAAATCTGTCTAACTTGATCAAACAAACCATGATATGACATCAATTTAGTAATTTAGACATGATTTTTGTCTGCCTTTCTTCTAGGTTATATTCGTGTCGCATCAGACGTAGCTATTCACAGTCCTTTGTGTTTGTTTTCTTACAGGAGAATTACTGGACTTGAGAAAAATAATAGACATATATATTGGGCCACAAAGGTAAAAGTGAATTCGAAGGGGAAATGGGAGGGAGTAAAACTATAGAACAAGGAATCTGTGAAGAGAAAAGATTAAATAATTTTTGCTGTAAAAAAAAAAGGGAAGATTACTAATGCAATTCCACCTTTTCCAGTCCATCTGATCGATAACTTTCATAATGTGACTTCAACATTTTCCTTCGAAAGCAAGCAAAGAATGCAAAAACTTTGCATATTTCTCAATACAAACAAATATGAGAGGGGTGGGTTGGAGGGTAGTGAGTATGTATGGTCATTACAAAAGTAAGATGGGTGGGTTAGGGGGATGTGAGGTGTGAGTATGGATGGTCATTACAAACAAATATGAGAGGGGTGGGTTGAGGGGATGTGAGAATGTAGGATCATTACAAAAGTGAAAGGGGTGGGTTGAGGGAATGTGAGGTGTGAGTATGCATGGTCATTACAAAAGTGAGAGGGGTGGGTTGGGAGGATGTGATATGTGAGTATGGATAGTCATTAAAAAAGTGAAAGGGGTGGGTTGAGGGAATGTGAGGTGTGAGTATGCATGGTCATTACAAAACTGAGAGGGGTGGGTTGGGAGGATGTGATATGTGAGTATGGATGGTCATTACAAAAGTGAGAGGGGTGGGTTGTGGGATGTGAGAATGTATGGTCCTTACAAAAGTGAGAGGGGTGGGTTGGGAGGATGTGATGTGAGTATGGATGGTCATTACAAAAGTGAGAGGGGTGAGTTGAGGGATGTGATATGTGAGTATGGATGGTCATTACAAAAGTGAGAGGGGTGGGTTGGGAGGATGTGATATGTGAGTATGGATGGTCATTACAAAAGTGAAAGGGGTGGGTTGAGAGAATGTGAGGTGTGAGTATGCATGGTCATTACAAAAGTGAGAGGGGTGGGTTGGGAGGATGTGATATGTGAGTATGGATGGTCATTAAAAAAGTGAAAGGGGTGGGTTGAGGGAATGTGAGGTGTGAGTATGCATGGTCATTACAAAACTGAGAGGGGTGGGTTGGGAGGATGTGATATGTGAGTATGAATGGTCATTACAAAAGTGAGAGGGGTGGGTTGTGGGATGTGAGAATGTATGGTCATTACAAAAGTGAGAGGGGTGGGTTGTGAGGATGTGATATGTGAGTATGGATGGTCATTACAAAAGTGAGAGGGGTGGGTTGGGAGGATGTGATATGTGAGTATGGATGGTCATTACAAAAGTGAAAGGGGTGGGTTGAGGGAATGTGAGGTTGTGAGTATGCATGGTCATTACAAAAGTGAGAGGGGTGGGTTGGAAGGATGTGAGGTGTGAGTATGGATGGTCATTACAAAGTGAGAGGGGTGGGTTGGGGGATGTGAGATGTGAGTATGTATTGTATGGTCATTACAGAAGTGTGAGGGGTGGGTTGTGGGATGTGAGAATGTATGGTCATTACAAAAGTTAAAAGGGTGGGTTGAAAGGATGTGATATGTGAGTATGGATGGTCATTACAAAAGTGAGAGGGGTGGGTTGGAAGGATGTGAGGTGTGAGTATGTATGGTCATTACAAAGTGAGAGGGGTGGGTTGGGGGATGTGAGATGTGAGTATGTCATGTATGGTCATTACAGAAGTGTGACGGGTGGTTTGGGGGGTGTGAGAATGTATGGTCATTACAAAAGTTAAAGGGGTGGGTTGGGAGGATGTGATAAGTGAGTATGGATGGTCATTACAAAAGTGAGAGGGTGGGTTGTGGGATGTGAGAATGTATGGTCATTACAAAAGTTAAAGGGGTGGGTTGGGAGGATGTGATATGTGAGTATGGATGGTCATTACAAAAGTGAGAGGGGTGAGTTGGGGGATGTGAGGTGTGAGTATGTATAGTCATTACAAAAGTGAGAGGGGTGGGTTGGAAGGATGTGAGGTGTGAGTATGTATGGTCATTACAAAGTGAGAGGGGTGGGTTTGGGGATGTGAGATGTGAGAATGTATGGTCATTACAAAAGTGAGAGGGGTGGGTTGGGAGGATATGATATGTGAGTATGGATGGTCATTACAAAAGTGAGAGGGGTGGGTTGTGGGATGTGAGAATGTATGGTCATTACAAAAGTGAGAGGGGTGGGTTGGGAGGATGTGAGAATGTATGGTCATTACAAAAGTGAGAGGGGTGGGTTGTGGGATGTGAGAATGTACGGTCATTACAAAAGAGAGAGGGGTTGGTTGGGAGGATGTGAGGTGTGAGAATGTATGGTCATTACAAAAGTGAGAGGGGTGGGTTGGGGGATGTGAGATGTGAGTATTTAATGTATGGTCATTACAGAAGTGTGAGGGGTGGATTGTGGGATGTAAGAATGTATGGTCATTACAAAAGTGAGAGGGGTGGGTTGAGGGGATGTGAGATGTGAGTATGTATGATCATTCCAAAAGTGAGAGTTGTGGGTGGGTTGGGTGGATGTGAGGTGCGAGTATGTATGGTCATTACAAAAGTGAGAGGGATGGGTTGAGGGGATGTGAGGCGTGAGTATGTATGGTCGTTACAAAACTGAGAGGGGTGGGTTGGGGAGGATGCGAGGTGTGATTATATATGTTCTTGTCTATTTGTACTTATGCAATATAACACTTAGTAATGAACACAAATTGTTCTTATTATAAGAAATGGTACAACAGCATAGCAAAATCCATTAAAATAACACAAATTGTTTCTTTGATAATCTATAGCAGATCATATAAAATGGATTAAAAACAACAACATTGCTCTTAATTAATCCCTGCATTGTTTCCACACTTTCCAACAAAACATTGTTACTGTTTTGGAATCACTTCATCAATACATGTGTCAGTTGTATATGACAATGTTACATACAGTACCTCATACCACACTAGTTCACAACTATTTCCTTAATTCATACTCTACCAGTATCGTATGTAGATGACAGTGAAAAGCTTCACACTACAAAAAGTGTCTATCTGTAGATGTGAGCTTAAAGTGCCACACACCACATTACACACCACATTAAATTATCATCAGTAGATAACCATTAATGCTTCAGACTACACTAGTATCTATCTGAAGATGTGAGCTTAAAGTTACACAACACACTAAATTATCATCAGTAGATAACCATGAATGCTTCACACTACACTAGTATCATCTGCAGATGTGAGCTTACAGTTACACATCACACTAAATTATCATCAGTAGAAAACCATGAATGCTTCAGATTACACTAGCATCTATCTGAAGATGTGAGCTTAAAGTTACACACCACACTAAATTATCATCAGGAGATAACCATTAATGCTTCAGACTACACTAGTATCTATCTGAAGATGTGAGCTTACAGTTACACACCACACTATATTATCATCAGTAGATAACCATTAATGCTTCAGACTACACTAGTATCTATCTGTAGATGTGAGCTTATAGTTACATACCACACTAAATTATCATCAGTAGATAACCATTAATGCTTCAGACTACACTAGTATCTATCTGTAGATGTGAGCTTAAAGTTACACAACACACTAAATTATCATCAGTAGATAACCATGAATGCTTCAGACTACACTAGTATCATCTACTGATGTGAGCTTACAGTTACACACCACACTAAATTTTCATCAGTAAATAACCATTAATGCTTCAGACTACACTAGTATCTATCTGAAGATGTGAGCTTAAAGTTACACACCACACTAAATTATCATCAGTAGATAACCATGAATGCTTCAGACTACACTAGTATCTATCTGAAGATGTGAGCTTAACGTTACACACCACACTAAATTTTCATCAGTAAATAACCATTAATGCTTCAGACTACACTAGTATCTATCTGAAGATGTGAGCTTAAAGTTACATACCACACTAAATTATCATCAGTAGATAACCATTAATGCTTCAGACTACACTAGTATCTATCTGAAGATGTGAGCTTAAAGTTACACAACACATTAAATAATCATCAGTAGATAACCATGAATGCTTCACACTGCACTAGTATCTATCTGTAGATGTGAGCTTTAAGTTACAAACCACACTATATAATCATCAGTAGATAACCATGAATGCTTCAGACTACACTAGTATCTATCTGAAGATGTGAGCTTAAAGTTACACAACACACTAAATTATCATCAGTAGATAACCATGAATGTTTCAGACTACACTAGTATCTATCTGTAGATGTGAGCTTAAAGTTACACAACACACTAAATTATCATCAGTAGATAACCATGAATGCTTCAGACTACACTAGTATCATCTGCTGATGTGAGCTTAAAGTTACACAACACACTAAATTATCATATAACCATTAATGCTTCAGACTACACTAGTATCTATCTGAAGATGTGAGCTAACAGTTACACAACACACTAAATTATCATCAGTAGATAACCATGAATGCTTCAGACTACACTAGTATTTATTTGTGGATGTGAGCTTACACACCACACTAAATTATCATCAGTAGATAACCATGAATGCTTCAGACTACACTAGTATCTATCTGTAGATGTGAGCTTAAAGTTACACAACACACTAAATTATCATCAGTAGATAACCATGAATGCTTCAGACTACACTAGTATTTATTTGTGGATGTGAGCTTACACACCACACTAAATTATCATCAGTAGATAACCATGAATGCTTCAGACTACACTAGTATCATCTGCTGATGTGAGCTTAAAGTTACACAACACACTAAATTATCATATAACCATTAATGCTTCAGACTACACTAGTATCTATCTGAAGATGTGAGCTAACAGTTACACAACACACTAAATTATCATCAGTAGATAACCATGAATGCTTCAGACTACACTAGTATTTATTTGTGGATGTGAGCTTACACACCACACTAAATTATCATCAGTAGATAACCATGAATGCTTCAGACTACACTAGTATCTATCTGTAGATGTGAGCTTAAAGTTACACAACACACTAAATTATCATCAGTAGATAACCATTAATGCTTCAGACTACACTAGTATTTATTTGTGGATGTGAGCTTACACACCACACTAAATTATCATCAGTAGATAACCATGAATGCTTCAGACTACACTAGTATCTATCTGGTGATGTGAGCTTAACGTTACACACCACACTATATTATCATCAGTAGATAACCATTAATGCTTCAGACTACACTAGTATCTATCTGTAGATGTGAGCTTAAAGTTACACAACACACTAAATTATCATCAGTAGATAACCATTAATGCTTCAGACTACACTAGTGTCTATCTGTAGATGTGAGCTTACAGTTACACAACACACTAAATTATCATCAGTAGATATCCATTAATGCTTCAGACTACACTAGTATTTATTTGTGGATGTGAGCGTAAAGTTACACACCACACTAAATTATCATCAGTAGATAACCATTAATGCTTCAGACTACACTAGTGTCTATCTGTAGATGTGAGCTTACAGTTACACAACACACTAAATTATCATCAGTAGATAACCATTAATGCTTCAGACTACACTAGTATCTATCTGAAGATGTGAGCTTAAAGTTACACAACACACTAAATTATCATCAGTAGATAACCATTAATGCTTCAGACTACACTAGTTTCTATCTGTAGATGTGAGCGTAAAGTTACACACCACACTATATTATCATCAGTAGATAACCATGAATGCTTCAGACTACATCAGTATTTATTTGTGGATGTGAGCGTACAGTTACACACCACACTAAATTATCATCAGTAGATAACAATGAATGCTTCACACACTAGTATCATCTGTAGATGTGAGTGTAATGTTACACAACATTATAAAGTATCATAATTATATAACCACGAATGCTTCACAATACATTAAGTATCTATCTGTAGATGTGAGTGTAATGTTACACACCGCACTAAAGTATCATCAGCAGATGACCATGTAAGACGATATTAGTACATTAGTATCATCTGTAGATGACCGTGTATAAAGCTTTCAAACACACTAACTTCATATGTTTAACAATGTAATTTACTTATCATTACACTAGTATCAATGACTCACACCACACGAGACAGTTCTAGTGTCAAACTTTTAAACATACTCAATTCATTCCAAGACAGCAACAACATACTTACAGTAGTGTCTTGTTTAGATGACACAGTGAACCTGCTTCACATTACATTAGTATTATCTGTAGCTTCACACCATACAATGTCATCAGTAGATGAATAAGTACTACACATATAACATCATCTGTAAACAGAGGTTTATATGCTTAAGACAATACTATAGTACTAAGAAATGCTTCACGCCACCTTTGTTTCAGATTTGTATATGACTATGTTATGCTTTACACCATATATAAAGCATATGGTCAGTGCTGTTGAATGCTTCACTCTGCTAATAGATGACTGTAGATGACATTGTTATGCTTTATGCCTAAATAATGCATGTAGTCTTTCCTCCAGTCGATTAGTCAGTTTGGTTAACCATGTGACCATTTCTTAGTATACACACTCTGTCAGATGAAGAGCTAGATATTCCTGACACAATGGTTTGTGTAGTGAATCTCATTAGAGGTAAAAGGTTCACGCTTTCTGGTTTCCTGGTTGCAACGAGAGCTACACAATCCAAACTTTATTCAAGTCCAAAGAGGCATTTATACAAAGCCACATTATCCAAACATCCTTCTCGAAAGCCTTGCACAGCCAACCCACCGATTCCGTTAACAACTTTGCTCCGCATCAAAATATCAAAACAAGCAGCTATTCAGCTTGAATCCTCTTCAGATATAGGAACCAAAACATGACGAATATATCGAGTCATTACAATCTGTTCTATTCATAACCACCATTATCATTGTCTGCTTCTAATTCTTACACAGCTAAGATGATTATTCCTGCTTTTAACCACTGCATTCCTCACATGTAATTTCACATTGTCAATAGAAAGGCACACTTTAATAACGCAGCAAGATTATTGCACAAAAGGGGACCAAGGTAACTGTGACGTGAGTCTGCCTAACATTCTTACACGCAAATGTACCATGATTGCTTTTTTTTTTTTGCTATCTCTCTCTCTCTCCTCCTCTTCTCTCTGTCTCTCTTCTTTTCAGTGGCAGTGACGTCTATATCTCCTTGAGCCAACCAGTCAAAGACATCTGTGTTTTGGCTCTGCTTTGGTCAGAGTAAACATGAGACATGCTCAAAGTGAAGTGACTGTTTCACAATCAGAGATATACTAATATCAATAATCAATAATCACGGTTCCTTTCATTTCCTTTGATGCTTTTTTTCACTTTTTCTTGTATAATCTCTTTTCCTCCAAGTAGGAAATTTGTTCCTTTGTCCACAATGTTTCAAAGGAGTGACATAGTTTGTGGAACAATCTTACATGAAATGGGATGCAATAGACATGGCTCATTTATATATATGATCTCTACCAGAGAAACTTCTCACTGAACTGCAGTATTTATATATAATAGATCTGAACTGTAATTTATGACGATGATAACCTAAAGGATGGCAATAAATTGCGATCATTTTTCAGAAGGAAAGGCACTAATATGAGATCAGTTCATTAATAATAAAAGTTAGCAGTGGTTCTGTTAATCATATTTATTGCAAGGAGTACTGCTATATTGACAACTGTGTTCTGTATTAAAAGAAGAAATGCACAGAGTCACTATAAGCGAACTGCAAGTTCTTGCTGCGATGTTGTAAAATCAGAGCAGATGTACAGTTTTCAAGGAAGAGATGTAATCAAGGAATTAAAATAAAACTTTTTTAAAATAAGACTTTTTTTTGGCATTTAATACTGCCACCTAAAGAAAATGGGTTTCTATATACTTATATATGTAAATGCCTTAAACAGATAAATTCATCATTGGAAGGAGGAATGTTAGAGATCCCCGTTAAGTTTTGCACATATGATTTGATACCTGTTCAATATGTGTTGATCGGATATGTGTTAATATTCCAAACATTACTTTGGATGAGCTTACCTGTCTCCCCACAACCTTAACACTCTGGCTTTAGCATGCTTAGTGTGAAATGGTAAGCTTTCTAGCACTGTCTGTCTACTATGACTGGCTACTTGGTCAAAGCCCCTCCTTCTTATTCTACAACCCCCCCCCCTAAAAAAAAAACATATTTCTCACAGACTTCCTTTTTTCTTCGGATCTGCCAGAAAACACTTCTAGGCACTTTGAGATGGTAGAATAAGACAGAGGGGCTTTGGCTGGGAGTAGCCAGTCAGAGAGGGCCTACAGTGCTAAAAATGTAACCCTTTTCGCTCTAGGCTTTGTACAGCAAGAGTGCTGTTGTGGAGAGACAGGTAAGCAAGAAGTGAAATAAATACACTAGTTCCAAGTTGCATATCCTGCCATATAAATACCTGATCAGTGTGTACTTTCAAGATAGGTCAACTTGTGAATCCATCAATATAATACCCTATATGTAGATCTAGGTACTGCTGATTTGACCATTATTTTTTACAAATTAGAACAGAACATACATCACATTCAATGTGACAATTATTATGCCTAAATTCTCTTCAATATTAACCAACTTCGTATCTCTGATTCCCGTGCCCCCCCCCCCCCCCGTCCTCCTCTGATGTCTTTAATTTACTCGCTGTGGCCCTCTGCAACTGGACATTCACCTCCAATGTTTTTTCTCTCTCTATTTCTGTTGACTGTCAACCCACGGTGTTGCTGACTTGATCTGGAGTCGTACAGGTCATCATAACAGATGTGTTCTATGAGCTCTTCCCCCATGTGCATATTACACCAGAAAAATAGGATTTTGATATATCAAGTAGGCCAGGTAAACAAAACCCTTCCCCTTGAGGAGGCTATAGCCCAGGATCAAGACACGATCATATTTTAAGTCTTAATAAAAACCCATTCAAGCTTAAGATTGACAAGTATAGGAAGATGATAACATCCATGGTCATCATCATCATCAACACCATCGCAGAGAGCCAACAGATATATGTAGAGAGAGAGAATTCACTGGAGGGTTTCAGGGAGCATCCCAGAGAAATAGGACAAGATGAATCTGTTATCAATAAAGTTGATTGCAAAGATAGATCTACTGTATGCATACTATACTGACTTTGATATGCTTGACCTATTCTATTCTTAATCACATTTCTTTACCCTACCAGCATGACCCACTCCCTTCCCTCTGAACACTTGCTACATGCACCATAACTCAAAAGTATCGGCTGACAGCAGAAAATTATCACTATTCTCAGACAAAAAATAAGCTTCTTCAAAGGTATGGACCTATCATGCTATGGAGCAGACACAGATCATGGGCTAAGGTGGACTATTGAGCTTCCATGCTACATCATTGCTTTGTTCTGATGGGGTGTAATGGTGAAGGGTTTAACAGTTAATATCAAAGCATGAGATACTCAGGAAGGTATAAATTATAATGTAAATGCTCGCCATATGTAATGACTTTAAGAGGGAAGGGACTGGGATGGGGGAGGGAAGGGAAGAGACTAGGATGGGAAAGGGAAGGGACTGGAACTGGGAGGGAGGATGGGGATGTGAGATGGATGGAAAGATTGGGGGAAGTTTGTAACACTGGACTTGGTACAAAACAATTACACTTACCATAATCAGTATTTTCAGGTTCCCAACAATTGGATGGCCAAAAGTATGGCGTCTGGAATCTGTAGAAGGTGTTGTCATCCCGTAGAGTCAGTACGTGGTCCGTGATGGGAAAAAAGTAACCATGAGCAGCCACTAATGAGCCAAGGTGTATTGCATTTGCTGCAGAAAGAGAAATAAAGCAATACAGAGGATGAACTCCAGCTTACAAAAATTACCCCAAACACTGACTGGTCCGGATATTCACGAATATATCCCAATTATACTTCCCTTCCTACATCTGCATTCCTGTCATTGTTAGCCCACGCAAAATGTATAGAATGAAAAACAGAGTTTCTTCAAAGCCATATTTTTCGTAATTATTGCACCATAAATAATTAAACTAGAAAAGTATAAAAGACTAATAGCAATTCTTCACTGTATATATATTGTCAACATTGTCAATCATCAAATCCTTGGGTATCTGTGAAAAGTATGGTGTACGGATGACAGTTGGGTTCAAATATTTCCCTCTATAATTAGTGACAACTTTTAAGGGACAATGTTTACTAATGTAGAGATGTACACAGACCTACAGTGCAATGTTTTCTAAAATCCTGGTGGTGGTTCTCCTAAGAAAGAAGGGGTGCTTAATATATTTAAGGTTTCATGACTTAAATTTTTACGTTTTGCTTAAATGACCTCTACTTTCTCCCATCATAGTTCAAAACTGAAGCAAGTTAAGTTTAACCAAAATTTGTCATTTCACTAGGATTTAATCCACCTTAAGAAAAAATTCAGATTTTGACCTCGGCTGACCTCTGGCCTGTGCTAAAACAAGAATGTTCCAATGTTCCAAGCACTATTAGGGTTGTAGGCTAAAGAATTCATATCCAAGCCATACTTGTTTTCATGCTTCTTGTTTACAGATAGATGCATTATGCAATAATAATAACAAACAAAGGCACGCAAGCATGATTACAAAGATATCATTTGCCTGAAGGAATCAGAAATAGGTTCTTTTACGATTTTAGAGCACATGAATAAATATCATATGCTTATTTTTTTAACTTAAAAAATGCAGAAAATTATTCCGCTCGCATGAGTCACAGCTGAAAATAGCTAAAAATATCCTTTTCTCGTTCTGTGGCCTAATCCGTAGTTCTGCCTTTTATCATTATTTCTAGGCTGCTTGCCAATTTCTGCATCTCCCAAAAGACCACCACACTCATGCATCTTCTGTGGCAGCTTGTGTTGGTTCACAGTCTTACCCTTCAGCTTGTAAACATAATAAATATTATATGATCTAATTTCAAACTTTTTCACAAATTATATAGTTTGTTTGCTTTGCAAGTAATATATCATATTTTCTGTCAATTTCTTTTTAGTTTTTGCACAAAAGTATACATGGACATTCCATAGCTATGCAAGGTTATTATGCCTATATAGCAGCCTGTACAATCATTTGTATATATCTAATATAGTTTTACAGTTCCAAGTGTAGGAAGTCTATGTAATTACTTATCAAGGAAGAAAATAAAGCATGGACCAGGGGCCAATGGCTCCCTTATATCTCTGAAAACACATGCCAGTAGCTGTTTTAAACTCTCAGTAGCATTCATCTTTCTTCAAAGCACATAATTAACAGAACATAACAAGAAAAATAAATCATGGGTGCAACCTTATTGCTGTGTGACAGTTATATAGCAAAACCAGTCACTGATAGATAATGAACTTATCTTGTCCTATGGTAACATTCAGATGGTCCAAGATCAACCATTTTTCACAGAAAGTGGGCCTCTGGTTCTGTTTCTTTTATGATAATAGTAGGCAACATTTCAACAAGGAAAACTCCCAACCAGATCCACTCAATTTTCAATAAAGTGACTTGTTTATTGTTTCTAATCCATTGCTATTAAATATGTCATTTTGGATCTTTACGAATGTGTTTTGTATAAATTTCAACTTGCTTTAACAGTAGCACCACACTGGACCATGAACAGCAAAGTACCTGAAATCATAGCTGCTACTTCAGTCCACCAAACTTGCACCAGGTATGATGGAATTAGACATAAGCATTGAAGAAACAAAAAGAACTTCCTTAATCTTCCTTACTGGAATAAATGTTTTATAGTCAAAAACAGGTTAACTCAGGCCAACCCAACACTAGTATCCACATTTCATTCCACTTTAAAAGCTTAAAAGTGACAGTTTTTCTAGTGTCAGATTTTATTGTACTTCTTGTTGCTTTGTTCTATTTCTTTTTCATATATAATGAGAATAAAAGTAAAACTGAATCATCTTTCTCTTAGTTTAGTATATAATATATCCAATTGTGTGTTGAATATTACACAGAAGTACATACCAACAGAAAATACAGCATCTAGCAAATTTTAAGATAAATTTCTCATATTAATTTCTTGTTTTTTAACATTTGCTCTAGATCATATCATGCAAATAATTTGGAACGAAATGGAGAACATGGCCATAACTTAATTGTTTAGCATTGTGGCTATACACTTAGTTTGAATGTTATTTGCAAACATTTAGTTCATTCATGTCTTTTTGCTAATGTGACCAAAAGTTGCAATTATTTAAGAAAATATATGTAAAAGATTTTAGTGAGCATCCCTATCTATGGTATGAAATGATTTTGAGAAATATTTTCAAGATTTTTATGTAATTATGCAAAGTTAATAATCCTCTAGTGCAATTAAGCCTTATCAGTTATCACTTGATGCAAATCTATCAATCCCTGCTCACAATTTTGTTCGTTAGTCAGTCTATATAGGCCTACTCTAATGAGTACTGCCTCATGCAGTGTGATTGACCTTAGGAAGATAATTAATGCTGGCATATGGTTTGAAAAGTCAGATAACTCTTGAGAAATTATAAAACCAGATGTGTGTTGACATCAGTGCAATCAGAGAAGGAAAAAAAACATACATTTGACTACCATATTTACAATGTAGATGTTGCATACAAGTCTGAATGGAGGTTGGGAAGGGGGGGTGCCCCTGTATTAAATAGGGACTCTGAGAAAGTATGGAGGAGGCCTGTGAAAATATGGGGTGAAGAATAGTGTATCATCAATTTAGTATTAAACTTGATGAAATGGGGAATGGGGGGGGATAGGTGACATAATTGTCCCCCTGGGCCCAATCTGATTCTTGATGCCTCTGATTGCATGGGAAACAATCCCAGTAACATAAACTACAATCGTAGCATGATTTTTCTAGGTCAAGTAGATGACGCAAGTGCCTAACTAGACTATAGTAAGAGAGGCCTGACATAAATGGTACCATTTTACAACGGAAATAAAAAGGAGAGAGGAATTCTCAATCATCAAGCGCATACATCAGGCCTTAAAACATATATCTGTATTTGTACAGAAGGGTTGTACATTTAAATCAGTGCATTTAACAGAAGACATTTGAGATATTCTTACCTTGATCAACGTCTAAGGTTTTCATTAACCACTGAACCAAGTCAGCCCCTGCAGAGAAAAATAAATAAATAAGTATGTCAAAGACAGAAATGAGATGTTATGTCATGTATAATTTTTATTCATCCCTTCACAGTGTTAGTACAGTGGCATACATTGCTTGGAATAAATGCATCATAATATCAGGTTCAGTTTTGCGTGTATACCGTTCAATCTTTAGCAGAATATTCCTCAGAGGCGAACTCATAAATAAAAGCTGAAAAATATGAGGACAGCGGTCATTGAGAATGAAGTTGACCAAATGATGCAATAAGTCTCTTGTTTTCTCCTCTACCTTTTTTTCATTTTTTTTTTTTATGTTTTAATACCTAAAGAGGGTTTTTTCTGTTAGTAGATGATAAGCAGTTTGCTAACAATGTGTTTTTGTATAGGAAAATATAAGAAAGGCTTTGTTTCCTAAAAGGAATCAGGAACAAAATCTTCAAAAGTTTTGCAGCCTGTGTTAAGCTGAGGTAGGTAAGGAGACCTAAACATGTAAGTGAAGAGACCCAGGATTCTCATGGTGCTCAATGTACCAGTAGATACCTTTCTACATATCAGCTCTTTGAAAATGCAATTTGCCATACATCATGTAGATATCACCTTTAGTACCAGGAATGTACACCCATGGTGTACCCTTTTATACTTTTCAGAGACTCCTAAGAGGAAAGCAAGAGAGGTCTCCTGAAGGAGGAACAGATTTTGTTAACTTAATTGGTATGAGGAATATCTGTTGGTCATTCCTTTCAAACCACAAATATGACATTTCATCTAGTAGGTTGCCTTTGAAACAACCACCAACCCCCCCATCCCCCACCCCCAGAACCCTTAAAATTCTTTTTCAAAAATAAAAGCATGTAAGAGGTACAATAAAATGACATCCACTTCAGATGAATCTCCAGCATATTTAAGTATTAATTTATCAGGAAGTCATTAATTTATCAGGAAGTGAAGAGAAACAATAAATTACATCTATGTCAGATGAATCTCCAGCATAAAGTATAATTTATCAGGAAGTCATTAATGCTAAAGATATTTCAAAACTGAAAATAAAGATTTCTGTCAAGTTAATGTATGAAGAGAAATGATATTCATCAATGATTAGATCTTTGATAGCTAAAGCAAACATTTGAAATGTATCAGGTTTCAAAGATAAATCAACAAGAAGATTATATAATAGCCAAACTAAACCCTTTGAAGAGATGACATCACCATCCCTCTACTAAGCTTTAGCCAGTCAAAATAGGTTAAATTCAATCAATCAATATATCTCAAGATAGGGGCAAGATATTGAAATTTGGTTTTCAACTTGCAACATGTTTTGAAATTTTTAATAAATGTTATAATCGATCAACCATGCAAATGTCGAACATATCCTACTAGAGTTACTGAACAGTGGAATGATAACGTAAAAGACATTACACATGAAGTCTAACTACACAGCATGTGGAGGAACAGTGCTGGAGCTTACTACACTACTTTAACATGATAAGAGTGTTATGGTAGAGAGGAGGCAGGTATTTAAGAACTTTGGGAAGGGCTGTAAACTCGAATGTAAACATGAAAAACACAGAAAATTGTCACCTATGTCGTCCAGATACATAGTGAAAACTTGCACATTTTGCAATTCTGTATTTCAAGGGTTTATTTCAATAATAGTTAAATACAGCGTTATTTTTTCATAAAGCACTTTTTGTACTGTGAGTATGTTCATTTCCATACCTAAGCTCTGGTTATCATAGAAATAATATGGGCGCAACAATATCTCAATAGACGGGTTGAAGTTACACAAAAACTTACTGTTTTGGGTACTTACGAATGATAGTGCTTACCTATCTACATTAAATACACAAACTCTGATCTACCTAATAGCCTACAAACTGGTATTATCATTCTTGCACTGTGCCCCTAATGATACTCTCTAAGGTCATGACCCTCTTTCTTCTAGATCTAACACTCAGAAGCTCTACAATGCATAGGGGTAGCAGTTCCCTGAATACACACTTCTAACCTCTAGGCAACAAGCACTTATTACTTTCTTCACATTAGCATTTACCGGAAATTTATCTGAAAGGGAGGCAAAAATTTTTTGGGCAGACCAATGTTAATGTTACTTTCAAATTAAAGTCGACCAAAAACGAGCTATATATAACTAGGGCAAAATCTCAAATTGTCAAATTTTCCCAAAAATTCAAATATCCTGATAAAATGCCTACTTTTGCTGTGAATGTCTGTTTTATAATCTTAGTAAATTTTTATATCTAGGTAGGAATAAAGGGGAAATATATACATACAGTAGTAACAGTTAATTTGAAGGAAAATCCCAAGAAAGCACTTTACAGTTGATATTTGAAGGTACCATAACTGAAATTATGGAATTTGTATTTTGCTCATTACATGAGGTTCTTAAACTAAACTTCCATTAATTGCTCTGTCACGTACAAACATATTTCGTAATCTGCACTCACCAAACTATATGAAATGCCATTTTCCTTTCATATCCTCTGTTTAGGCCTCATATAGTAATAATCCTATCTAACAGTTGCTTCACAACACCTTCCATTTAATTAAAACTTACCATTAATTAATGTTTTTCTACTGTTTAGAGTACAGACAAACATACCGTATGGCATGTTTATTAATTCCCTTACAACATGCTGATTTATGTGCTCGTATACCACCATATGACAAATTTAAAAGACTCTTAATTTGCATTTGTTGGTGAGATCCATATGTTGTGGCTTAAATGTATACAGAAAAATTGGAAAAGTGAATAGAATATATATTGCACAGTTTTCCTACTTTTAAGTGTGTGGACAAATTGTTCCCTACGACATCCTTTTTTAATGTCCTGTACGACTTACTGATTTATGGACACCACCCTGCCAATGAGAAATTTTTACTTTTGGATTTTGATAGCTACATCAATATGTTGTGAATTAAACGAAAAGGTAAAAAAAAAGTGAGTATCTACAGCCCCTTCACAGAACTTTTCACTTTCAGCAACAACAAAAAAAGGCATCTGTGAAGTATCACTATTTCTTAAATATTTCCCACTAAGAATGTTGAAAACTTTAATTGTTACTACATTTAGTATACTTAGGGTACAACCTCCCTCCTCACTGTCTAAACTATGGAATATCATTTGCAATTAAGAGTGTGAATTAGAAAATGTCTCCAAATTGTCCCATACAGCACATATGTAACTGCCTTTAAAGTTTTTCAAGAAATGGTTCCAGTTACATATTTCACTTATTCCACTTTCTGTCCAATACATGTTTACATTTATTTTCCTTAAGATTTGTGCCTTTCTCTAGACATAAACATTTTTTTGGGGGGGGAGGGGGGTTTGAACTGAATTAAACTTTCTTCCGGTATTAAATCTCCTCAAAAGTACATCCATCCTGAGACAAGCATCTTGCTGAAACCAACAAAATATAAATAATGTAAATCTTGTAAAATGTTGCAAGCTATCATCACATACTTCTATCCATGTCTACAAGAATCAATACAGATACTCTGGACGGTTTGAAATCAGGATCACTTTTAGCAAATTGGTTTCCCGGGGATTTCAAAGCTCTTGCCTTTTTTTTTTCTTACTTCTCCCTTTTGTGTGACTTTCACTTAAAGAAATTGCATAAATTTTACAGGATTGCATCAGATACTGAGCTTACCCCACCAGTCACGATTCTTCTGCAAAATTTAGGTTCAATACGTTGGATATCTGGCGTGCCAATCTCCTAAAGAGCAAACCTGTCTACCACTTTATGGTGATTTCGGTCAACTAATGGACCATTGGAAAGCTGAATCCTATGCCCACTGGGATGTAATGCAGAAATTTGATCTGTTGCTATGACAACCACCTGTAAAATAGCAAGCTGTGAGAGACTTGCGGTAAAGGTATGACAAGTTGATGTCTTTGGAAACATGTAGACAGCGTGAAGAGCAAGGTTTAGTAGCTAAGAATATACTAAAAACTGTACAATTGTTTTGTGTGTCCAACTGAGAAGGTAGCCGATAACCATTAATACACTAGCTATATATTTCCAATATTTCAACTATAAAAGAAATATCAAATGCTGTAACACTTTAACATTATGTCTGGTGTTTCCGGTAGGATGCAAATTGTATTTTACCTCCACATTTCCATTATCTAAACATGTCATTTCACTAATGGATAGAACAAAGAAACTTGACAACAACCTAGCTATCATTATTTACATATATTCTCGACAGCTCTACTTAAAATTGAGAGATACACCACAAATCTCACTGCTTTTTGGTTTGAATTTCTTTCCTCTCTTACATGTCCCCTATACATACCTACTCTAATCTAGCCTAGCTTATAACAGTGTAATGTTTAATAACACCTGTTATACATACCTACTCCAGTCTAGCCTAGCTTATAACAGTGTAATGTTTAATAACACCTGTTATACATACCTACTCCAGTCTAGCCTAGCTTATAACAGTGTAATGTTTAATAACACCTGTTATACATACCTACTCTAATCTAGCCTAGCTTATAACAGTGTAATGTTTAATAACACCTGTTATACATACCTACTCCAGTCTAGCCTAGCTTATAACAGTGTAATGTTTAATAAAACCTGTTATACATACCTACTCCAGTCTAGCCTAGCTTATAACAGTGTAATGTTTAATAACACCTGTTATACATACCTACTTCAGTCTAACCTAGCTTATAACAGTGTAATGTTTAAAAACACCTGTTATACATACCTACTTCAGTCTAGCCTAGCTTATAACAGTGTAATGTTTAATACCACCTGTTATACATATCTACTCCAATCTAGCCTCTAGCCTTTAACATTTTAATGTTTAATACCACCTGTTATACATACTTACTCCAATCTAGCCTAGCCTATAACAGTGTCATGTTTAATACCACCTGTTATATGCTAGTGTAGAGGAAGTGCTAAACAAACATGAGACATGAAGGAGACAAATGAAGTTAACCATAGTTTTGACATTTTATTCATTCACATCAATGTCCAAAATTGACATCAGAGATCCAGTCGTAGTGCTTTAAGTTTTAATCCTCTTTTTTATTCATTCAAATGTTACTATGTTCAACGTTGTTCATTTTCTGTCTGGGAGGTGCACGTGTTTGCAATTATAGCTGTTTAAACTTTAAATTATACTTTACAATAGCAAATTACTTGTTTTTTTTTATAACAGCAATGTTTACTTTTACCATGACCAAATGATATGAAGTTCAAAGAGAAGCCACCAGTTTAACCTCTCATTGGCACTATGACAGCACACAGTTAGCAGCTTTCTCTGACTCAGTAATACATGTCTTGTCAGCGAGTAAGATCTTTCTTAGTAGCTGTACGGGGAAGTTGCTTGAGATTCATGACATAAGATTTAGATGATGATTCAAGATGCTTCCGCTTTATTCATACATAATATATTTCAGAAGCATGGTTGTAAATTGTACTTTATTCTTTCATGTGACTAACCTACTGTAAGAGACTGTATGCTTTACACTGTTAATCTCCTCACATGATTGCTGCACCTGTCAAAACATGTGTTACTCTGCATTGAAAATCCCCAAGCCCTTCCATCACCTCCCTCATTCCTTCTCTCCCATCTCACTCTCCTCCCCCCCCCCCCTCTCCCATCGAACCCCATCCAATCAACTATCCCATAGTATATGGTGTTAAGGGATAAAAGGACATTCTGTATGCACATTTTGTGTTACACCAGAGAGAAAGGGAAAGGAGAAGTAACTACCCCCATGCCTTCCCCCTCTTTCTCTGTCTCTCACTAAGTCCCTCAATAACATAATGAGAGTAATTGCAATGCAAACTCACCTGTAAATACACTGGGCACTTTTGACATGAAACTCTTAACAGTTCTGACAGGCACTCCGTGTTTTTCATCTTGCATACGCTGTATTAATTTCTCAATCTGTTAATAGAAGGAATGAATGATATCAAAGAAATATTTTTTTTAACAGTTACTTCTTTTCAAAATAATTTTCAAAATAAAATAGTCACTGAAACATTAGCAATGTTCTATTTGGGTACATGATTTATGTTAAAATGAAACATAATTTGCATAACTAACTGGCATTTGTGCAAGCATTTTTTGTTCAGCAGAATAGCTCTGCTTTTTGCTTCATCCATCCAAAAATAATTTACCACTTTGATTATTGGTATAGCTACTGAGTAAATGGCTAATTGAATTTGAAACCTTGGAAAGTTCATTAACACTGACAAAAGCACAACCAATGCACACACAAACTTCCCCAGACTACAGCAACTGAATACAGGACAGCAAAGAAGATCTGTCTAAGTAGACTGAGGGCAGTCTTTCACATTTCTAAATCAACTGATGAATGAATTATGTGGATGGAGTTGGTCAGCCTCACTAAAGATGGATTATATGAGATTTACAATGCCTGAGGTATAACACAGGTCTTTGGCTGGGTAGGGTGAGGGGTATGTGAAGGGGACATGAGGAATGCATAGTCTGTGTCTCATGTAATGGAGGGCAACCGATCTTTTCCTGTGAAGATTCAGGATAATACAAGTCAGGTAATGTTATGATGTTAGGGTGGTTTCACTCCAAGCACCTAGACTTCCTTGATGGTTGTTCAAACTTTAAACAGGAAACTGAGACACAAAGAAATGACTTGTTGGGTGGGGGTGGGGTGGGTGGTGGAGGGCAGGACTCATACCAACATTCAGTTACCAGTATTGACAGAACTTATTATGGCAACACCACAACCACATGAAAACATATTGCTATGAAAATTGCTAGAGAGCCATGATCCAACAATCCCCTCCCCCCCCCCCTCTCACATGCCATTTGTCAGGGGCCCTGTCACAGATAGTTGTCAAACAAGATTAGCAATGTAAATTCTGGCTGTTTATAAGGTGGTTGACCCTTGCACAACCTCAAGCATGTTTTTTTTCCCAGAAAGAAACTATTAAAATCATCCTGGATAACTGAACAATCCTGGTTACATACCACATTCATAGTACATCATATATAACATTTCCAGACATGTAGTTAGGTATATGGGAGAGTGCAGATGTAGTTTGGAGATAGGTAAGAGAGAAACAATATCTTAAAATTCATATGAATTGGTAGTGTGGAAGGTGATGGTGCAATGCCCCACCCCCCTCCCACTTCCCTATAGTAACGTCACTGCACAGGAATATGCACAGGATTGAATGAAGTAATTATTCCATGATCTCTGAATATATTAAAGTCAACAACAACATAACAACATTTTAAGAAACTGGCAAACAATCGACAAGAATAAAGTTGAGATTAAATTAATTTGATATATATAAGTTATTTCCAGTTTTCATGGTTTGATACTTTGATAATCCTCATTTGTTCTTGATAATGTTGTGAAGATGCTAATCTTCATTGCATGGATATGAATTCTTCTGAGCTGATTAGCTGCCAAAATTTTGAAAAAGGTTTAAAAAAAGAAGTCAACATTTAGCCAAAAATAGAACTTTCTCCTTCTATGTATGAAAGGCTGAACATGTGCCTTCTTTATACAATACTGTTTGCTTCAATTTTATAACCTAATATATATCTTTTATCTGAATTTTACAATTTTAAACTTCTTTTCAATAAATTTACGCTTTCAACAGTCATTATTTTCCAAGCATCATACCTAATTGCTTGTTTGAAATGTACAGTAGCGTGTGTGGCTAATGCAGTGGCATTGTTAGAAAGAATGATCATTAACCCATTATAAAACCTACGTGCATTAGTGTTTCAAAGCTTACTATATTAAATTGCAATCATACTATATAGTGTGTATGCAGGACAGTTCTACTCTGTAAGTGATAAAGAAGAAAGGCTGAAGTAATTTTCTCCAGCCACTACAATGGGGGGTGTATGATATGAATAATATCGTAGACAAAAGAATAATAGGTGTGGCTTTTCATATGTCTTTTGTGGGGAAAATATACAGCATGCAAAAGGGACTTCAATGACAGAAAAATTATAAAACACATGTTTTTAAAGTAGAGCAGAATTGCTGCTGAATCTCAAAACTGAATATATTAAAGTCAACAACAACATAACAACATTTTAAGAAACTGGCAAACAATCGACAAGAATAAAGTTGAGATTAAATTAATTTGATATATATAAGTTATTTCCAGTTTTCATGGTTTGATACTTTGATAATCCTCATTTGTTCTTGATAATGTTGTGAAGATGCTAATCTTCATTGCATGGATATGAATTCTTCTGAGCTGATTAGCTGCCAAAATTTTGAAAAAGGTTTAAAAAAAGAAGTCAACATTTAGCCAAAAATAGAACTTTCTCCTTCTATGTATGAAAGGCTGAACATGTGCCTTCTTTATACAATACTGTTTGCTTCAATTTTATAACCTAATATATATCTTTTATCTGAATTTTACAATTTTAAACTTCTTTTCAATAAATTTACGCTTTCAACAGTCATTATTTTCCAAGCATCATACCTAATTGCTTGTTTGAAATGTACAGTAGCGTGTGTGGCTAATGCAGTGGCATTGTTAGAAAGAATGATCATTAACCCATTATAAAACCTACGTGCATTAGTGTTTCAAAGCTTACTATATTAAATTGCAATCATACTATATATTATAAAACTTACTGGTTTATATATTTACGAGTGACCCACTTACCTGTCTCCCCACAACCTATGCACCGCATTCTACCGTGTCTAGAATGCCCTGGTAATCTTTTAACACTGTACACCCTCACTGGCCCAAATGGCCTTCCTTCATTTTGAGACCACTTTCCCACAAAGTGGCCCCTGACGCGACCTCGGGGAGGGTGGCGGGTAAACCCTGCCACCCGCCGAGCTCGCCGAGAAGGAAAAATCTAACGCTAACAAAGACTGCTGACGCCTCCAGGCGGAGGGTGGAGCCCACCCTGAACAGTCGGGGTGGGGGTCCGCCCTCCGTCACCCCGTAGGCGTGCCTCCCCCTACACTAACAGAGGCCTAATTGAACAAGGGGACGAGGCCCATACTACCTTAGATGGTAAAGAGTAACCTGGTAAACCGAACTAAGGAAACAACACCCACCGATAGACAAGTAGCCGCAGGCGACCCAGGGGGTGGCGATGTCTATCGACGAAACGCGAGGAGTCATGAGTCAGGTCGAACGACCGCTCCCCCGTCCGGCTGCGTCCCACCTCCCTCGGGGGAGGGTGGCGGGAAATGGAGACAGGTAAGTGGGTCACTCGTAAATATATAAACCAGTAAGTTTTATAATATTTACTTCGTTCCCCACTTACCTGTCTCCCCACAACCTATGCACCGAGTGGCACTGTCCGATGGTGGGAGGCCCGAGGGGTGGGACCCCCGGAGCTCGTATCATCGAGCGACCAAAGCCAAATCGGCCTGTGATATGTCCGATAAGTAGCAGGCGACAAAGCGATTGGAGTCTTCCACGCCGTCATCTTGCAGATGTCCACTATTGGAAAACCTGCGAACAGGGCTGTAGAAGCAGTGAAACCCCTGCTGTTGTGAGCCGTGGATCTGCCTGGACCTGTAGCCAGAGGGCGGACGGCTTCCACCAAACAGCGGGACAAGGTATCCTCCCAGGCTGCTGAGTGGGGCACTCGAAGGAGGAAGAACAGAGATGTCGAAGTACCCAAGAGATCTTGTGTTCTGTTGAGGTACCACTTCAGTGCCCTAATGGGAAACCATACTGTAGTCTGTCCTCGGGGATCAAAGAGAAGGTCTTGATCTCTGGGATGATGATGTCTCCCGGTAGGAGAGCCCAAACCTGGTTCTAGCGAAGAAGGAGGGGTCGAGAACTATCAGCACCCCACAAACCGTAGGACTGAAGGCACCTTAGTCAAGGCGAGCCGTTGCTGCCTGGCGTGGAGCCGTAGGGGAAGCCCCTGATGGAAGGCGGCAACAGCCGAACGAAAGTTTTTGATCGTCTAAACCCTGCCTCCCTTCTTGGAACAGTGGGTAAGGAGTCGGCGATCAAGGTTAGAAAGGCCATGGTAGGCAGAGTCTGTCTCGTTCGGCACACTCCGAATCTCCGTAGGCAGAAAACGTAAGTACCAAGGTTGTTCTCACTCTGGCGGCCAAAGTCCTTTCTGTCTAAGGAAACACCAGACAATTTCCAGGCACCTAATTGTAGGCCCTTGCTGTCCGGGTGAGCCAGCGCCCCGTCTATGGGACAACCGACTGTGGTTTGTCCGGCAGGATCGCTGGCTCGTCCGCTAGGAGCTGGATAACTTTTGCCCGAACCGGGGTCAGCGGGGCCACTATGATGGCTGACCATGCCAAGAGGGGGAAGATGTAAGCTTCCGGTCCGTTTCGCGACAGGGACCTGGCGTTATGTGGAAGGCCTGCGGGTGGGCCGCCTGAACAAAGATGAGCAGCCCATTGTTGCCCTGTGTCGCAATCAGGTCTATCAGAGGTCTGCTGAACATGTGGAAAAACCTACTTCATGTTCGTTGCAAAAGGGTCCACTCGTCAGGGTGGAGCTGTCCCCTGGGCAGAGCATCGGCCATCACATTCTCCTTTCTGGCTATCTGAGAGACTTGTAGGGCCATGCTAGATTCTGTAGCTGTGGTGAGGGTCTCCCTTGCCAGACGGCAATATCTCTCTGACCTGGTGCCACCATGTCTGTTGACGTAGCTACAGTATGTTACCACCGTCGTGTTGTCTGAGAGGATGGTAGTCAAAAGCCCTGTACCTGGGCGCCGGAGGGCTCCAGAGAGCCCAACCCTGTGTATCTGCTACTAAAGAAGTCAAGGACAGCGGCCTGCTTGGTGACCTTGTTAGTGCTTGCAGGACAGCCGCACTCGCAGTACTGATTCAATACCACAGTACCGTTGATGACTCCTTCAGTTATCAACCCGTTGCAATCAGAAAACTCTGAAGAAAAGGAATGTCCTGATGATGCTAAGCTGTACCCTGTAGGGAGGTTTAATGGAGGTTCTTTCCATGCTAAAAAATATTAATCATAATATTGGGGAAAGAAAAGGCGTAGACCTATTGAAAGATAATGATGCCTGAGGCGCCTAACAATATTACTCCGGTCAACGAAAACCTGTCAAGCATAGAGACAAGTATCTTCTGGATGGGAAGCTGCACTGACAAAAAAGTGCCTTGCCCAAGGAAACAACTGAATGATCCGGCCAGGACTCAAACCTGCAAGCCTTAGATCACCAGTCCACTGCCTTCACCACTTGACCACAGTACTCTCTAAAAATGAGTACTGAAGGTACAGAATCTCACTCTGCTGAGTGAATACGGAATCTTAAACAATGCTGCCCTGCTACAAAAAATGAGACTGAGTACTGAATGGATAGTTTGCTTCATCAGAATCTTAAACAAAGCTACAATGCTACTGTTTATGTGACTCCTACAATTATATGTATGTATTTAAGAACGTATTTAGGATCATCCTGCAAGTAGGAACATGAGAAGAAGCCTCACTGGCTTAACCAAGCTGCAAGCTGACTGAAGTCAGTCTCTTACATACAAATTTAACGTCCATGATTATGAAAAGTCAACAACTCTGTAGCTGGACAACATACATTAAACTTGGGGTGGCCTGAATCGGGGACCTTATGAGTGAAAGGCTTTAACCCTGAGCTAACTGAGCTATAGACCTACTCATCAGAAACAAACTCCCAACAGGGGCTGTGAAGATGGTGAGAGGGTGGGTTTGTAGAAAATCCACCTCATAAATCCCTGGCTGCTTAACGGAGCCCGGGGAGTTACTCAGCAAACACAAAAGCGTTACTAAGCATGTAGTGTTTTGTTATGACAACGTTATGAGTGGTGTAAGAGGTATGTCACCGAAAACGTTTTCAGGCTCATATTTCAAAACGATTTACGTTAAGACAATAATATAACATTAATACAACATTAATATCTCATAGAAACGTTATGTCGACGTTTTTACCACACCACATTTAACGTAATAAACACGTAATAAATGTTATGATAACGTACCCGTTACTCCTCAAATCTCTCCATGTCGAGACGTGTCAATTTCGTAGTGTAGTACAGTAGAAGTATCCAACTTCCTATTGAAACCACCTAGCGCATAGCCACGACTAGGCTATCAGGTGCTACGAAATGCAACTGTGCTTAAAATGTCGGGAACATCGAACATTATTCACGAAGCGCATACTGTATGCTCGGAGCGCGTTAGCGCTTGTACCTTTGTTGGGGTTTTATCCTACCCCTTTTCCAACTTACTACTAACGCGTTTGTCTTGGAAATTCACCCAAAAAATAGAGAGAGAGGTTTATTCCATGGGATCGCTCACGTAGTCGACAGCTCGTTGCAGCAAACGTTGAGCTTACACGTGTCAATCCAGGTGACTGCTTGGCCCCCCTCCTCTCATAACAAATACACAGCGCGGGAATATTGTCTTGGCAGTTTGCCAAGACTCTTGGAAGGCTTCGTTTTCCTGGCACTTTGCCAAGCTTCGAGAACGTTCTCTTCTTGGCAGGTTGCCAAGGTACTAAGTAACGAGACTGTACTAGAATCGCTTCAGTTTGCGCCTTTTAACATGCTCTGGAGGGGGTTCCACCAGCGTTTTAAACAACAAAACATAAGCAAGGTTTCAAACCTAGACATATGGCGATGAATTATAACGAGAGAGAAATATAATTAGCGAGGAGAATATGACCCATGAATGCACAGGAAATCTATGTCATGTCCTGGTTTCTGCTGGTACTTATTAAACACACATTCGGGATGTGTAATGATAAATGGTGTAGCGATTGCAGTGTCTTTCCGCAATTGATTCGAACCTGTCGTCGCAGCTCAAGCTGCTAGTTCCGGGGGGCAACACTCCCCTGATGAAAGAGACTCTTCCCCCTCTTGGAGGCGGGATTAACTTTGAGGCTGGGGATAAGTATATCTCCGTTTGCCGTTTTCCTTTCGGATTGGGCGTTTGCCCTTACTACCCCGTTCTGGGGGCCCAGCAGTTGTTGATCTCATCGGTTCCCTGCTCCGGGACCGACTCCTGGGATCCGGAGTGGAACCTCGGTTCCGCACTCGCTGGACCCGTGGTCTCTCGGAGCCCATCTCTGTGTGCGTACCTAGCCGGGTACCACTCCTCTCGACCCGGACATTCTGTCCATTCCGGTCGGAATTTCAAATGGGCTATTTATTGGCCTTGAGCCTTGCCCTTGCCTTCCCCCTTGGTCATAGAATCCGGACGGTGCCGGGACCTTGGGGGGCAATATCTCTTTCTCCTCTCTCTCTCTCTCTCCTCCGGCCTCTCTCGCCGGACTCGGGCTCCCGGAGCCTATCTCTGTGTGCGTACCACGCCGGGTACCACTCTCCTCGACCCGGACATTCCGTCCGTTCCGGTCGGAACTTCTAAAGGGCTTTCTATTGGCCTTGAGCCTAGCCTTCCTTGGGTCGGAGGGGAACGTCTGTTCCGGGCTCCTTCTGAGGTCTCGCCGGACCCTGGCTCTCCGGAGCCCCTCTCTTTGCGCGCACCACAACGGGTGCCGCTCTCTGCGACCCGGACGGACTGTCCGCTCTGGCCGTCTTTGTCATGGGCTTTTGGTTGGCCTTGAGCCTTGCCCTTGCCCTAGCCCTTGGTGGTACATCCGGACAGCGCCGGCACCTTGGGTGGCAAAATCTGCATCTCTCTCTCTCTCACATGGGCTTTTGGTTGGCCTTGAGCCTTGCCCTTGCCCTAGCCCTTGGTGGTACATCCGGACAGCGCCGGCACCTTGGGTGGCAAATCTCCATCTCTCTCTCTCTCTCTCTTCTCCGGCCCTCTCCTGGCCTCTCTCCATCTCAACTCCCACCAACTCTCTCACTTCCTCTTCATCTCCTGTCTCTCCTCCGATTCCCTCCAGGGGAACTGTGGGTTCGGTGATAGATCTAACCTGTCCCGGCCTGCTAGCCAGGTGTCGATGTGCTGCCACTGTCTGGTGTGAAAACAAAACAGACTAGACAGAGGTCTCGGAACAGTTCACACATTTAAGGTGGCTTCGAGACATGTCTGAGAAACCCACGTTAAGGAGAGACTAACGGCAAATAGTCTAACGTATCAAACGGAACGACTATAAGGAGGAAGTAGGGTGGGAGTATGCTAACAGAGAGTAAAGTTACGTGACAAAAACAACGCGCCCCGCTAGAGGCTCGCGGCTTACAAGGTACGCTACAATAGTGAAAAACTTCCCACACTTAGAAGCGAACACGTAACCAGAATACATGAAGGAAAAGGACGAAGCATGTAAACAAGGGAGAGAACCCCTCTATCCGCGTACAGAGCGGGAAGGGAGGAACAAGGCTACGAGATACGCCCCAAGTGAAAACTCCCGACACTTAGGAGGTGCACGAGTAGCGAAACCCATGGAGAACATGAAAATATGTACAAATATATGAAGGTTCAAACAAGAACAACAACAACGTAATCGAACCGCCTAGTATTGGATAGGAGTTCGCGGCTTACAAGATACGTTACAAGGAGAAACACTTCCGACATATGGAAGCAACGTAACTAAACATATATGCATCGAAAACTTGTAAAAGGACGAAACATGTATATAAGGGAGAGAACCCCCTAACCGCGAACCAGCGGAGGGGGGAACAAGGCTACGAGGTACACCCCAAGTCATGAGACTCAGGGCGCGCACGTAGCAACAACTGGAGGAAACATGAAAATATACAACAATATATGAAATCAAGGATACTCCCGTCTTAACATGAAAAACAACGAAACGAGCCGACTATCTCGACTAGTTAGGAGATATCGGAACGTGGCTACAACTACGCTACAAAAGTGAAAACCCACACTGAAAGCGTAAAAATTAACGAAGTACATGAAAGCAAAACATCTTATGCTAAGTAAGAAAAGCTGAAACACATGTACATACGGAAAAACATGCCTATCCGCGTAAACAAGGCGGTATAGGCAACGCTACAAATTACGCTACAAGGGGAAAACCCACACAAAGGCGTAAGAAGTAACGAAGGTACATGAAACAAGCAAAACATATTATCTTTTAAAGTAAGAAAAGCTGAAACATGTACATACGAAAATATATGCCTATCCGCGTAAACAAGGCGGTATAGGCAACGAACGAAGTAGTCTCGCAGAGCTACTACCTGTTACCCTAAAAACGTTACGTAAGAAAAAACGAACGCATGGGCGAGAGTGTACACTAAAAACAGCCCCCAAAAACACCCTTCCCTACAAGAAAAGGATACTTATCAGGCTGGAAAAGATCCTTGGAAGTGCAGAAGTCCTGATAGGAAACTTCTAGAGTATAAATCCAAGGTAATCCGGGCGAATTTCGCGAAAATTTTTCTAACTCCGAAAAACACATTGAGACACTTTGTGGGTAGAAAAATGAAGGAAGGCCATTTGGGCCAGTGAGGGTGTACAGTGTTAAAAGATTACCAGGGCATTCTAGACACGGTAGAATGCGGTGCATAGGTTGTGGGGAGACAGGTAAGTGGGGAACGAAGTAAATAGTGTGTATGCAGGACAGTTCTACTCTGTAAGTGATAAAGAAGAAAGGCTGAAGTAATTTTCTCCAGCCACTACAATGGGGGGTGTATGATATGAATAATATCGTAGACAAAAGAATAATAGGTGTGGCTTTTCATATGTCTTTTGTGGGGAAAATATACAGCATGCAAAAGGGACTTCAATGACAGAAAAATTATAAAACACATGTTTTTAAAGTAGAGCAGAATTGCTGCTGAATCTCAAAACTCTGATAACAGTGCATTTCTATTGCATGTTAAGCTGAATGTATATTTTACATGTTTATGTGTACACCTTCTGCAACAGAGACATTTTATCTGACCCGTTTTGCACCAAAGGTAATGTATGCCAAAGTTGCTACATAGAGAAAGTCATAGGAATATACATTATCTGGTTTCAGATTTTGTAATGATGAGCATTGATTTTCATATGGTGTCTATGCATGTCATTCAAGTTATTGATAGTAACATTTAAAATTTAAACATGCCAAATATTAAGTACATTAAAGCTTTAAGTTGGATGTTATCATGTTTACTAAGTTTTCAGACTTCCACCTATGTTGATCTCAAAAGACCATTTGACCACTGCAAGAGAGGTTTTCTTGTACTCAGTATTAAAGGAGCATTCACATATATCCAGTATGAAGTTAAACCACCATGTACTTTTTGTGTTAGCCAGGCTTCAAGGCATGACACAACCACATACACAACTGAATTTATCGGTTAGTTATGACTTCCTGAAAACCAATCCACATCCAGAGTAGATGAACACATAAGGCAACAATTCTTCTGGTATCACAAAGGAAAATTGCTAACTTTGGTACACAAATACAGAGATGCATATCAGTTTTTAGTGCACAGAACCATACCATATTCAGTAAATAGTGATATTATGTCCAACACATGACAAGGTAATGCATGTAATGTAACCACTAAATTTAATAATGCACCGCTAAATCTGAAAATTGGGAAAAATGATGACATTTCTTTTAATATTTCTTTAAAGCTTGAAATAAATTCAATCTTATCCTTTACTTCTTTCCTTCTTCTCAATACTTATCTGTACTCTCCATTATCACACGACCAGTTTTCCCTAAAACAAGAGTCAACACTAAAGCATAAAGGATTCTTTCTCAAAAATATATATATGGTAAAATTCTTATCCTCTTTGCCTCTCCCCCCCCCCCCTCCATTTTATCACAATTTTACCCAACTGTTCACCATTCTCTGTCGACACTTAAGGCTTTTGCAGAAGAAGGGTTCCAGTGCGTTGACAAGCAAGTTTTCTTTCACCTCTGAATGCTTGAATTTTATGCGTGAATGGATGTAATGCAAGCAATGAGTGGAGCAAGAAACTGTTGCCATGGTTACCTTCCAAATCCCTAAAGGACTGTATTATTCCTAGACAGTTCAGGGACGTAACAAGCAAGCGCTGAAGTCACTACCAAAGCATTCTATCCTTGGTGAGTAGATACGGATCTTCGCATATATATTACAGCTTCTCATCAATATAAACACCTGAAAAACCAAGCCACAGTAGAGTGCGCACTGGCACAGATGACGATTCTAAGGCATCGAAAAATGCTACTTGGATAAATATGGAGTATCGTAACGACAAAAGCAGATGCTTCGTACCCATGAAAGAATATATGTCACATCTGGTGGCACTATTTCTGTAAACCGCGTATTAAACTAAACTAGCTACCCCGACAACGATGAAAGACAAGGCATAACAAATTCTAATCATTGGTTTGACTGGGAATATGAGAGAGAACTAGGAAAGTGAACGGTCTGAATATGCTTGACAAACAACTAATTAAACCAGGATTACTCGCAGAACCCATTGGGCATGGCGCTGTAACGCTTCCCTGGGACAAGCCAATGAATTATAAGATAATGTGCAAATGATGCTACGGTTTGATTGGTGTGACGCTTACACATACACACACGCACATGCACAGACATTTTGCAAGAGGTAACTGACTTAGAGAGTAACAACATCTTCCTCCCACAAAGTATGAGATGCGGTGAAATACAGTTTCCGACCGGCTCTCTTTCCTCTTCTCTCTCTCTCTGTCTCTCTTAGCTCATTCTCTCTGTTGCAGCAGACGCATCACGCCAGTCATAAATCAGACTAAAGATGAGAATGCCTTCTCATCTAGAGGCGGAAAATTTATGGTAGGAGATGACGGATGAAAAAACAAGACTCGAGAATCATGTTTAGAGTGCTTTATGTATCAATTGATGGTTCATGTAGCTACAATATTCCTGGAAGGTAAACATAAAGCTAAAGTTCTGTACATACTTAGTAGAGATCAAAATGTCACAGCTTCATCTTCTACAGTATTATGAAAAGTTTACTTCCTTATTTGATATGTATAAACAACATTCAAAAAAATAATAATAATACTTAAAATGTTTAAATAATTTAAATTTACAGCAAATTAATTTGCAAGAAATGGGTATGGAATCATTGGTAATGGTACTTTAGAATTTTGGATTCAATCAGTTTTTAACATTATCCTTGGTTATGTCTTGCTAAAATAAAACTGTTTTATATTAATGAGGTACATATCCTTTGGAATTCAAAACCTGAAGTTCCCTTTTTTGAGTGTGGTTCATTTAACCAAGAGCAGATGTTCATGCATGATGAAAACTTGTATTAGAATCTAGGGTTATGTATATATAGTGCACATCTATAGTGTGCTATCAACCTAGAGCCAAAAACTCAGAATAACAATCTGCAGCTTAAAATTCACGAAGTTGCTTCTGTGAAATGAAGATTCGGAAGGAAGAGAAAGCGGGCAGTCCCCAGAGTTTGGGTGGGGTGGGGGGTGGGGGATGCAGTGCATACATAGACTGGGAGACAGGTTTGAGAGGAGTGAAAGTAAAATTCTGAACACATCAAAACAGTTCTAAGTGTAAAAATACACTTGGTGATATTTAGCAATGATCATCACTTGTAACCCTGGAAATGTAAAAATATCAATTGGTAATAATACCAATACCTAAGTGAATACCAAAGTAAAATTTTCAAATGAAGAGATCTACACTTCACCGATAGTACAAATACAAAATCTTACTTATAATTAAACAATTCACTCCTGGAAATGGTTATAGGACAGACTATATCAGGAATTAAAATCTGTTTCAATGGGGATCTGTTAAGTCTGTTGTCCTAAATATATATGATAAAACTTACTGGTTTATATATTTACGAGTGACTCGCTTACCTGTCTCCCCACAACATTAGCACCTCATTCTACCGTGTCTAGTATGCCCTGGTAATCTTTTAACACTGTGCACCCTCAGCGACCGGCTCCTCCGGTCGATGCCCTTCCTTCTCATTCTACCATCCACAGTGTTAACTCATACGTTTTCGTAGTGGACTAAAATCTTACGGAAATTGCCCGAAATACATTGGATTTTTACCTTCTTTACATCCTATGGGATTTCAGAACGTTTTACAGTCGTTACAGCCTGATAAGTTGTGGGGAGACAGGTAAGTGAGGAGCGAAGTAAATATAAAGAGTTTTTTTTCCGGTACATATGCTATATTACTGTAGTAGCAGGCCTAGAATATCAAAATTTTAGCCAATTGCCAAAATGTTGCCAGTGCATGAAAAATCTACTAGCTAAATCAAATTCTCACTTGTATTTTCCTTGAATTAATACAAAAGCAACATTAACTTCCAAGCACTGTCAGAAAAATACCAGTGCATTTGTTTTTCTACCTGCAACCAGTGAAATCCATTGGCATGCAGCCAGTACATAGCCCAGATTTTGAGGCCTGAGTATCAAATGCAAACAGCCTATCTATATACATGTATAAATATTCATTTTCATAACTGAGATGGCTGATTTCAGTTCAATTGTAATTTATCATGCAAGAATAAGAAACATGGATTTTGACAACCGGCAAGCAGGATACATATCAAACATGAATGTGACGGTGTTATGTTACTTTTTCACATTCATAAAAACAGTCTCGAATAGTAATATCTCGACAGCTGAGCATGTTTCTCTGGATTTGACAAATCATAAACATGAACATTAAATGGAGAAGCCTTACAGTACTTCAGTTATTGTAGTAAACTGATAAGAATGTGAGATATACTGATGGATTATAACATTATACTCATCTCTCTACACCCTTGAAAATTACTGCGCACTCATATCCATATTTTGAGAAACCTTTATCAACTTCATAGAATCAAATATTGACTTTCTTTTCTCTTCAACAAACATTGCATTTTTGCAGCACCTTACCTTATTTGTTTGGTATCCATCTACAATATAAGTTAATAACAAACTATAAGCAACACTATATTTATACACCTTGGCAGTTGATTCAGACCAAGACTGCCTGAGCATGTGATGTTTGCACCCAATTAAACAATTATTAATTAGCAAAAAACTGATGGTGACACCTGGTTCTGGGAGATTAGCTCTCAACAATATCACATAAAATACATTCAAAACTGCATCATTGCTACTTTACATGAAGCAGAAAAAATATTAAACTGCTGCATCAGCTAAAATATCAAAACAGTGTCAGTTTGCTGTTGAATTTCCTTGCAGTATGGAATGGCAATATGCTCCTATATATACTGTACGAACTAGCTAGTAGTTATGTAGGATTGCTATCCATGGATTAAATTAGTAGATTGCCAGAGAGCCTACACGCTTTGTGATTTCATACCATAGTTTTGTAATAGAATTTTAATGTAACACTGCATACAAGATTTTAACTAAGTTTTGAACCTATGTGGACTTCTCATGATCATCAAGCTTCTTACACTCACATGGACCTATACATTATCTCTAAATTTAATTTCATTGTAAAGTTAATATTTTGAAATTGTGGTGTTTACAATGTTTTCAGATTTTGACCAATCATGACCTCAAGTGACCTATAACCTCCACAAATACCAGATGGGTTCTAGTACTCACAAAGAAGGATCTACACACTAAAGTATGAAGTAAATTCAAAGTTTTAATTGGACTATCATGAATACTAGGTTTCAGGCTGTGACATCTATTGTTTTCAACAGACTTTTGACCTCCACAGCAAAAAAAAACAGTTCTTGTATGCACTTTTGTGGAGGTTTTATTTTTTGATATATTGTTTTGAGCAATCATGTTTACAAGACCTGTTCAAATTTCATGAGCTTTGTGAATTCCATTTATTGCAAAGTTCTAAAACCAATAGGGATAAAAGTATTGACATGTTACATCATATGCAGAATTTGTCACAGAAGCTTTAATAGAAGCTTCTAATAGAAGCTGCTTTGAATTGTTCTGACATAAGTGTAATCATAAACAGCCAGAAACAGGATGAATTGATAACACTTCCTTGCTTTGATTGTGCAACTAGTTACTCACTTCCAAGATGCTTTAGAAATCCACCTACGTATCCATATCAAATCCTCTGTCACTATTACAAAGAGGCTAATGTGAGAACGTAAATGCTCAATTGATCGCATTTGTTATAAAAAATATCTCTTTAAAATTTGAAGTGAAATGATGTATCGGTGATTTAGGCCAGGATAAATCTTAGAGAGGAATGAAGTAAATAGGGATACAATTACTTAGTTTTATGTGTTGCAATTTACATCCATGAATTTGTCATTTCAAAACAAAAAAATTCTCAGAATCCATTTTGTTTTTAATTTTAATACTGAATAATAAAAACTAAGAAATTCATGCTTTTTTGCAGCTATTTGCATAAATTTGCATGATTTCTAAAAGTTTTATTTAAAAGTACTTATTACTCAAATGGGATTACAACATTCATTACAAAGCTATTAAAGGTATCATCAGGGTAAAGTTTAAAGGCCTTCCGGTCCTACATTACAACCAAATTTCTGTTCTGATCACCAAAACCAGCTATGGCAGTCATCCATTGGAGGACTAGTTATTTACATCAAATTCATATTGCATTGTAGTTTATATACCTCCAAAAAGGTAAAATGATATTTAGTATCACCTTGTCCATCCTTTGGAACACCTGAGGTAAAACAAAACTAGTGGTAGACCTATGATTCATGCAAAGGGGTTTTACTGACCCAAAGCTGGTAATCTATTCATCAAACCTACACATCTCTCTTACAGTGTACATATTGCTGCACATTCTATTCATCAAACCTACATATCTCTCCTACAGTGTACATATTGGTGTTCTATTAATCAACCCTACACATCTCTCCTACAGTGTACATATTGGTGTTTTTTTTATCAAACCTACACATCTCTCCTACAGTGTATATATTGGTGTTTAATATTCATCAAACCTATACATCTCTCCTATAGTGTACATGTTGGTGTTCTATTCATTAAACCATCTCTCCTATAGTGTACATATGGGTGTTTTTTTTATCAAACCTACACATCTCTCCTATAGTGTGCATGTTGGTGTTCTATTCATTAAACCATCTCCCTATAGTGTACATATTGGTGTTTTTTTTTTATCAAACCTACACATCTCTCCTACAGTGTATATATTGGTGTTTAATATTCACCAAACCTATACATCTCTCCTATAATGTACATGTTGGTGTTCTATTCATTAAACCATCTCTCCTATAGTGTACATATTGGTGTTTTTTTTATCAAACCTACACATCTCTCCTACAGTGTATATATTGGTGTTTAATATTCACCAAACCTATACATCTCTCCTATAGTGTACATGTTGGTGTTCTATTCATTAAACCATCTCTCCTATAGTGTACATATTGGTGTTTTTTTTATCAAACCTACACATCTCTCCTACAGTGTATATATTGGTGTTTAATATTCATCAAACCTATACATCTCTCCTATAGTGTACATGTTGGTGTTCTATTCATTAAACCATCTCCCTATAGTGTACATATTGGTGTGTTTTTTTATCAAACCTACACATCTCTCCTACAGTGTATATATTGGTGTTTAATATTCATCAAACCTACACATCTCTCCTATAGTGTACATGTTGGTGTTCTATTCATTAAACCATCTCCCTATAGTGTACATATTGGTGTTTTTTTTTATCAAACCTACACATCTCTCCTACAGTGTATATATTGGTGTTTAATATTCACCAAACCTATACAGTTTAGTTTAGTAGAAAAAAGGATCAGGAGGGACACTTAAGTCCCCATCAAGGACCCTATAAAGAGAGGGAAAAAAAACTGAAGACACAAACACTCAGACCCGATTACAATGCTTAAAGTGCTTGTCCAAAGCATTCTTAAACCCATTGACACTACTTGCAAGTACAACTTTCTCAGGCAAACTATTCCACTCATTCACAACCCTATTAGAAAAAAAGTTATGCCGAATATTAATCCTACTATGCGACTTTTGAAGTTTAAGACAATGACCTCTAGTACAACTACTGTTTGCAAACATGAAAAAGTCGGTAAAGGATAAATTGTCGAAACCATACACAATCTTGAAAACCTGGATCAAGTCCCCACGTAACCTCCTAAGCTCCAGTGTGGTGAGATTCAACAGTTGTAACCGCCTATAATAAGGAACCCTCTTTAAGGAACTAATCATCCTAGTAGCCCTCCTCTGGACCCTTTCAAGTACTTCCTTATCCTTAGCAAAATAAGGGTTCCAAGCCTGCACAGCATACTCCAGATGAGGCCTAACCAACTGCTTATAAAGCCTAACTACGATGTCCTCTTTCAGAAAACTGAAGTTCCTCTTGATCATACCTAAAACCCTATTACCTCTTTTAGCAGCTTCAAGACAATGTTTGGAAGGTTGCAGAGACGAGTCAATGTAGATACCTAGGTCTCTTTCAACAGAGACCTCCTGTAACTCCACACCATTTAGATTGTAGGTAAACTTTTGGTTACTACTACCAATGTGCATTACCTTACATTTATCAATATTAAAAAGCATTTGCCACCCCTGAGACCAGGAAAAAATCTTATCTAAATCCGCTTGAAATTTCTCAGAATCGCTTTTGGAAGAGACCTCAGAATACAATTTGGTGTCATCAGCAAACTTCTTAGCTGTACATAAAATATCTCCGTCGATGTCATTTATATAGGCAACAAACAACAGGGGACCTAATACAGACCCTTGTGGAACCCCACTAGTAACGTTCTGCCAAGAAGAAGCACAGCCATTAATTACCACCCTCTGTTCCCTGTTACCAAGCCAATTCCCGATCCAAGACAGTAAATTCCCTATGACACCCATGCTCTTCAGCCTAAGTAAAAGACGCTGGTGGGGAACTTTATCAAAGGCCTTCTGGAAATCCAGGAACACAACATCTACAGACCTCTGCCTATTTAGTGAGCTTGTTACATCTTCCATAAACTCAAGGATATTAGTGAGACAAGACCTTTTTTGACAAAAGCCATGCTGAGACTCTCTGATCAAAGACTGACTGCTGAAGTGACAGACCAAAGACTTTTTAACAATAGACTCCATGACCTTACAAACTACACTAGTGAGACTAACGGGCCTATAATTACAGGGCTTAGTCTTATCACCCTTCTTGAAAATTGGGGTAATATTAGCACATCTCCAGTCCCTGGGAACATAACCTTCATCCATAAATTTACTAAAAATCAACGAGAGTGGAACGCAGAAATAGTGTGCAAAAGTCTTCAACAAATACGGATGGATTGCATCCGGTCCAGAAGCTTTAGAAACATTTAGACGAAGCAGCTCCTTTAAGACAACGTCATCCGAAAATAAGACCGTATCCAGTTTAGGCCTATCACTGCCCCCCTGAAAATCTGGAATACTACTCGTATCTTCCCTTGTGAAAACCGACACAAAATAGTCGTTCAAAAGATCTGCAAGATCCTGACTATCAGTAACTATCTTATCAGCCTGTGGTGCCCTAAGGGAAACAATTGCATCTTTAACTTTCTGCTTAGACCTGACATAAGAAAAGAAGGCCTTTGGTTTATCCTTAATTTTTAGGGCGATGCTTTTTTCGAAATTCAATTTTGCATCAGAGACTAAGCATTCTACTTTCAGCTGATGAATTTTAAACTTGGCCAAAAGAGATTCAGATTTAGTCCTCCTAAACAACTTCCACATTCTACGTTTTTGCCTAATTGCACATCTAACTTTCTTATTCATCCAGTGAGGCATACTGCTTTTACGACGACGATTCTTCCACGGAACATGATTTTCCATAATGACCTTTAATTTATCAGCAAAACAAATCCAAGACTGAGAAGCACTCATATCACTAAACAAATTAATCCAATCTGTACCCTTTAGTAAAGTTTCAATTGCCTCTGTATCTGATCTCGAAAAATCAGGTACTTTTTCCTTGCTAATAGAACTTACGACCTTACAAACAACATCAAAAGCTAGTATATCATGATCACTAGTTCCTAGTTTTCCTAGACCGGTCAAATCAACAACATTGCTTGGATTAGAACTCAAAACAAGATCCAGGATGTTATCCCCCCTAGTAGGGAAAGTAACATGTTGATGTAAAAAGCAATCTTGCACAACATCTAGAAAATTACTACCTTTCCTACTACTAGAACCATCTATCCAATTAATGTCAGGAAAATTAAAGTCGCCCATTATAACAACATCACCTTTAGCAGCCTTTCTAATTGAATCAAACAGCACGACATCATTATCATCGCTGCTGTTAGGAGAGCGGTAAACAACACCTACAGTGATAACGTCCCTGGACCTCTTGGAGTTGTTTGTGGACAACTCGCACCAGACAGAATTAACAAAAGACCCTTGCAACTGAGATTTCTCAACACTTACAATGTCATCCCTAACATACAGTAAAACTCCCCCACCAACCCCATTATGAGTATCCCTTCTGTCCTGACGATACACAACATACCCCGGGTGAGAAACCTCAGCACTATCAATGTCCTCCCTTAACCAAGACTCGGTGATACCAAACACATCCGGTTTCAGATCCTCGAGAAGCACAGTAAATTCAGCAAAATTTTTACGAATACTTCTAGCATTGGTAAAGACAATCTTCAGCCTATCCCTGAAACTATGTACCTTAGCATGCCTCCTAAAGTTAGAACTATGACTATCACTTATTTTGCTCTCAAAACGCCTATAATCGCCTCCACTAGGAACATAATCCTTATCCAAACTAATTCCTGACTTCATCGCCCCCCAATTTAGTTTAAACATAGCTGTTCAACAGAGTAATTCACCATCCTACCAAACAACGAGGCCCCAGTATTAGCTAAGTGCAAACCATCCCTGGCGAACAGATCCCTTCTACCCTGGAAAGATGACCACATGTCAACAAATGTGAAGCCGAAGTCGGCACACAAACTATACAATAAACCATTCAAAGTTACAATCTTTTCTGACAGAACCTTGTTGTCAAATCTTGGCAACAAACTACATATGACAACTTTAGCCCGAGTTGATGCTAGTCGACACATCAATTCGTGGTACCTAGACTGAATAATGTTTTGCGACTCCTTCTGCACATTGTTGGTGCCTACCTGGACTACAACCACCTCCTCATCTGACACGATTTTGTTTACCCTTTTACTGACATCCTGGATTTTAGCACCTGGCAAACATACCCTGACCCTTTTAGCTTTATCCGCCCTGCAGAACTCTCGGTCTACATACCGTACTAATGAATCCCCACACAATACCATTACAACTCTCCTATAGTGTACATGTTGGTGTTCTATTCATTAAACCATCTCTCCTATAGTGTACATATTGGTGTTCTATTCATCAAACCTATACATCTCTCCTATAGTGTACATGTTGGTGTTCTATTCATTAAACCATCTCTCCTACAGAGTACATATTGGTGTTCTATTCATCAAACCTATACATCTCTCCTACAGTGTACACATTGGTCATTCTTTTTCCTTGTATGATGCTCCTTTTTTTTCAGAGAACCAAATTTGCTATTCAGAAAACTATAATGTAAGTAATTTGCCCTGAACATGGAGCTTGTTCTCCTTTCACTTACTCAAGATTCATTCAACTCTAAAAAAAATGTTGTCCTCCAGACACCTTGTACTGTTATTTCCTATCATATGTAAATTGGGAATCAAAGTTTTCTAATAATCCTCTGGATAATAGAAGCCTGTGGCTTACAATATAGTAACAATCTGGCCCAACACCCACTAACAGAAAACTAAGACCATTGAGCTAGGGAAATAAAAAGGAAAACCTTGCTAAAACCTCCTTGATTTAACCAAAGGCAAGAAGAGAAGACGGAAAAACATAACAACATACAATAACAGCAAACTATAATATGCAATGTATGGAGGGAAAACGGGTGGGAAAACTAACGTAAGCAATTTGCAGAACTGCTACCCGTACTGAGAACTCTATGAATTTCAATGGGGCGGAAACCACTCCTTAACAGTCTCAAACACCCTCCCTTAAAAAGGCACTTTGGGTGGTAGAATGAGAAGGAAAGGATTGATCGGAGGGGCCGGTCATAGAGGGCGCACATTTTTAAAAGGTTACCAGTTCATTCTAGGCACGGTAGAACGAGAGTGCTAAGGTAGTGGGGAGACAGGTAAAGCGAGGAACGAAGTAAATATTGAGAATCAAAGTTTTCTAATAATCGTCTGTATAATACTGGATATCAAATAAAGCTTTGCTAGTCCAGAATACGAACTGCAATGTTTATGCAAGAGTTATCCAAATCAAGTCAGTTTTACTTAATTGTTTCCTTACACAAAAAATACCAATGTAAATTTGTATATGTGATATAACTAATCATCTCATGCATATCTTCTTACATCCCCCATCCTATCCCCTTCTTCAGAATCCAATTAATGACATTATTGAAATAAAATCAGTAAGGCTACATATGATATTATTTTGGGATATACACTATCCTTAATATTATATATCCTTCTACTTCCCGGGCTCCCTTCCCGGGCTCCCATTTCCTTCCCCTACACCCTCTCTCCCATAAAACAAGAAACCAGAAACAATTGAGGAATTAATAAATTTCCAGAAATACCCCAATCCTCTCCAACACTCTGCTCCCCCTCCCCCCCCCCCCTCAAAAAATTACTACATTACATGTTTGTCAAACTCTATCATGATAATACAGCTATTGCAATCAGACTGAACTATAAGATAAAAGACAGGGTGACTGTTACGCATTTGGTGCTGCATTGATACAATTTTCACTAGTTACGACTTGTGTATTAATGCAGCCAGGCTATAGCATCTGTGCAACAAGCTCTCTGTATTGCTTCAAGGATCGACAGAAGATTGAGGCCAGCGAGAGTGTCATTACAAAGAAACCTGAGATATTAAAGGAGCAGAATTGATTGTGAACGAAAAACAAGGGACTGTACAGGATTACATATTAATCCTCACATTGAAATGCTGCATGTGTCTAGATGATTCAACTTATATGTCAATTTTTAATATTTTCAATTTTATTTATCTACTCAAAATGATAATAAATCACACTTCAGTTTGCTGTAATCGATTTATCACTGTATTATAATAAAGCTTTCAACAACTAATATACTGTATGTATATGTAATCGTAGTGAGTTGGAATATCCAGAACAGTGAGAAAATTTCCAGCCTCCACCGGGATTTGAACCCGGACCTGCCGCTTTATATGTATATATATATGAAAGTTATTTTATTGCATGTAAAAGTTATATATGTTGTTCTATTTCCCAAGAAACATCATTTGCATGGAAAGTTTTAAATATTCTATATCTTTGAGTTGGATTTAGTTTTCCTTGATTCTGACTGAACAATGTCAATATACATACATCAATGGATGTACCCATCTATCTAAGGTGCATCTGTTCTTACAACCAGTTTGGCTGCATATATTTGGCAAATCATTATCCAATACAGAACTGTTTGCTTCACACACAGTTTGTTTGATATCATAACATGTACAGTATGTCATTTGCAGACCTATGAAGTTCATCTAATTAATGTTTTTTCCTTATTATAGAAGAAAGTAAATTTTAGTTTTTTTTTCCATATCTTGATTCCTGTAATGCTGATACCACAGGATTGCTACAAATTCAATGCAAAACAAAGAAGACATGCATCTTCACGAGAACCTACGGCTGACATGAAAGAAAACACTTCTACAGACCCGATACTGTTAAACTCACGAAATGTTACTTTAAGTTGCCTTCCCTGTAATCAGTTTCAGAAACTTACACTATATCTGCTAGGGAAAGAATACTGTGTGGCACTTGATTTGAATTGCATCCACAGATGTCGCCATGGTGACGAGAGGAGTAAGCCTGCATAAGATTTTGACAAATGCGGCTTTGTGCATTCACAGATCGTCATCTTGGCGGCTAAAGGAAAACAGGGATCAAGAACTGGCGAACAAATGTTGCATTCAATACTGGCAATAGGGAAGGGGGAAAAAATTCAATCCTCCACCCCCCTCCCCTACCCCCCAATGAAAGAAGAACCTTGAGGTTATTGTTTCCATTTTGTCAGATTAAAATCTCTTTAAGTCGCTGTATCAAATTTCTACCTAATGTAAAGTGTGTGGTGTTCGGGATGTACATAAGGCAAAGGGGTAACTTTTCATTTTGAAGAAGTTGTTTTTGAGTGCTCTATGCTTTGAAGTAGGTCACACCCTCAGAATGTAGAACAGCTTGGAACTGCAATTCCATTAGTTTCAAAATAGTTTTCATCTTAAGTTAATATTCAGTTCCACATTCAAGTGTTATGGCTGTAGTACAGAAGCCTCATAAAGTTACCTTAGGTACAACATACTGAAGGAAAAGTGGAGAAAAGTGATACTTTGTAGTCTAAAGTGTAAAAGTGGTTGTGTTTATAGTTCAGACTTTCTTATCATGTAAATACTAAGTTTGTTGCGCATATGGTGCTGGTAATCAAACCTTCCAACCATGGAAAATACGACAACGTAAAATGCACTGTTACTTAGTACTTCGTGTTTTAGTGTCAGGTCGGGTGCTACACAACTTCAGAATGTCATTATTTATAGTCAAAATATACAATTTTTAAGTAACGTAGCTATTCACGATAGATGCAGAAATTAATATATATATCCTGTATAGCATGGCAAAACGCTATTCAAAATGAGCAACTTAATATACAAGTGCAAGATGTACATCAGATACCCCAAAACTCACGGGTTTGGGTATTTACAAACGACCATACTTACCTGTCTCCTACAACACTAACGCACATTTCCTAGTCTACCTAGACGCCACTGGTATAATTTTAGCACTGCGCCTCATTGACCTCTCCCACAGGTCACCGCGCACTCTCTCTTCCTTCCGGATTTACCTTTCCGAAGGAAAACCGGTGTTTTTACGACTCCGTTTGCACTTACGCCAAACTGACGTTTTCTTGCTGGAATTCTGCTACATCAGATAATAGTTTTCATACACAGGAAAAAAAAAAATCAAAAAACTGCGACACAAAATTTGTAATACTAAAATTATTCCGAGATCGACATATATAGATCTAATGTACAATCGTTGCCCAATTTGAATTAGACACTAACCAAACGTCAAAATGTACATCAGGTAATCACCATGACATCAGACATATTAGAGGTATGACTTGATTGTGCCTTTTCTCGGTAAAAAGCAATGATACATTATTTCAATATTTCCTTGTTATGCAAATTGACTCAACAAGTAATTTTTCAACAGTTTAACTCAATTCTCAACAATCGTTAGCATGGTTGTCCATGATTCAACACCTACTTTTATTTTAGGTTTACATCATACTGCAATACTTAAAGGAGGATAGGATATACTTGCCAAAAACAGTTAACAAAATCATGCAAATATGTGTCCCACATTTGTTCTGTTGGCTGCAAACTAAAGTAGTATTAGCATTCAATAGTTTGATAGGATATTTCATGCATGAGCTGTCCAAAATATCTTAAAATTTAAATAAAGTGCAATAAGAAGACAGGAAGATTGGTTCTCATTATCACCCTGTTTACACCCTAAATATATTTGTGTCATATCATGATTGACAGGCCTACCGTTGCCTGCTGCCTGCACTGGTAGATAGGGTAGAAGCCTTAAGCAATCCCTGTATGTGTCACAATGGTTATACTACAAACAATAGTTAAAAATGTACTGTTGTTATACCAAGGAGCTGCTAGGAAGCTCCTCGGTAGGTCAATTACTAGCAGCCCAGCACAAATCATACTGTTGACAGTATAGGCAAAATACTAACTGAAACCATTCTCACCGTCAACATTCTTTTTACACATATATTTGACTGCAAACATGGAAACGTCATTCCCATCAAGAGCACAGGTCTGTCAATTAGGAACCTTGAAATGTTTTTATACAGTCGCTGTCTCTTGTGTTTGAATGTCAGTAGTTAGTTAAGTTGTCTGCAGTTATTCCAAAACTTACTGGTTTGGATATTTACGAGTGACGAGCTTACCTGTCTCCTCACAACCTTAGCACCTCATTCTACAGTGCCTATAAAGTCCTGGTAAATAAATAACACTGTGCGCCCTCTATGACCGGACCCCCCCTCCGGTCCCTCCTCCTTTCTCATGAGACCATTCCTAAAGAGTGGCCTCACGGGCACGGGAGTAGGGGTGGCAAGGGCCCTCTGGCCACCCCCAACGACTCCCGTCGAGTTAACTTCCCAAAGTGAACCCCTAACAAAAAGTCACTGACGCCTTCCTAGCAGGGGGGAGTGTAACACTCCCCGGCGCAGCGGGGAGGGGGGACACTCTCCTGAACCCTGTAGGCGGACCTACCCCTTAAACTAACAAGGAGCCTAAAGACTTACGGCCCGACACTTGTTAACCTTAGAACAACTTAGGTGAGAACGTAAACGGAAGCATATGTACACAAACGCATACGAAAACACACAGGTACACTCACCGATACACATGGTCGATGGCTCTCTGGTGGATGGTGGTTCTGTCTATCTGGTGTGGAGCTCGGAGTCATGAGTCAAGTCGAGCGACCGCTCCTCCGTCCGGCTGTGTCCCACCACCCCCTCGGGGGAGGGAGGCGGGAATGGAGACAGGTAAGCTCGTCACTCGTAAATATCCAAACCAGTAAGTTTTGGAATATTTACTTCCCTCCTCGCTTACCTGTCTCCTCACAACCTTAGCACCGAGTGGCACTGCCCGATGGTGGGAGGCCCGAGGGGTGGGACCTGTTACCCGCCGGACCTCGCATCACTGCGCTACCAAATGCCGCTTCGGCGTGTAATGTGTCGGTTAAGTAGCAGGCGACGAACGTAGTTGGAGTTCTCCACGCTGCTGCTTTGAGTATGTCCTCTATCGGGATGCCGGCGAAGAGGGCTGTAGAGGCTGCGACCCCTCTGACGTCGTGAGCCCTTGGTCGGGCGGTCCCCGATGTGAACGGGCGTATAATCTCTACTAGCCACCTGGATAGAGTGTCTTTGGAGGCCGCTGTGTAGGGTGGTCGTGGTATGATGAAGAGAGAAGTTGTCTGTCTTAACTTCTCTGTCCTGCTCAGGTACCACTTCAGTACCCTGACTGGACACCATCGTTTGTCCTCGGCTACTGATGACATGGTCTTAATTTCCGGGATGAAAATGTCTCCTGGTAAGAAGGTCAAGGCCTGGTTCTTCGCAATAAATGACGGGTCTGGAACCATCCTCACCCCGTGGCCCTCAAATCTGATGTGATTCTGCTAAGTAGTTAGGCGTGGAGGCAACTCCTCCTTCTTGCTGACGCCGCTGCAATGAGGAAGATTGCCTTTTTGTGAGGGCAGCCAGGGAAGCGTTAGCCATTGGTTCATATGGTGGTCCTGTCAGGGCATGTAACACTGCTGAGAGTCCCCAGGAGGGGGCTGACCGTCTGACCTGTGGGCGACGATTCGCCATGCCTTTGATGAGTTGTGCAATGTACGGGTTATTGCCCAGTGTGGAGCCATCTGGGAAGCCCTGGTGGATGGCAGCGATGGCCGACCTGTAATTCTTGATAGTGGAAACTTGTTTGCCTTCTCCGAAGAGTGAGAGTAGGAACTCGGCTATCTGCGTCACAGAGGCATTAGGCAGCAGTATCTGTCTCGGTCGGCACCATTGGTCGAACTTCCGCAGACTGGAATCGTAAGTCGCTGCGGTCGTTCCTCTTCTAGCGTCGGCTGCCATCGCGGCAGCTGCTTCTGAAGAACCTCTCTGTCGTAGGGAAGACCAGACAGCCTCCAGGCAACTAATTGTAACCCCTTGATGTCTGGGTGGGAGAGAGTTCCCTGTCTCTGGAACAGTAGGTGGGGCTTGTCCGGTAGACTCACTGGGACATCCATGAGGAGCTGAGGTATCTAGGCAAACCAGGGTCTGCGAGGCCAGAACAGGGCTATTAGTGTGAACCTGCCCTTGGAGTTCCGAATTTTCCTGAGGACCTGTCCGACCATGCACAGCGGTGGGAAGATATACGCATCCATGTGGTCCCAAGAGAGAATGACATTGCGTCCGTGTGGTAGGCCAGGGGGTGGAATCTTCTGGAACAGAAGGTCTGGAGTTTGTTGTTCTTGTGCGTTGCGAACAGGTCTATCGTGGGCTTGCCGGAGATCGCAAAGATTCTGTCGCAAGTCTCCTGCTCCAGAGACCATTCGTTGGGGTCTATATGCCCCCTGGATAAGGCGTCTGCCATCACGTTGAGCTTGCCCGCGATGTGGGAAGCCCGTAAGATCATGCCGGAGTCCTCGGCCACTGTTATCACCTCCCACGCGAGTCGGCACAGTCTCTCTGAGTGGGTGCCCCCATGTCGATTGATGTAAGCCACCACTGTCGTGTTGTCTGTGAAGATTGTGGTTATCGTTCCCTGTATGTGGTCGTTGAAAGCTTCCAGGGCATTTTTGACCGCCATCATCTCCAGGATGTTGATGTGGAGAGATCTTTCTGCTGGGGACCACGTCCCCCATGCTGTGCGGTTGCTCCAATGAGCTCCCCATCCGGACAGTGACGCGTCCGTCGTTACCGACGTCATTGGTAGCTGTATCGCAAAGGGTACCCCTGAACTCCAGTTGTTTGGGTCGAGCCACCATCGGAGGTGTTGGGTGACCTCCTCTGACCTGTAGATCAGCGTTGTCTTGTCTGGGTCTGTAGGGTCTGCGGACCTCAGGAGGTGCAGTTGCAGGGGTCGCATGTGTAGCCTGCACAGTCGCACTATATCGACCAGGCTGGCCATGAGTCCCAGGGCCCGGAGCCATGTCCCTGTTGGTGACCCCCGGTGTGCCAAGATCTGTTGTGTGGTCGCCTTGACCGCCGCGACTCTTTCTTCTGAGGGTCGGGCTATCCCGGTGGTGAAGTCCAGTATGGCCCCGAGGAGCTGGATCGTCTGGGAAGGAGATAGCCGTGATTTCTTCTGGTTCACGATCCAGCCCAGTTCTTGGAGGGTCTGGAGCGTTTTGTGGACGTTGTTGGTGGCTTCCGATCGGCTGTTCCCTACTACCAACCAGTCGTCTAAATATACATAGAGAGTGACTCCTCTTTTTCTGAGATAGGAGACTACCGCTCCCGCGACTCTCGTGAAGACTCAGGGAGCCGTGACTAGGCCGAATGGGAGCGCCCGGAACTGGTAGTCTTGTTCTGCGTACCGGCTCCATCTCCGCGACCCCTCGGTCGCTCTCTCTTTTGGACCCGAGCCCTCCACGGCCGGGGGGCCGCGCTCCGTGGGTCTGTTTAGCTGCGGCCCGGACTGAGGAGTCTCTAGCCTGGACGAGCTGTGCCTCTGCTTTGGAGGTCTTTTCTTGGCAGGGGCCTTGCCTTTGCTCCTGCCCTTCCCTCTGGCCGTAACTGATCCGGACGTAGCCGGGGCTGTTAGGGGAATTCTTTCTCTTTCTCTTTCCTCTCTCTCCACCTCTTTCTCTCCTTCGGCCCTCTCCTGGCCACTCTCCTCCACCTCTCTCTCGACTACTCCCTCCTCCTCTCTATCTCCCGTTACTCCTGAAACCTCCGGAGCCCCGATTGCGCTCAGGATCGAGTCCAGCCTTCCCTGGAGCTTGCTTCGTAAGCCCTCAAGCCACAGGTCTATGTCCTGCCACTGAGCTGGTGTAAACTTAATACACACCAGGCAGGGGTCTCGTCGAGTGCAGGTTCTGCATTTCGGACAAAGGTCGTGTTCGTCCCAGGCTCTGCCTGGGCGAAACATTGAGCAGTTGATGCACTTCAATGGATTGCAGGACATACTGAATAACCGGATTAAGGAAGATTACTTCTTAGTGATAAGTGAACAACAATAGAAGCTTAGCGTAAGAAAGGGAGAAACTAGGGAGGGACTTAAGCTTAGGTGGAGCGTAGCGTAACCTAGCAACGGTAAACAAGGTAACGTTACGAGGTGGCCTAACAGAAAAAAAAACAAGCTGAAACGAATATGAGAGAGCGAGAAATACACACAAAAGAGTGAATATATGTGAGAAACATGAATCCCCAAAAGGGGGAAGTGAGAAATACTATATGGGGGGAAAATTGTCTATGAAAACACAACAACAAGCTATGATAACACAACAACAACAACACGCCTAAGCGTGGGGAGGAATAGGGCGGGAACCTAGGCAGTGTCGCGGAACTGCTACCCCCGCCGCAAAACAACCCAAGGAGGAAACGCACTACGAAAACAGTCCCCAAAACCCTCCCTTTTTGATAAAAAGGATACTTATTGGTCAGGAAAGGACTGCCAAACTTCTAAAGATCCGAAGCTAAAAAACTTCCGGCAATCGTCGAAGAAAACCAAGACAATTTTCCAAGGAAACTATCCACAAGAAAAATATGCGTGTAGGCACTTGGAATGGTAGAATGAAAAAGGAGGAGGGACCGGAGGGGGGGGTCCGGTCATAGAGGGCGCACAGTGTTATTTATTTACCAGGACTTTATAGGCACGGTAGAATGAGGTGCTAAGGTTGTGAGGAGACAGGTAAGCGAGGAGCGAAGTAAATCAATGGTTCACCCTAGCCTAGCCAAACTCAATACTGTTTGTAGGCTATCCTATCTACCACTGGCACTACATGGACTAGTAAGTTCATTCAGCACAAGAAACTTCAAGAAAGATAACGTTGGATACAATACCACGGTTATTCATTATATGTGGCACAGTCCAATGTTGGACTAGTGTTAGTATTAAACTACCCTATACAACTCATACATTCAATACACAATGTAATTCACAAAACAACTGGACCGACTGTTCTAACCTTTGACCTTCTGCAACACTCTCTATTTGAAATGATGGGAGAGGCCTACACACATAGGTACATGTTATCTTCTTTCTTATTGCATAGCTAGAAGTTGTAAATGTAAATATTAGACTGATATAGAAGATTTTTCTAAAAATTTCAGCAATATTAAGGGCACTTTTTTCATGGGATTTTCACCAGAAGTTGAGTGAACTTCTGATTTGCTGGTAAACTTTGAAGAAATGTTAGTAGTTAGTTTACACAACATCCTACACTCCTTTAAAACACAACTTGAATCCCAAAATCTCTTAAACCTCTTTAACTTCACTTTAACAATAGCTTTGCATTTATAATAATTCTTGCTACTGAGAAACATGAACCTGCCACTAACACATTAACAGTTGCCAATACTATCACAAAATGACAGAAATTCTACAATTTAACACATGTATAAGGGGGGAAAAATCAATTGAAAAGCTTCTATTGAAATATTGATCGTTGATAACAAATGGCAATTTCAAAGTAACACTAACAAGTCAGATACTGATACAAAACAATCAATTTCTTATTTACAGAGAAAACATTGGCAAATGAAACAACATACTGTACTTAACAATCTTTCTACTTGGCTACAATTGTGTGGACCGAGGTAAATGGCAGAGGGCTGACAATTTTAAAGAGGTGGTGCTTTTGCATCTTTCTGAAAGATTCATGAATGACCACCACACATGTTACACATTTGTTGAAACTAGTAATTCTGTGTTCCCTCAAAGTTTACCAAGATACTTCATGCTGCCACGATAAATTTTACAGGTTACTTCAAGTACCCTAGTTACTTTTCAAGTATTTTATGTGTTCTCTCTACACTGGTTATCCCAAAACTTATCAGAATTTGGATTATTATGAGCGACAAGCTTACCTGTCTACTCACAACCTCAGGAATATGGCTCTTCCATGTCTATGGTGAAATGGTTACATTTTTAACACTGTACATCCTCACTGGACCAGTCACTGCTGGTCAATGACCCCCTTTCTCATTCTACCACCCAAAGTGCATTTTACTGAAGCATTTTGTCATTGTGAGGAGACAGGTTAGCGGGGAAACAAAGTAAATTGCTTTGTTTCAAGTATGCTGATTATGTATCACCTGTAACTAGGAACTATAAATCATAAAACTTACTGGTTTATATATTTACTAGTGATAAGCTTACCTGTCTCCCCACAACCTTAGCACCTCATTCTACCGTGTCTAGTATGCCCTGGTAATCTTTTAACACTGTGCACCCTCAGCGACCGGCTCCTCCGGTCGTTGCCCTTCCTTCTCATGCTACCATCCAAAGTGTTTACTCATGCATTTCGTAGTGGATTCAAATCTTACGGAAATTGCCCGGAATACATTGGATTTTTACCTTCTATACATCCTTTGGGATTTCAGAACGTTACTACAGTCTTTTACAGCCTGATAAGTATCCTTTTCTTATAAAGGGAGGGAGTTTGGGGGCTGTTTTTAGTGTACGACCCACGCCCATGTGTTCGTTTGAGTAGCCTAACGTTACTTTCTCAGGTGATTATGTATCACCTGTAACTAGGAACTGTAATCCCCTGATTATTCCCATTATTTCTTTTGTTGAGTATTAATTACAAAGAACTGGTATAATTTTCATTTGGCATCTACAATTTTAACAATCAGTCCACTTGCTACACTGTAAGTTCATGCTGGCAAGAATAAATCTTGATTCTGAGCTTGGTAGAATCAGGAACTGTTTCCATTGTGGAAACCAGCTCAATTCTAATGGATACATCCACACAAATTCCACAAAATTGATTAGTTTCACTATTTGTTAGCATCGATCCATATACTTACCTGTCTCCAGTCTACTTAAATTGAATTTTCCAATCTATATATTTTAACCTATAGAATTGGTAACATTTTTACAACTGCACCATTTCATCCTGCAACTGGGACTCTGCTCTTCCTTACATACCTACCATTCAAACGTTTGTATTGGCAATGTGAGACTTATGAAATGGTGCATTTCCAAGGAAGTGAAAAATGACTTGGTGAGTCATCAGATGGAGGCACAGTGCTGAAATAATATTTATTGTGCAGTCTACAGATGGGAAATGGCATTTTAAATGAGAGGAAAGAGGAACGTTGGCCCAGGAGAGAAGAAAATTATAAGTATAAATAAAAGTGGCAGTAATGTCGAAGATTTTAAATATATATGGTAACTACCTAGGCACGAAAGTAATCAATTGGTTCAATTCCCATACATGGACAACATATTCAACTTTATTTTTATTGTTTTCACTGATGTAATAAGGACCACTGCAATTTAAAGGAAAACAACAGCAACTGTTGCAGTATAGTAAATGTAATGACATCTCAGATTATTGTACTTGTCAATGGATTAAACTAAATAAACTGAAATTTATTATTTCTTAACGTTTAATGGAGCAATATACAAAGCTGGGAGTTAAAGAAATGTGTCATTTCAAAGCTATTACATGCATTTTGTTTTAAAACCTCAGGCTTTGTAATTGCATGTCACTCATATTATTCATCACATGATCTAACTTTCAATAGATTTAAAACGGAATCATATATGTAAAGTTGTTTTTCTTCAACTACAACCATTCTAAAATGTAATACTCAAACACTTTATGTGTTGTCATATTCTCAGGATTAGCAAGTTCCTGTTTTGATAGGCTATTACAGTATATCGAAGAGCAAGAGGTTTTCTTTTAGAAGAATTCAGAAACCTACAAATTTAATTTGATATATTGCCAGTAATCTTCTTAACATCTTACCAGTTGACAAGGTTGACCTCTGTTGACCTTCTGAAGCTGATGACTTAAGTTACATACTTATTTATTTATTTTTGTTTTTGGGTATAACCTGAAGTAGTGGCGGCGGAACCGGGGGGGGGCTTGGGGGGGCTCAGCCCCCCGATGAAAAAGTTGAGGGGGCAAATGCATGATAAGACCCCCCAATATTTACCAAGGCTCTGAAACGTGCATCTGCCCATTTTTCAATGCATACTTGTCGATCTGTCTGATGCACACGTATACTATATAGGTGTAATAATTTTAGTAATTGCTGGGGGACCCTCGGCCCGTCCCCTGGCTATAGACCACATTGTCACCCCAACCACGTCTTCACGCCCCGTGAAAAGTGGAAGCAGTGAGTGTGAGTACCAGTAAGCGTAACACAACTTCGTCTTAGGCCAATGACTTGCCTCATTGCAGCCAGTTCTCCAACATCCCCTTACTTAGTGGCGGAGCGTCCATATATACAGTCAGGGGGCGGATGCCCCCCCCCCTGACAGACTCAAATCGACTGCTGGCGCCCTTTTCAGCTTTTCACTATACTTTACTCATTCGCTATTACTTATTCGCTATTATTGACTATTTTATTGCGCTCTCATATACCTATTGACATCTGTCATATTTCTGTTGGTGTAATTTTCCGACAAAATGGCGACGACACCTATTTATTCTCCGTTTATCTGCAAATTAGCAAGGCCCGGAAAGGGTCATTTCCTGCAATCTAGGGAGTATCTTTACTCAAAATTTTTCTGTACGCTCCGCGCCAACCTGTGGTGGCGCTCCGCTTAGATAGTTTCGAAAGCGCCCCTACAGACCATTCTTGCCCCCCCCGACCAATACCCCTAGCTCCGCCACTGCCCTTACTACACTCAAAAACGTCTTTGCGAGTACACTACGAGTATAATAGCTACTCTCTTAAAACACCATCGAATATACAAATTACAATGTTTTTACAGACTTTTACGTGCAATCTGAGAAATTGCAGACTTGAGACCCATATTTTAGGGCTAGGTATTCGCAGCATAAAACACACGGGAAGTGCCGTTTCCGGCCATCTGGGGGTTTGAAATAACCCAAAATTTCTTTTACGCTCCGCGCCAACCGATGGTGGCGCTCCGCTTAGATAGTCTCCACACATTAGCCCCCCCAATAATTTTTCCGTTCCGCCACGCCTGACCTGAAGAAATCCTAAGAATAACCTAACAGTATTATAAACTAAGGATAAGTTCCATTCCTTTCAATGTACAATTTAAAGAATTTCTGATTTTGAACTTTGACCTCAAATGTACCTTGTACTTAATATTGGAAAGCTTCATACCATGCATGAGATTGTGTTCACAATGATTTTCAGGGTCTTAACCTCTGTTGACCTCAATTAAACTTCACTAAACTTTTGGAGGGCTCTTGCACATGATAGAACAATAATCACAGCGTAAGGTTAAATTTAAGTTACATGGTCATGTTATAGCTACGAGAATAAACTTTTATGACTTTTATGTTGACTGATTCTGCCAAGACAGTATGAACATTTTTAACTTCTGATAGCAGCAATGTTCTTTGTCACATTTTGTTCTCCAGTGACCTGTCACCTTCCAATGTTAAGCATGAGGTTTGATGATATTTGCCATCTTGATTATGTGAAAGTACCATGTCAAAATGAAAAGCTGCAGCAGTTGCAAAATACCCCTGTAGCAAGGCTCCATCCATGGGCGGCGATCATGGGGGGGACGGGGGGGACATGTCCCCCCCAATATTTTAGGTGGGGGGGATATAGTATCTAATATCCCCCCCAATATTTGGTGGCATAGTTTTTTTAAGCATATGTTTTGTATTTTTTTTATGACATCGCTAGTAATTTCAAAATAGAAAATGCTTAGATGCAACTTACAAGGCCTGGGAAGTGCCATTTCCAGCGATCTGGGAGGCATTTTCGGCCAAAATTTTCTTTTGCGCTCCGCGCAAACTAATGGGGGCGATACGCTTAGAAAGTGGGTACAAGCTTTGCCCCTCTCTTGGCAAATTCCTCGCAAGGCGCCTGTCTAACCGTGTCACAATTTGTTACTATATATATGACCGAAAGTAGTTTTTACTTTTTTTCGAAATGAATAGCTAGACGGACCGCATCCGTAATGAAATTTGGTTTGCATCTTTGTGTAAGTACGTATATGATCCACATCGATATGGGTTCACCGGGTTTCTATTTGGCCTCTTTCCTACAAGATTTCTAACCGCAGGTGCGTAGCCAAGGGAGGGGGGATGAAGGGTGGAGACCGCCCTCCCCCTCGAGCATATTTTTGGGGTATTTTTTTTATGATATCGAAGTTTTATAGTAGCCGTTATAAGAGGTTTTAATATTTGTACACCAATAATTTAACTGTGTCTGAATTTTCGAAAATTCCTTGACCAACATTCTTCATCATATTTCCCTCTACTCGTGCAATTTTGACCGGTCTGTTAGAGGTTGAGGTTTTTTTTTCTATATTGGTTGTCCATAGATGAAATTTTGTACAACATTATGGGTATGTTTTGAAGTGAATTTATTATTCAAATTCTGAACAAATAATGGGCTTAAAACCTTGAAAAGTGGGGCTGATTGTGGGGCGTTACGTAGAATTACCTAAAAAAGCAATGATCCACAGGAGATGCAATGAGGTCGAACATGATGTGTGACTGGTGACAATCTTGAAAAAAGGTTATGAATGAAAAAAAAAACTATTAGGAAAAACTTTGTTCTCAGGCAAAAGTGTACATCTGGTTGGTCAGTTTCAAGCCCGAGAAGTGCCATTTCCGGTGATCTGGGGGGCTATCAAAACCAGAAATTTTCTTGTACGCTGCGCGCCAACCAATGGTGGCGCTCCGCTTTGATAGTAATTCGCCTGCATCCAAGCAAATGTCCCCCCCAATATTTGAAACAGATCGCCGCCCCTGAGCCTCCATCAATATCAAACAACGTAGTTTATTAGCAATACCCATTGTGTGAGACTACATTGCCAATTGTGTAAAACTGCACAGCTAACAATAAACATGAATACCTATGCAGCCCCCTCAGTATCCCATTTTTGACACAATGCTTGACATGCAGTACAGGCTGGTTCCTTGCATAGTGCAATATAACACATGTATGTAACATCAATTACACACACACATGCACATGTTATGCAGCACCCACTTGACTGACTATGACAAGCAACCAAGACCATAACCTTACTAAATAGAGTCTGAGGATGCAACATTTTCAGGGGTTTCAAGTAAATAATGCATGAGTTGACTCATGTTCATGAACCCTGAATGCAAAGTCTGCTTGTTATTTTCTCAAGTAATAAACTAACTTTCCATGAAGTCAATTCAATGCATGACAAAGCTCAGAAATTTAGAAGAGAATGTGACGTTAAACCGAGATTCCGTTTATCTCATTTGTAGTCTTACCTATAGCTAAAAACAAAAACCTTCTGCACTGTTTACTTTTATTGATGTTTCTTTTGTGCGGTTCTTTGCTTCTTCTTTTCCTTCCTTTTGTTTTGGCCGTGTTGGTGTACGTCAGTTCGATATGATACAATACATTAATACCGAAGTACAAACCACTTTGTGCTATCCTTGTTAAGTATGCATAACCTTAGCAATATGAAATATTTGCTGAAAATGATTGCCTTGAAGCAATGAAACGGAGCAATATCTACTACTAATGATCAAATCTTCATGCTTGCAAGTAAAAAAATATGCAGTAGACTTGTTACATCACCAAATCCACTTAAAATTTAGGATCTAGCTGAAGATGCAAGTGGTGTTCTTTTCCTCTCATTACACGGATGCACTTTCTCAATCAAGCTCTGTTTCTCTCCATCATAATTAGAAAGATGCGGGTAATACGTTCGACGACGTGAGTTACACAAGAGTAAATATGCTGAGAGCTCTTGAAACTCTCACTTGTGAAACACAGAGGTCAAGAAAGCACTTTTGATACTAAAGTACCAGTCAGGAAGTATATAACCACAAGTATCGGATGGTTTCATCGTTATGTACGTTTGCGGAAAAGACAGAATGTTATATAACATTGTAGTTTTTGCCCTGCAGCAATGTTACAGAAATTTATATGCAAAATTCGTGTCAGATTTATAGCTATTCATTTCATTCAAATGACAAATGCTTCAGTACTCATTTACAGACATATATGTACTGGTCTGTATAGCTTCTGGTCAAGAAATGGAGGGTTTTATTTTGACTGACTATATTCAAGTGCAGCAACCACTTTACAAAGTCTGATTCATCCACTGAGGTAGCATGTTGGGTGGGGAACTTGTGAAATTTTATTTTCAGTTCACTGCTTCAGTGCCCTCAGAGTTGGAATGTTTTTGAGTTCATAAAGCTGTATTTTGCATTGGGTTTGTTTTAAACTCAATGTAAGGATAATTATACTATAAAACATCCACAAATAATCAGAACCCCTCAGATCAACTACTCGAGAGCAACACATATTCTCACAGCCATTTGGCAGCTTAAACAGTTATGGAATTTATTGATTGTTAACTTCACTGCATAGCCAAATTTTCCTTGTTTCATCATTCCAATTAACATTGATTTTTTCCTGTACATTATCTTTCCTTAATGACTGAGAGCATAGTACTGCAAATCAAACAAACCTGATTAAAGCAAATTTTCTGGAAAGTACAGCTTTAGAATACCAAGTTTTAGATTGACTGATTCAATGAGTTATTGGATTGACTCATCAAATGAGGTTGTTACATTGAATTCCGCAATAAGGTTCTTGAGTTGCATCATTAAATGTGATTATTGGATTGACTCACTCAATGAGTTGGAAGACTGACTCATTCAATGAGGTGGTTAGATTTACTCATTCAATGAGGTTTTTACATTGACTCAGTTAATGAGGTTGTAAGATTGATCATTCAATGAGGTTATTGGACTGACTCATCCCAATGAGGTTGTTAAATTGACCCTCAATAGGGCTATTGAATTGAATCATTCGATGAGTTTATTGGATTCACTTACTCAATGAGGTTTTAAGACTGATTCATTCAATGAGGTTGTTAGATTTACTCAATGAGGTTGTCACATTGAGTCAGTTAATGAGGTTTTTAGCTTGACTCATTCAATGAGGTTATTGGACTGATCTCATCCAATGAGATTGTTAGATTTACTCATTCAATGAGGTTGTCAGATTTACTTTTGCAATGAGGTTGTTAGATTGACTCAGTTAACGAGGTTGTAAGATTGATTCATTCAATGAGGTTATTGGATTGACTCACTCAATGAAGTTGTTAGATTGAATCCCTCAATAAAATTGTTGAATTGAATCATTCAATGAGGTTGTTACATTGACTCAGTTAATGAGGTTGTAAGATTGACTGATTCAATGAGGTTATTGGACTGACTCATCCAATGAGGTTGTTAGATTGAATCCCTCAATAAGGTTGTTGGATTGAATCATTCAATGAGTTAGTTACATTCACTCATGCAATGAGGTCGGGATTCTCTTTACTGAACCTCCCAAAGTACTGGCTACGAACATGCTGGTCACACAACTCCACACTCTTGGAATTTGCAGTTTCAAACTCACACAAAGATTTATTTGTCTATATGTATATTCCAAACTAACAAGTTTATTTATTTTATATATATTTGTTATTTTCCCATCTTTTCAACTCTATCAGTGCATGATGTGAGTATTTTGACAATTCCAACAAAACAGTTTGTTCAATACAGTAATGTTCATATGTAATATGTGGTGTATATTACCAGCATCTTACACACTTCACACCCTTTATATTATCCATTTGAGTAACAGCCCTATGCTTACAATAGTCATTCTCGTATGAGTAATTAAACTACTATTTATTAACTTGCTACAGCAACGCCCTGGTTTTTATTAGTCCCTGGATGTTAGCAAATGTAGAGCACTAGGCCAAATGTAATAAAAGTGTTCAATGTTAAAGAGAAACTGCTTCTTATTAAAATATCAAGCCATAAATACAAATATAAAAGATATCAATTGAAACTACATAGAGAAGTGTTTCAAATTTCTAGAATGAATTTCAACCCCACAAATTACAAAGCAGGCAATTAATGGAATTGTGGATCACTCATCCCAAACATTGGTCACATGATGGTTATGATGTCATCAACCTGGACAACTATACATGTAGTCATAGGCCCCATCAACTCTAGAAGTACATTAGTCTTACAGTGTACATGGATTGTGAAACAGTCCTTCTTTTAACCTTTGAACTTCATTATAACTTTATGACTTCGGCATTTTACAATAACCAAGACAATTACAGTCTAAACATTGAAAGTTACTCTTTCCTACTTTGGTATGGCACTCTCAGTTGTCGTTTTGGCATGTGCATAAATTAGAACAGCCAATGAACAGGGTTTTGCTTTACCATCCACTCATGGGGGCTCTACAACCATTCGTTAGCAAATATCCATCACATTTTGCATGGCTGGGCCACGCCTCTGGAATGAGCTGCCAGCTGAACTAAGAACTGTTTCTAGTCTAACAACATTCAAGTCAAAGCTGAAAACCTACCTACTTAGACAGAATTATTGCAATATATAAACTGTGTATTCAACTCTATTAATGTGCAGTACTCCATCACACACAAACGTGCATGCTTTTTATTCTTCATACTCATCTATATTGTATTTTATTCTGCAGTTTTACTACATATTATGTGTCATATATTTTTTTTACTGTAACATAGCGTTTTAGAGCACTTTTGTGGATTTTACGATTTATAAAATAAATTATTATATTATTATGTTTTAATTTCATCGGGCTTAGAATCGTAGTCCTTTACAGTATGTATGTTACCTGCACATTACAGCCTTATTAAATGAACACCCTTAATCCAAAAAACAATGATTCTATGTTTAAAGCCATACCATACAAGCAATCTTTTTTCCAAGATGAAAAACTGCTTCACGTTGTTTTGGGAGATAACCCTTTAAAACCTCAATCTCAGAAAATGTCAACTGAGCTGTTGAAAATGTTAATGAATACAGCTCAATGCTAATAATACTCATTAATTGCCGGTACTTTGCATCTTTAATTTACGGTCCAGGCTTATCGACTCCGATCTGATGATATATGCAATGTTGCAATACAGTGTGGGATATGAATGCAGCACAGAATCAGGTACATGCTGACAACAAAAATTGTTTTTGCATCTGGTTATTAAAGGGTTGAGACTTTGTCTTTCTTAAATATCTTTCAATGTGAGCAACATATCAAACTGTCTTTGTTTAAAGGAACTAAAATATTATTATTATTTTTACTGAAGTATAAGCCTTGTAATACTACTGTCAAGAGGAATTTGACTTTGGTTCATAAAATTACTCGGCAAATATAAATTATTCTAATCGACACAGAATCCCTTCTCATCTCCCACTAAGCCCCCATCCCACAACAAAATTTGTGTTCAATCGTTTTATCAAATAACCGAAGTGGAGAAAAGAATAATCTTAAGCACGTCCATGGGGCACAATGGAAATCCTAAGAAATTTGACACACACCGCACACTCACTGGTGTATACATTTATGAACGATAATTTACGAATGAAAAATACTTACCAGTCCATACACTCCAATCGTGCACATTCCCACCTGTGAAAATGAATAACTTTAAGCACTACAACCCCCCCCCCCCAGAAAAAATCCTAACACACGATTAGGTTGTAGCTCGCTCCCATCTTCTTTCTGAACATTCCAAACTTCTACAACTGCATTTCATATAGTGTTCAACCGATTAACCTAATCGGAATCGGAATCGGTACGAATATTGCATAATCGGAACATAATCGGAATCGGTAAAAATTACGTGGAATACCAGTTATTTCATACCGATTATTCAAAAACATATGGAAGGTGAAAATATCATTATTCAAAAACATATGGAAGTTGAAAATATCAACTGATGTATTAGGTTTGTTCTTTTACTACGAAATATTAAAATAAGACACCCTCTTTACGTCTTTCACAGTGTATACTTTCATCAATTTACGCTGCCAGGGTCGCCGATTTTGCTTCCCTCGTGGTTAGTGACTTCAAATTTCTTGGCACAGTAGGCATAGCAGCAATACCAATTTCGCGAATTAACGAATGTGCTTGACAGGGTCGGAAATAAGCGGGAGCGATGTGCTAAAAAGCCCTCCTAAAGCACAATTACGAGTGTGAAAAAGAAATATAAGAAAATCGCCCTCGTTATATCAGGTGTCTGTGTAAAATTAATTGTGACATGCGTTTGCTTTAGCTAGGAATTGCAGTTGCAGCGCGAATCGCGCAAACAGTTTTCACATCCCGCATCAAATTTGAAGCAGTGCGGTAGGGTCGCGCACAATCCCCGGGAAGTTACCGTGGAAAATTACGGCGTGCACGAAGCAATTTCAGTACCAGCGAAAATAACCTAAAATCCTCACAAATCTCCGACCACATGGTAGCCTTACTTCACACTAAGTCAACTGCATGGAAATCTAACCTTGCCATCTGTTTATTCGCTCTAGTTGTGTCGCAAATAAAAAATAAAAATATCCACGGAAACTGCAATCTTCGACCACATGTTAGCCTAACAACCACACTAAGTCAATGAGAAATGTAGCCTAACCATCGGTTTGCAAAAAAAAAAAAAAAAAAAAAAGCGTAGCAAACTTTCAATTTGCTGGAAATCGGCATTTGTTTGGAAGGTACTGTCAGTGATATGTCTTATAGAGGGAATGTTATATTTTATATTGGAGTAGTTTCTAGTTGTTATTATTTCTTTACATCAATCTGGTATTACATTTTAGAGTAATTTTAAACAAGTTACGATGGTACAATTTGCTTTTCAGTTTGATTGGCCTAAGCTTACATTTTCTAATTGAACCTGAATAGAGTTAAATAGGTAACGAATAGGTATGTTTAACTTGAAGTTCATAACATTTCTATTTGTTCATAAACAGTATAATACTGAAAATAAGTAGAAAATAATGTCGGAATGAAGGCAACATGTCATTAAAATTTACACTTTGGTAAAGATTGAAGATGGATGGTTTGTCTGAGATACTTTTTGAGATGGATATTTTGAGTAACTATTCTTAGCCCATTTCAAGCCATTAACAGGTGACATTCACGTCGAGGTGGTTAGGCCATTCGCTTAGCACAGTACTGACTAGGTAGGATGTCATATTTCCGTATTTTGGAAATTTAAAAAAAAAAAAACACTTTTTTTTTCTTTCCGAGAAACTCCAAAGGTAATTTGGTACATACAAAATGATACGTTAGAGCCTTGTATATACGGGATATTTTCTCATTTTCAAATAATCGGAATCGGTACGATTATGGAAAAAATAATCGGTAATCGGTATTTTCTGTTATGCATAATCGGTTGAACACTAATTTCATAGCAAGTTTTTACCTCCCTGAATATAGTCAATATAATAAAATGGCACAAGAGAGATCTACTGAAAGAGATCTACAAGCAACATTGCTATAATACAATTTCCAAACCTATACTGGTCCCTAAAATTCAAGACTTTTGTTGTGGCACAGGATACAGGTGCATACCAGAGCGGGTATAAACCCTTGAAAATTAAAACAATTTCTGCACTGTAAATTTGATGACTAGCTGTTGAAACCAACAAAAATGACTGGTTTGGATATTTATGAATGATGATACTTACCTGTCTCCTACACATGCATATTCTTGCACCGTGCCCCTCCCCCCCCCCCCCCATGATTCTCTATGATGTTCCTACCCCTCTTCCCACTGAATTTACAGAATCATAGTGGAATGCCCCAGCTCCTTTTCTACGTAGGTACTGTATTTCATCCAAGTCAACGTGCTTCTCACTACATCTTTTATGGAAGTAAATCAATTTAAATAGTATATGAACATTGTGAAATGAGCTACAGTCAACTTAAAGGTTACCAGATACTGTAGACATGGTACTATATTGTTGTGAGATGACAGGTAAGTGAAGTAAATTCAGCTCATGACAGCTAATACTAATTAATACAACACATGTTTGGCCAAAATAAGTTTGTTCGTTTTATCAATTTTTGGTTATCATACAAACCAAAGGGGAATAATTACCAAACAGACAAACATACTAATTGCATAGGCAAGAATGTCTCTATGGACCTAATTTGCATAATTTGATTTCACTAAATATAGCAATAATGCTTGCATGGGAAGTTTCCATGGTTTCCCATCAATAGAAGGTGATATTCTTAAAGGAAAGCTCAATTGTATTCATATTTCAATAACAGGTGAAGTGAAAGCATATATTGATTCATGATTCTGAAGCAAACAGAGGGTACAAACCAACTTTGCTCTATGCACACATGTAACAACAATTACCTCAGCAGCATTACAAATAAAGAGTAGAGAAATGAGTAACTGGGAAGAAGATATTGTAATTAAATTTGCCACGACAATTTCAACAATGACTGTGCAAAAAATCACTCACATCGAGCGTTAATTCAGTCCTAATTTTAGACTTAATATAGTGATTGAGCAAAGGTTGTGTGATGTAAACTGTTTAAATTGTACAGTACATACTGGATCTATTTTTGTGTACAAATTAGCTCTGAGCATATTCGCTAACTACTGTACATAGTACATATTATATTAATTGGGGAAGTTAACCAAAACGTTAATCCTCCTATTACAGAAAGAATACTATTTTTCTGTTGTAAAATAGTTCTAGCCTATAACTTTATGCTAGAAGAATACAATCAGAATAATTCCCTGGAGAGCAAGTAAGAAACTACCATCTATGACAGTAAGATCATATGGCCACAAGCAGTAACCTATGTACAACTGACACACAGTGACTCATAAGTTTGTCAAAACCACATCATATCTTTGCATACATATTATGTAGAATAATCAAGTAACGTATGTAAGTTTACTTTTATATGTGACTTTTTCATGGCTGAAAGATATCAACTGTTTTCTCAAGCACAAAGTCATTTAAAGGAGGAAAAAACAGCGATCCTCTTAACCTTAGAACATATTACAGCAAGGTATGTGATGAAGTAAATAAATTGACGAACTTCCACAGAAAAGCAAAGAAATAAACTTCAAGGTTCCATTAAAATGACAACTACGTATGGACATGATGTACAAACCAGATACTAAAATTCAGTTTTAAGCAAACTATGCTCATACTGTAGTACTAACTTTCATTATAGAATGCTATAAAAAATGTTTTGTGAAATATCTCAGCTGAATCCCATAGTAATTACTTCCTTTGGAGGAAAAACACTTTCAAAAGAATTCACTTTGAAAGACATGCCCTTGGCATCATTTCCCACTTAATCCCTTAAATCCCTTAAAATCCCTTAAACTTAAATTTAACTGACATCAAACCTGGACACAGTTTGACTCCTGGTTTTAACTTATCTATGGGCAATGAGAGGCTCATGTAGACTACAGCGAGAAATTACCATGAAATGCAACCAAGTTTATCTTTTCTCCTGACACATGCTCAATAAAGGCTCAGAACTATTCTTTTGTACTGGTTAGTGTGTCTTGCAAAGACTGAATTGTTTTAATCTACTGTAAGTTGCTGAAAAAATCTAAATAAGTCTATAGGAGAGACAGAGGTTTGAAGCACTCTTCTTTGGGTTTTTTTTTCTTGAGCGGGGTGGGGGTAAGATGGAGGGAGGGATGCTAATAGCTTCATATGACCTTTGAACTTACATTACTATGGCCTTTCTTTTAACCCACTGTCAGCTGATTATCCCTTCAAACTTTGGTCAAACTTGTCAGAATATCCCTATAAAGATATATATATCACTACAGTATGGTGCTGTATGTTCATTTTCTCCAGGTACCATTGCAATCTTGCATATGAAATTACTAAGTTGCAAATCCAATACAGTAGCACATTTTTGTGATTATCACTTGTAGCTTTCAAATTTCTGTATCCTGTTCTTATTACAAGGACAGACTAAAATCTAATCAGTCTCATTTCTGACAACAGAATTTTCTCTCTGATGCTTATATTGACCCTGACCCTACTTCCATACATCCCACAAAAAACAAATCCTAATGATCTAAACACAGAAGCCTTGTTCCGTGAGCTGTATGAAACAATAGCCTGCAGACATAATTTGATACATTAATACATATCTCATATTGTAAAAATGGGATTTCAAGAACCCTACAGGAGATAATCACATGTGCAAACACCACAAATATACTTAATTACTCACAGCCATAGAATCTGGATTCTCCTTGAAAACAGTGATAATCAGTAGAAACAACATGTACCAGGAAACCATAGAAACGTCCTTGACCATGAACCTAGGTGTAAGTTTCTGAGTAATCTCTTTACATCATGCATACCACAGCTGTCACTAATGTATGGTAAAGTTATCTTAGGTGGAATCTTGTGATACTTTGTGTTCAGAGGATCTCTGAAATTCTCAGGCTAGTTTACTTGGCAAGAAAAAAAACTTTGGGTATGTTTTGTTTAGGAAGGGAACAAAGGGGTAGTAGTGACCACAGCAATTTACATATATATGCCACTCAGGATTTGTTTTCCTTTCAAAAAGATGAAAGTGATTCGATGCAATTTGAAAAACGAAATGTATAAAACTATAAAAATGAATAAAAAAATGCCAAAAATGAACTTTGTTTCAGCTGCTTATTGAGACGAACCATGGAAAATGAGGATTCAGGACTTAGCTAAGTTTGCCAAAAAACGTTTCATTAATTAAGAAATTAATGATCAAAGTATCAGAACATTTATCCGCTGAAGAGAGATATCATTCATGTATTCTGTTGCATCATGCCTCTGTATTTCAAAAAGTCAATGATCATGATAAGATAACACACTGTAATGCATATTATTCAGTACCAACTAAGCTCTCAAGTTGCTGGAAGAACAGCTGACCGTCGATGCGACTAGCAGAGTAGTGATGACAGTAATAAGTGTGCAAACCTTCGCCTATGGTCACACATAATACTACACTCGGCATTACAGATCTTCGATCATCTTCGCAATCTCTCTCTGGCTAAGCCTAATAGTGTAACTTTATTAGCACTACTAATATTATGCTAAGACCTAGGCTAGGCTAGGCTAGGCTACTAGTAGAGTAACAGTTAATAGCTCAAGTTCTAACTGACGTTCGATGGAGCTGATCGAATTAACACTGGCTTACCATCTTTATTGTAAATTCAATTCAGCATAATCTCGCTTCCAAAGTCCTATGATATGAAAATAGTTGTCCGTTGATACAACCTAACAGGGCCAAAGCCATTAATGGTCATCACTTTACCTGGAATTTGAACATTGCCACTTAGGCTCATTTCACCCATGGTTATGAGAACAACTAACCAAAGTTCTGTAATCATCAAAAAAAATTACGATAACTCGCATAAAAATGGAATGCGGTCATTCCAAAATGCAGGTAGCACATTCCTGATGTGGTGGGACGGAATTTCAGAAAAATGAGGTAATTACATATGGGAACAAAGTTGAATATTTCTGTTTTTGGCAGTATAAATGGCCTTTAATGAGGATACTTTATGCACTATAAAATGTATCAATAGTAGTTCTTGAATGAAGAAAAAAATAAAACGAAAGTGTTCAATTCCGTCCCACCACATTTTTGAACATATTTTTTTAATTTCCAAGGGGGAAAAAATGATAATTTTTTTTAAACTCTCCAAACTATCAACTATGTATGTAACTGACACCTCTGAGTGGAGAAATAATAAATATTTTATCCTGGATAGACAGGGGGATAGTCCAACATTTTCGTGGTGGGACGGAAACAAGGTGTGGTGGGACGGAATTTTCAATGGAAGGCAACTTCAAACAGCATGTCTGGTCCAAAATTTACCTCTGTCACTTAAGATTACAAACTTATTCAGACTCCTTGAACACCCAACCTTAAAACAATGTGATTAATTGATGATACTTCAAAATTTTATGTATCTGGAGATTCCATACATACAGTACTGTACACATCACATCAGTTTTGAACCTCATGTGTCAAAACAACACATTTTGGGGTAATTGAGAATGGGTTTTTTATCATGCATAAATAAATCCAATCACTATTGAAATAGTCCTAGTTGTTCACCCTAGGTTTCTTTCTTGGCCCTTTTGGCTATCCTAAACTATCCATTGTAGAACATGTGCTTTTGAATTGATATCATCTGCTGATGAACAATGATCCACGTGCACAAGAAATTGACTTTAAAGTCAAGTTGTTATGGTACTCACATACTGAAGCATACAAGATAGAAGAGCTAGATTGCAAGAATAAAGGTAAGAATTCATTGCTTCTCAATAGTAATATATTAATTTACCTCCAGTTCATGGTTATAGGCAATTCAGACAATTTAATAGTGATAATTATGATTTAGCCTAAGCTGTTGCTAACAGACTATGTTATTTGGAAAGGTTTAAAACAAAACTTATAATATAATGAGAGTAGAAATGTGTAGCCTACAGGACTTATGCTAGGAAGCAAACCTGTTAGATGAAATATTACCTATTTTGCTGGAGTTGTCTAGCCTAGCAAATTAATGTTTTAGCCTAAGCTGTTGCCTAACAGAATATGGTATGCTGCCTAAACTGTTGCTATCTATCATGTTAAGTTGGATTTTGAAACTTGTAGCCTACGATGCAAAAAAAGTGAACCAAAACACAAGGTAGGCTAGTTGAAATATATTGTGCAGGAAGTGTATACTGTCTATGCCTAGCAATTATTCAGCCTGTTCATAACTGCACATTATGAGGCCAATTTCATGTCATATTGCATATGTAATACACAATTCACAGGATATTGAAGCCAACTTATTCTTTCTTTCTATTCACACGTTGGCATATGGGGGAAGACCACTATTGCTTCCTGGTCCCCCAACTTCTTAATAATTAAGCCAGAAATGTGTGGGGCTATACCCCCACCCCAGTCCCTTTTCATGCATCCGCTGGTAAGAATGTCCTTTTATCTCTCTTTGCAAAACAGATCAATATGGAAAATCCTGAGCCTCAAAACGTGTCTGCTAGCAGATACATACGTTATAGGAAGAAAAAGAAGGAGAGAATGGGGTGCTGACTGCTGAGGTATTTCAAGAATGGGAGTGGAGTAGGAAGAAAAGGCAAAGGGCCAACCAGAAAGCAAATAATCGAGCAGTGTACAAAGCATCCATTACATATGTTCGAAATAACTTTCCGACGGAATATGTCCAAGATCTCATCGAGCATATTTAATATTTCACTCTGGACAGCATAAATTTCATTGTTGCTTATGAATTTCTTGTGAGAGAAAACATAATTGTTTATTGTTTTCGTACCTAATCAACAGCCTTTACATTGGAAAAAAATTCCGTCCCACCACATTCCGTCCCACCACATTGACACACTTTCGGTAAAATTAACACAATTCTTATGCGTGAAGTATAATTTCTGCCATTGTTTTCCTAATGGTAGAAGAATAGTTCACCTCCATTTCAGTGTTAATAATTACTATGATATTGTACTACTTTTGATAATAATTACATAAAGGTTACATGTACATGATTTCATGAGATTTATCATTCCGTCCCACCACGTCAATATATTTGTGTTACCATGGCAACATCTTCAAATTTGTGTCTGTTTTTTTTGTGTCTGGTTGCAGTCTGTGACTGACCTGTTTGTGTGGATATCCTGATTCCTTCATATATGCTACATATAAAGTGGTATTATTCAAAAGGTCTATCAAATTCCGTCCCACCACAATACGGTAATTTTGGCTTTGGCCCAACACAGAGGAAGAATTAAGTGGAGAAAAAACCCCAGAATCACTACTAGTACAGCCTCTAGTACAATCTAACAGGACTAGTGTGTAGTATATATGTACAGTATTACGTTACCAATGCATTACCATTATCAGTACCGAATATTGCTGACAGACCAAGGAGCTAACTAAATAACTCAAGGCCATAAGGCAGTTAGTTACTTTTACCATGCTAAGCGACCACGAATGTGGGAGAAACCTGCAAGGGTTTGTGAATTACGACTTCACATCAGGTGGCTTCTAATTCAACATTTTAACTCACATTTGGAATATAAAACCAAAACTTGAAAGTATGCATGTGTTATACCGGTCACACCGTTGCTGTTTAGTGTTGCATATTCACTAAACACACATCAAGGCAATGGTCTAGCTCTTATCAGAAACAGTTTTTTTTCAGAAATGCTTTCAAAACTTTCACCATTTTAATGCCATTTTTTAATTTTCAGTCATTGAGTGACATATTTCATCCATGAACAACACTGGTATATATATTGACACTAAAGAAAAACATAACATCAAACATTATTTTTTCTTTTTTTTCTTTAAGGTACGAACTTTAAATGAAACACTAATCCAACCACCATCTTTAGCTTATATGACAGAATTTTTTGACGAGCAACTTCCCCAACCAGCTAAGAAAAATCTTGTTTCATTTGGGTGATGTCCTACATTAAAAGTAATATCTGTGTGCTCTCTTTTTGTAAATTTGTCAATGTTATTTATAATGCCAATGGGGTCTGAAACCTTTTACCTTTTTTGTTGTGTTTTCTTTAATAATTTCAGGGTGTTAACACTAAACACTGAAACCAACGCCATCATTAGGTCCTATTAGAACCTTCAATAAATTTTAAATTCACCTTTTTTTTTAAACCCATATCCCACCCCCCCCCCCCCCCATCACAGAAATCAACATTGAAATAAATAATGTAAACCATTAGAAATTGAAGGACATGTGGCTCAGTGATGTCATACAAGACTTGATCAAGTCTGCAACCTTGTGTATGAAGGTACATTTAATCTGTGATATCTATCAAATGGAATAAGAATTTTCATAGCTGTTTGGGGAAGTTGTTCATGACAGATCTACACTGTATGTCTACCCCATAAATCAATAATGATAGTAATGGTTGGGTTTGTGTCTCCTTTTAACTCATCAAAACTTGGCCGTACCATGAAGACTGAAAATTAGGCAAAATGATCTCTAGCTCAGGGCCATTGCTGAATGTTTTTTTTTATTATGAGATAAAATGTACATTGTGTAAATTTATAAACAATCAGAATATTTTGTGGATGGCAGCAACTTATTATTTGTAGTAAAAATAAACTATGAATCGTTCGGACAAATACAACATTTACAGTCAAAAGGTAGTTTAAACTAACTCTCATTTAAATCAACCATCATAATGAACAAACTTAAAACTACAGCATAAAATATGTATAACTTTTTTCTCTCTATTTCTATTCTACCAATATACTGTATCATGTCAGTTTTATATTTGACAAAGAATTGATGCCACTTTGAACAGTTTGAATATTCATGTAATATCATACCATATTGTGTGTGTGGGGGGGGGGGCATAGGAAATTCTCAGCATTTCCAAATTAGAAAAGATACTGTTCCAATGAATTAAACATATTCATAAGTCACAATCAGCTCAATGACAGAACTTCCCGAGGCACAGCTAATAGTAACAACAGAAAACAATTTTTCTTTTAACATGACAGCAATGTACTATACATGTACATACAGTCCGTACATACATTTGGTGTTATATCCTCTAACAGAATATATATCAAGCAACTCAAACACCTCAACCATGAACAAGACCCTCGAGATATATACCCAACAGTTTCAGGTATCGGTTACATAAAGCTCCCAGCTAAACCTGCATTAGATTTCATTAAACAATTTAGTACCGAATATAACCTAGACTGGTAAGCTAACGTAATTCCACCCACTTCCTCACAGTCTAACATATTGCATACAGAAACTGCCTTAGAGCATTACAACCATAAACAAATTGAATTTTCTTATAAGATGTACCAGAGTTTCCTTCCATGTTTTTTATCTTTTCCTTTTTTTGTGCTTTTCTCTATTTTTAATAGATGAGCATGGTCGCCGGCGGAGGAGCGAGTGTACTCCAAACCGACGACTACGACGAGCACCTCCAAGGTCACTGTTTAGTCGGCTTTGAATACATCCCTATCAGGCATAATAAAAGGAGTGCGGCAACAGATCAGATCTTGACGTCAGCAACATGAATACTTCAAAACAAGATCTGTGGGTAAACTCAGCCCTGCATAATCGAACTTTCATAGAGGAGCAGACGCGTTCGTAACACTCTACATACTGACAAATGTGACCATAACTCAATACAGAATACTGTACAGTCAGCTTACGTTTTAAAGCATTGCATAGAATTTCTGTATTAAAGTGACCAAAAAGATAGCTCTCGGATAGGGTTATAGATAACAACAAAATTATCATATAGGCCAGATTTTTCAGAATTTCTCATGTCTGTCAAGTGTCAGAAATTTTGTCATATTTGGCACACTTTATTTCATTGATAATTTGAATGATCAACTTTCATTTGGATGAATGCAGGATTATGTGTTGAAAAAGGTTATCTGTAAATTATGCTTAGACTATGAATATTAGCATAGACTGCAGCCTGATAAAAATCATCAGTGCTAACATGGTATTGAGTACAGAGTTTTAGCTGAAAGACAACAAAAAACATGAAAAACATGACATACGTACCTTCTTATGATAAGATGTTCCATCACAACAGACAGACAATGTTCATTACCTTATGATTTAACACATGATTGGAGTCTACACTCTAAATGTCTCACACGGTCTACTGTGGCCTCATCATTCTCATCATTTTCCTGCCCACCCCTAGTTTCAAGTACAATCAAATTGTTTTGAAAAGTCTACTAACGGTCATGGAAATTGTGGATAAACAAGTGAGAGTACCTGGTTAGTAGCGGTCTTACCTTACGATAGACAATTAAGTTTGGGTGTAAACAGTCACTGTCTGCATTGCCATTATGTATTTGTGGATAAACAAGTGAGAGTACCTGGTTAGTAGCGGTCTTACCTTACGATAGACAATTAAGTTTGGGTGTAAACAGTCACTGTCTGCATTGCCATTATGTATGCGGCGCCAGTGGGCCATTCCTCCTGTCATCTCGACAGCTGAATTGTCTTCAGAAACACAACTCCTCCTGTGAAATGGTGACAATTGTCTATTTCCCACCGTGAAATATGTCTACCGTACGTTTGGCTGGATGTACCCTCAATAATCATATCCATGAAACATCTTGCTAAGTGGTAGCCAAGTACAAGACTGGGTCCTGCACAAAAGACAAAACAAATATCAAGATTCAATGACAGCAAGCACACTTGAAAACCACCTTTGTCAGCAATTACTGTAGGTCCTTCATTTTTTAAGACACAAGTTTTCAAAATATAAAATTTATACACACTAATCAACAGGACTCTGAGATATTGATAACTTAGTGAAAGTTATAAATTGTTTTCATGTAAATTCTGTGCCAGAGATAGTACCTGCTGATAGATCAACAATTACAACTTTCTGTCTCTTTTATCTCTCTTACAGACCAACAGTGCATACTGTACATGTCCAAACATAATTCACGTACAATTTGCACCGTATGAGAAAGAAGATACCGCCCTTCTTTCTAATTTCTTTCCTCATTGCTGATTGGACAAGAGGGAAATGCCAAGTGAAGGGTAAGGATAGAACTCTTTTGATACTTGGGTCTGACTCCAAAACCATTTAAGTTCAGCCCCAATTGCTTCTTTACTTTCCTCTCTCCTCTCTCACTTTTCTAATGTCCAACACAACACCAGCCAAATGGAATCATAGACTTTTGACAAACATCACCAAATCCAATCAAAACTAACTGTAATGGAGAAATCCTATGGATGCTGAGTCTTATTAAGGTTGTGAGATTATGGAGGGACAGTGGGGGTGTGAGAGGGGGGCTGGGCAGTGGGTGGGAGGCAGATGCCGTGCATGCTAAACTGTTATTAGTTAATAATCTTGGTAGATGGGAACATGCATAGCAGAGTGGAGACAGGTAAGAGCAGAACTCCAAGAATTACCTCAAATATGAATATTGTCAAACTTAATTACTTTCATGTACATTCTGTTAACTTCATGTACAGTATGAGTCTTGCTAAATATCAGTACATTTTGTACAGCTTGACACAGCTTAATATGGGGTTTGGGCTGCTCAATGAGTCATGAATCCCAGATGGCAGACCATGACATTGATATATAACACAGTGACAATGACCATCTGGACAAATGAGTTAAGCAGTAGTTTGCACTACAGTAGTACAGGATACACACAAAGGATTACTTTAGGCAGACATTTAGTACTGTGTTTGCCCTGGAAACAAAACAGAACATTTCGGTGCATGTAATATTCAAAAAGGTTATATATTTGGGTTTTCAAGATGTTCACCTTTGAAATATGCTTTTTTGATAACATCAACTCACACACCCAATCCAATGTTTTATCATTTCTATTAACTTCATTTGGACAACAGGATACCCATGGATGTACATTCAACACCTTTAACACAAGTTTGAAAAAATTCTAATGTACTGTATCGCAAACATGTTAGTTAAGGCTATTCTTGTTAAATCTTATGTTTTTAATTTATTGGTACTTGTGTTTGTTATGAGAAGCTGGTCTGTGCACTAGACCTCTCGTATTCAGCTTGGAGACCAAATTTTGACCTTCATCATCTTGGCTACCCTCCAGTGGGAGGGGTGGGAAGGGGTCTTTTGGCCTTGGAAAGTGGTCTACGGGAGGAGGTATCCGCCTCTTCTTTGAGAAACTTTATATCATTAATAATGCTCAGTTGCAATATGGGGTTATATTTTGCAACTCTTGAAGTAATTCATGTTCAAGATTATTTTTTTTCTCCCACAAAAATTGGCAATATATTTTCTTCCAAATGTTTTGGCAACCTGTCAAAATCTTTTGACGCCCCTATAAAAAGGGTCATGACCCCACTTCAAATACCAGGACACTAGACTAAAAATAGTTCAGCTGCTTGATTGATGAACTTCTGATGCTGTAAAAGGTCATTCTAATTTCAACTTTGAGTGAAAATACAACCTACAGTATAATGATTGTAGTGCGTATGTAGCATGTACTTCTTCAAAACAATACCTAAAATTCTCTACTTTGGTTGGTTATTTTGAATTGAACAATCTGACAGGTAACATTTGAACGCATTTGAGTTAACAATATCCTGCCAAAAAGTTGCAAGCAACAAATGTTAACCGTAATCTAGTTTCAGCACGGTTACTCAATGGTTAATATCATTACATAATTACTTTTGATCAGACTGTTTATGTATAACACAGCTTAGGTTTACAAGACAGCTAGGAATGAGGTAAATCAGCCCAAGTGAGAATATAGCCATTTTCAGATGGGAGAAGCAAATCAACATCATTAAATCTAAGTCTTGTTGAAATTGTTCACTTGGCTACAGTATATAGTAAAAAGTTTCAACCTGGATAAAATTAGGAATATTAGTATTTTAACAGTTATCGAAAATTGCTCAGTCACTATAAAGCACATCTTTTGAAAAAAAGTTTAACTCATCCATATCCTTGATTAACATCTGTCTAAGATGCTTCTCTCCTTCTACAGTACTACATAACATACCACTACGACAAGTTCTACCACAGATAAACTGAAAGAACCTTCAGGAAAAACAACCCCATAGAAGCCAAGTTTAATGTAATTAAACAACAGCACTAGTAGGATAAGTAGTGGAGACTGACCTCGATTCAAACACACAAAGAGCTCTCTGTTTCTTCAGGGCTAGAAAGATTTTGCAGTGCATTAGATTCGAATATATGTCATTTCTTTCTTGACAAGTTTTTCCCCTAAGGATCTGGCACTGCAAACATATGAAACTGTAATTGTGTAATAGCCAAAACTACAATTTCATTTTCTATGCTACATTAGCTTCTAGCCTGATTCTCTAATTATCTAAGTTAATTCATCACGTTTGTTGTATATCTACTGTAAGAATGAGCTACTGGCAAATTAGTCACTTACTGTAGACAAAACTACAAATTTGTTGCAGTGCTATCAATAATGATGCTGTAATAATGTAACCGATCATCATCCTCGTTTGTACAATTCTATTCATGCCAGCCAAAAAGTACTCTTCGACAAGCTCAACATCAAGGTTAGTCCGTACTGCCAATACCACTAATCTCAAGCTTCTTGAAAAGATCTTTACAATTTATAAATTTATAGAGTATTATAAAGGTTTCGGGGGTTAGTCAATGCAGTATCGGTTACAAAGCAGTATACAGACAGTATCAAATATTGATTGGTTGTCTCCCTCTATTCTTGTCAAGTTGCTTCAAGTTACAAGTTTTATATTAACACAGAGTATTAAAGGAGAGTACCAAGTTTGGTAACATACAAGTTTAGTGTGATGTAGAAATGCATAGTTTCTGTACATTCATTACAAATACCCAATTTCCTACGATTATTTCTCAACAAAAAAAACTTGAACTTGCCAGAATGCAAATGGTGTACTGCATGTTAACAGATCGGGGCCTAAGTTGAAGCTCTATCAATTCCACGAGAAGGCAGATTTAGCTACTCTTAGCCTGTTTCACATTTGAGAAATGTAAGAGGCATTGATACCGGAAGGGTATCAACTTCGTAGGGTGAACGCTAGCATACTCAGAATCAGAACCCGTAGTCATGATCACCCTCTCAGGAAGGATCTTCACCCCATAAAGGCAATCAATACTGTAGTGTTAACATTCAGGGGATGAAGCAACAACCTGAAATCTCGTTACCTGTCCTCCCCACTTCCTCATAACACAGACGAGAGTCTAACGGCTTATAATGCAGAACTATTAGTAGTACTAGTTAATGGATCAACTGGTATGACCTTTTGCATGCTTCGTTATTTGATGTACCACCTAGTCCAAAATGTGGGCATGTCCGGGGGAGGGGGGATGGCGGGGGAAGCTTTATTACGTCCCTCAGGGCAAACACGACCCTAATCCTCCTTGAGTTCTTAAATGTGAACAAGGCTTTACAGCCTGTTGTTGTGTGCCGATTGAAGCAGTACAGAATTCTGTACAGTACACATTGGGACATTTGGGAGTGATGGGATCAAGTGATTGGTGTTAAATATGGTTACTAGAGACAGTACATTGTGGCACATGACCACAGAATGAAGACCTTTAAAGCCATGTGCAGTATAAGTAATTAGAGATAAGATAAATGCTACATCCTCTGTGGGACTTGTTACTTTGCATGATTCTTATTGTCTTATAAAACGTGCATGCCACTTGAACACTTTGTAGGCTGCCATTCTACCGTTGAACATACAGGTATATGTCTTAAGACAAAAGAGTTATAATGTATTTGTGATCACTTAATTAATTCCATGCAAGCTTCTAATTTCACAAACTAGAAATTTCAGAATATGCACGCATTACCTATTACCTAGCTTACACATAGTTCAGTATTAGCACAGTAAAGCTAACCATGTAGACCCACATAAGTCCTACATATTTCCTACACTGCTTGTTGCATTTCCAGCTTGGTGCCCAAGGTTAACACTGTAGCTTACTGTTTCCGCTACAGTACAGACCTACTGTAGGCTACTCAAACCATCTTCAACTATATTTTCTTTCTCCTTTCCAAACTCAGTTGTTAAGGATGGATCATAAATCCTGAAGCTGTGAATACTGTTCTCTAAGTTTATTTTGTTTGAGATTATAACATACATCCATGCAAGGCTTTGCTAGCAGTTACAGTAGCTAGGCTAATGCACAGTAGGTACTGTAGCCTAACATGCATACCACACAGTATTAACCTATACTGAAGATCTGTTGTGACAATGTACTGTGTGAAGACTGAAGAATGTAGCTATGTAAACAAAAACAGGATGTTTGGATGGGAGAGGTCCCAAATGAAATTTAAAAATGAAAAGCAGAATCTGAGACATACTTAAAGAAATTGTCTGGTGGAAGATTTTGATACATTGCCCTTGTACAGTAGTTCTTATTTTTTCTCTTTAAAAATGTCCCCATTCGACGTTTTCTTCTTATAGAAGTCTGGCTAACAAATTCACCAGTTTCTCACCAAAAGTACCGTTTGTCCGAACGCATCAATTTGGTGATTAAAGTAGTGCAGGCAATTAGGCAAAACAGGCGACATTATCACTCCCATTTCCGCAGCAAATTTATACGCTATCACGTGTACACGCACAGGTGACAGATTGCCTATTATATATTACACAGATATCGCGAACGTTTATCCTACCATGCCCAGTTGGTATACTTGTATAGCGTTGCACATAATACACTCTCACACTCAATCCACAGTTCATAAACTGTTCTTCGAAATCGCTGAAATAAAATTCACGGATCAAATTTACAGTAACAGGAAACTTGAAAGGTATTTGGAACACTGAAAGATGAAACTTGGCGGAATCGATGTCAGAGCAGAATAGTACCGAGAAGCTCAGGCTTCGCAGAACTGTCCGATTGTAAACGTCAGAGTAGCCTACATGCGAACATTCTTTGCTTTTTCTTCTTTCCCCTCCCCCCTCCTTCTCCCCTTGTTCCCCCCCCCCCATCACACCTCTTCTCATAGCTCTCTTCCACCCTTTTTCTCCACACCTTTCTGTCTTTGCCTTCTCCAGTTTATTCCCTACCCCCTTCCCTTAACCCTCTCTTTTTCCCTCCACTGTTTATCTCCTACCTCTCCTCTTCCCCTGTTGGTTTCTTTCTTTCTTCTCTCCATCCCTTGTCTACTAATCCCCTTACATCTATCTCTTTGTGTTCACCATGCTCATTAACCTGTATGTATTCTGTGCATGTTTTTTTGTCCCTTCTGTTAAGTACTGTTACGTGTCATTTAGCCTTTAAAGAAGATCCTGCTAGGATCGAAAGGCCAGGCCAACTTACTTTGACACATATCTATCTATGTGTAAAAGTAAGTTGGCCTGACGTTTCGATCCTAGCAGGATCTTCTTCAGAGGCTAAATGACAAGTTACAGTAACAAAGGGGACAAAAACACGCACAGAATACAGACAGGTTAATGAGCACGGTGAACACAATGAGATAGATGAAAGGGGATTATAAGTAGACAAGGGATGGTGAGAAGAGAGCATATTATATCTATCTATATATTTATATATCTATATATTCATTTTTTAAAAGTACTTTTGCATTTATTCAGCAAATGTTGCCAATCTGTTCCAGCATATTGTAGAATAGTAAGATACTATTGTACATTATAATAAAACCATATAGTTTAAATATTCCTATGAGATGCATCAATGAAGCAGTCAGTTGATGATGATGAATTCAACAAGTGTATAGATTGATTGCTTGGCTAGAATATGGGCACTGTTAATATACCTTCGAACATTAAAATATTGATAAAGTTCTATTATTCTCTGAACTGACAAATATGACACATTTATTAGTTTATTACTAAACTTACTCAGTTCATTTTTCATAAATCTAACAGCAGGACGCAGAAACGGTAAACAATTGTTAGTACTTTATTTTGAGCCATTTGTTAAGAATCTTCTAGCAATTTCAGTAGTACGTGTTCTAACTACAGTACTTATAAGACCTACGGTAGGTACAGTAGGTTCATCAGCTTTAACATTATACAATTCTGTTGCTGAATGATTCCAAATTTGATCATAAAAAGTTCAGTTAAAGTGTGTTATAACAGCCAGTCTCAATTTCTGCGAGATTGACTACAGAAACTCATCACTGCATATTGTATAAACTGACATATATTATAGTGTTTAGTACAGGCAGTCAAAAAGCTACTCTAAATGTGTTAATATCTCACCTCAATAAGAAATCAAGATAATATGGCTGCTCTACTTTTGGAAGTGAAATGTGGTCACTTGAAAGATTTGACCTTTGATCACCTTTCAACCACAATTCACAAATCATATTTTACTGTATCACATACAGTACTAAAGGCAATGGAGTCCATCATACATAGAATAGCACCAAGATCATTGCGTGCAGGCCAACTGTAGGTATATTACACATACGATGCCTTAACATGTTCTGTAGTTAATCCATTTGCCAAATCTAGACTAATATACATTGGTTTCCAGCTGTGAGTTTCCAAGTTCAAGATTGTTAACATCAATCAATAAGACCCTCTTAGCCACAGAATGACTTGAACAATAAAATTCTTGTTTAAACTGCTGAGTAAGGCCACTTGAAGAGTTTGGGGCCTTTTTTTCTCCTGACTAATTAAAAACACATTCCATATGGTCAAAGAAGAGGAAACACAGTCTTCACATATTTCAAATAATTTCCTTTTGAAGAGTTTCTTGTCATGGTGGGTTTTGGCCTTTTTAGCAGTGGTTTGAAACAGTTGAAGTTTTGACGTGTGGTAGGAAAACAGGAATTCATGCAACAAGCTGTTACCGATTAATGATTTTTTTCCCAATTACGGGTATACAGTAGCTGTTTGTTTTAGTGCTCACGGTTTGGTAGAGTAGTGAGTCTGTGTTTGTACAAGCAAAGCACAGATCATGCCGTCCTATTGAGAGGCTACGAAGTAACCAAGCCATGCAAATACTTTTACAAGGGACAGCCCCTATGCCTTACCATCCTCATCAAAGAAACACTCCTACAGACACTTTGAGGTAACATCAATTGACACTTAATTACAATTCCAGTCAGTGCATGTGGCAATAATTTTGTTGGCATTAATTGTAGACCTGTGCTCTGTCGTCCGGATAATGGCAATTCAAAGAGAAACTACTTTAAATATAGCCTCAAAGCAAGGGTTTCAACTACCAGTAGAGTCTATAAACATTAAACTTGCAATGAATGTCTGAGATCATTATGTTTTAGGAAAATGATTTCCCTTCGTTTTAGGTGAGTTTCTTCTTTTTGTCTCTTCTAGGTTTTAGGTAGATGATTGTCTTTCTAATTTAGCAAAGAGAAAGCATATTATCGGAAAATTAAGATGTTGCAAAATTTTCAAACATCAGTTGAATTATTGGTACTGTATGGGCACATGTTGTGACTATTTCCATTTACCATTGAAGCTACCTGACACATGTGGTTAGTTAAAGGTTATTAACCTATTTCAGAACTGGTTTCTAAGGTTTGCAGAAAAGAATCTACATATGAATAACAATGTTAGACATTTGAGTGGGAATACAGTCTTTCCCTCAATAAGAGTGTTTTATTATATCACTAAATATAAATATAAACTTGTTGTGCAATAATGATATTTTGCCACAAACACCACTGCTACTATACTCATTTACACAAACAGAGGTGTCAAGAGCAACCTTGGTGGGTCCTGGGGTTAATTATGCCACAGAGGCCCCATTTTTCTCCGCGGCCCCTCCATACATACTGTATCTTCCCAGGACCCATAATTGACCCCCCCCCCCACATTTTCGAAATATTTTGTGTGTACAGTAGATAAGATTCCATGAAACTGTCAGTGTAGGACTTCTTTCAGAATGTATGATACAGTATGCACAACAATAAGGCAAATTTACAATTCCTTTGAATGAGACACTCAGTAACATTATTATACTGCCAATTTGGCATGCGTGTCAAATTTCAAGATATACAATAATTTAACAATATTTTTAACCAAACCAAGAATTGCTGACAAATTTGCACCAAAGGTTGTATGAGCATGACTCAGAATAAGAACATTCATTGAGTAATTCATGATTTTTTAGGACTCAAGAGATACCAGATGAGTCACAAATGTGTAATAGACTTTACAAATGTTCAGTGTGCTAAACATTTTAACCTACAACAGGTGCAACTGCTTAACATTAATCTTTCACATACTTTTATTTAAATATTTTATTCTCTTTTCATCTCTGTTTTTCCTTTTAATTTTTTTCCCCTTGAACTCTAAACTGTCCCCTAGACAGAGTCTCTTCAACCTTCCAGGATTTGGCATGAATTTTGCAGATGTGGCAATGTGATGACATTGATAACATCATGTAGTGATTTCATTGATGCTGTCATATGCAAAAATAATACATGTGTACATCCTCCATAATCCTTGCCCAGACCTGTGGAATTACTGACCTGGAGCAGAAAAATTCCTGTGAGGTTTAACTAACTTTATGCTTTAAATCCCTGAATAGAGCAGGACTGGTAATTACAAAATGTGATACACATGTGCTCCATTGAGTCTGACTGAACATACCTTATAAACATTTCATTATTACACATTAAAGTACAGTATATCACCAGTGATGTTGAGCTATACACTAGGTGGCAGTGGTCTGAATCAAGCAACAGTCTGTCTTTTTACTAACGATCACCACTCAGAAAAACTGATACTTTCGAGACCAACTGATTGCCGATTGCCCCAACCATTATGTGCTGACATTTTCAAATGCTGTAATGACCAATCTTGGCTACGACACAAAAATGTAGTGACCAGCATTTAACTTGCAAGAGCTACTGTACAACCCTGATACTAACATCATGTATACTGTATTCCAGAACTTTTCCATCGGATTCATTCATGTAACTACTAGGGCAATGTTCCATATCACTTTCTTTTTTTCCGAAACTTTAGTTGGTGACTAGCTAAGTTGCAAGTGACATGATTAACTTCTGCTTCAATTGCTGCTTAAAGTAAGCTAGGACTAGGTTTCTGTTTTATGACAGTGTTTTATGATGAGATAAGTGTTTCAGAAAAACGACAACTATTTGATTTTAAAGATGGTTTGCTACACTGTATGTGAAAAGGCACAAGCTGGAAACGTTTCATACAAAAACACTGGCTGTTTTTATACTCAAAGGTTATAAAGTTAGTTTAAGTGAAATGCTTTGTGATATTTTATTTAGTAATGCTTTCTGCTAATTAGAGATCAACAGTCAAACCTTTAAAACTTCAGTACTTAAAGATCTATTTTCAACAGCAACTAAATAGCAATATTATGGAAAGTATACGGTATAAAATCACTAGGATCAGTTAGACTGATATGGTATGTGTAAGAAAATTTTATGAACAGGTTTACTCATACATGTATCTGTGTCAAGATTTGGATTGGATGATGCACGGTAGGCTCTACAGAATAATGCTATATCTTTATACCACGCAGATGTCATTATGTTCAGGACAAAAATAAATGTTATCGTACAAGAAATCACTTGTTATTGAAAGTTATTTTTAACCATTCACACTCCCATTCAATTCTTCACATCTTTCATTTTATTTGCAAATTTATTTACAATAGTTTTTCTATATGATGTGCTTGTAATCCAAATTTCCTTACAATACCCAATTGCTATGCATGCATCCTTGACTCAGATTGAATTGACATTCATGTTCCCATTCTATGCCCTGTAAAGTACATATAGACCTAGTGCCAATAATGGTTTACAAATGTGTCTGACAGCTCAGTGTTCAGAACAAGGCTTTAGATCTCTTTAAAAGCTAACATTGCAGAATGATGTGTGATTCAAATAAATCTATGTTTATATCAGAATACTACTGTAATGCCGATTATGTTTGACGTATGTTCTAAATCATTTTAACTCACTCAAATCCATCTAGCCTATAGCTTAGAATGCTAAATTAAACATGCAAAATTAATGATTTCACTATACAGCCATTAAAAAATATAGTGCAATAAGATTAAGTTACGCTGCCTATAATATTAACTAACTTTCATATCGATATTACCATTACAAATCCTCTATGCTCTCACTTTCTGGCGCAGATTCTCCTTTTCATTCGTGGATTACTGCCTTTGTTGATAATTTCTGCTTTTTAAATAGTCTCCGACATAATAAATCATACCTACATAATCGGACAGCTGCTAGTGATTCCGTCACAGCTACAACCGCTACAGTAGTGTGTACTCATATTCATAACTTACTATGATGAAGAGCTACCACCGTACGTAGGCTAACGCTACTTATCAACAGCCACTTGACTGTACATAAAACATTATTCTGTCTCGCACGTTAAAATACTTACTTCATCCTCATAAAAAAGATAGAGATAATCCTCTTATAATCCTTTCCTTGTCTTGATAATGAAGGCAGTAAAATATGAAAGCGTTTCCAGTTGAAATTAAGAATACTTTGGTCGATTTTGGTAATGAAATTGTCATATTTTACTAGCTACCACTGGGGGAGCAAAATACCTTCACAACCAGCTGGATTGTCGTCTGCGATAGTGCCGAGCAGCACAGATAAACGCCAACGGAAGATAAGAAACTATCACTGAGAATATCATATACATATATGTGTAGGACCGTGTAAACTGTGCATGGGCGTACACGTATTACTCTACATCGGGAGAAACTGCAAGATAATTATTTGATATGGTTTATAGTGTATGTTGGATCAGTGATAAAGCGCAGGCTAATCCCGGGACAGGAAGAGATGGGAGCTAAGTATTTCATATTTACCTGGGACAACTGGCTGAATTTTCTGGTGTATGGGAATGAAGAAATTTAGTGGGAGGTGATGATGTTTAAATGACCTGGTTTTTTGAAAGACGTCTGCCTTACGGAGTTTTAACGAGGAGCTTGTAAATCGCTTGTACTACGGGTGGAATCTTGATAACAATCAGCATGAGATGAACCTAAAACTCTTTACAGAACTCTTTAAATGAACTAGTATACGACACCTAAATAAGTGTACTAAAGTATAATGTCCATAATTTTCAAAAATTACAACGTAACTTGAATGTTTCTCTGATGGTGATGTTGGAATAAGGGTCTATGATAATCATATTCTTGACAGGACCTGAATGAGTTCGGGAGGGGGGGGGGGTGCACACATATAGTTTCGTGAAAGCCTCCAAAACTTTACGTAAATAAGAAGTGCCACTTAGTTTGGTAAAAAAAATGTAATTAACAAATGTCATTTCATTTTGTGAAAAGGGATATTTGTACTCATTAATAAATTTGTAATTAAAAAGTACCCTTTTGTTAACACAAGTTAAGAAATTGTAATTAAAACAGTGCCCTTTACTTGAAAAAAAAAACTCAGATACTGGGACATCTGGCAACGGAAAGCACAGATGATCCATTTTGTTGGAATGTTTTGAGGTAAATATGTGTTTGCCACCTAAGCTAAGAGTCACATGGCACAGTGCCCCTCGAAATTTATGCATCAACATCCCACGTCCTCCCCGGCTCCAACACGTTGGTATTTAGCGTGAGCATCTGGGCCAATCTGGATGCTAAATTTGACATTTCATGAAAGTCACTACCAAGAACAAACTATAGGCCTTTCATAGTAATGAAATAAAGAGCGACGTACCGGAAAGGAATACACAGAGATCCTAAAGAATATATCTCTGGGTAAAATCGATAAAAAGCTTTTCATATACGTTGATATCATATACATCCATGTTCGATATGGGGAGGCGTGATACCTCGGTTACATCCTCATTTTGAAGTGTAGAGGACGCAATTACATCTACCCCTAACAAAACGAAAAACATTATTAAGGCTCATCGTGTTTATAGAAAGTAAAAACATTACCGCATTAACAACGTGATTGCTGTGATACGACCCCAACGAATTACCTTAGTACATGTATACACACACTGTTAACAGATCAAGCATTATACGGAAGTTCTTTTATGCAGCTATAGTTTATATATAGATTTAAGCTGAAAATATGATATTCCATGTGCTGGCATGCAAATATGCAAGCATGCAAATATAGAGTCTTAAGCGGGTCAGATAGAAACGTTAAAGGTATGCTGTATTGGCCCCAAATATGCTAGATATTCAAATATTGTCACCTTTGGTCAAAATTCTTAAACTGTTTTTATTACAACCTTCGATGAAATGTTCCTCACTATGGGACATTCAGTCATCTTGTCTAAGTTCCTTAAAAATGTCTGAGAACAATTTGGCGAGAAACGACCTCCAGGAAAGTTCTTTTTTTGCAAACTTCTTGCAATTATAGCGTGCTATAATTTGGGGTCTATACTGACTACCTTTAATCTCTATCCAGATCTTGTATCGAAAATGCTTCTTGCTTAAAAATGTTATCGTTAATTATTATTATGTTCATGGAAAACTTAAACCATTCCCTTGGATATATCGTGAAGGCTACCTGATATGAGGAGAAGCCAGCTATTAGGATAAAATAAGGGAGGAAGGAAATGCAGACACAAAAACAATTCACCACCACGAAGATGAACCGTCTACGACATGAGATTAAACAATGTGCAAACTGCCATGCTACGCTGTGCAATCCCTTTCTAATTGCACCCCATATGATACCACATATATAATCGTCGTATATATGATGAAACTCACCCATTTGTTTTCTCGATGACCATATAGCGTTGTTGCTACGGTAGGAGGAACAAGTAAACATTTACGACATTATGTGGTGATCTTCAGGGAGAAATAATATCATGTAACACATCTGTGTCTATAATGCTACTTATGAGGGCAAAAACTCATTGTATATGTTTTGATCGATAACGGAGGCGTTCAGTTGAAACCCACGGACAGTCATTTGGTTGGATTATTAGAGACTATAGGATTAGCGGGGAACAAGTTATCAATTTGGGCTTATTGGTGAACGCACGCAATGCATATTACGCCCACTTGATTATGAGAAGGCATTTAACTCAAGAAGTACAATACACCCCCACATAAAGTCAGTTATCTGACTAGTTTCTTGACAATAAACACTTGTAGCTGCAGCATGCACGTGCAAGTGATGGTCCTATCCCTGCTTTCTTGTCCATTCTTTGTAGTTTCTTCTATATTTGCATTTACATATTGTTCCTTTCTTTCTTTTCTTCCACCTCTTTATATATATATATATATATATATATATATATATATATATATATATATATGTATATGTATATATATATATATATATATGGATGATGGATGGATGGATGAATGGATGGATAACCCCACCCCACCCTACCCACCCCTAAAAGAGCCCTTCATATAAGTAATTCAGCCCATGTGCTATATATCTTTCACCGGTCTGTCGTTGAACACCTGGTGCATTGCCGTCACGCCACTGCTCATGTGTATCATCAGTACCTTGTGCTCAGTGTGACGGCACAAAGACAAACATTTGACAGGCACATATATGTTATGATTAAGCCAGGAGATTGCCCATAGTTATTACAGGGCTTTCAGTCGTAAGTGGCGCAGACATTGTACTTTTAATGAGGTGTTTTTCTGGGAAGAAACGGGGACGGTAAAGAATGAAAATTTCCCCCAAAAGATAGCTTTGATATTTATATATATATATATAAATATATATATATATATATGATATATATTTATATATATGATATATATATATATATATATGTGTGTATATATATTTATATATATATATATATATATATATATATATATATGCAACATGATAGGCTACTTGTTTTCATAGCACGATGTGATCTATTTCTCATACTACTATTTTGATCATTGACCATAATAAGCATAGTACGAGATCCCTGCGAACAAGTTAACTTTGATTAAGTATAGAAATACTCAAAAGTTCCATGCGTCTTTTATCACCGGGTTGTCGTCTCACAAAAAAGACAAAAAACATTTGGGCCAATGACATGACATACCTGCGAGTACCTATATATACTCAAACGTATTATAATGTGTTTGTCAATGTTTTACATCATTAATATATATATATGACCGTAGGCACTGGGGACATGGGAACACATGCCTCTTTCCCTTCCCTTCCCTCCCCCAAAGTTTCTTGCAGGTGCATGGTTTACATTTTATAACACACGCAAGCAAAGTCGTGTACAAAAATGTATTTTAAATTGATGGAAATGATAGTATAATTATTAATCTAACACCTCTTTCCGAAGAACATTTTCTCAGAGAGTAGGTGACAACCCTCCCCTGTGCACTCGTCAGCAAGGTTGGTTCTTAGTCCCTCTTCCTAAAATTTCATTTCGTTACAGATGGTAGGGTCTTTATGATTTTGTCATGAAAAGTCATATCAATTCAAGCAAATTAAATTGAAATTCCGTACTGAGGAGAGCACCCTAACAAAGAAAAGGAGGATGGTGCACCTACCCTACTTAGACCCCTTCCAAGAACGGACGTCAGTAAAGTATTTGCCGCCCACTCCCCCCACCCCCCCCCCCAAGCTTCAAATTTGTAACGAATGATGAAGCAAATATGGTGTCATGAAAAGTAATGTTCAGTACGTCCGTTCATGTAACTCCATGACTCTTAATATGCCTATGGGGGAAGGGGGAGGGTTGGCTAACTTAGAAAATAATATGGATGTCAGGCTTGTGTAGGTATCAATGTTTGTGTTGCTGTACCCGTCCATATTAAGTTATAGGGCAGAGGGAATCCTTGGTTATATCTGACCTATGGCCCCAAGCACCATACCTTCGTTGACAGATGTAGAATCCTTAACTCCTTCAAAGCCATTAGTTATGAATATGTGCCGGATTCTCCGAGGTAATTTAATATCGGACAATTTTTAACAAATAAAACATACACACACACACGCTCACACGCAAACAAAATACACACACACACACACATATATATATATATATATATATATATATATATATATATATATATATATATATATATATATATCTAAATCTAAGATTATAGTTACAGAACCGTGATAAAATACTAAACTTTTGCGCGTTTATTCATTGAACTTGTGATGCATTGTTCGAATCATTGTACTTAATCGTCTAGCCCACCTCATCTTCATAAGATAAATTTAGAAAAAAATACGTAACTGTTATATTGATATAGTTTGGCCTCTCGGTTAAACTAAACGGCTGTGTTCCAATTCAGAGATGAAAGTTATATCCTGCCACAAGCAAGCCCCTCACACAACGGACGATTCTGAAACTGGTAAAATCATGGCCATGAAGTGACTGAACACATGTAAACCCCATTGATCGAATATTTGTGTTGTACCACCAGTGGAAAAAGAACTGCGTGGATCTTAGACCGCGTATAAAGACAGTTTACCACCAAAACAATGCAAACTTGTTTGAAACTGCTGGAGAATCGCCAAAGAAGCAAATATGTGTTTTTGTTGTTGTTATTATTTTTCATTCTCTCTCTTCTTGGAAAATGAGTATTTCGGGAGTTTATCAAGCCGTTGGGGAATTCGGTTATTATTTTCTCAAAAACCCTTATTTGTGGTAGTGATAGTTCCCATGGCAACCCAAGTAAGCCCTATATACTAGACGTAACAGATCCATTCGTATATTTATCTGTCTGCGTTTTGCGTTACCATGGTTACTGAAAGGTTTAAATTACAGTACTTCACAGATTCAGATTCGGTTGCAAGAAGCGTAGCAATGCAGGTACAGGAATTCGGATTGGACCAACAAAATCTCGATCGGAACTTCTCAAACATTTCCATACATATCTTCACCCAAAGCAGTAAACAATTCGCTGTATCCGTAAGGCTCATTCTAAACCATATTAAAATGTATACTTGTGTTTATACGTGCATGGTAATATTTGGTGCCCTCTAAATGCTGTACATCCCCCCCCCCTCCCCCCTCCCACTCTTCATTGAATGGAGTTTTTCGTTTGCCAACCACTCGTCGTTTTAACGTACATACCAAACTGTTGGCCTACATCACTTTCCATGAAAGAAGACATAACCATGATGGATACTGCCTCCATACTGTGACGTGAGCAACCTACAATATGCAAAAAGTATCTGCGTCACGAGGAGTTGCTTAACACCGACTCAGTACGGTACCTTAGTAACAACTAGTTGTACTCAGGAATTGTATATTTTATATCATTTGTGGCAATAAACAAGTATTATCGAAATGCATTTTGGCAAATTTTTATTCTTTCTTTTTCAAACATTGGACATATCAACCGACGATTTTCACACTGTTGTTTCCTATCTTTTGAAGTTTTTCTTTGTTTTATATATATATATATATATATATATATATATATATATATATATATATATATATATATATATATATATAGGCCTATATATATTCGCCTGATGAGTCCCCCAAAAAATGGACGAAACCGGTAGTGAAGTGGAATTGTTCTGGTGTGTTATTCTTTATTGTTTACTATATATCTGTCATACCACTTGCTACACATTCATTTCTTCTATATATATATATATAAATCCCGGTGGAGGCTGAAAGTTTTTTCACTGTTCTTGATTTTCCAACTCATTACGATTTTCATTTATATATATATATATATATATATATAATTGAAATATATATATATATATATATTTAATTGAAATCGTATATATATATATATATATATAGATATATATATATATATATATATATATTTATAAACCCTTAATCCAGACTGTGTCTCGGTTCACATGACGTTATAATTGAAAAATAACATGTGCTATATCGCTATGTACTGCTGAGGAGCTCCCATATATGATTTCCGAAACGTAATTATGCATACAAAATTGTGCGATTTTCTACTCAGTGACGTCACTATAATGAATATACAAATCCATTCTTCCTTTCGTTTTCCTGGTATCAAAGGCAAGAAGCCCACTTGAATTCTCGCATTTCGTCAAACAGATTTCCAGAATTTCCGCGTTCAAGTATGTCGTTGAACGTTGAAGCTCGAGGTGTTACGACGAGTTAGAACTGTTTTTTATTTACAATATGTGTTATATGCCATATGACTCAAGAAAATGGTTGTGTATAGGAACGACAGGTTTTACAGGTTAGGGTGGTTGAGAACGTAGGCGATGGGGGCGGAAGAAGAACGAGCTGGCTCCGTTTCCTCTTCACCATTCTCAGAAGGAAACATGAGAGAGAAAGAGAAATCATAAAATGAAATGATCTCTTTCATGTTACAGCAAGAACAACCACAAAGTATGTGGTCTTATAGATGATTATGATGGAGAATTCCTGCAAAAAAAGTATCATGATTTCCCTTCGTCTGGAAGATTTCATATTATATGTGTTCCTTCACTTACTAGATAAGACTTGAGCAAGTCTTAACATGACGTCACAGAGCCACAAGTACTTTAATGTTTTTCTTCCTCTTCTTCGCTTTGTTTAAAAAAGGTAAAAAAGAGTGTTGAGGAAGAAAAAGTCTGGGTAAAATTAAAAGTGTAGGGAAAACAAATGTGTACATGAAAAACGAAACGTGTATAGTGACATTAAGCACTCGGGAAAAAAAAACTAAAATATAGGGGGACACAAGGCTAGAAAGGTGTAGGTTATTTTTAAACATGGTATCCGTGGTTTTATCCTGTCAACCCCCGGCCTCGACGCCTCTTTTACTGTGTATTATTTATTATCTGAGAAACAAATTTGGGTCGTGACTATCACTTATTTCCCATTTCGGAAGATATGAGATAATGTAAAATTAAAATTTTTATAATCTAAATTACATTTGATCGATAAGAATTTTTAATCGATTAGATTGAGTTGTAAGTCATCTTATTTTCATGACGGTTTTGAAATTGCTCGTGACAGGAAAAATTATCTGAATTCAGTGACTTCAGTGTATACGACAAAAGTATCTCTGCTCAGCCAGATAACCGATTCATACTATATAGGCCATTTACATATATACCGCTTGCTTATACATGAATTGTAGTCGATTATGGCCTATAGGCCCCAATGTATAGGGCATGGCATTATCGTGAAATCCCAATATATGTAAAGACGAGCTACAATTCGAATATATGTTTAACCATTTTTAAAGAATAAAGTAAGCTGACTATTGACATTTCCCATTCCCCTCTCCCTTCCCTTCCTCACACGTCACCTCGCAAAAACACGCTACAGAGAAAAACGAGTGTTTCGCTGTTCGCAATTTTGTTGAAAGCTTGGAACGGTCTGTATCATATAATTGAAAATTAACATTCTCACATCGCATACACTAAAAAACACCCAAAGTAAATCAGTTTTAATCACCACGACTGCTTTGCAAAAAAAACAAACAATGAAACATTATATTCTTCCGTCGATCGGGGAGGGGGTGGGGTTGGGGAGGGGAGAAATTGAGAACCGAACTTCCCAAGTAAGTCGAGTCACCGAGATCTGACACCGGATTGAGTTTGGGAAATAGTGTTACCTCGGGAAGAATTATATAACTTATGTATACTTAATGTGTTGTGGTATGGCTTTAAGGTTGCATAATACAATGGGATGAAGCTATATGCTGTTTTATTGAATTGAATTGAATTAATTTGCTACATTCCATTATTTTACATTTTGAACAGTATAGGATAAATATAGATGGTATCAAATACAGTAAACAGTAAATATAGAGTATTGAAATAATATATATGTGAGATGGAAGTAGAGGAACCAGAAATAAGTGGATACTTTTCTGGTCTGGTCCCTTTGTAACAAAGAAAGTGCAAAGTACATCACCCACTCCACCACCCCCCTCCACCCCCCCCCCAAAAAACCCCAACAAAGTCCAAATCTTATACAGCTACAGCAGATTGATTGCCCGAGTACAACAGTATTTGAGTACAAGTACAATTTCCCTTGTAATGAGTAACAGTATACGAGTAGTCAAGGCTCAATGCATGAGTACGCGTATACATATATAATTACTATATACTATACTATTCAAAATGCCTCGAGTATACGAGTACAAATTCTTACTGACAGAGTACGAATATACAGGTAACCGCTATGCCAAGCCTTTACGAGTACGATACGGACACACTACATGCATCAGGTGCGTATCCAGGGGGGGGGGGCGTTGGGGGCGCGCGCCCCCCGGGTAAGGAAAAGAGGAGAGAAAAAAAAGAGAAGAAAAAAGGGAAAAGGAGGGGAAAAAAGAAAAGGAGGAGAGGAAGGAAGGGAAAAGAAAAAGAAAAAAGAGAGAAAAAGGAGAAAAGGAGGGAATAGAAGATAGCCAAGACCTCGGGAAGAGAAAGATCCCTATTATATACACAGGGTAGCCAGTGACAGATCAAGGATTACGGAGGGGGTGTGCGCCTCACCCTACCCCTTACCCCGACAACTCCATTTTTGACGTTTCCGTTTTTCCTCCCTCACTAATGTACTTGAACTCGACCGAGTCGTCGGGGAACATAACGCATTTCGGGAAGGGGGCGACCGCCCCCCCCCCGAGCAAATTTTCTTTATGACATCGCTAGTAATTTCAAAATAGACAATGCTTAGATGCAACTTACAAGGCCTGGGAAGTGTCATTTCCAGCGATCTGGGAGGCATTTTCGGACAAAATTTTTCTTGGCGCTTCGCTTAGATAGTTTGCCTACAGGCTTCGCCCTCCCTTGGCAATTACTCGCTACACGCCTGTTCGAATTTGTAAAGCAAAGAGCAGATATAACATCATATCAATGAGCATTGAAATGCATGTTCCACGAAGAACAGCCTCAAAAACTGTCAATGTGTGTAGTCAAAGGCGTAGGAGCCAGACTGAATTTGGGGGCTGTAATGACTTGCCCGAAAAAAAGCCAAAATTTTTCGCGCGCGGGGCGCATTCAACATGTCGATGCCAATATCATATAGGCAAGATCGGTCATTACATTGTATGGCATCGTGTACCGCACGGTCCGTGAAAGTTGCACAGTATACCGCCGGATGCTAATGTAAACAATCAAATGTCTTATGTAGATGGAGAAAAAGCATACAGATCCATTTATGTCAAAACTCTCTTTTACAGTAGTAATGTCGGTCAAGCTTAGAACTTTATTTAAATTACCAAGGAGATAATTTTAAGCTATTCATTGCTATTTATTTTTCTTTCAGTAGGTGCCCGAAAAAAATGGGAAAACAATTGGGGGGGGGGCTGCAGCCCCCGCCTCCTACGGGACCAACGCCTATGAGTGAAGTGTTCGGTTTCGATATACCTGATATCGGAAATATCTGCTATTTTTCTGTTCCTTCAACGAAGTTTTGTAAAAGCCATTATAAGAGGTTGCAATATTTCTACACCAATAAAGTAACTGTGTCGGAATTTTCGAAAATTTCCTCACCAACATTCTTCATCATACTTTCCTCTACTCGTTCAATTTTGACCTGTCTGTTAGGGGTTCAAGGAGGTTTTTCTATATTGGTTGTCTGTAGATTGAATTTTGTGCAACATTATGGGTATGTTTTGAAGTGATTTTATTCACGAGAAAAGTGAATTTTCAAATTCTCAACAAGTAATCGGCTTAAAACCTTGAAAAGTGGGGCTTTCGGATATTGTGGGCCGTGACGTAGAATAACCTACAAAAGCAATGATCCATAGGACATGCAATGAGGTCGAACATGATGTGTGACTGGTGACAATCTTCAAAAAGGTTATGGATGGAAAAAACTTTTGGGAAATACTTGGTTCTCAGGCAAAAGTGTACATCTGGTTGCTCATTTTCAAGCCCGAGAAGTGCCATTTCCGGTGATCTGGGGGGTATCAAAACCAGAAATTTTCTTGTACGCTCCGCGCCAACCGATGGTGGCGCTCCGCTTAGATAGTAATTCGCGCCCCCCGGGTTAGAAAATCCTGGATACGCGCCTGTGCATGTTGTATATAGTACCGTATATGGTGGCCTACGTATTTAATGTTTGGGACTCGTCTTGCATGAACGGAGGTTTTTACAAACGTTATGGTATACGTAAACACGAATTCTTCGTTTGGAATAGAAGCCTAGTCTATAGACCAATATAACTACAGCTCTTTTCTCTAGACAAAAGTATTTGTGTTGTGCAAAAATGTTCCCAAGATGTTTCGAGTAATTGGCAAAATAATATGCAAATAAATTCTATTCAGATTGTTTTCTGTAGGCCTATGTGGGTTTGCATGTGAGCATGTGTATAAGGATGTTTCTGTTTTGTTTTTGTCATTGTTGGGTTCCTTTTCCATACATATTCGTATTATGTTTTAAATTAACATGTAAAATAATATAATCGGTTTAAACACCCCATGCATATTACATTAAATCAATCATATTCCGTATATACCCCTCCTCCTCCTGTTCTGTTTGACTGTTTGTGTGTACAAAATGTAAAAGCCTATTTTATCCTTTGTTTAATCTAAATATATTTTTCTTCTTCTTCTTCAGCCGTTGTCGATCCACTGCTGGATGAAGGCCTCAGCATGATATCTCCAACTCTCTCTCTCCCTTGCATGTGTGTACCAATTGGTTTCATTCCAGAATTTCTGTATTTCATCTCTCCATCTCTTTCTTTGCCTGCCTCTGTTCCTTTTTCCGTCAAGCGGTGTCCATTCAGTGGTTAGCGTGCTCCATCTTCCATCTCCCCTTCTAGTGACATGGCCGGCCCATGTCCATTTACGATGTTTGATTACTTCCATTATATCCTGTACCTTTGTCTGTTCCCTTATCCACTTATTGGTTTTGTGATCTTTGCATGTTATGTTAAGCATACTCCTCTCCATGTTATGTTGTGCGGCTGCTAACTTTCTTTCCATTTTAATTGTTAGTGTCCATGTTTCTGATGCATATGTCATTGATGGGAGGATGCATTGGTCATACACTTTCCTTTTTAAGCATAACGGTAGATTGCTTCTCCTAAATATATTTACGGAGAAGCAAACCCAACCAGCTAACAATTGTCTTATGTGATACCTGTGTGATGAACAATCAGTCGCAAACACGAGAAAGTAAACTAACATTTTGTCTGAAGATGCCATGCTTTTATTTGGATTGACTTGAGCAAGTCTAAACTGTGACATCATCGATCCAATTGTGCTGGAATGTTGATAAAGTTTTTCTTATGTTTTATAGTTTCCATACATTTATAGAGTTAATTTTCCACGACACATGTGGGCGTTGCCAATGCTAATTCTAACAATTTTGGTGGTTTAAATAAGATTTGTAGCTCTTTGCGGCCTTCATTTGTGCGTCATAAGCATATCTTAATCCTTAAAGTCACAGATGTGTCAAGTTGCTTCTTAAATGAAATATGAAGAAACGCTGTAGAAAACAAATAGCCTATGTATAAAATGTTGATAGGCAAGATGAACATCCAATTTCTATCAGATAAGATTCAGAACATTTCATATTGTCGATACGAATGCTTTCCGAAACGTGACCTGAGAATAGTCCGAACTGGCTGACGTAATTGCACCCATTCATGCATAATTTTGGTTAAAGCAATTTTTAAGTATGCTTGCTAAAGAAGAGGGCGATGTACAACAAATGTATTTTATCCGTTAAATCCCAATGAATTCGAACATGTTAGTATTTGCCGAAAAAGTCGCCTGACCTAGTGTGCCATGCAGGTGATTGGCGTCAAAAGGAAACATTTCCAAATTTCGGGGAAATTAATTGTTGCTTAAAAATAACAATTCCAAGATTTTTGTATCTTATATATTACTAATTTTGGTACAAGGATGAAAGAGAGCGACACAAAACCAGAGCCGTATAATTAGATAGCGCCCTCTTCAAAATCACTCACCGCTAACGTTCATGGACCAACCTTCTCCATTGATTACCCGAATGAGATATCTTGTTAACGTTTTGAATGACTTTTTAATATGGCAGGCAATTTTGACTCCTGTGGCAGAAAACCACGCAGCAACAGAGTCCTCAGTACAGTCTTGTAGATAGGAATTAGAAGTTGGAGAGGGACAACAAACTTTTTTCTACCTCCCCCCCCCCCCCCACACACACATGATGGTGACACGGACAGTCAGCAGTGACTCTCAGCTCTAGAGCAGTTCTGGATATGTGGCTACTTATCACAACGTACGTTTGATCAGACCCCAGTCCCGGTTGTTTTCGATCAGGTCAATGGAGATATTACAGATTTTATGTTTCTGCCAGAAACTTTCTGGCACACACAAGTCTGAAGACTTGATGGAATTATTCTAAATATATGACATCAATGAGCCGCATGTACATCTTTCATTTATGTTTGTCTTCATTCATTACAATGTCTATTATTTCAATGTTCAGTATTCGAAATGCATCTCTTCTGCCATGCACTCAGCTTTTTCCTCGTTCATGTGATTGTCAGTAAAGCAAGTTACAATAAACGCATATGGCAAGCCAATTGCTCAATAAATCGAAAAACATGGATTATCGGTCGAAAAACCATGTTTATCGACTGATAAACCATGTTTTTCGAACGAGAAACCATGTTTATCGACCGATAAACATGGATTTTTGGTTGATAAACACGGTTTAACGGCGAGAATCCATGTTTATCGCTTGAGAAACATGGACTATCAATGATAAACATGGTTTTTCAGCGATAAACATGTGTTTTCAGTCAAAAAACATGGTTTATCGGTCACAAAGAGTGTTTCCAAGCGATAAACATGGTTTATCTGTGACAATCCATGTTTATCTGCGATAATCCATGTATTTTAAGCGATAAACATGGTTTTTCGAGCGATAACATGGTTTTTCGCCGATAAACCATGTTTATCTATCGAGAAACATGGTTTATCGCCGATAAACATGGATTTTCGACGAAAACATGGTTTACCAGTCGATAAACCATGTTTATCGGCGATAAACCATGTTTATCGCCGATAAACCATGTTTATCTGTCGAAAAACATGGTTTATCGCCGAAAAACATGGTTTATCGCCGATAAACATGGATTTTCGATAGGAAAACATGGATTATCGGAAGAAAAAAAACTTGGAATATCTAATGAAAATCCCTGTTTATCGTTCGATAAACCATGTTTGTCAGAAAAACCATGTTTATCTGCCGATAATCATGGTTTTTCGGTGATAAACCATGTTTATCGGTCGATAAACATGGTTTTTCTGTCGATAAACATGTTTTTTCGAGTGATAAACATGGTTTATCGGTCGATAAACATGGTTTTTCGACCGAAAATCCATGTTTCTCGATTTATTGAGCATTTGGCTTGCCATAAACGCAAATAGCTTGCTGTGTACTGTGTGTTCGAGACTTCCACCAACTTCTCATAACAAATAGGTGAACACGTTTTGCATCGATATTCCAACATTAGAACCAACAACCAACCTATGCACAGTTAGAATTGACCTTTTGTTTAGACCTGTAGCTTATTTGGCTGTCAAATTGAACTGTCATGAACAGAAACGTTCAAGACACTGTCTTAGTGTAGAGATCAGTGGTTCAAGAACAGACTATCGACTCCACCTTTGACCCCTTTGATGTCTGTCACCAAGGTGTCATAAACAATCGACGTGCACCTGTGTACTTGTAGGTATAGGTAACGATATGCAACCGGCAGAGGCAATCACTGCAGAGTAGCTCGTCCCTTACGTCGCTCCTTAATTGTTAGTGAAAGAACTGTTCTGATTTGTTGAGAAGTTGAAGGAATCTCATTTTGGATCAGTTAAGCACATTCCGCCGATATACTACTATCGACATCAGTTCTTTCTTTCGTAGTTAGGAACAGCCCTGAACGTTGCAAGTGTAGGTTCGGGTTTAACGTTAGGCCCACTCAAAATACCTTTGTTACTGTACAGTACATCTAGCCTGCTAATTAGTGTTAGCTTTAACATAGCCAGTGCCTAGGTCTAACTTTACTGCTACTATCGTTACTGGCATTTTGCGAAGGTGAAAGCGTAGTACTGTTCTAGCTATAGGACATCCAGTGTGTTACAAGTACAAGTTCAGAACAAGTTTTGAGTGTATTGTGTCCATCAACCTTCTTGGCAAACATGGCAACTGATGGAGAGGAAAGAGTTTTACTAACAGAATCAGATACACCAGTACCAGAAGCAACAGTCAATGAGAAAGCAGAAAATGAAGATTTCAGAATGGAGACTCTGAGTGCCAAATTAGAAAGATTTGCAGAGGAGATAGAAGAAGATGCGGAAAGCAACTACAAGCCCCCCACAGAAGATCCATATACAAAGGCTGTTAAGTACATGGAAATGCATAATGTTATGCAGATATTTCAAGTAAGTGTTTCAAGGGAATGGAAATATCGCTTCAATTCAGATTGCTTATCTCTAATTTGCTTATTTAAATTTGTTATGCAAATAATATTAAAACAAGCAAATTGTTTTTTATCATAGTCATTGTCCATACTTTGTGGCCTAATGTTATTCCTGTTCCACAAAATTCAGTCAGTACATATCAGAGTTGTAATAGGTCATTTTATATTAAATGTTGATTTGAGTATTTTCCTGACACTTGAGTTATATTTACTGTATAAATCTCAATGGGGAACGATTAAAAAAGTGGTTTGTATCGCTATTTACCTAGGACTCTACTCGTTATAACACTACACTGTACCAGGAATAATTTAGTGCTCAAAGTTTGCGTACCAGTTTTGAAAGCTCTGAATTTTGTCCCTTTAAAATAATCTATTTATGATGTAGAAAACTGCTATCTGAGTACTGTGCAGAACCACACTTAACAACACTCCCTGTTTTACTGAGAGTCCCCTGGTTTTTATGGCAATTTCACGGTCTCTTGATTTTATTTGCTAACCTCAAGCCAAACTTTGACTTCCAAAAATGTTGTTCGTAAACCTCTTACAATTCCTGTGTGAGGAATGTTCAAAAATCCAATTTCTCTTTTGGGAAATCTAAAATGCAATACGTCATTGTGTTCTGTGGCACTATGTTAGTGTGACAATTACTTTAACGTTTAATGATTTGATTTCTAAATTATTTTTACATACATCACTATCTTGTTTTTATTAGATTTTTCCAATCTGCCATATCTCTCTTTTGTCCTTATTTAAAAAAAAAATTGATATATATATATTTGTGACCACAGGTTGGCAGGGCTATAGCATAAAGATGTACATGTACAGCAATAATACAGTTCATTTAGCAATATCTATTTATACTATGTATACCTAAATAAAGTTTTAAGTTCCAGTTCATCGTTCATGTAGTAAACACGCAGTGTCTTATTTATTTCTCTTCCAGCATTTGACATCAGAGATTGTTTATCACCGACCATTAGATCCCCTCATCTACATGTTAGAGGAATTACAGAGGATGAAAGATGCAAGAGAAAAGCAAGCAGAAGGGACCTCTTCATAAAACAGCTTTGTCATCTTTCTGGTGGGTTTGTCACGTACTTCGAAATAATTTCACAGAGATCTATCAGTGAGTAGAAGCTAATGGATGACAGCAGTCATCTATCGGTGGGTACAGTAATGTCCACTATGTTGTCCACATATGAAAGCATCTGGCTGTAAACTGCATCATAAGGACATTTTGGATTATGCTGAGGTGATTTTTTGCAGTTTTATAGCAAGTTGGAATTGAACTCTGAGCAGGAGTATTTAGAGATGTAAAATCCTGCAATGAGTGTTAAACGATACCCTAATGACAATTTACAGAGTTGTTCTAGCCTGTGTTGATGATAGCACCATACAGAGGGAAGTAATTGAGAGCGTGGTGGCCAATTGGCTAAGGCGTCGAACTCGTGATCCAAGGATTGCTGGTTCGATTCATGCCTAGTTCATTGCGTTGTGTCCTTGGGCAAGATGCTTTATCTCACTTGCCTCTCTCCACCCAGAGGTTAAATGGGTACCTGTGAGGTAACTTGTCATTGTATATAACTGCTGCCGACTGGAGGGATTGTCTCTGAGACAGGTTTACCATTGACCAGGGGTAATATAACGTCTGTAAAGCGCTTTGAGACCTATCGCTGGTGTAAAGCGCTATATAAAAATCAAATATTATTGTTCTTATCATTATTAGTTGAGTGTTCAAATGTTTGTGTAGCAGTTTTGAAGGCTCAAAAACCGCCTTTGTCACTAGGCTGTGACTCCTGCATTAAAGACTGCTATAGATACATCTTTGGACTTGTATGTCAAGTTGTCCATTTTGCATATCAATTTGTTTGACAATACTGGATAAATTATTCCCTGATATATCTGATGGGATTAGTGAGGGTCAATTGATTATCTTCTTGTAGGGGTGTGAGGTAGCATGTGACAAGGAGTTTATTTAAAGGTTTAATATATCTTTGATAATTTACCTAGCTGTTCTCAAATTTGATCCATGTGTTAAGGAAAGCATTACAATATAAAAGTGGACATTATAGGAGCATAAAGTATGCTCTTATTGCTATGGGATGTGTTTAAACCCTTTAGAGACTTAAGTTGCATTTGAACTAGGTTTTTTGGTAATAAGCCTAAGAAGATGTGAGATCTATGATAGTCTTTAGAACCAATAGAAATGTCTAGTTTTCTCTTGGTTTAAATGTTACCTGTACGCCATGCTTCAGGCTGGTTTTTGTGTTAATTTTGCAACAATCTAGTCATACTATGCTTTATAGTGCATGGAAACAACGTTTCTGGAAACAAATTTGCACAAGGAAACTTTATTAAAATTTGTAAGTTTGCAAACAGAACAAAGTTCAAAATATGAATGATAACAAAAGTTTCTGTGTTGACCATATAAACTGTTTATATATCACTTCACTTGTTAGGAATTTTGAACCAAATTAACTTTATTAGTGCAGATTGAGGGGTATTCAATTGTTGTATGAATATATCACAGGCTTTCACGACTCGATCTAAATTTTTGGCCCAGGAAAAAAGTACAGCTACTATGACAACCGATGTTTGATGAGAGGTCTAGAGCAAAGATGGAGTTAATCAATGTTTGGTTAGAGGTCTAGCATATAGAGAGGGCATAGAGTTTAATCAATGTTTGGTGAGAGGTCTAGGGCATAGATGGAGTTTAATTTAGTCTAAAGGTGTACATTTGCGGGGGTGTACTTTTGCGGGATCATATCAGTGTTGTTAAGTTTTTACAATTATTTGTAAATTACTTGATTCGTTGAATTATTACTTGATTCGTTGAATTTCATACAGTAAGTGAGCTACAACTAGTCCGCCACCTTAATGACAGATAGATACTGAAGTAAATCGACTCATGATACAGTAGTTACTGAGGATGACCGGACTCAACTTGACTCAACCTTTCAATAAAGTGGCTCGTTACAACTATTGGAGAATATTTCCAGCTGTACTTCGTTCACACAAGATGTCCCCTTCTGTGAGGTGTTTCAGTGAGCATATTCACTATGAACAAATCATGGAGGTGGAGTAATGTAGGTATATATATCATGCAGGTGGAGTAATGTAGGTATATATATATATATGACAGATATCTATGATAGATATAAAGAACTTAAAATCTAAGATAAGTTAAACGCTCAAAGTAATTCTAACTTGATCAGGACTGTTGGTTTTTTGTTCAAGGATAAGGATGCCTATGTTATGGCAACATGGGTTTACATATAGCAGGCATCCACAATGAACGTAGCAGGCTTATGTTGGGTAGGGGAGGGTCTTCAAATTCCTTGCTCTTCATAATATATCTCCCAGATATGCAGAGACGATATCCATTGCCTAAATAATTTTTTTTTTTTTTTTTCAAATTAAAAACGTAAGGTCAATTGCAGATTGAGAATGCATAGTGTGATTCAGAAGGGAAAAATGTTGTAAGCTTTAATTTGTATAGTGAATGGTATATAGAGCTTTCAATTTAACACAGACATCATTGCCTTTGGTCAGTACCACACTAAGGGAATAAACTTTTGAAAGTAAGATCAAATTTGAATGAAGATCGCAGGTCTTGCTTAGCATGGAAATGGCTGTCATATATCCATTTTAAGAATGCACTATTGTATTGTTATCATAAAGTTTTACGTACACATAATCCCCACTTGGTCAGCCTCACACAGGTCTACTTCTTAAAATTTCAAAGTAAGGTCAGTAATGTGGGGGTGGGGGTGTGTGGGGAGGGCATAGAATGTGGTTCAGAATTGAATAAACAATTTATTTTGGCTTCCCTGTTGTGTTTAATATATTTTTTTATTTAGTCAAAAGAATATATATATGCTTTACATATTGGTAACATTCTGGGAAAAGTGGGCTTTAAAAGTGAAACTGTTTGGTATGGGGGATTGGCCTGCATGGATAACAGATAATTGGCATTGATAACTATAGCATATATACTAAAAGCAATTGTGACATTAGGGGTTACATAATGCATGTATTTGTGACCGCAAAGTTTTTTAGTACTAGTCTTGATATAGATATGGAAGTAGATTGGTTCAAAATGACTTACTAGCCTAGTGTGAAGAACAAGAAAAACCAGTTATAAGAATTGTGAAGGAGTCTAAGATCAAACTACTGTACCATAAGGTGTCTTTTTCTGTGTGTAATTGTAGTATATTTGTTGGCTGGAGAAGCTTTGCTTGGGGCAACCCAAGTGTTAAGCTTGAGAATTGTCATTAATTGTTTCAGAGTATCTTATGCCTACCAAATGTTCTAGTACCCTAGGTGAGATTTTATCCTCTGATGTATTTAAATTTAAAAGCAATATTCACCCTTAATGTGTTGAAAATGAATGCTATGTACATGTATATAACAGAGTAAAGTTCAAATGCTATTTTTTCTTTCTTTTTTCTTTTATTTTTCTCTCTTTGTGACTGGTACTTTGGTTACATATAAGTGTCAATCAACACACATGGATCAGTATTGATTATGTACCGAGTGGTTAAGAATTTGATTTTTCTTCTTTCTTGTTGTAATATCATGTTTATGATTTTAATAATTGTAGTTACATGCTCAGATGTGTAAAGAGATACAGTTCCAGTCACACCCAGTTGATCATTTTCTGCTTCAAAGGACTTGACAGTATGAGCAGTATGAATATCCTGTGTCTATACGATTAAGGTTAGTAATTGTTCATACACTCAATACGAGTGCTTTGAAACATTGTTTGGGAGGAGAGTATAGGGTGGTATCCGCATTAGAAAATTGTACCATCTGGCTGCCAGTCAACTTTGAAGTCATTAATTAATTTAATGTCCACAGTATGAGTTTTCATTTACATGGTCAATAATGTGATATGTAGCTATGTTATGCTATGCCTTTCATTACTGTGTTAATGACTTGAGCATGTCTTCCGTTATATCCTATGCTACGTTACACAGACACTTCTGTTTGATATTGTAATAAACTATGCAAATTATGGAGAAACAAATGTTGCTTTCTTTCGTCTGAGACTGGTGTCTTGTTTCTTAGACTGGTGTCTTTTGTTGAATGGGTAAAGCTGAAGATATGAGGTGGGGAATGGATAGTAAACAATGGCTGAATACTTCACAGGGGATGGCTTATGAGTGTTTGCCCAGATACACTTATCCATGCATCAGTGATTTTTTACCAATAAACACTTTGAAAGTCTTACTCTACATGGAGCAAGGATCCACTGCCCCTATGTTGTGTGTAGTACTCAAAAATCGCACCCACAATGGAAGGTGAATGCAATGAGAAATTGGTATAAAACAAGTGTTCTTTTTCCGATTTGGCAAACTACAAAAGACTATTCTATAACTTATTCGTACAACTTACAATAACTGACCATAAACTATACAAAACGTGACATGACACAACATGTGATACACTTTATGAAACATGTCACTGTTTGCTAGGAATCGGGAAGTTCCGAGATAATTTATAGTTTGAGTCTTCAAATTAAACGCATGCGTCCCAGTACCCCTATAGAAGAATGCCCCCCCCCCCCCGATTTATTTCTCTACATCCGCTACCATCCTCTACATATGATTCCGAATCCGTCAAAGTTTTTCCTTAGAATAAGAAGTGGGGATTTTACATGATCCCTTATACCTGTACAGCATGTTCAGTACGAACGCTACTACATGCTTCCCCTCATTATTCAATATTGTGCAACCAGACTGATATAACAATAGGTAGATTTTGCATTTGTTATCAGAATTTTCTACCCAACGTAACCCGCAGACCATTTGCGAACATTAAAGATCTGGCTTCAATTATAGCACGCTATAAGCTACGAAAGTTTTATGATTATGTAATCGACCTGCCACAGTCGTAAATTGACCTCAGGCTTTCCAATTAGCCTGCATAGCTTCTTTACATCATTAGGCTCTTTGTGTAAACACTGTGTGGAAATATGTTCATGTCTACAGTGTAGTTACTCATACAGCGTTCACACAAAGACCCTCATACAAGAAAAAATATGTGGCAGGGTTGCAGACTAATTGGTACAAAGAGGTCATTTTACAACCAAGGCAGGTCGATTACGTAATCATAAGAAACTTTTTTCCATGATAGCGTGCTATAGTTGGGGTCTATACAGCAGACCTTTAAGCATAACAAGGCTAACGTTATAAAAGGAGAGGGGTACTGGCTACAAATTTAGCATGCTAAAACTTACTGAAAGTTTTCAAGATTACTTTACCATTTGTTCTGACTCTTCACATATTAACAAACATTGAGAAATGTTCAGGTAAATAGACAATTACATGTCTTCTATATGAGGGCAATATGCAATTAAAGGGTGTGAAGACTCGTGCAAAAAGAAACGTCTAATGCCAGTAATCTGACCTAATTTCGAATGAGGTGTAACAGAAGTGTTAGACACCACCATCGATCCCAGAAAATACACACAGCTTGCTACCCGTCGGTAATTAGACACTAGTATACAGTCAGTACATACAGCTGCGGTCAATACCCACAGCACAGTGTACACAAGATACAGCAATGGACATCTCAGGTCCAGCTAAAGATAACAAGGTATCACGTTTCATTACTGTCTGCATTTTGTAGCGACAAGTGAAAAACTTCACTTGCAAGCAAAGGAAAGTTAACTTTTAAATGATGGCGCCACGCTGTTTGGGGCGAGTCTTCAATGCCTTTAAATTAAGGGTGGCAGCAATATGCGTATTGACGTATAAATATCAGTGATCATTATTTGAATTTCTAGCATATATAGAGCGATACTCATTACCTTTTAAAGGGAAGACATGGAAGAGATATATTCTCTAGACATCGTTCTCTGAATGTTTTGTTTGCACTTTATATTTTTAAACTCCATTCGTTCCACAATTTAACTCATTTTCAAAGGATATTATGTGAATCATACGGGTAAGTGGTAATTGTTTATTCAAAGTTGGAAAAAAAAGGTGTTCTCAATTGCCATGGTGACAACTCCGACTTGTTTGTTGCCAGACTCGTATGAATAACATTTCCACAACATTATTATAAATTACATCGCCCAGATAAAAAGACAAAATAATCCCCCCCCCCCGCCCCTTGATCTAAAAAAATCCCGGCAATTTTGTTAAATAATAAACTTCAAGAAACTGAATATCCAACACGCAGTAGACTTACCCACAATTACTGAGCGATACATATTGCCGTGATTTTACTTCTGCCCGCAACTGTGTATAGAAAATTATTGCAGCAATTCTAGTGAAGAAATATATCATTTGCATCCGCATCATACGTCATTAAGTTTTACGATTCTCGCAATTTCCTTATTCCCAATAGTGAGATTGGTAATTACAAGTAAGTTTTTATAACTGCACGTTACTACTATAGTATACCCGTCATTATGCCAGTATATATAAACCAAATTAATTATTTATTTATTAATTATTAATGATATACTTTTATCTTATTATGACATGTCTTGACGAAATGCTCCATTTTTATTTAACATCTTGTGGCAATGTACAGCGTTGTTCTCATAACTATACAGAAGAATTCATTTACCGACCCAAATCAAGTCCAAATGTCTCCGTTTTTCGAAATCTTCATTTTCGCCGACCTTCCCTGAAAAAATCTTGTCCGACTGAAGGCAAAAAGTCTTTCGACTGAATGCTGTACCTCAACCGACGACGGACTGAGGGGGGGGGGGGGGGTGGCGCCACAAAATTCCCTATGCATATGTCACTGCATGGTTTGTGACAGGAGAGTTCCTTTAACCCCCCCCCCCCCCCCCCAACCAAGTCATTTTCTTGAAAGATCTTGGTGCTACAGCATATTTATATAGGTGTACATGGCAGGATGCCGATGCGGCATTTTATTATTTTTGTGGACATTTTTGAAAGTAATCTAATGGCATTATTGCGTACACTTCAGAGGGTGATAAACATAAGTTTGGGCAAATGCCCCCCCCCCCACCTTCCCCGTTTACCCTCACACTGCCTCGTCCAGCTAGCCAAACTGGACTACATTGACTTTTGTTCGAGTTTGGGGGACTGGACTCGGTAGATCCGTAACTATGAGTACTCGGTGGAATACATTACTAGAAATTTTGCTCCGTTTTGGGTTCGATCCATTTTAAAACGTGCATATTAATTTCTTAATTTGCATGCTGTTTGCAGTGTGTTGATTATTCAATACCATCAATCATGGTCAGTCTATATATTAGTTATAAGCAGAATGAATAGTTGGTGGATTGAGGAGTGGGGCATGATTGACTGGTAGACGTAAGATCGTCGGCAAAAAAGATAATAAGTTGGAGAGAAATATAGGATGACAAAATTAGTATACTTTGAGGGAAGGTTTCTTGCCCTTGATATAAAACAGTTTGGGATGTAGTTCACCCGTAGACAACTGCACCATGCATGACATTATGTATAACTTGAATGAGGGTAAATTTCCTGCTGCCCACAAAGCTTTTATAACCCCTATAGCGCGGGCTGCATGACCTTATAGCAAGTATTACCCTGAGCAATACTATGCAAGCTTATATAGTGTAGTTGGAAAGGGGGGGGGGGGGAGGAGGTTGCAACCCTTACAAGATATTTCCGTGAAAATTCAGGTGATATGCTGATATTGCATCGGGCACTGAAAACCTCCCCATTGAACTGCCAATAGTCTTGTTTAGTGTGAGTCAATAGTTCCGTAAAAAAGTCAGCCTCAGGTAATTAGACTAACGTTCTAAGCTTGCCCCAACTAATCTGACATTGAAGTTGTGGAGTTTTGACACAGTTCGCTGTCTAAGCTGTCCTCCTCTGTCCGTGACGATGTTAACGATGTAATAAAGAACTCAAATGTCAAAGGTGAGGGCGATCTCACCAGTACGCCCTTCCATATTGGTTACAATTTTTGGAGCAAATCGCCCCCCCCCCCCCCTTTCCCAAATCAAAATTCCTACACTCATGGTCTTCGGTCCTCGTTTTAGAGTTCTCTGTTTTATAGACACACCCCAGTGGGAAACGATGGAACTTCGCGAACTGCAAATCTAGTCGAAGGATTGATTGGGATGAAGGACTATCATAAGTTCGTTTGTTTCAAAACTTGCGAGGTATTTAATCAATCTCGTCAATCTTGTAGGATCATACCAGGGAGTTGTTATAGAACTCCCTCATACCAGGGAGTTGTTAAACAACTCCCTGATCATACTCCAAAACAAAGAAAGATCAAGGGACATGAACATATTTTGTTCGACAATACATTACGACCTTCCCAAGAACAAATAGTAGTGAATAGCATTCAATAGTATTCGGCAGTTTATGAGATGTCAACAAATTGAAGATATTTTGTTTGAGCTGTTAGAGTTTGCAAAACAAAGAATTATCATTTAATATTTATGCCTGCACCGAGGAGCCGACGTCATCATCAATTTAGCATTAAAGGAGTAGCCCAGAGATTTAACATATATTTTAAGTTGGTCATCTTGAAACCGGAATAGCCTATGCAAAACTGTACTGTCACTCAAATGTTTCTTTGCTCTTGGACTACGCCTTAAGTCATCCTTTAAGTCAAGCAAGGATATACAATTCCCGTCGAATGGTGTTTGTCGTGATATTCACCTTCAAAACTAACCAAAGGAAAAGAAGGGATGTACTTGGACATCGTGTCGTAGAGGTAACCTGTTGCGTTAACCAGCGATACGGACGCAGGACAGTAATGTCTCTCAGTCATTTGGGATTGCGTACATACGTCATTCCCGACTCGCTGTAGCTCACATTCGTGTTCTTTCAGTTTCTGACAGAAACTTACGTTCCAACCTAATCCATCACACCCCCAATAATTGAAAGGAAGAGGATAATCCGTCTTGTGGAATTCCCTCCCAGATATTTGATTAATATCCTCTCTCATTCTAGCCTCCTCTGCACGACTGCAGTTTTTGTCATCTTGAATATTCAGTACTATGACGTCATTTCCTTTGTAGAATACAACATTTCCGTCCTCAGTTTTCTCGACCCGATCCAAGTGTATTAGTCCTTTTGCATTGGTCGAGTACGGATCGGATACTTGTTTGGAGTTGACAGTAAACTTCACCAAATCTAGTAAACCGTGACCTGATTTAGATACAAATGGTGTTTGGAAAAGCAAAAGAGTGAAAGACACTGTGAAGCGATCTTTCATTTCGCAAGATAATTCACGGTTAAGTGTGAAATCTTCCACAGTGGAGAAACCAATGACAAGTTCAGATTCACTTGGTTCGAAAATCGATTCCCTCGCATCAGAAAGCTCCAGCACTACATCTATGTAAGAGTAAAATCGTAAAACGTGAAAATGAGAAGTAAAACACAAAGGAAAATAACGAAACGTAAGCAAGTTTTTAGCTGAATGAACGTTATACTTATTTAAAGAAAGGACCAAATGTAAACCACAATAACATGCAGTCTTCATACCGCAATCAATTCTCCATTGACTTACAAATTCAAGTTCTCATTTTTTCCCAGCACCCCTTCCCCAGCCCCCATACATCTTTTGTCGAGTATATAGAATCAACAGGTTAAGCCAGAGATCAATTATTTTTGACCTAAAAGACAGAAACATAACCAAAGCATCTTGTTAAATTCTGATTTCCGTTTTCAAAACTCATTTGAAGTTGTAGGGGCGGGGGAGGAGGGGGAAGGGTGGGGTTGCTGAAATTTTTGACGAATAAATCCCTATGAATAATTGAACAATCCCCTAATTCAATGGTCCCTGATTTATTTTACTCAGAGAACAAAAATCCGCTAAAATTGAGAATTTGAATGTGAATATTACAAAAGTTAAATGTTTACCTAAAAATTCCAAAATACAACGTTAATACGTCGTATTAACAAGTCAAATTGTTGAGGTAAAACGTCTCAATTTATTTGTAAAGCGTCACAGTTTCGAGATCACTATGAGGAGTATACGTCATTTCGAATGACTTATTATTACCACATGCAAGGTCTGTTCCCTTATGGCATTGAAAGAGTGCGTGCTTGAAACCTTAAAACTTCCTAAATGGTCCTTCACGCAAACACACACACACACAACTTTTCTTAATTTTAAAATAAAGGGTTACACTCTCTCCCTCCCCTGTCCCAAGATGAAACCCTCTCATCCTTCAAACAATGACTTACCATTACCACAGGAGGGGTCTGCTTTCTTACGCTGCCATAACTCTTGGGAGAGTGGCTCCTTCGGAACCTTAAACCTTGCAAGATGGCCCTTCACTCTAAATTCCCGAAGATTTGGAAGAACCTTAGATTGGGTCTCCAAACACCACCTTGAAATTAATAACAAACATATGCTGATACTAAAAGCACGTCCTTCCATGATTGTATCACTTAATAAACTGATGGCTTTTAAACTTGTTCATATCAAGTTGTGATGGACTGTAGCATTAACACTTTTTGAGTTTTATACCACAACCAATAAATTTAATTACAAAGTTAACTTAATTTAAGTTGATATCAAATTGTGATGGACTGTAGAATTAACACTTATGGAGCATATTACCGTAACCAATAAATTTAAATGCAAAGTTATACTGCATTTCGTGACAATATAAACCTGGCACATCCTGGTTAAATAAGACTAATTAATCTATAAGGAATATTAAAAGCTGTAGAATACATTGCATTTTAATTGAAAAAATCTGCCTGAATATTTAAATATATATCACTGCTGGGAAAGTGTATTTTATTTGGGGTGGGGGGTGGGGATGGGGGTGGACAATTCTGAGTCCCGCAAGAAGGGTTATCAAATCCGTATGGAAAAAAAATACACTTAAAAATTGACTTGAATTTATATATAGCAATTATATTCTCTCAACCATAAATCAACTGCAACAAATGAATTTCACTAAATGACCAAACTGAAATATGAAATATGTATTCTGTTCAGGTTGCATATGCTATTTGTGAAAGGACATTTTAACAAAACAGATAGACATACACATGTGTTTGTTTCTCGTATAATGTAATATAAATATCTTCAAGACAACCAAATGAATTGATCCACTATCAACCCCAGTTCCCGCCCCCCCCCCCGCACCCTTACATCGAAACTGTAACCATATGATCCTTACGATGTTACGACACGTGAGAATCATCGGTCCTTTGGAAAGATTAGCTATACTGTATTTCGATATTGCATGTCAATAGGATCTACTTTACACCAGTGCACCTCAGTACAGAGCAACGCACAAGATTCTCGTTTTGCGCGACATACCCGAAACCATGAGTGATTTTCTATCCGATTGACACAAGTTATTGGATTCATGATAATGACAGCATACCATTTCAAAACTTTTTAATAGTTTCTCTTAACCTGGAGTTTTTGTTATTTGGTACGTCACTTATTTTGCTACTACCTCGTTTCATATTCGAAACTGCAGATATGCTTTGTTTCTTGCATATTAGAATCAGTTCCGCGAATCAACTTATATTGTACAATGCCATTGACTAGTTATTTGATTAGATAACATTGAAATATTTCATGAACAAAACAATGTCGTAACAATCTCTACCTTTGAAATTCAGTAGGTAGGCATGTGAACTATTTTCCTTTCTTCATAATGTTTTCTACTTGATTAGCAATATATCAATTTAATGTTTACATTTAACAATGCTTTATATCAACAAAGTGGCTATTGTTACGACTAGTCGTAAGAATAATTCCCGACTACGCATGCGCAGTTGCTATTTTCATTACCAGGAGTACTATTTTTACGACGAGGAGAAACAATAATTTCCGGTTAGGGTTAGGGTAAGGGTTAGGATTGAGGTTTAGGGTTATGTTTAGGGTTAGGGTTACCCCTACTACATGCGCAGTTGCTTTATTTACTTTACTGCGCTTGAATTTGCCTTTGTCGTAAGAATAGTTTATAAATAATTGTTACGACTCGTCGTAAGAATAGCCACGGCCTTATATCAAACTTGCCACTTTGTTATATAAATTACTACTTTAGCTTGTTCCCAAGTGTTTTACCTACCAAAGTATTTTATTATACAAGGTTGCTGAAAGTCCTTTAATTCACAAATTTCACATCATTCATAATCATCAAATTGAATACATGTGTTACAATACTGTACCATTGAAAACAGCATTCTGGTTGTAAAATAAATTAACAACAATATCTCAATTGGTAAGTATTAGCAATACATGTAACATCTACTAATCTGTCATTCACAAAAATAGGGAGATTAACCGTTTTTCATCCCAAACTTGAGAGACTAGGAAAAACATCAATTGGTAGACTTGAGAAAAGTAGAGAGAATTGGGCAAAATCCTACTTTGTTATCTTTAAAAGAATTTCACCAACAACACCTTATTCAGATTGTTATAACCTCTTTCATGTTAGTAGTTGGTTTTAGTGCACATTTGTAATCTTTTCCGTCTGGACAAGAAAGGTAAATTGGTCATTTTGCCATCTTTATGTCCACAGAATCCAACACTGGCAAACAATTTCAACATGGATCTGGTTTTGTTAAATCTGCAAGGTATCAATTTTAATCTTCATCTCTGTCACATATACAGAGTACCTTCTATTTTTAAATTTGTTTGATATTACAGTAACTCTTATCCTGTTTTTAGTCTGACTAGTATTTCTTTTTCATCCTTGATATATTTCCATAATTTATATTAAAAATTTAAATTGATAGCCATTGGCATGCATCGCCTCTTTTCCTTTCATACAGAATAGTTTTCAATATTTTTTATTTCTTTTTGCACAATTTAGTGTCTATGCGTACTATGTAACAGTACTGAAAGTAAACTAGAATATTCATCAATTTCTTCTGAAGAAATATAATCTTTTACATCACTTTTTACACATATTTGTTTTTATCTCAATACATTACATGTATAGAGATATTGTAACAGTAAGTGGGACTCTCTCCTCTCTTAAAAATTTTTCAGCGTCTTCATATAAAGTTCTTTTTCTCTGGAATTTTCAGAGCAAGCATATATCATATAGGCCAACAAAAGTTACCATTTTTTATTCGAGAATTTTATCTCATTCTATGACTTCTTCACCGATTTATGTCCAAATCGGGCCAATTTGGTCTGAAATCCAGTTTAAACAACCCATTTTTGCACACGCTCCAAAACTTATGTTTTATGAAAGAGAATAGAATAGAATTGTCTGTCAACAGTGGTATCGTCTAAGATAGGGTCCTATGTATTATATATTTTATTAACATTTTAAACTTTCATTAGTTGTTTACAGGTAGGTATTAATAAGAATTTTACCAGCTGTATATGACATTTTATGGCTTTTATTTGCTTTATTTGATGTTTAAATGATTTTTCTTTCTTAAAACAACACTGAGCTGCCGCCCCTACTTTTAGTAAAAAGGTCCGTTTTTGATGATTAAGCCCCGCCCCCAAGTCTGTTTTGTAGCAGATTGGCTATGACTCATGGCAGCTACATGTTAGATATACGAAAATGGCTACCCTCGCGACCAATTTTTGTATTGTAGTTAGGTACGCCAGGTGTAGTGTATTGCATGCTAATTACATATAAGTGCATTTTATATCAGGCCTTCGTTTTTGTAACCTCCATTTAAGGATAGTACTGGTGTTCAGGTAGCTTTTCAGAGCAAGGGCCATGATAAGTTTGTTTGATTGCCCTTCATGTATTTTGTATAATTACGTATACACATTCTTGTATTTCTGAAGGCTACTTACTGTAGGCCTAGTGCATTTAAAACAATATATATATAGGCCTAGCCTAGGCCCCCTAGGTCTATTAGGCTTTCAGTGATAGCCACATTAGCATTGTACTGGTGTTTAGACAGCTCTTCCTAGGAAGGACCAGGGTAAGTTTGTTGATGGGTACGTATAAAAGAGGAGCCGGCCATAGCATCACAACTTTTATAAGACTATAAAAATTGTATAAGGTTATGTTTTATTTATAAGGATATAAGATGTATAAGGTTATAAGAAGTATGTTTAGCTTTCTTTTGAACCTGTAATGTTTGACATCAAATGTACAAAGAATTAAAATAAAATAACAAAATGGAGAGGAACTGAGGTGGCTATTAGGGGAGGAAGAGGCCACCCATCACTTGCATATAAAAACTTGTAATCTTCTTTTACATTATTTTTCCAAGTCATAAATCCATGAAATCTTCATGTCAGAAAACTTGAGATGGAAAAACGTGGGTTGTTTTGATATCTAGAAGTGGACACAGTTTTGATGGTAGTCACCACTGCAGTCTACAGTAACATACAGTAGGTCAATAGGCCTAGCTCTCAAGGCAGGCATCAAGAATCTGGTCGAGTTGTTCGCCTCTTCTTATTTGGCCGTTGTCATTGACGTCAAACTATATGACCAAAAAGTCCAACAGAGACTGACCCAAGATGAAGGATACCACATAAAAAACAAGTTCTTAAATATTCTATGACATTACTAAACCTTGCAACGTCGTTCTTTCGACTAACAGGCAATGAGCGCTAAAGGCAAGACTAGCAGGATAAAGTGTAACCTGCAGAGACTATTCGTGGCAAAGTAGCAAAAATGCAAGTTATATATTTGTTGTACCATGATTGATAATTGTAGAGACAGAGCAAAGATTTGAAATTAGGAATCAAAATTAAAACTTCCAGTATTGAGATACTGCGTCATTGATGCTCTTGTTTCTCAATTGTAACAGAACTTTCCTTGCAAGCTGAAGAATCATCCCTGTGGAATATGTTCGTAAACTGTCTGCAGGAAGAAGACTCGTTGAAACAGTTGACTCACTTAAGAAAGGTTAAACTTGACTGAGATTACATTTTACATACTTACTAAGTAATTTAGGTGTTAATAGTGTTCATTATCAATTTAAACTTTCAGCTATGCCCCCCCCCCTCCCCAATAGAACAAAATGTGAGCAATGGTGGAGCATTCTGGATCCATATGCTTAAACCTCTGGATTTCTGGGACAAAAATCAACATCATCAAATGTGACTGGCTGTTGACCTGAATGAGGAATGTGACCCAAATAAATACTTGATGGTTGTTCCTAACTTCTAGTATCTTCCTTAACTTAGTCTTTGCTTGCATTTGTAACTGATACACAAAATAGTTATAGTTTTGGAATACCAAATTTAAAACACTTACTTTAGTTGTTTAACCAAAGCCTTAATTCAGAAATTTGCAATAATCTTAACATGTACACTTCAGTGTTATATTTTTGAAGCCTTTTGAGGAATTGAGTATTCTATTTGTAAAAATGTTACTTTAAAACTTAAGACTTGTCAAGCATTATTTTCATTTCTGTTAGTCCACATACAGTAGTACAGCTGTTAGTTCATGCTCAATTAGTCCATCCAATTAGAAAAACTGTGACAAATAAATGTAGTTTAAGGGTGCGACTATGAAACAGCCTTAAACTGACAACAACAGCAAATGCAGCTCATGGGCTACAGTATGCAGCATAGCTTGAGAACACACCAAAAGGGAAGGGAAGAAGAAAAAAAACATTATTGTTTTATCAAGCAAGGATGAAAGTCTAGTTTACTGGAGTTTTTCCCTTAAATTTTGCAGATAGCTCAGTACTTAAAGAAATGTCAGTGGAATGATAGTCTGGATAAGGATCAGGAGCAGCTCATTGTGATCCTTGCTGACATGTACAAAGCTGTGGAACCAAAGTCTGCAAATAGTAGAACAATTGCCAGGTATATATATAACTTAAAGCCTTATGTTATCTCTGTTCAAGGAGCTTGTAGAGTGGTAGACAAACCAACAAATGTACTGTAGGTATTGGTGTAAACCTAAAAATGTTCTGTAGGTATTGGTGTAAACCTACAAATGTACTGTAGGTAATGGTGGCTGACAGATAGTGCCATGATAACAACAGTCAGATTTTGGGAGATGTTTAAATCCACCTAAGAGGAGATACATCCAGGTGAAATTCATATCATATAAATTAGATTCACTTTATGTTCGTCAGTTAATAGTTGTAAATGGTACATGTAGTACCAAAGTATTTATATGAGACACAAATATATCATTACAAATAATTTTGTTGGTAAAATCAGCAGACGTACTAAATCAAGTTATCAAGAAAGAGGAGGGAGGGGTGCGGGTTGTGGGGGTGGGTTGTGGGGGGAGGGAGAACTATATCCTGGATGAACTCATGGCCATGAAATTATTGCCTCGTCTCTGATTGTCTGCTTCCTGTCGTTTGATCATCGGAGGCGATAGATACGGTCGAGATAGTAACCCCTCCGAACAACCATATCTCCTTCTCAATGTCATTGAAGAGTATGATATTGCAGATCTTTCCAACACTATGCATACTGTACTGTTTATAAGGTTTGATCATATTTTCTCTTACAAGGATGTCACACAGTTTGCTATCCTCAGCCATGTTTAGCAACAGATCTCTTCCATATCTCCCAATCTCTCTATTTGTCAAGTATTTTACAGTCCTTCCCCGAGAATCTACAAGAGGTCATCATAAAGGTCATGAAGGAACAGGTTCAGAGAGATGTTTCTAGCTTCAAACTTTCAGAAGATGCCGTTTCTATGCGGAGGAAGCTTGACTTTGTCTCTGCTCACATGGAGAACTTTCCTATCGGGCAAACGGTCATCAGGGAGTGCGTTTCAGAAGGTGAGTATTATTTGAGACTGATTTGGTCTCTCCCATTGCTTAGAAATTCATAGTAGCTTAAAGAATTTGTTCCATATTTTACACTATTTTTGACTCTACCCGCTGAGTATCGTTCACAACATGATTTGCAATTGACCCGATTAAACTGGGTGTTTTTAGTGTCGCACAAGCCATTAGTTAAAAAAAAAATAATATTTGGCTGTGAAATGGTTGACGTCAAACATGTCGTCAATATTGTTGTAACTCACATTTGAACCTGATTGCAAAAAGCCACCAAATGTCGTAAGATTTAGCATTTTCTCAGGATTTTTCACTCAATAGAGTAGCAAATTGTTCAGCCATTTTGTAGCCTTTGCTGATATTTCTGTGAAAATATTTTCAGTTTTTATCTCAATACATTACATGTATAGAGATATTGTAACAGTAAGTGGGACTTTCTCTTCTCTTAAAAATTTTTCAGCGTCTTCAAACAAAGTTCTTTTTCTCTGGAATTTCCAGAGCAAGAATATATCATATAGACCAACAAAAGTTACTATTTTTTATTCCAGAATTGTATCTCATTCTGTGACTTTTTCACCGATTTATGTCCAAATCGGGCCAATTTGGACTGAAAACACACTTTGTCACACCTGTTTTGCACACGCTCCAAAACTTATGTTTTATGAAAGAGAATAGAATAGAACTGTCTTTCAACAGTGGTATCGTCTAAGATAGGGTCCTATGTATTATATATTTTATTAAAATTTTAAACTTCCATTTGTTGTTTACAGGTAGGTATTAATAAGAATTTTACTACATCTATATGACATTTAATGGCTTTTATTTGCTTTATTTGATGTTTAAATGATTTTTCTTTCTTAAAACAACACTGAGCTGCCGCCCCTACTTTTAGTAAAAAGGTCCGTTTTTGATGATTAAGCCCCGCCCCCAAGTCTGTTTTGTAGCAGATTGGCTATGACTCATAACAGCTACAGGTTAGATATACGAAAATGGCTACCCTCGCGAACAATTTTCTTTTCTGTAGTTAGGTACGCGAGGTGTTAGTTTAGTGTATTGCATGCTAATTACATTCTGTACTGCTGAATTCTACGTAACATCCATTTAAGGATAGTACTGGTGTAGTGTTCAACCGATTAACCTAATCGGAATCGGTACGAATATTGCATAATCGGTACATAATCGGTATCGGTAAAAATTACGTGGAATACCAGTTATGTCATACCGATTATTCAAAAACATATTGAAGGTGAAAATATCATTATTCAAAAACATGGAAGTTGAAAATATCAACTGATGAATTAGGTTTGTTCTTTTACTACGAAATATTAAAAAAAGGCACCCCCTATACGTCTTTCACAGTGTATACTTTCATCAAATTAGGCTGCCAGGGTCGCCGATTTTGCTTCCTTCGTGGTTATTGGCTGCATATTTCTTGGCACAGTAAGCATAGCAGCAATAGCAATTTCGCGAATTCAGGAATGTGCTGGACAGGGTAGGAAATAAGCGGGGGCAACGGGCGATTCGCCCTCGCAAGTGCTAAAAAGCCCTCCTAAAGCACAATTACGAGTGCGAAAAAGAAAAATGAAATAAAAAAAAATCGCCCTCTTTATATCAGGTGTCTGTGTAAAATTAATTGTGACATGCGTTTGCTTTAGCTAGGAATTGCAGTTGCATCGCGAATCGCGCAAACAGTTTTTTCACCCCGCATCAAAATTTGAAGCAGTGCGAGAGGGTCGCGCACAATCACCGGGAACTTCCCGTGGTAAATTACGGCCTGCAGTACCAGCGAAAATAACCTTAAATCCTCACAAATCTCCGACCACATAGTAGCCTTACTTCACACTAAATCAACTGCATGGAAATCTAAACTTGACATCTGTTTATTCGCTCTAGTTGTGTCGCAAATAAAAACTAAAAATATCCACGGAAACTGCAATCTTCGACCACATGTTAGCCTAACAACCACACTAGGTCAATGGGAAATGTAGCCTAACCATCGGTTTGCAAAAAAAAAAAAAAAAAAAAAAATTGCGTAGCTTAGTTTACAACTTTCAATTTGCTGGAAATCGGCATTTGTTTGGAAGGTAATGTAAGTGATATGTCTTATAGAGGGAATGTTATATTTTATATTGGAGTAGTTTCTAGTTGTTATTATTTCTTTACATCAATCTGGTATTACGTTTTAGAGTAATTTTAAACAAGTTACGATGGTACAATTTGCTTTTCAGTTTGATTGGCCTAAGCTTACACATTCTAATTGAACCTGAATGGAGTTATATAGGTAACGAATAGGTATGTTGAACTTCAAGTTCGTAACATTTCTATTTGTTCTAAACGGTATAATTCTGAAAATAAGTACAAAATATTGTCGGAATGAAGGCAATATGCCATTAAAATTTACACTTTGGTAAAGATTGCAGATGGATGGTTTGTCTGAGATACTTTTTGAGATGGATATTTTGAGTAACTATTCGTAGCCCATTTCAAGCCATTAACAGGTGACATTTACGTCGAGGTGGTTAGGCCATTCGCTTAGCACAGTGCTGACTAGGTAGGATGTCATATCTCCGTATTTTGGAAATTTAAAAAAAAAAAATTTCTTTCCGAGAAACTCCAGAGGTAATTTGGTACATACAAAATGGTACGATTTCGTATAAACGGGATATTTTCTCATTTTCAAATAATCGGAATCGGTACGATTATGAAAAAATAATCAGTAATCGGTATTTTCTGTTATGCATAATCGGTTGAACACTATAATGGTGTTCAGGTAGCTTTTCAGAGCAAGGGCCATGATAAGTTTGTTTGATTGCCCTTCATGTATTTTGTATAATTACGTATACACATTCTTGTATTTCTGAAGGCTATTTACTGTAGGCCTAGTGCAATTTAAAAAAAAATATATATATATATAGGCCACTAGGCCTATTAGGCTTTCAGTGATAGCCACATTAGCATTGTACTGGTGTTCAGACAGCTTTTCCTAGGAAGGACCAGGGTAAGTTTGTTTGATGGGTACGTATAAAAGAGGAGCCGGCCATAGCATCACAACTTTGATAAGACAATAAAAATTGTATAAGGTTATGTTTTATTTATAAGGATATAGGCCTAAGATGTATAAGGTTATAAGAAGTATGTTTAGCTTTCTTTTGAACCTGTAATGTTTGACATCAAATGTACAAAGAATTAAAATAAAATAACAAAATGAAGAGGAACTGAGGTGGCTATTAGGGGAAGAGGAGGCCACCCATCACTTGCATATAAAAACTTGTAATCTTCTTTTACATTATTTTTTCCAAGTCATAAATCCATGAAATCTTCATGTCCGAAAAATTGAGATGGAAAAACGTGGGTTGTTTTGATATCTAGAAGTGGACACAGTTTTGATGGTAGTCACCACTACAGTCTACATTAACATACAGTAGGTCAATAGGCCTAGCTCTCAAGGCAGGCATCAAGAATATGGTCGAGTTGTTCGCCTCTTCTAATTTGGCTGTTGTCATTGACATCAAACTATATGACCAAAAAGTCCAACAGAGACTGACCTAAGATGAAGGATACCACATGAAAAACAAGTTCTTAAATATTCTATGACATTACTAAACCTTGCAACGTCGTTCTTTCGACTAACAGGCAATGAGCGCTAAAGGCAAGACTAGCAGGATAAAGTGTAACCTGCAGAGACTATTCGTGGCAAAGTAGCAAAAATGCAAGTTATATATTTGTTGTACCATGATTGATATTGATAATTGTAGAGACAGAGCAAAGATTTGAAATTAGGAATCAAAATTAAAACTTCCAGTATTGAGATACTGCATCATTGATGCTCTTGTTTTGGTTGTTGTTTTCTTTAATTAGAATACCAAAGATTCAACAACAGTATTTTTAGAATACACTTGTCTTTATAGTGAATACAAGTGATTTCAGATATTTTGTATTTTTTTTCCTTTCGTGGTGTCGTCAGTAGGATGGAGATATTCTTTAGGGAGAATAGATCAAAATCATGGCCAGGATGAGGGGCCGGGGGAACAAAGGGAAGGTCCCTCTCATCATGAAAGATATTGTTATAGCACTCTTTGTTTTGCATTAAATCTAGCCTATTGTATCGACAGCATATTTATGTTTCCCTTTACCTCTTTCTTTATTTTCATATAGTTCTACCTTTTTGCCATCAATGTCTCGGACAAATTATTGACCTGACAAGGTGAGCGGTTTGAAATGCTAATCTCTGTTCAGTTTGTAGATAAAATGTTCTTAAAATGAAAAGAAAATGGATCATGTAGTGAACGAACATATTTTATACTCCAGTGATAAGGATCAAGGCAAAGAAGTGAAAATCTGAGGAAAATTGATACAAAGGAAAGAAGACAATGTCAAAATGTGTAGTATCACTGCACTGTGACCTTTAGTTTTGTGTTTTCTATGTTATATACTCAAACAAAATCAAGCCCTCTGATTGGCTGAAATAATCAAGTACTCAGTATATCCATAGGTAGGTAATCTGAACATTTTATGTCACAACTGTTAGTTCTTAGTTTGAAGAATGAGTTGTAAAATTTATGAAATTATGTAGACTTTATCCATCTTAGATTGGGTGACCAACAGTCAATGATTGAATGTTATGTATTTTAAGTCTAGAGTTAGTCTGTAAGGTACCCTCACATAACAAGGTGAAAACCTAGTAAACAAAAGTTGCTCCATAGTGCATAAAGCATAGTGAATGACGGACTTAAGAAGTTTTGTGTGCTATTATTAACCTAGAAATGTCAAGATATATTTTCAAGTTATTTCTTTACTATTTTGTCACAAATGGGCATAATCACCACTAGCCATGTACAGTATGTCAACAAATTTTATACATATTTGAAAAAGCTGTTCAAACTACAGCTTGCCATTATTATACCACACATACTATTCATTGCCAGCATGCAGTAAGGTATGATTAGATTTCAATGTTATACACTAAGTCATCTTAGATACATCGGTATATTGCCTTTGTTTATTTATTTCAGTAACTGACTTTAAAAGTTTTGAGTTTTGAGTTGACAGTTAATTTCACCAAATATAGTCAACAGGGACCTGATTTAGATACAAATGGTCTTTGGAAAAGCAAAGAAGTGAATGACACTGTAAAGCGATCTTTCATTTCGCAAGATAATTCACGATTAAGTGTGAAAAGCATAATATCGTAACCAATAAATTTAAATGCAAAGTAAACTTTATTTAAGTTGATATCAAATTGTGATGGACTGTAGCATGAACACTTTTTGAGTATATTACTACAACCAATGAATTTAATTGCAAAGTTACTGCGTTTTGTGACAATATGAATTTAGGTCATCCTGGGTAAATAGCACTAATTAACTTAATTTTAATTGATATCAAATTGTGATGGACTGAAGCATGAACACTTTTTGAGTATAATACTATAACCAATAAATTTAATTGCAAAGTTACTGCATTTTGTGACAATATAAACTCAGTACATCCTGTGTAAATAACAGTAATTAACTTAAGTTAAGTTGATTTCAAATTGTGATGGACTGTATAGAGCATAATTACGTTAGCAATAAATTTAAATGCAAAGTTAACCTAATTCAAGTTGATATCAAATTGTGATGGACTGAAGCATGATCACTTTTTGAGTATAATACTACAACCAATAAATTTAATTGCAAAGTTGTGGATTTTGTGACAATATAAACTCAGTACATCCTGGGTTAATAACACTAATAAACCTACAGGGAATTATCCAAAGTTGTTGAATATATTGCAGTAGATTTGAAAAACTCTGCCTGAATATTTAAATATGTATAGCGTTGCTGAGGAACTGACTTTGTTGGGGTGGGGTGGGGTGGGGAGGGGAGGGGAGGGTGGACAGGTCTGCATCCTACAAGAAATGTTTATCAAAACCCTATCAACTTTGTGGAATGTGTAACCTTATAAAAACAAACAAATCATACTAAAAATAATTGAACTCTTCTTTGTTTCTATCCAAACAGAAATTCAGTGAGTGTGGTCAGGAAAACAGAGTTTATGAATCACTGCTTGGCTTGCTTGAAGATTGTGATGAGTCTGGCTCAGAAATACTCAGAAAGACTTATTAAAGATATCGGAGACAAAGTATTGTCAGAAGTATTGGAAGGAGTCACAGATCACTCTCTACAAGTCCTAAATGATGGTAAAGTATCAGAATACTCATTCATATTTAGCTAAGAAACAACCTTGGAACTTTTCAGGCTAATATCTAGCGAATGAGAGGATGAATTTTATGATGTGCAGTGCTTGCAAATGGCTCAGCAAAAGTGGTTACAGTGACAGTCATAACACTAATGTAGGATTGATTGAAGAGAGACTCCAAATTTAAAAAGGGCTTTTGATCAATGAAACGAAAAAAGAAAAAAAAGGGTTAGTTATGAGAATGGACACAATTGGACCTTGTTTTATGTTATTTTTATGTTATTTAAACATTACAGAAACACTAACAATGGTCTGTGCAAGCTTAGATAAGCATAACATAGAATGAAGTGTTGGCGTTAGGTAAAACAGCTTGCCAAACTGCGCAGTTATTTGCACAAGCTTTTGTTCAAGTTTTTGCCTTCTAATCAATACTCATGAATGTTGTTGGTTCTGTATAGTTAAGTGTTCTGTTTGTAGAAGTATAACATATACAGCATTAATCACCATACAAGCTCTGTTCTTGAAAGAGAGAGACCATGGAAAGTCTATCAACCTATTCAGAGTCACTCATACAGGGTCTAACATGTACTTAAGTCATTTCTGGATTGGGAACAGAGAGACCATGGAAAGTCTTTCAACCTATTCAGATTCACTCATACAGGGTCTAACGTGAACTTAAGTCATTTCTGGATTGAGAAACAGAGAGAGATAATGGAAAGTCTTTCAACCTATCCAGATTCACTCATACAGGGTTTCACATGTACTTAAGTCATTTCTGGATTGAGAAACAGAGAGAGACCATGGAAAATCTTTCAACCTATTCAGAGTCACACATGCAGGGTCTCACATGTACTAAAGAAATTTCTGGATTGAGAAACAGAGAGAGACCATGGAAAGTCTATCTTTGATTCCTGTCTTTGATGGACCATGTTAGATATGGCTCTTTGAGTTTGATATGGTTTGTCTTATGTTGTTAACTACCTCAACAATAGAATACCACTACTGCTGTTGTGAAGGTTATTTTTTCTGTGATATTTTATCTTCTATTCTTGTGCCATGTTTTTTATACCATACATTCTTTTTTTTTTAATATACCATTTTGATTTCATTATTGTTATTGGAATCAAATAAAATCAGTTTGTTGTTCTTTTGATGTAGAAATGTTTTCACTGGATTGTAGAAGTGCTGCTGGTTTGACTGTGGCTTTAATTGCTAAGCTCAGGCTTGGAGAAGATGCTTCACTCAAACAGGTCTGTATATTTACCTTCGACAATGAGTCAAAAACAAATCATTGGCAAAGGGTATTGGGAAAGGATTTCAAGAAAACAAGTGTGACCTATAAGGAGAATAATTTGTATTTGCTTGATATTGACATTTGTTGTAGCTGTTTGTTCACAAAATCTTGTGAGAGTAGCCTGTGGGTGAATGAGACCAAAATTGTGATTGATCTGTGTTTTACAACAACCATAAGATTAGAATCCCATAACTGGAAAATGGATTGGTTAGGTTTTAGTAGTTGCAGAATCAGTTTACATGTGGTTGAATTCACAAAAAAAACTTAATTTACCTATGATCAAAATTTACAACCACCATAGAAGCGGTTGTCTTCACTAGGATAGATTTGCTAAGTTTATCAGTGGGTTAATTAGTTGCATTTAGATGAATTACACCAAATGAGGATTACATGTTATCTATTGAAAAACACCATAAGTCCATTTGTTCTCACAGAGACATAGATTTGTTATGTTGTACTCTGTTTACTTGTCCAGGAATATACTGGAAGGGTTAGAACATCCAGCTTAGCAAGTTTTGACAAAATTAGGGTTTCCTAACATTTAAGGCAACACAGATGAGCTTTTAGCCTTAATTTGCCATTATGTCATCAAAGATTGATGTGCGCCTCACAGAGTTTGACATGGCCTAAGTTTTTTAATTTTTGTTTCATCTATCGTTTGCTGACAGTTGCTTTGCCTACTTGGAAACAATGCTGGACAAAAGGATATAGCAGTTACCATGACAACAGTTACTCCATCTTTACTTCCTTTGAGTCGTTTATTTCTCTTGCATGGGATTTTGGCTATGCACTCACCTTCTGCCCTACTTCAGAGAATGATCGTGGATGGTACAGAGAAAGTTATTCTCACAGATGTTGCATTCTGGGAATTAATGAACCTTAGTGATAGGTAAGTATCCTGTGACCATTTTCTTCATGATGGGAAAGATAACCTGTAGTTGGACAGTAAATCTAGAAATTGTTGCAGTAGACCCATAGCATAAACAGAAGAGAATTATTAGGGTTCAGATCAGTCAAATTTACAAAACAAACATAACTGATTTCTTCTCCAAGTTTGAACGTTGAAATCCAATAAGTCTTGCCCCTCTTCACCCATGGCTCATACTGTCCCCACCCCAGTGATTATTGTAGTTTTAATGTAGCTTATTCTGTTCCTACTTTACTTTACAGGTTAACAGAGGCCAGTTCATCACTCTGTGCTGCTAGGACCATTGTCCAGTGGGGCATTGTGGCCAAAAACTCTGCTAGTTTCTGTGAGGAGTTGAAACCCTCACTCAGAGGAAGTGGAGTGATTGCCAAGCAGCTTATGGGATACATCTGGAAGAGCTGGGACCACCCTGTAGATGTAAGCTATACAAACAACAACTAAATGGGCTTCATTAGGGTACTCTGCTTCTCACCAAATTCTCTCCACTTGTGCAATGTTCTTTGATGAGATATTTAAAGAAACTTTTCACTTTTCGTCAACTAAAAATGAAAGAAATCTTGTTGAATCAGTTTTGGTCACCCCCCCCATGAAAATTAGATGTTAAGAACAGCATGGAACCTAATCGGGAAAAGTTTTAAGCAAATATAAATTTATAGGGAGAACTAACCACTTGAGTAACAACACTACGTAAAAAATCAATCTCTATTCGCCATGGTGATTAAGTTTATCCTAGCAACCATTGCTTTTATTTATTTTCATTTATTCATTCCATTGTAAATATAAAATTGATAAAAGTAGTCATAAAATATGTTTCACTTTGGGCTGAAAATTTCCTTAATATAAATAGCATACAAACTGTCCTCTTCTTCACAGGGAATCAGACATCAATGCCGAAGTATATTTGAAAATCTGATAGAGACTCACATCATTTGCCAACAAGGTAAAGCTGTTTTCATTAATAAGTCTTTGACATCTAAGCAGGATCAATAGTTGATTCTCAATTTCCAATTGCATGAGAGTTTCAGCCATGTTTATAAGATCAGATATAACAAGCAAACAAAACAAGAGGCAAACCCTTTCATTTGTTTGTTTACATGGAGTTCCATTAACTTCTAACAGTTTGAACATGATGCAGTGAAATCATGGAACTTGATATTTCTCATGTTGCTATAAACTTAACAAAAGCATTTACAGGACCTTCCATATTGTATGTCTTCATTTCTTAAGCTTTAAAAAAACTGAAGCTGCTGAAAACACAATATAAGAGACACATTATGCTACAGGAGTATATGTCAGTTTTGCCTCTACTGAAATGATTTTTTCGGATGATGTACTATTGTATGGTGCCGGCAGTAGTGTCCACATGCCAAATGAATCCAGATTGCAAACTTTCAATTCCTTTTTTTCTGCCTGTACGACAGGGTACTCAAGTGAGGACCCATTCATGAGCAACATCTTTCAAACCTTGATGACTTCCAGTTGGCACGTCCGATGCAAATATAGATTACTGGTGTCAATGGTACCGTACTTCAATGTGGAAAAGATCCTAGTGTTACATCCTACCATTGCAAGAGACCTAATGATGGCAATGACAGAACAGTCTATTGCTCCATACGTGAGTAGTTTGAACAATATATGTTAGGTTTCTCATGATGGATATATATCAATGGTACACTGAGAGGAGTGGGATACACAACATGGTCTCTAAAATTTGTTCTATCATAAGGTGGCTAGACATCCACAAATTTTGGGGACCGTCCCAGGATATCTTGTACCGCCCTCGGATTAAAGTGCCTCAGAAATGTTCCTAGATTTTATGTACCCTCCAGGGAATATCTTCAAATTTTGAAAATGGTCAATGTTATCTTTTTCACATCCTGTTTGTAGAGATAGCTGAACCTAAACAAGGTGTGATTTCTTACAACCACAAACATAATGTTCATTCATGGCTCACAGGTAAAGGCATCCCAGATCATTGAATAATTTCATAACCTGATGTAATGCATCATGTTGTACTAAATGAATGTGAATAATCAGGCTTTCAGTGTCCTGCATGTCTTTTTGCATTGGATTTTTATCTCGACCAAAATACTTGTGTCTGGATCACAGCATTTTAAATTTGGTCATCTCCTTAATACATAGAACCACAAAATTTGAGCACTAATTGTTATTCCCTGGAAGTAATCCAGTTAGTTTTAGTTTACAATCTAAGACACAGTGATACACATCTGATACTTTTTGTAGCTGTATGTGACACAAGCAGCTTTTACACTCTTTGCATCATGCAGTATTGATCGAATCAGTAATGATATCATTTGTCGGTTTTGTTGGTGATACCCAGGCAAGCGAATTGTTGGAGAAGCTTTTCAAGCAACATTTCCAAGAGATCGAAGACAATTCTGATCAATGGTGTACTGTGTGGATAAAGCCATCTTTGACTATCCTTCTCAGTGATTCATTGCAGAAACAACAAGAAAGGTATTTAAGCCAGGTGAGTATCTTGACTGTTTATGAAATAATCACTTAAGAATGAATGTGTTAACATGAGTTCAAAAGATGGTAGTAACACAGTACTTTCCATTGGAATGTTCAGGCTATACAAACAGTTCTTCCAAACAGGGGTGAAATCACCATGTAATCATTCACAATAGCACTTTAAATCTAATCACATCCAGCCTAGTGCTAAATTATGCAATATTAGTAGTAATCAATATTAGTTCATGTCCCAGTTATGTACTTGTCTTATTGCATTCATCTCTACTGTGAATGCCATAAAGCATTTCATCAAAAATGTTGCAATCAGCTGGTAAACAGCATAAGCATATATTTATGGAACTATTGACATCTTAGCCTGTGAGGTTAATTTTCAAACTGGCCTAGGCTTATATGTCTGTGATGAAAGGGAGATGAAGGTCTATGCTTAGTAAGTAATAACCACAAACAAGCTTATGACAAAATTTCATAAGTCACCTTATTCTTGAATTTGAGTGGACACTGGTTAAAGTAATTTATTTTACAAACTAAATGTCATCATAATGAAAATATATTTTTTTTCTTCTTCATATATTTCAGTATTTTATCCCCAAAGTCCTCAAGTGCAATCCTCCCTGCCTATCATTTGTTGTAAGTTCAATGGATTCTTGTGTTACCACGGTAACACATGGTTGCAGAAGACTCAACATTTTGATAATGTGGCTTAAAGTTGCAAGATCTGTTGGTGTTTTAAAACATGGAAACCAGGTTACAGAGAATGAATCTACCCAGCACCTGTGGAAGGGGATCGTCACCATGACAACACTGCAAGAAGCACTTTCCCACAGGGATAATCAAGTAAGTCATTAATCAAAAAAATATGTCAATGCTCTAGAGCAGTGTTCTGGAGCTTCCACAGGGACTGAGCCACGACCCATCAAACACCCACCCCTCATAATTGATGCTTAGATTGCATGAATGTTAGCTGGGATGTTGGCATTCATAAAAAAAAAGTAGATTAACTATCCAACATCAAGAAGAATTTGCAACCCTCTGGAGGCTTCCCATAGTCTACTATAAATATATTTCAGTAATCAAAGTGCATCCATGGAGCATTATTCTAAACAATAGATGAAAATCACACAGCACATATTGTTCCTTATTAGATTGATGTAGTTGCACATTTTATCAGTTAATGCATTGCTCTGATTGGCTAGACACATGTATCAATCTATGTAGAATGGACCCCATTTTGTCAACTGTAGCAGTTTACTATTGGCTCTCATTTACTTTATAGTCACTAAATTCTGTTTTGTGTAACCATGTGGAAAAGGTGCCAACACCATATTCTGTTTAAAAGTTTAATTGTGTGACTAGTATTATTAAGGAGTACTCCTTGCAGGGATAAGTGATGTGTTTCAGATTTCATCAAGTCTGATATGTTTTTCATAAAGTGTTATTTCTTTAATTGTTTTTAAAGATTATTCTGGATGCCCTGGGTCTTTTATGTGATTCTAAGAAAACAACTGAAGAACTTAGTAAAGATGAACTAGAGCTGTTGCAGCAATGTCTTCCTTTGCATATGACCAACCAATCAGCTGCCTTCAGACAGCAGCTGTTGGCAATGATGAAGAAAGTAAGTCAAACCAACAAACATTCCTGTTTGAATTGTGTGTGGACATGGATAACTAGTTTCTTTTTACAGGTTTTTTAAAATTTATTCAAGGTGTTTAGAATTTGTCTGATGTGATCCTGTAGGTTCATCACTAACCGATTGTAGATGCAGAAGGTTTATCATGTAGTTTTATTCTGTCTTCATTTGTTCGTGTGAGTGTTTGTGAGGAGGAAGGGATGGAGGGGGGGGGGAGGGGAGGAATCAAAGGCAAAGGAGGGAAGGGGAAGAAAGGCAAACTTGGTAGGGATTGTTTTTGCTGTAAGAATAATTTGCAAAATATCACACAAGCTGTTTTCCAACCTACCTGCCTTAGAGAGAGAACACAGATTGAGTTGCTATGGACCTTTTAAAGAACCACCCAAATTTGAATGTGTAGAGATTGCTTGTATGCTTACATTTCAGATAGTATTCTATCTACTATTTACCATAGCTTGAGGGCCGTTTGGGCAACATGATGACACGTCACAAGCTTTCCGCAATTCACGATCGTCAGCTGTTCTAATGAGCTGGTCGAAGCCCATCCCAGATAACATTCAAGCTTTTAGAAATGTTTAACAAACAAATTGTGTGAAAATGCATTCCCAGTTGTTTTCATGTTGTATTTGATCATTTTGTGTGAAATATTCCTGCAGATGTTAAGTTTTTTTCACATTGCTGTTGTATTGCTACAAGAATTAACTAAAGAATCCTTGTTTTATTTTGTAATTCTCTTTAAGATGCTCTACAGACTCAAAGATAGTTCCAAATCTTTTGAAAAATCTGTCAAGAAGTCACAACAGAGAGGGGATATCGATGGACAAGCATTGTTGAAGGGAAAGTTAAATGTTTACAAGGTAGGAAGTTTTGCCAGATCTTTGGAGAAGATGCTATTAAATGGATGAAGGAGATTTCAAGATGGTTGTATTAAATTTAAGTGAATAAAATTGAGTGATCCTCCTTCTTCCAAACGATACAATCATTTGCTCTTTATATTCAATTCTATTAAACCTGTTTGCTTATTGTTTGTATAAAGATAACACAACAAACAAACTCAGTTGACAATAGTAACATGGATATGAGAAAATGACTTTTTTATTTAGAAATAAATTAGGCGTTAGTGTTTCATACCATGCAGATACACTCTTTTGTAGATTTTAATATATTCAACCTTGAGAAGTATGTTGTCAGCTTATTTATCACCCTTGATAATTTCTATCAATTATGTTTGAAATCCAACAAAAATATCTGGTTTTACCAAAGTGAAAACTTTATAAGTTTTGAAGGGTAACTTTTGTAAAATCTTTTTTATTGGGGGGGGGGGGGCAATTTGAAATAGAGAATTAATAAGAAGACAAAATGAATTTTAAAGTGCTTTCAATCTGGATACAACATGAAATTAAGACTACCATTAGGATACTTCCTTAATTCATACCATTGCTCTTTGTTTGCTTTTCTGTAAAACAGAGTTTTTTAGAAAATCTTTGGCATCTTTTGATGGAGGGACTCAGTCCTGGGTACAGTTATCCTCAGAGAACGACCTCTCTACTCATCATTACCATCGTCAGATCAATATTCAAAGGTATAAAATGGGCTTATCATCAGTTTAATTGGATAGTTAGTATGAAGTGGAACGAATTGCAATTGACCTGAAGAATTAATCAGAGGCAGTTGAATATTCATGAAGTGCACTCTTAGTATGATTGAGATTAGAGCGCTGTTAAGCTGCAATTTAATGTGTTTTAAGTGTTTTGGAGTTTATTTATTCTTCAAACGAAAATTGAGGTTTTATTATAGTTACAAGCTGTAGTACTTGTTATTTGAACAATGCAACACTCATTGTCACAGTGCAACATTGCAACATCTCATTGCAACATGCAACATTGCAACATTGCAACAATGCAACAATGCAACGTCTCAAGATGGTGACCTGAAGTTCTAGTTGACCCTTTGCATTTAAAGTACTGAGATTAATTTTCTTCCAAGATTGTAGCACCATTCATGTGGAAAGTGCAAAGTATGCTTCATGTGAATAATGGGCGAGGGTTTATTCGTTTTGCAAATCCATCTATACTTTTATGATTCTTATATGAAAGGGTAAGATGTGGTTAGTGTGTGTGTCTCAGAACAGATAAAGTGTGGGTATCAGCAGTGGTATGGTTGATGTAGCCAAAATAGTATGCAGTTTTTAGTAAATGTTACTGACTGTAAGAGAACTAGTTACCCCTCCACCATCCCTTTTGGCCAGTATACATTCCTTAATATTTCATTATAATTTCAGAACTATTAATACAATTAATGTCTCAGTATTTCTTTGCTTCCTAGATGATAAATGCGCAATTCTTGACTACAAGGCTCTGTGGGATTCAAGAAACTCTGGGCTCTTACTCCAACGATTGACAGACACCTTTGATCTGAATAAAGTCATGACCTTTGACCTCTTGAAAGAAATTACACAGGAATGTCTTGGCTGGGAAGTATGTTGTAATCATTGAACAAAAGTATGACTCTTAATGTAACTTGGGTATTTCATTGTTTACATAAAAATAGAAGCTAAGTTCCAGCTTTTATACAGAGGGGCTGTCATATCAGTCTTAATGTGCGTGATCTCTTGATCTGTTTACAGATCTCTTAATCAAAGTAACATGATCTGTTGATAGCTTTCACTAGCATGCAAACACACCAGATAAACTTGCAAACAGACACGCAGAATGATCGAATAATTAAAAGTCCCACTGGTGCAAGTTTGGCCGAACAAAAAACGTGATTTAGAGAACACAAGTTAAGGTTATTGAAACATTTATTTGACTTGAAACTTCAAAAATTTGTTTCAAAAGATTTCTCCTTCAATAGTTACAAACAACATTGTAGATACCACTAACATGGTTCATGGTACTTTTATGATCTGCAGTCGGAGAATGTAACTTGTCAAGCTTAGCAGAGCTAGATAAGGCTGTTATGATAGCACCCTCTGTTGATTATGGGCGTGACTTGAGAGCCCCATTCAAAGCAACTGTAGAAGAGTGGCAGCAGGTTTAAATCTTAATTCTAAAATCAGATGATACATGTACTGCCCAGAATATAAGAGACAGTTGAGTCAAGTATTGACCTTGTTACATTTACAGCAATTTTGTCAACTTTGTTTTATTTCTTCTTTCATTTGGCTAGAATCCAGACGAACTGCACAAGATGTACCAATGTGCTCTAAGACTTGCCGCAAGTAGTAAGCCTCACCACTGCGAAACCGCAGCGTATCTACTGCGACTATTAGCCCAACAGAACAGTCCACCATTAAAGCAGTGCCAAGGAAAACATGGAATCGTTAAAGCTGTGTTAGAAGACTTATCCGGCGATCTGGAAATTCAGATTAGTAGAGGGCGCTCTTCACTGCTTGAGGCTGCAGTAAGCGGACCGATGTACGGCATACTACACTGCGTCAGGGCTTTATTGTCAGATATTGTGCCCAGGTAAAGTCAATTTGTGTTTAGCTTTTGGTTTAGAATGTTGGATATGGGACTTCTTGGAGACTAGTGACACAAAGTTTTAAACTGCATTCATTGAAAAAGTGTTTGGATGTTCAGCAAAATGCTGCCTCCATGCCCACCAAAACAAAAAGAAAGAAAAAAAGAATGATTGGAATGGACCGAAATTGCAATATACTATATTTTGCAAATGTAATTTTATTTTGAATGTTTAAACAGAGCTTTTGTTAATGCTTTGATAAAATAAGCACCTTAGACAGATCTTTGAAATAGCAACACCAGCACTGACAAAATGTTGTGAGTAATGCATAGGTGCATTGTGGGATCAATGTTGACCTTAAGACTATTCTCTTGTTCTAGAATGTGTATGGTAAATACCAGTGCATAGGTTTCTTTCTCTTAAATGACACTTTTGTGTAAGACTCTCTTTTTATTATTGCAATGCTTCCTGCTGTTACAAGCCATTGACTATATGTTATGTCAAAAATATGAAACTTGTTACTTCTTGACAAACTTTTGTCCTTACTATAGCCCTAAATTTTTGGCACATTTAATGCCAAAAAATAGTCATATTTGGGATAAATGATGTTATAACTTTATTCTTATTTCAGAGAGGTAATAAATGAGTCAGGATGGCTGGATCTCTTTCAGAAGATACTGTCGTTATCTTTAGAGGTTGCTGATGTAGCGTCACCGACTGTTTGTAATTCGTCACCAGAAGGGTATATACCAGAAACCAGTGACGACACAGGTTAGAAGTGTTACACATTGCAAGGCTAGATGTCTAATACCCTGATGTAAATGGTATAGGATCTTGGGGATACAAGGGGGTACGGTGGGGGGGGGAGTATGTACAGAGGGCTGTCAAAGAGATGGTTAGTGCTGGAATATCCCTCTGAGAGAAGGAGAAATAACTGAAAATGCTACAGCTTGTGAGCGATCCAGGGCTCTGTCCCTGGACCCACCAGGGATACATGATGACTCCCTATTTTCCCATTCAATAACAGTGTAACCAATCACAAATATTGTACTACAACAGTGTAACCCTGTGTAGCTTTCAACCTGATTTACAATCACTGTGGTTGATCTCCACAAAGCTAATCATTCTGGAAAATGATCAATATCAATAATGTTAACAGCTTCAGCTATGATTCTTATATAAAAAGTAGGCTAGGCTGGGTCAACCTAACAGTCATATGTGCTCTGTACCAACCAGCAGATATAATGTAACGTAACAAATAGATGAACATAAAGATGCTTGCCTGTTATTAACACATTTATGTTAGTTCTGTGCTAACAATCCAATAGTGTCACACAAATAGAATTGCAGATAATGGGTGCGATCCATATAGTTGTCACATTTTCCCGCATAGTTGCATTTCTTAAGATTATTAAAAGGTATCACAAGTCATACATTTGAGGATGTTCTGTTTACTTTGCTGTTTTGTCATTTTTAGAACAAAGAAGTAAAAGCCAACAGAAGACAGATACTAAAGCATCCAGTCATCTTGAGGTCTTCCATGTGACCCCTCAGATGGTCCTGGTCTGTTGTTGGAGGAGCATGAAGGAGGTATCCCTGACCCTAGGTCACCTCGCTTTGGTCCTACCAATGGAAGGAGAGGATACACAGCTACATGTACTGTCCTTTAAGCAGGTAAGTGCTAGTGGAAGACTTGTTGTTGATTTGCTTCTGTAGATGTGAGTAATTCTCAGTAAAATATCAAATTCAGTTTAATATGTTAGTTTATTCTTAATCTTAATTAGTCTTAATTGAGTCATTCTTGTTAGCTATGAAATATAGAATTTAATTTGAGAAGGTTCAAATAATTGCATACTTTTGTTTAGTAATAATTCATGTTGTGATAATAGTGGTAAAATCTGTTACAATTATAACCCATCTGCTTAAAACAAGGGTGTGTTGCACATGATTCATGCCCATACAACACTAACATGTGCTACACCACAATGTGATGCAGTTTTGCTCTAGGTTCACACCCTACATTACTTCATGCTGAGGACCATGTGCTATAGATTCATGAGCTATACCACCAGTTGATACAGGTTAATAAGCTCCAGAACCACATTTACATAACTGCAAGCTGTAGTCGACAAGCTGTAGACCACAAGCTGCAGACCACAAGCTATAGGCCACAAGCTATAGGCCACAAGCTATAGATCACATGCATCAAATCACATGCTACACAGACCCACTTTATCATATGTTGTCAGTATCAGTGGCAGGCTACCAATCCTCTAACAGTGTATGGTGAGGGGAACAAGAATTTGTGATAAAGGACTTAATATAACTGGCTATATCTTGAGCTAAGGTGAGAAGTGATGGAGAGGGGAGGTGGTGTTGATTTAATGGAGAACAGAGGGGGTGTTGATTTGGTGGAGGGGAGGGGCTGTTGATTTGATGGAGTGGAGGGGCTGTTGATTTGATGGAGAATGGAGGGGTGTTGATTTGATGGAGAGGGCAGGGGAAGTGTTGTTGATTTGATGGAGAGGGAAGGGGCTGTTGATTTGATGGAGATGATGGTTTGGGGGAATGGTCCAAACTTAATCAAAAGAAATGATAATGCTTGTGTCCATTCTGTATATCAAGTCTTTGCCTTCTATAATTCTCTCAGGTTGAAGACATGGGAAAGTTATTTTTGAAGCTGCTTATGGAGTCCAAACATCGTGGTGCATTTGAGCTAGCCTACGCTGGTTTTGAAAAGCTCTGTGTGAGACTGTGGAGGTTAGTGCGCTAATGACGCTTGTTGTCTGTTTAGTTCTATTAACTTAAGCAGCTTCAATATTATTATTTTGTTTTTTGCGTATTTTGGCTCAGTTTTGGCCTGCTGATTTTCTGCTCAGAGCACGATTGTAATTTATCCAGATAAAGACAACCTTTGCACTTTAATCATGCATGAGCTCAAATGCACGATTATTTTAAACAGAGCCAGAGTTTTGTTCAAATGTTCTTGATTTGTTTGTAATTCACACTACTTCATATGTGTATTTTACAAGCTTTATAGTTGAAGTGGAAAATGGAACTAAACAGGATTTGTTTACTTGCCTTAATACTATGGAACAATACAAATTTAATCAGCTGGGAAGTAATTATATTAGTTTGGAGAAACAAGATTTGAAAGAACACTATTCAGAGTTCACGAATGTCAAGGTAACAACCCCCTGATTCAAATGTTCCATATGGAGAAACATAAAATCAGGCAATGTGTGTTTGTGCATTGGAGTGATGTAGCAGTCATAGTTATACCTAAGTAAAACAAGACTTCATATGCAGCTTTCAAATATCTCATAGGTTTCTTAACAACATTCAAGAGCAGAATGTCAAATTGACAAGAAAAGCCCCAAATGCTTCCACATTTTAGACTTACCCCTCATCCTTCTTCATCAGATCAAGTAACTCTGCCCTAGCTTGTCTTCCTCGACAATGGCTGCATGACCTCCTATCAGCAGTTACCATGGGAACAGGACTACTGTGTGCAACAAGGAGGAGTGCTGGGGTTCCATTTGCCATTCAGGTATTATGAATTCTATGGACAGTTTCAACATTTGTTTGGAGGGGGGAGGGAGGGGAGGAAGTTGGGGTTGGGAGAGGGAGGGGTTGGAAGGTTGTGAGAGAAAGGTGCACGAATAATTGACATAAACTAATATTAGTGTAATTTTCAGCTTATATTTAGAACGAAAGATTAATCAAATACTGGAGGAACTTAGTTACCATTTGTCCCCCCCCACCATCCCTTTACCTCCCCCTCACCTCCATCTACAGTCACAGATTAGAGTGAAGTTTGATATTTTGAGTTTGACCAGTACTAAATATTTTGTAACAGTTGAGTAACTTGAAATGTTCCAGTTTTCTGAAGCCCTCGCTTGTACCTTATGACCAATGGAGAGATCAGTCAACCATAAGAAAATACACTATAAGTATCCAATGGAAATTTCTTATGTCTGCATTCCTAACTTTTGTTTTCGATAATCACACATTTCAGGACAGTGATACTAGATATATATATATATATATATATACTTTTGTGTTTGCTTTTCAACAACAACTTGTTACAGTTACTGCTATTTGACACCAAGATAAAGTTAATAGTTCCAGGTTTCTGTAATAGTTCTTGCTCTAATAAGATAACATAGAACCTTGCTCTCTCTGCTCTCACAGGCTATCGTTGGTACAGAACCAGATGTTCTCGGAAAAACTAATCTCAAAGAAACAATGCGTTCACTAATTAAGCTGGTTGCTGCTGAGAGTAACAGCGAAACTGCCGAAAAGGTGAGTTGTTATGGAAATAATACTTTGTGTAAAAGTAAGACGTCTCGATCCTAGCAGGATCTTCTTCAAAGGCTTAATGATAAGTAACAATAACAGAAGGGACAAAAACATGCACAGAATACAGACAGGTTAATGATAAAGCTGTTGTATTTACATCTATTACAACGCTAAGATTTCTTTAATTCGACATAAACTTCTTACAATGCTGCAAAAACGTATTAAGAAGTCAGATTTAGGAACAGTGGCTCGCAAGGACTACAGTCGAATGAGCCCTTTTCTTCATTTTGAAGTCCAGAGGTCCTTGTTACATGATAATACTATTAGAACATAAACTTTCAAGAGATTAATTCTGAACTCTGCAGTTATTCATCTTTTCTCTAGGTCCATGCTCTTAACATCTTGAGGGCATTGTATCTGTTTCTCATTTTTTCAGTGATTCATCTTTCTCTAGGTCCATGCTCTTAACATCTTGATGGCATTGTATCTATTACTCATTTGTTTCATCTTTCTCTAGGTCCATGCTCTTAACATCTTGAGGGCATTGTATCTGTTTCTCATTTTTTCAGTGATTCATCTTTCTCTAGGTCCATGCTCTTAACATCTTGAGGGCATTGTATCTATTTCTCATTTGTTTCATCTTTCTCTAGGTCCATGCTCTTAACATCTTGAGGGCATTGTATCTGTTTCTCATTTTTTCAGTGATTCATCTTTCTCTAGGTCCATGCTCTTAACATCTTGAGGGCATTGTATCTATTTCTCCTTTGTTTCATCTTTCTCTAGGTCCATGCTCTTAACATCTTGAGGGCATTGTATCTGTTTCTCATTTTCTCAGTGATTCATCTTTCTCTAGGTCCATGCTCTTAACATCTTGAGGGCATTGTCTCTATAACTCATTTTTTTCATCTTTCTCTAGATCCATGCTCTTAACATCTTGAGGGCATTGTATCTATTTCTCATTTGTTTCATCTTTCTCTAGGTCCATGCTCTTAACATCTTGAGGGCATTGTATCTGTTTCTCATTTTTTCAGTGATTCATCTTTCTCTAGGTCCATGCTCTTAACATCTTGAGGGCATTGTCTCTATAACTCATTTGTTTCATCTTTCTCTAGGTCCATGCTCTTAACATCTTGAGGGCATTGTATCTATTTCTCATTTGTTTCATCTTTCTGTAGGTCCATGCTCTTAACATCTTGAGGGCATTGTATCTGTTTCTCATTTTTTCAGTGTTTCATCTTTCTCTAGGTCCATGCTCTTAACATCTTGAGGGCATTGTATCTATTTCTCCTTTGTTTCATCTTTCTCTAGGTCCATGCTCTTAACATCTTGAGGGCATTGTATCGTGACACTCGACTCGGAGAGGAAGTGTTCCAGTTTGTGGCTGAAGGTGTGGTAGCAGCAGTGGGGGGATTTGGATCTAAGCAGTGGGCGGTACGTCACCTCTCTTTATGCTAGATATGCTAGATACTTTATTATCGCAGCGAGGGGGATCTGACACTGAATGTGGCGGGCAGGGGTGGGTGGTTGGATGTTAGGGGTGGGGCTGTGTAGTGGGGGGAGTCATCAAGAAATGAAATTTGCAATAAGATTAACATGATAAGGTCTTGAAAAGAACTCATATCTTTTGTTATTTTTTCTTTATTCTGTTCTATGTCTCCAGTCTCTTTATCCATGAAATGTGATCAAAATATTTGGCCGATATTTCTAATAATAAGTTTAAAATACTAGCTGTATTTTTGTCAATTACTATTGATATTAATTTTATTTGTAATTTTGAGATGTGTTTCTTAATTTGTACATTCCTTGTCACTTTGTCATGATTTTATGCATCAAATTGACATAAATTTGCAATTTGATGCTATAGCAGAGGTTGCTTTGTTTTGTCTTTTGGTACTTCCAGCAGGGATTTTTAAACAGTATTTATTGAAAGGCCTTCAACAGAAGACAAGAGCAAAAATATGAAGGATTTTAAAATATTAATAATAAGAAACAGCTTTAAAGTGCAAATATGCAAGTTGAAAATATGAAACTTAGTAAACCAGAAAACAAATATTGAATATTTGATTTTTATCATCTTTATTGGTTGTTGATCACAGGTTAGAAACTCATCTACACTTCTCTTCAGTGCTCTGGTTACAAGGATATTTGGAGTCAATCGAGAAAAGGATGAACTGAGCAAGAAAAATTGGTAAAAATTGTCTTTTTACTTCGGTCTGTACGAATGTTAAACTCTTTGTAGTGTGAGTGTCAGCTCATGTAATGTTTGTAGTATTAATACCTGGATCATATGACATTAAGATGGGACTTCTGCCTTTCTTAAAAAGAACTTTGTGAGGTTTTTTATGTCAGAGATAAATGTGGTGACTTGGGTCAATGATTGACATGTTAATTTAATTCCTACAAAAGTTGGAACTGAATCCAATTCACAGTCAAAACAGAGTGAAAGATAAAGAAAATTAAAACAAATATTTTTGATCGGTGCACATCTATGACATCACACCTTCAAGTTCACTGTTGGTGCAAATGAATAGTCTTTACATATATCTGGAAACAGGCATTTAGGAAGTGCATGGAAAATTTTATCTTTTTTTTATTTACATGTCAAAAATAGATTTGTCTCTGAAATATTCCTTGAAGATATCACAGAGTATGGTAGATAGAGGTTTAATTAATTTAGGGAAGACTTTTTCAGTTTTAAGTATCAACTATTACTTACATTATTATACTTATTTTTCACAAGATATTTTTTTCACGATTCATGTTTCTTGTTTACTTTACAGTATGACCGGACGTGAATTCTTTTCCCGTTTCCCGTCGCTTCATGCATTTCTGATCAAACAGCTGCAGTCAAGCCTTGAGTCTAGGTACAGTCTGCCTCTGATCTGAATTATTCATTCATTTAATCCATTTTATGTTTTACTGAAAAATTATTGAAGGATCAGCAATATCGTAAATTGTTACATTAAACCATTCTTGTGAATGTGTAGAATGGTTCAACAAACAAAACAAAAAATAATAAAAATACTGTACAAATGGATGGATATCCACCAAATTATCACATACCGAGTGGGAGTGTACTGGGTCAGTTTGGTTGTTCAGGAATGTGAGGTCAAAGTTTTTTAAAATTAAACTGTATTCATTATTTGGAAGTGGGCAAATGGGTAATCACAAAGTCGTTCATAAGGGGCGACTGCGTTGTAGATAATTTTGCCTGTTCAAGGAATTTCAGTGGAAGCATAATTATGGCTCATGTCTCAGGCCACACTGATTCATGTGGGTGTTCCCCTCCCCCCATTCCCCTCTCAACTTAATACAAAAAAGGTAGTTATAAGCACAACTTTTAGTGTACACCAAACTATAAACTAAACTTGTAGCCTACAAATGCCTCAGAATGCAAAAATTTCAAGTAGCAATTTAATTTTTTTCATAGGGAACCCTCTTAGCTAAAATGGGATTCAGCTTCAAGGACCTCAGGACTACACCCTACCTCTTTTCGAATCCCCCATCAACTCCTGCTCGTGAATCTAAGGTCACACTTCAGTTTGAGGTCATTTTATATTTGAAAAGCCACAGATATTGATAGGTTTTCATGAAAGTTTGTTTAATAATCATGATTGTTGAAATAGTTATTCAGTTGATGTGTTTGGCAGTTGAAGGTCAATGATTACTAGAATTACTTCAGGTGATATTGAGAGGTCACTTGAGGTATAATGATTGGTGCTAAGGTTAGACCTGTAATGCAGTACAAAATTATATTCTTTTTCTTCAAACTATGCATTTATTAATTTAATGCTGATAGATCACTGTAGCAGATGAACTATTGATCAGTCTAGCATAATCAAACTGGAGTTGAGCAAGCAGCCAAGCTATCTAACAGGCAGCCCAGGGATGGATTGGCTTACAGGTATACCGGCTCTGAACTGATGCTATGCCAAGTCCAATGTGCTATGCCAAGTCCAATGTGCCAAAGTGCTGCCATCTTATTAGGCAGAAGGTATCATTTTCCTGTTGGTTGCAAAAGGTGCTAGTTTTGTCTGATGTGCCATATGCATCACTTGTTTCAAGCTCCCAGCACAGCCAGTTGCACCACTGAGCCTCTAGCAGTTTATGCACCAGTAGGACCCCCTCCCAAACTCTACTCTTCTCTTTTTCATTCATGGTAGATTTTATTTTTTATATATTTTTTGACAGTGAGGAGAGCAGTCTACTTCATCCCAGTTTATTTCCAACACTTATTATCCTCTCTCATCTTCATCCTTCCTACCAAGAGGTTGAAACAGCTTCTCTCAGCACAAAAGAGATGATACCACTTGTCATCAGGTAATGAAGAGATAATACTGCTTATTGTCCGGTAATTGTAGAGATGATACTATTTAGAAATGATGAGTATTAGGGCAAAAAGCACTGCAGGGATTCGGTTCTTGTACAGCTTGGTTAGAGAGTATATGGGGGCAGTATACACTAATGGTGCCTTTTATTAGTATAGCTGGAACTCTTTAGTCTGATAAGAATATTTGAGAGTATTTAGAACAAGCAATATTAACATAAACTGAATCATTAAATACCATGAAAAATTTGTTCAATTTGATGAAAAAATGCATTTGCATCATATATGTTCTGTAGAGATATCCTTTGAATTTATTTTATTCGAGAGTTTGACAAATGAAGCTACCCTCTATGTTTGTCCATTTTCTTTCCTTTTAATAGTTGTTCACAGTGTGCAGTTTACAAGACCAGGTGTATGGCTGCAAGAGCTCTGTCATCGCTGGTGTCACTCAATGATGTCAATTCAATGCTAGTCTCCTTAATCCAGTCACTTCCATCAACTCCTCAGGATTGTGTAAATCAAAACCAGTTACATGGAATTCTGCTAATGGTGAGTGTAACAGACAGAAAGACAACTATTTGTCTCAGCAGCCAGTGTTGGACATGAACACTTGGTTGTTAACTCGCTGTCTTCAAGACCTTAAATAACATCTACTGTTATTAATATTTATCGTTGTTGTTTTTGCTATGGTTGTTCAATATTCAGTAGTCTTATGCAATGTTGATTTCAGTTTTAATGTCAGTATTAACCACTGTCAGTACTTGCTTCTGAACTCAAGAAGTATTGGTCTTAATAAGAAATTTTCAAACCTGTCTAGCAAAACTTAAAGAGGGTTACAATTTTCGAACCCCAAAATATCTGGAATAGGGAAAACTGTGAGGGAATTAGGCATGTCGCATAGAAACAGTTTGCAAGAATTCACCATAAATTTGAATTAGTCATGATAGCTCTGTCTGAAAAGAATACAAATTATTGAATAAATCACTGATGATATAAGCTCCATTTTGCCAAACTTCAATTTAAACAACAATGTTTATTTGTCAACAGGTCAAGAATCTAATTGAAGCTCACGTTAAGAAAGCTGGAACAATTTCTGCAATTATCAACCAGTTTTTCAAAGATGTTTTGCCTCTACTAAAATCCTATTCTTGGATTTCTTCTTGGTAAGAACATTAGATAATCTTGTCTTAGTTTCACTTTTTCCCAGGGTTTTGTCACATTTATTTACTCTACAATCTCTTTAATCTGCAGAAAAGCTGTATTATTATTGTAATCATTTTGTGTGCAAAGTTGTTGCTAAGGGGAAGAATACCACATGTTTGCAAATAAAAAAAAGTATTTACATTTATATAATATTGATATCCCAGGTATCAGCTTAACCTCAAGCTTTCAATGAAGCTCACAACGTTTGTCGTAAACAAACTTTACATTTGTCATTCATTAACTTCACAAAATCTGAAGCAGAAAAAGCAACTCCCATGCTACAGATCTCACAGTGCTGACAAGTTAGAAAAATACAGTTTTTAGAATTTATCCTTAATTCACTGGTTGAAAATAGTTTATTCTGTGATTGAAAATCATTCAATCACATACAATCTCTAAAGCAAAGTCTGCCAGTGCTACAGTGTCAGCTTTATAATAAAAGAACTATAAATTACTTTTGATTTGACTTTTCTTCCTGCTTCAGTCAAAACAGATGTGCAACAACGAGGGCAGCCTTTATGCAAATTATCAATACAGTTTTGATAGATCAACAGTGGATCCTGTCTCTATCCGTGACAGATGGAATCGGTCGTTCTGTGACAGTTCTAACAAATAACTTTGTAGAGATCTTTATCCGTGATTGTTTAAAGTCATCTTGTGACCTTCAACCTGATTCTGTGGCATTAGCTAAAGAAGTAGCAACATTTCTGACCAGGTTTATTCAACTTCCTGAAGAACATGTCACAAACATATGTGATTCCATAAATACAATTCAAATCAAAGTAGACCCCCAATTTGATGGTCTGAAAGTATCCCGCAGTTGTCTTCTGATGAAACTACTTTGTTCACCTCTGTATGAGGTCAGATTGATTGGATTAAATTTCATTCTGGATGAAGGCACCAGTCTTCAACCTTTGACCTCAGAGGATAGAGGAGAACGTAAACCTGCCACTGGTCTCTGCAAGGCTCAAGAAACCGGTGATTCTTCTACAAGAGAAGAAATCCTTGTAAAGCTGGTTGCTATGGTAACTGGAAGTGAACATAATGTAGCATGTCTGGGAAAGGTAAGACATTTGTCATGTACATTCAGTATATGAGTACCAAGACAGTCTTTGATTCTCAAGTTGGACTTGAGTGTTATTTTGCAGGTACTCATTTGTACTCCTGAAAAGATAATTCTTTCTGTTTATTTTGTACTAGGTATGTTTATAACCTGATTTGAGTAGAACTAACACTTTGTTTACGGCTTGTGTAGTTTACACAATATCTATGAATGTGATGTATTTGTGTTATGAAGGATCAAACTTTGGAGTGGAAGGGACCACTTTTAATGGTAATCTAATAATACCTTTGCTCAGTACACCTGTTTTGCTTCAAGGTCACTTTGGGTAAAATAAAACATGCCAAATTCAAATGCTAAAAAAAAAAAGGGGGGGGGGGCATTGTGCATATCCAAATTGTACTTTTCAGTATGGTTGAAAATTTATACTGTTTGAAAAATCACAAATTTTAAAAGAAGGGTTTCTTATTAAGTTACAGAACTGGAGGTGATAGTGAACATTGTATTTCATTCTGTGCAATAAAGTGAGGCATGTTTTTTATTTAAGTCATGTTAGAACTCCTTTAATATAATTTTTGTTTCTGAAACAACTATTTTTACTCAATCAACACCCACAGGCCCTCCAAGTTTTGGCTGACCACTTTCCAATTCAAGAAGTGACTCGACACCTATCAACTAACTGTAACATGTCAAGGCTAGCATTTTTCAAGAATATGCTAGAGTTGGCAAATTGCCATTTTATCAGGTAAAAATTAACATTGTCACTATTTTTCAAACAAAAGTCATTTTTACAAAAAGGACTAAGTTGAGATGGGTCATAATGGTTGCATCTACACACAGTACATTGCAACTAATCCTCTAATGTTTTGAAAACTTTAATAGAAGTGAATATCAGTATTTACGTGTGATTTTAAGTAATATTGTATCAACTGCCTTGAACCACTGTAAGAAATCTTCGGTTAGTCAGCTTTTTTTTATAAAAATTACAGAAATAATATATACACCATATTCCTCTCATTCAGTACGCTGGTGGCACACTTGTAACTGTATGTTTGTAGATCTGATGTATGAAAAGTTTTGATAGATTTTAATTCTTTTAGTTGTAAAGCAATCTACACTGGATTTAGCAGCATTGTATGTGGGCATTGGATTGAAGAATTCCTGTTTCTTTTAACACTTTTTCTGTAGAAAAAGGAGGACATTTATTTTGCCTTCAAACAGTTCAAGGGGGGGGGGGGTCATGTCTGCATCATCCCTCAGTTAACCTGGGAAGGTATAATTTCCAGCATCTGGTCTGGCTATCCATTTTTAAACTAAACTGTTTAGAGACATTCTTATGTACTCCATTTTGCCTTGTCGTTTATGTACCATAGTCTAGATTGTTGTGTTAAGTCAATTTGTAAACAGCAGAGACAGCTGTCAATGAATGCTGAAACTGAACTCTTAGAAAGGGTATATCTACTTTCTGTTACTGGGATGGTTTGGAAACTGATTTTTTGAAGTTTATTTTTACAGTGATGATATCTGCAGTCCAATCATCTCCATAACAGGAAATCTTCTGTTGGAATCAGGAGCAGAGGTATTGTTTAAGTCTTTATCTCTTCAGATCTACATTACTTTGGAACAATACAATGTTGACAGGATGTCATATATTAAGCTAGTGTCAACACAATACCTATCAGAACCATATTTGGCCAATTCTGTCCGTCTATTTTTTTTTATCCTCAAACTCCAAATTATTTTGGTTTGCCTGTCACACTTCTCTTGATTTCCTTTATCTCTTATTTTTTTTGCATCAAGAGATATTTGCCATACTCAGCTATTGTGTTTTAAACAGAAGTTTGCAAACAGAAATAGCATTCCTCCTCAATACTGATTCCCTGTTGTTAAGATTGGATTAATACTGACACACCCAAAATGGACAAAATTCAGCAGTAGCTCATGCACACATGTAAAGACAATGAATGAATGTGAAGTATTAATATTTTTTTTCGAGGTAGATGGTATTTGCCTGGCATGTTTGTTTCAGAGTCACCTTAAACATAATAGGAGTTGATGTAATACATGGCAATAACAGGATGAGGTTTTTTGAAGTTATTATTACCTTTTCCTTTCTGCATATTCACTTTGTTGATTGAGCCTTTCTCATATGACTACATCTGATCAACATTAATGAACATTTTGGGGGGGGGGGGAGGTGGGGAGGGGATGCTACCTTGGGTCAAGTAGAGGGCCAAAGAAAATATGGCTGGGCCCAGGATGTCAGATCAAGAATAATGCATTCTCACTTTCATAATAAACTTAAGGAAAAAAGAAGTGCAAAATGGGTGCCCTTTGGCGTAATTGTCCCTTGGTCCAGAACTTGCTCTTGATGCTTGTGCTCCATACAGATCATTGAGAGATTCAGTAATTTCATAGATTTGATATATAGATACGAATGAACCACCTGCTATTAATCATTATATGTTACACTTACAGGGAACCTGGGATATGCTTGCTGAATGGACCGAGTTTGTGGAAAGTTCATACACAGAAGAATCATCTACAGAGCTTAGCATATCTGTATCTGCTGCCCTCAGTGATGTCATGCTTGCTACATGTAAAAGTAAAGACAAGATTCCAGGTATGGTGCACGTGTGGTAGTAATATTTGAAGGAAAAAAAAAATAGGTTTGAGTCAACTCAAGTTATGAGCAAGGGCGGCGGAACCGGGGGGGCACAGGGGGCACGTGCCCCCCCACTTTTCCTCAGATTAAAAATGTGCCCTTTTTCTACATACAAATTTCTAAATAAAAAAAGAGTTTACAAAGCGAAACCCACGTCGAATCAAATATTTCGGGAAGTTTTAAATGTTTACTACCACAGGCGTAGGAGCCCAATTTGATTTGGGGGGGCTGTAACGACTTGCCCGAAAATAATAACCAAAATTTTTCGCGCGCTACGCCCGCGTTCAACATCTTAATGTGCATATCATATAGGCATGCGTTGGTTATTACATCGCATGCCAATAACATACAATCATTTGCCGTGTTATAACCCTTCCAAATTGGTTAGAATTATTGGCAAAGTCGTTACAATAATAATCATCATAATAATATCGGTTTAACCATTGAAAAACACATAGAAAATTACTTTTCTTTCAGTATTTTCACATATTTCATTTGCTTTCATGCATGTATCGATCGCGTGTGCAGGGACTTGGACTTTATAATCATTTCACCTCATTTTGTCTTTTTCCTTCTTTCCCAATTTGCACATTAGATACTGCAGTGCTAGTATGCATTGTTTCCTTGAGGGGGGGGGGGTGGCATTGATGGAGTGATGTGTATACGCAAATAAGATAATACAATAAGAGTTATGAAGGGTACTAAATATCAGGCTGCATCAGTCCAATCGAATTTCTGCAAAGTGCCCTTCGACGTTGGTGCCCCCCCAGATTAAAAGTGCTTCCGCCGCCCTTGGTTATGAGACTGTGGGATTGACAAACACATATTGAGGTGTTTCCAGGTAGTGGGTCTTCAAAGAGTTTCAAGGTTTACAGACAGTGAATGTTATTTTCTGAAGCACAAATTCATCTCCCATGGACTTAAGTTTTTGCTTTGTGGAAAGGGGTTCCTTAACCAATTGTTTGTTTGGCTTAAGCAATGTGCATCACTCAATTTCCACTGACTAAATTCAGATGTCATTTTTAATTTTCTCAGTCGATTTTAATATCCGTTTGTGGAATCTACTGCTTCATCTCTTACTCCGAGATGAGTTGCTGGTCCAACAGGTAGCAGTCAGGGGTCTGCAGAAGATTGCAAGGCACACAGGACTTGTCACCGAAGGTAAAAACAAATGTCACATTTTATAATATTGGATTGGGTTACAAACTTTAGTATGTTAAGAAACTTCATTCCATTGATCAAGGACAAATAGGGCAGCATTGTTAATCAGTAAAAAGGCACAAATTTTCAATGTACCTTTTGATTGGTTTTGATTGCTTTTGTACTACGTTTTGATCATATCTACTTTTTCAAACCTTGTTGAAAATTGATCAGAAGCAGTCTATAAAATTTGAAAGTGACAGGTCTTTAAATGTCTTTCCCTTTTTTTTTCAGGGCAAGATGAATACAATCCCATGATGCATTGCTACCTTGTCATAGAACTAGCAGTTCGTCTCTTTATTGCTGTCTTCCTAGAAGTAGATACCCAAGCCTGTCTAGCTCAACTTTGTCGTTGGGCCTGTGGAGATGTTCTATCTAAATCACCAGGCGATGATGAAAACAAAGTGAGAAATTTCAACAACAATTTTATTTTTTTAAATCTTTTATCACTGTAAAAAAAATCTTCACCCTTCTTATATTCGTGGCAAATTGACAGTCATTCATGTATGTATGTGAACCCGAATGTCCCTTTGTAATGTTTACACCTCCCTCCCCCCTCCCCCACTAATGACCCAGTAGCAAGCCAGTGTTCTCTCTCAGTAGTCTTGGATTGAATGCACTCTTTACCACAATGTCAACTGCAACAACAAACATCCAACCACTTAGTGGTAGAGGATGTAAAAGATGTCACCTAACAATGTTGACTGACATACCAGGGTTCAGAAGTTGCTTTGATTTTGTGGTATTCTTTATTCTGTCAAAATAAACAACTTATAAGTGGATCAATAGGGTTGCTGGAAAGGAGGATTGCTATGGAGTAATGAATCATGAAGCTTAACTTTTGCCAGGTTTCAGACAGTTTTGGGACTTTTAATGTTACAGTAATCTCACATTTGTAAAATTAGGAAGTTGAAACCTTGGAAATTTGGCTACAGCCATGAAAGGTCATCACTGTTGGACTCAAAATTTCAGCATACTAGGAATATACTCTATTTTCTAGGATGGTTTGATACTTCAAATCATATCCCAGACACGCAGGTGGGTTGTAATGTCACTGACGATACCATGGCTCCAGGAGGGAATCTATTCTGCGAGAGGCGGGGGTTGGCAGGAGATGTAAAGTATATGTATAAGTTTGAGTGAGCTGTTTAGACTAGATATTTGTGGCCAATACTGATGTTATTTGGGAGAGTAATATAATCATTCTCACATTTGATCTTCTACTCCTCATCAGATGGAATCAACTAAATTCTTTGAAAGAGGAGAGACCTCATCTGGATCAGATGACATCCTCATAGCCAGAGCTGCATTGGTGGGTTTGGAGTCCATTGCAGCAGCGTGCAAGTCATATGATCAGTCAGGTGATGAGTCAGGTGCACACTCAGCCCGACAGACTGAATCTACAGAATCAACTTCCCATCTTATACGTCTAAGAATTAACATTGCTAGCAACATTACAGATGTGAAACAGATAGCTGTTCAATTATTCCAGGACGTTTGTTCCAAAGTTGAAGCTAGCTTACAAGATCAACCGCCCTTCACGATGGAGAACGCTCTTCTAAATGTAGACCAATTTGAAGTCAGCTGTCTACATTTCAACAGGTTTTTAAAATGCATTCAATCCTTGGCAAGCTTATGCGAATTCCCAAAATTACAGCCCAACACAGAAGAAGCAAGAAAAATCAAGGAATCACTGAAACGAATAGAAGGAAAAATTGTAACAAAAGTATATTAAATTCCACAGTTTCTCTACAGGGCAAGATGTGCAATAACTTAACAAGAACAGATCGTAAAGTAAAACAGGTACAAACATGAGGAGGTGTCAGATCTATATACACAACTTGTGATCTGACCACTTGAATATATGAACTCTATAACATTAATATCACTGATTAATTTCTTGAAACTTTTCTACTTAGAAATTTGAAGAAAAAAAAAAAAATTGAATCATGAATGAGTTTTTATAACATCTCCCTTTAAACTCCATATCTTGCTCTTTTTATGTTTTACCGTTTTTTAAATTCATAGCTTTGACTCCGGAATGACCCAAGGGAAGTCAATGTTTGTTAGTAATCATTACTTTTCCCCGTCAAAGCTACCGAAATTATTTACGATAAAGAAAAAAAAGATTATTCTGAATACATCAAGCGTCATCCATCATCATTTGCAAAATAAATGTAAAACTTTCTCGTCTTCTCCAAGATTTGTTCTATTGTGTTTTCCAGCCACCCATTAAGAAGAGGGGGTGTTCCTAAAACAAAGCACGTGGTCTTTGTCTCCTCTGATGAAACAATAAACATCACATAGAATCCAATAATCTCTTCAGTCTTGTACAATATATTTACAATGAACTACAAACCATCTGTGTTCTCTTATGAGAGAGTGATGATTTAAAGAGTTTTTAAACAAAGTTGATTATCATTTACAGTTTCTTGCTCACAGTCATCTTGGCTCCCTAAATATAATAATACTCCAATTTAAAAGCTAAAAACTTAAATAGTTGGTAGTGGAACAGATATATAGAAATACGGCCTACATGTCATATGTATTTGATTATTACATATCAACACTTATTTCTGCTTGGAATTTTTTCTTTGGTGATCCATACCTATGACAGTGAACTATAAGCATTTAGACGACATATTAGTCTTGCAAATCCTTTTTGAATACGACAAATGTTTCTTAAATTGTTTTATTGAAGCCAAGAAAGATAAAGATATTGGCTGAGTTGTTGCATTCCTACTTTGAAACAGCTGGTACACTTAGTTTCAGCCTTATTTTCTTCTCCTCAGTTACAGAGTTTGATGTACCAGGAGGGGGGGGGGAGATGGTATTGAGGGTGGATCAAGTTGTTTGTTTTTGTTCCCAGACTCTAACCTGGGGACTTTTATTAAATAGTATATTTCTTTACATGTAAACACATCAGTACGATGTATATAGTCTGTTGCATTAAGTATTGTTACAGCTGTTTACTAACTTGTCCCACTAAGCCGGAGCCAACAACACTTTCATAGCTGATGCACAAAGACAGCCCTAATTTTGCATTTTAAAAATCGTACTGAAGTTGTCTTTGTTTGACTATTGATTTACCTGTCAGTTACACAATTTGGAAAACAAGGATTTGAACAAAGATTTGTATATTAATTCCACTATATAGCATCACCATCCACTATTTAGCAGGTATGGATCAACAGAAGTGGGCTTGTACAAATGTTGCCCGCCCCTCTTGTCAACCCAACACAAAACATAAAAGTAGTCATTAGCACTAGCTTGCATGTAAACTTAATTATGAACCTAATTTTCATCATAAATATGCCTCAGAATACACCATTTGTCAAATATTTTAATTTAGTTTGTTGTTGACGAAGGACACCCAGATCCTCCTACAAGGTTGTCTGCCTCTACGACCACACACCGTTTTATGGACTATTGAGAGTGTTATTTCACTATTTGATCATCACTGTGATTGGTTGCAATTGCCAACCAAACCTAAAATTACAAACAACTTAGTGCATGTCCCATTCTTTCACTGGTGGCCAGCTCTCATACTGCAGGGCTATTAAACCAGAGAGATACCCCTCCCAGTGGTTACTTGCCTGTAAATACATTACATAGGGTAGCACAAGATTAGTTTGCAAGCTAACCCTGGCTGAAGTTCATACTGTATATACCTATGCCAACCTCTGACCTCCACCTAAACAGCAAGGAGGTTCTACTACATATAGGGAAGTAAAATTAGCATAAGTTTCACATCTTCATTGAGACCTGACCTTCTGAAATTTCATAGGGTCTGATTTCTGCAAACCTTAAATAAGCTTTCACCTATACCAAGCAATTTTACTTATCATTTGGGTAATCAACCATGCATATATCATCTTGTTTGAAGGTAAAGTTCTCAAGATAAAGTACTTTTGATATTTTGACATTTGGACCTATGTTGACCCAAGAGGACCTTTGACCTCCACCAAAATCAGTAAGGTTCTTGTTCCCATAGGGGAGCCACATACCAAATATGAGAACCTATCGTTTCCTACCTGGACATACCATGTTTACAAGGAATTCAAGTTTTGGCCCCTGGTGGCCTTAAATGAACTCTGACCTGCACCATATTGTGTAAAACTTAAACCACATAAGGCTCTCCAACCATGTATATTTAAGCTCCTTTGTTGTTCAGGTTCTGGAGGTACAGCATGTTTGAGATTATCACATTTTGCTACATGTTGACCCGGAATGACCTTTGACCTCCACCCCTAAAAAATAGCATTCTTGTACTAATTATAGGGAAGCCACATATGAGAACTGCAGGTTTCATATTGCAGATATCATGTTTACAAGGATTTCAAGGTTTGCCCCCCCTGGTGAGCTTAAGTGAACTCTGACCTACACCAAATTGTTGTACGAAAACTACATAATGCTATCCTACCATGCATATATGAGCTCCTTTGATGTTCAGATTCTAGAGATAGAGCTTCTTTGAGATTTTCACCTCCACCCAAAACAATACGATTCTTGTACTGATTATGGGGAAGCCACATGCCACATATTAGAACTGCAGGGGTTACCTATCTTGAGATATCATGTTTACAATCTAGGGCGTCACATACAACATAAATGAATAGGTTACTTGCCTGCCAAAGGCAAGTAACCACACAGGCTAAAAGGCACTTTCTTATGAATCTTACACACTTGTTACACCGAAATAGTCTTACACCAATGGTCAAATTCTTGAAAGGCTTCTACATAAATAGAGGGTGCCAATCAGAAATCACAACAGATTTATTGGAGCACTGTTCGTGTTGAGTTGATGTGCCACAGCATTCTAAAATTCCACAATATGCAATTTGTGACTGATTTGGTTTCAAATAACAATTTCTGCTTTACTTTCTGCATACAATTCATATTTATATGAAAAAGCATCTTAGTTATGAATTTTCTTAGAAAATAATAATAGAATCATTAATTATGTGATAATTATCATTAAAGGAGACACATACACATTTCACAAACCTTTCATCTCTAAGCTTATGTGATTGAGACCAATTTGAAGAGCAACTTCCCGAAACTAAGAAAAGATTTTTGCCGAGTTGGGAAATATCCTAGTTTAAAAGTCGTGTCTTTAGGGCTTTCATTTTGTAAATCATTAGTTCACTGGTTCAATATTTTAGATTCAGCATTTGCAAAACCCATCTCCACTATAGAAAATCCATATTGTAATAAATAAATAAAGCAAACATAACAAGCACATTGTGACTTGTTCAAGCCTTCAGCCTTGTCCATGAAGGAACATGAAACCTGTTATGTCTCCTGAATTGAGAAAAGGTTTCTCTTAGCTCTCTGGAAGTTGTCCATCACTTGTATCTCTATCAAATATTCTAAGTTTACTTTTTAATTACAAATTTATGATTGAAAAATCTTGGATGGTAGTTAAGTCTCATTACATGCAACCTGCTGCTGAGAAATACTTTGTGAGTCGACAAAGTGTATTAAATAAATGAGATCACTTCTTAATTCGATGATGAAACTAACACAACAAATAGCAAATAATTCATTCACCCTTTTCGATTTCCTTTCCAATAAAACTTTTTCATTCGACAATTTTTTTCTTTCATTAATCAAGGTGATTTCAACTCAAGATGCAAGCTAGTTTTTTTCTAATTGCAGTGAGACATAGAATATCAATATACCTTCAGCTAACCATAGTGTATTCTGTCTTGTGACCAAATGGGTAAAAGAAGCTATTGTTTCATCTAGATAGGCTCATATTTTACTTAAAAGCAAAACCAAATTTGATCCTTCCAGAACTCAGGTGAAATTGAAAACGTTCATGATATGTTTAACCTCTGTTCATTCACATCAGCTCTGAGGAGTATTGTGAAGACAGAGCAGGTTCTGTGTACTTTAGGGTTAAGTCACAATGATTCATGCATCCCTTTTGCTCCCTAGCCCAAATTCCCCCTCCCCCCAGGCCCCTCAACCATATCTTTCCTAATTGAAATGACAAAGTTTAGACACTGTAGCATTAGAAAGAAAGCTGTTACTTTGCTAATCCAAGCATATGTTCCATTTCCTGCATTTTCTCACTTTCTGAGGGTAGCAACATACACTGTATAACCACACTGACAGCATATAAGCACATGTCAGATATATGGATGGTTAGGTCCATATCCTCACAACCAAGGGTTTTGTATAATTACTGATATTGTGTTCCAATAACTATGTATATCTCCATCTAACAGTTACAGCATAAATTACCATAAGAGTCAATTACAATTTTCCCATTACGAATCTCTGTTTGAAGTCCCCATGTTGCATTGGGTTCTAAAACTTTCTGTAACTTTTACCCGGCCATGACAATACATAAACACAGATAACAAGATACCCATCAAGCACTCCTCAATCGTTTTAACGTACATGGTTACATGACATTACGTGTATCTTTAGTAGCAAGGTTAATACTAACCAGGTAAGTTATATACGGAAAACTTTATCATCTCAAAATTTGAAACGAAGGAAAATGAAAAGTTACCGAATATTTTACGAGAAACGAAGATACTTTTAGTCTGTCATGCCTGCATGACATAACGCTTATATATGCCAAATTTCATCTTTCATCATAATTTCAAGTACAAGAAATTAATTTCCATTATTTTGTTTCAACCTCTTCAGTGGAAACTATAGTTGCACCAACTATTCAGTGTTCTTTTACAGTCACGGTGTAAATATATTTGTTTCAACTTAAAGGACTTATGTTTCACTTCTACAATCACTGACATAATTTCTTTAAATTTATTTATGTAATAATTCATACGCTCTCCTTAAAGCCTTGTTTTGCATTCAATCTCAACGGTCTAAACAATCTCTTGTTTTTGGTACTGTTGTGTACATGTAGTTAATAATCACAAAGTTAAGATAACGCACTATTTTTTTCTTCTTACTCAACCTTGGTGAATGAGGCAATATCTTGATATAGAAAAAAATTAATATATTTGTTATAATTGTGTGATTATTTACTACACCATAATACCAAACAAGTTTGAGATGGAGTTAAGCATCGATTTAGTTTGCATTTAGGATGGAATGCATACCAAGGCTATAAGGAACACATTACGAAAGCAAAGCTCAAAAGGTTTAACATGGCTTGTATCCAACAAAGTCGCCTTCATGGAATCTTAGACCATCAATCTTTTCATTTCAGTGTGTTGGGCTCTGAGACAGGTACAGTGCATTGTGGGAATACATCGATGAATTAAATTTTTTACAAAGTTTCCTGTAGCTTGTACACAAGAAACATATCTTTACCAACATTTGAGACGGTTACCCATAAAAAATAAAAAAGTGAAATTATCTTGGAATAAAAAATATCATCCTTTGAAGCTTGCTCGACTTTGAAAAAGTTGTAATATCAGCAAATCGACAACAGAATACTAACTGGGAAAGGTAGGAAACAAATTTACAAAGAACAAAGAAAACAACTGGCCTATTTTTATCATGTTCTAACAAATAACTTACGACTTATTAATAAAGAAAGAAGAAAAAAACTACTTGTTTCCAAATTCCTTTATATTTACTAAATTTGAGAAAAAAACCTACAGAAATATATAATACTTAAGCCCCAAAATATGGCAAGAGTGACATTATTTCCTCAAAATAAAGCAACCTTGCTGGCAGCTGGCTAAAACACACTGCGGAAGGATTTCCTTGTTATCAACCGTTTACATGATTAACTTCCTTAGGGTGCTTAAAAGGTATTGTCAACGCACAAAATAGTCAAACACAAAAGCACAAATGTTTGTTTAAATATAAAAAATCAACTATTCCTTTACCCAGGAAGGGGTAGATTCCGCCTATCTCTGTTACCCCCCCCCCAATGAAAAGCTGGTGACTCTAGGGGTGCTTGTGTGTGAGGAGGGGTGTACGACCTCCCTCCCCCACTTCCCAACCCCTCACAAAAACTTCAAAGTAGTTATTTGCACAACCATGAAGGTAGACCACTTTCATAGCCTCAATTTGCCTCACCAATGCACAATTTTACATCTCAAATTTTAATTGAGGAAGGTGGGAGGATGATCTCACACCCCTAACAGGGAAATAGCTACAACCACAGGGCCACAAACCTGCCCCCCCCCTTTAAAAACCATTTTACTGATAACAGTTTACACAAACATCTGGAGTTTATATTTAGTCATAAAACCACAAACAAAAGACTGCAGTGACTCTAACATGATCTGCAATTCAACCACAATGAATACTTGAACTCCTCACTTGTACAAAAAGTGGAAAAAATGGGGGGAAAACTTTTACTAACAAGATAAGATAAGAAGATAAGATAAGATTAACTCATTATAAAAGGTACTTTTTAGAGACTAAATAAGCACCGTTTCTTCATGTTTTTTCCCCCCTTTTAATCTGCACATTGGGAAAGAATCCTGCACAATGCCATGAACCCATCAACATAAATGTGACATACTCTAATTTACTTTAAAAAACAAACAAACATAAAGGTGAATAGAAAAAACTTAGTACAAAAGTGAACATACATTTTTTGTAGTAGAACAAAGTGGCATGAAGCAGGATATTAATTGTAAAATGCAGTCAGTAGTTTCACAACGTGGGAAGTTTTTCAGTTTGCCAGTGAATCATTTTGGTGCAGATTTTTGTAATAACAGAGTAGTCCAAGGGCGACGCTATTAAAAACCTGCCTGTTCTACCATTAAATGGATCTGGTTTGAGATACCCCAGCATTAACTTACTAATAACTTTAGTTAGAATAGCTCAGATAACTTTCAGATCACTGGTTTGATAAAATTAGGGATACTGTGCAACTATTTTCTCATATCGTGGTTATTCCTGACTTGCAACGATGCTTACAAAGTCGCAACATTTTTTTTTTTCAAACTATAAGTGATACTGTACACGCAAGGGTTAATAAAAAAATGCGATAAGAGCAAAAGACGATTGAACGCTCAAGCTTGCCTCACCGCAGATACATTGTTACTTACAGATACACGACTTAACAAGTTAACGATTCGCACCCTGTGACGCCGAGGAGGTTGGAACTGCCGGGCGAAGATTGTCTAATCCGCAGATGGCCTCTAGCATTCTTATCTTGCCTAAGATCACTTGGATCGCTTGGCCACTGAAATACTGCTTATCTAAAAGAAACTGTAACATTTCTCCATCTCTCTGGGTGTTCAGCATGTTCAGTTCCATTATGTTCAATTCATCCACAGTTCTTGAGTGCTCGGCCTGGCCGGCCAACAACGGCGCTATCTTGTACAACAGTTTGACCGCCGCTTTCTCAAAGCTTACCAGAGCCCTCTTCTTCTTCTTCCTCATGTTCTCTCTCTGTCTTCGCAGCACCCTCTGTCTCTCCGCTCTCTCCACCTGCTCCTCGCTGAAGAGCCTCTGCAGCTTCTCCCACGTGGTGTTTACGTTTGTCATCATCGTGATCACGCCATCGTAGAGTTTATTGGTCTCCTCGAAGATCTGTTCCAAGAACTTCAACTCGCTGACACAGGGCTGCAGCCTTGCCTCTCCAGCCTCGGTGTAGATTGCTGCGCCCTTTCGTCTTAAAACCTCGATCCTGAAATCGGCTATCCTGGAAGCGATGTCTTCCAACACCTTTGACGTTGCCTCGCACCTCCGGACGTCTTCGCCTCTCGGGTGATCGGGCATCTTGGAGAAGCGAGTGCAATTCTGTGCAAAGCCACTGCTCGGCTTGTACAGGGTGTTATTGACACGCGTGGCAACGTCTACGTAGGCCTGGTAGAAGTCCCATCGCCACTTCTGCTGCTCCGTTAAGTAACTCAGAAACGCCCGCTTTGATGGAAACAAGAATTGCTTCAAGGGAAACAGCTCGGTGGCTACGGCGTTGTTGAACTCGTGCCGCTTGCTGGTGGGACACTTGTGAACGAAGTCCTCTATCGTCATTTCGTCGCTCCTGGCGAGGTGCGATGCCTCGTCTTTGACCGTACTCGTAGAACTCTTATGAAGAAACAGGCCACAGTTAGGAGATAGGTTCAAGCTAGGGTTATGACTACGGCCTAATTTCTTGTCTATACCGGCGGTGCTCTTTTCACGTTCGACGTCTCTATTGTCCTTGGTCTCCTCCGTAGAAACCTCTTGCTTGACGGTGTACTCTGGTGTACTCTGGCTATTGTTAGAACTTTGTAAACTTTTGGTAAAGTCAATGTGACCTGGAGAAGACCTCACGTCTTGGCCTGTTTGATTTGAACTCTCCCTTTTGGGAGCCTCCGCAACGGCAGGCTTCCTCAATTCATTACAAGATTTCCCTGAATGAAATGGCTGCTCAGTTTTGCTCTCAAGGTTATCCAGCTTGATTTTCTTTAAGGGTCTCTGGTTGTCTCCAGCTTCCCTGTCAAGAGGGAGCCGCAGGGGCATGGGTTTAAACATATCACACTCGTCATGATTAACGCATCCCAGACACTTCCTGACTTCCTGCTCGTTACTATGGCTACTAGTTAAGGCTGGCAAGAATTGTTGAAAGTTTTCGGTGACTTCTCTGGGAAAACTCGGAGTGTAATATAGGCCATAAGGAGGATCTGGTGTTGGGAAATGTTTCTCTTGAGCAAATGTGAGATGATTGTTTCTGTAATCTAACGAAGGAATAGCAGTAGCATGCTCAATTTGATGAAAACTGCTGTGAGGTACAAGTGCTGGATGGTTGGATGGAAACTCCATTATAGAGAAACTGCACAGCCTTACTCCATGTAGGTAAGTCTGTTCATGTCATATGACAATCTGTAAAAGAAAAAGAATGCAAAATAGTTTAAAAAAATGTAAAAAAAAATGAAACATGACACTATGCAGTCAGTATTGTAATCTGATAATTTCCATTCTCCAATATGACAGTTGACTGGTGAGATTGGTAACTTCTGAAGTAACATAAACAGTGATCTTTCTTCTTTTGTTGTTGAGAGGTCAGGGTATAATTGAGTGGTCAAATTTTGGCGAGATTGGCAACTTCTGAAGTAACATTTATCAGTGATCTTTCTTCTTTTTTGTGTGTTCAAATTATGTATATTTCTTTCTGTGTACCACAGGAACATTAGTATTTTATAGGGGAACAAATTCAAGGCCTTCAAAGGTACTACACAATACATCTTTGGACTTGCTTAGCAATTTGACCATTTTGCGATTTGATACCGGACTTATTCCCTGGATGGAACCAATTTATTACTTTTGACAATGTTTCATGTTCGTGTACATCAATACGTCGCACAAGCCACATCTGGCAAAAGAAAAAGAACATTTTTGCAGAAACAAAAATATAGAAAGAGAAGTTTGTACTTGTAACAACTTCCACATTTTTGATATAGACTTATTCAGAACAATAACTTTCATTTGTCATCTTCTTCTCATGACTTGGACATGAGTCATGAATGAGACAAAAATGACTTGAATGGACTCAAGTCAATACTGAAAATGTCCTGACTTGGCCCAAGTCGGGCCACTCAAAATGACTTAGATCCTAGCGTATGTTCACTTGACTCCAGTCAAGGCGAGGGCTTGAGTTGAGGCCAGTGAGTAAAGCAAATGAGAGGGCTCTTGGAAGTAACAATGTAATTCAGTGCCATTACATACCCAATACCACAATATAATAATTACTCTAGGGATTACAAGTTTAGCACATTTTCTAAAACTAAGCAAATGGAGGCAATACTACTAGTAATGAGTAATGACAAATAGTTACCTGGTAAATTCAGTAAAAGTTATTGATTATTGAACTATAAATTTGATGGGATTCTGAAACTCTATAAAATTTGTTTGACAGCAGGCCTCGACAAATACTGTACGGTTGCCAACTTGCAATTGGCGAGTTGAAGTTTGGCTTTGGTGAACAGAAAATGCACTTGGCTTGACATGTTGGCGAGTGACTCATGGGCTAGTGAAAACCCAATAATACCAAGATTACCACTGAAAACATTTCACAGTATGATAAAAGCAGCAAGTTTAAGTTGTAAACTGACTATTCCAACAACAAATCTCTTTGGGAATTAACTTTTAAAGTGGTTTGCTATTTGTAAGTGCAATAATTTACAGGAATTTTTCTTGTGCAGAGGTTGTAAACAAGCGTCAACAGAGCATTTTGAAAACCTGCGAGGAAAACAATACTACTTAAAATCTAATGTTGCACTTTCAAAACGGGAATGGATTGAGCTTATGAAGATTAAAAGTTTTTATTAACATATGGTGTTAATCTATTCATTTCTAGGCCATTTAAAATAAGTCTGTTGAACATCACTGATATACCATGTCGGCTAGTTTACAGAGCTGTGTGGAAGTTACCTTACTGCGTGGAACTTGATCAACGTACTTAACCAATTTAAGTGCTGGGGATTCTAAACGATCGCATTTAGGGATGATCGCGATTATTGCAATCCTAGACAAAAGGAAACGTGTGATAACTGCAATTATTGCATTCCTTGCAGCTGTGAAGTAAGGTTACTTCCACACAGTACTGTATGTTCAGACAATCCCCCATAACTTCAGTAGAGTATAACACTAGTGGCCCTAGTAGTATGCTTACAATGAACACATTTTGTAACTAGGCAGTGGCATTCTTACTGATGTTCTTTGGAAATGGGTTGAAACAAAATAGGTACATATAGTGATTGTGTGTCATGTTTTACATTGTCCATTGCTTTCTTTCGGTAGAAGTATATATTTCTCACTGAACAGGAAGCCAAAAACTGAAAATATATTTAATTTTGGCTATCTCAATTGGTACAGATGCCATATAGGCAATTTTGTTTATAACTTTTGACTTTTATAATCACAAAGGCAATATGCACTTTCAAAGCTAGTCACTGTATTAGAAATTGCTTGCTACAAATAGCAAACTCAAAATAGCAAAAAAACTAGGAAATAGTTGGCTAGCCTACATTCTTCTACATGAGAAAATACTTATTATGTATAGAAATTGGAGACCCTGAATGGCCCCACTATATATGACGGTGCTTCTGCAGGAACTGCCTTGCTTCATCCAATTTTCAACAACATAATCATAGGCCTTTGTCAAAACTGAATTTAGCTAACACAGTGCAAAGGTTTGGTGTGGTAAGCAGTAAGAATTGCCAGTTAAACATCGTCTAGTGTGCTTCAATTTATCCTTCCTTGCTACTTAGTACTTGTTAGGTAGACCAAATCACATTAATTTTACATAAATTGCAGTTTCTTTTAATTAGCACAAATTTGGCCATAGCAGGCCTAGCCTAGGTCTACTTAGGCCTATGCTATTATTACTAGCTACTAATTACATTGTGTAAACTTAGGGCTATGCCTAGCCTAGGTCAGTAGGCCTAGGCCTATGTCTATGATTATGAACGGTGAATAGCCTAGCCTAGCCTTCGTAAGACCCATTGGTAAACGTCAAACAGGGAGTGAAGGACAGTTGGTGGAGAAAATCTTCAAAGCCATACGGTTTTCAGGTGGATTTTTCACTTGCAGTAGTATCCAACCAGAAGTTCTGTCGATTATTCTGCGTTATAATTGCGTTTGACTGTTTCACAGAAATTCGGGCCCCCTGCAGTCAAGTTTGTCATACGGCTTACAATACATTACAATATTCTGTACGACTTCAAGTGATAGGTCAAATGTAATGTAAATCTTGAAATTTTACATGATTTCCTAATACCTATCATGTTAATGGTATCATCTGTATTCAGCATATTACAAAACTGATAAAGTGAAAATAAATATTTCGAAAGATCTACTAATGTGTTATAATTAAAATCATACGATAACTTTTTTTGAAAGAAAACTGCACTTAATGTTGTGATTATCGAGAATATTTTGAGTCACCATGATTTCTACATTTTGTTCATAGGTTTAACAGTATATTACCATTGTTTTGAATATTTTAGCGCCATCTATTTCATGAAGTGTGTCGACAACACTAACGTTTGGTCTGGTGTACAGGTTTTGGCAGCCCCTCTGGATGGTTTTGAAGGTCCACGCGACAAAACCAACGTTAGTTTCTTGTAGCAACCAACCCCCTACCCCTCCCCTCCTTTTTGGCCGTCTAGCGGCCATTTAAATACCGAGGGAGCAAAGTGGAAGGGTCTCTGGGCAAGGCGGGGATTGAAAGATTGAGGGATTTCGCAGAGAAGACTATGCTGGCCATAAAATTTTAAAGGTACGTGTAGTCTATGTCCTAGTGGGAATTGCCAAATCTCAGATAATTTAAAGCCCACTGAGTTGCAGGAAGATGCATCAAGAGTTAAATGTGACTTCAGCTCTATAGAGTGCAAAGAAACTACAAACTGAATTCAAATTGCATATTGGAATTAGTCATAATATGCCATGGACTTATTTTCTTATTAATGAGTTGGGGGAGGGTGACGGGTTGGTAGGGGGGGGGGGGAATATGCATTTGATGTTACCTTGCAATCAAGTGTTTCCTTGTGTGAAGTGAGCAGTTTCCTTTCAAAATCTTTTCGATTCAGTGTTCATTCGTGCATGAACACAGATGGTGAAGCGATGTGTGGTGGCAATGGCCAAAAATGATCATTGTTACCGGTTAGGTAGGGATTTTTGATTTGGTATTTCATGGGATGCGATACGATGTGATGGAATGTGGGCTGGGTCAGGCTTGGATCAGATAAGATGGGCTTGTATGGGATGTGCTGGGATGGGATGGGCTTGGACGGGATATGATAGGCTGTGATATCAGGGGCGTATCCAGGACTTTCTGACCCGGGGGGCGCCAATTACTATCTAAGCGGAGCGCCACCATCGGTTGGCGTGCAGCGTACAAGAAAATGTTCTGGTTTTGATACCCCCTAGATCACCGGAAATGGCACTTCTCAGGCTTAAAAATGAGCAACCAGATGTACACTTTTGCCTGAGAACCAAGTATTTCCCAATAGTTTTTTTTATTTTTTATCCAGGCCTTTTTGAAGATTGTCACCAGTCACAAATCATGTTCGACCTCATCGCATGTCCTGTGGATCATTGCTTGTGTAGGTGATTCTACGTCGCGGCCCACAATACCTGTCAGCCCCACTTTTCAAGGTTTTCCCCATCTACATAAGACATTTCGTTGTTTACATTAGCATCCCGCGGTATACTGCGCAACTTTCACGGATCGTAAGGTACACGATGGCATACGATGTAATAACCGATGCTGGCTTATATGATATTGACAGTAACATGTTGAACGCGCGCGGAGCGCGCGCAAATTTTTGGTTATTTTTTTCGGGCAAGTCGTTACAGCCCCAAATCAAATTGGGCTCCTACGCCCATGACTTCACACATAGACAGTTTTGAGGCTGTTCATCTTGGAACACCATTTTCATGCTCATTGATATAAGGTGATATCTGCTGTTTGCTTTACAAATTCGAGCAGGCGCATAGCGAGGAGTTTGCCAAGTGAGGGGCGAAGCCTGTTGGCAAACTATCTAAGCGTAGCGCCACCATGTGTTGGCGCGAAGCGTACAATAACATTTTTGGCCGGAAATGCCTCCCAGATCGCTGGAAATGGCACTACCCAGGACCATTTGTTGGCGCGAAGCGTACAAGCAAATTTAGCCGAAAATACCTCCCAGATCGCTGGAAATGACACTTCCCCGGCCTTGTAAGTTGCATCTAAGCATTTTTTATTTTGAAATTACTAACGATATCATAAAAAAATATGCTCAAGGGGGGGGGGTGGGGCAGTCTCCCCCTTCCCGAAATGCGTCATGTTCCCCGACGACACGGTCGAGTTCGAGACCAGCCACAGTTGGTTTCATAGCAGGTTTCATATACACACACACGCGTTATGATAGACCATACATATATGTACATATACATTATTAAGAGAGGACAAAATGGAAACGTCAAAAATGGAGTTGACGATGTTAGGGGTAGGGTGAGGCGCACGCCCCTTCCGAAATCCTTGATCAGTCACTGGCTACCCTGTGTATATAATAGGGATCAGCGCTGTAATGATGTCACTGTTTCTCCTTCTCTTCCAGGTGTCTTGGCGTTTTTCTTTTATTCCCTCTTTTTTTCCTTTTTCTCTCTTTCTTCTTTTTCTTTTCCCTTCCTTCCTCTCCTCCTCCTCTTTTTTCCCCCTCTTTTTCTTCTCTTTTTTTCTCTCCTCTTTTTCTTACCCGGTGGGCGCGCCCCCAACGCCCCCCTGGATACGCGCCTGCATGGATATAGGCTTGAATCGAATGGGATGGGCTAGGATAGGATAGGCTTGGATCGGATGGGATGTGCTTGGATGGGATGGGTTAGGCTAGGATTGGCTTGGATGGGTTGGTATTGGCTAGAATGGGCAGCTGGTATTGGCTAGGCTGTGCTTCACTGGGATAAGATGAGCTTGAAGTGTGATGCGAATGTATAGAAGTTAAAGTAAGACGTGACAAGAAATAAACACATATAGGCATACAAATAAATTAATGATTTTATTTTCCAATGTTTAATATATATAAAACATACATGAAAGTCAATGTATTAGATAGAAAACCTAACGACAGTTACAACATCATGAAAGAACAATACAAATTATGCCCCTAGCCTCCCCCCACATAGAGAGAAAAGATAGCGACGAAAGCGAGTTGAAATATAGCAATAAATAAGGAAAAAGACGGATCGGACACAAACGTTTCTCTCTTAAAGTGGAACTTAACATTGAAACAAGTTTAATCAATATGATCAAGCAATAATGATTCGACAAATTTTTACTTTTAAGTTTATGAAATAGGCTCAATTTCCGGAAATTTCTTGGACTGGCCGATAGCAGGTAAGGCAACATACTGTATATACTATTATCGGCAGGGGACTATGGAAGTTAAATAATTCCCTTTTGAAGGACGCATGCTGAGACAATTGCTGGTTATCTATGTACAACCACCCTCCCCCCCCATTGTCCCGATACTGGGTTAACTCTTCCAAGAAACGAAATTCAATTAGTTATAGTAATCATCAACTCTTTTTCGAGACTTCGCTAATGAATATACAGGTTGAAACTATTTCGGATGCGTCCTATAAAAAGAAAGTAGAAAAAAAATAACGAAGAGAATTGCCTCTCTTAAGTGAATTGCAACGTTTAGAAAGAAAGAGAAATGAAAGCTTCGAATATAAAAGGTTTATCGATGATTTGCAAAGTGAACTAGAGATGATTCAGGAGAATAGACTCCAGGGTACCATGATAAGGTCACATTTGTAGTGGGTAGAAGAGGGAGAACCCCCCCCCCCCCATAACCTTGAAAAACGAAATCAAGCTAGTAGGGTTATTGGTCATTTAATTAATGATATGATTGAAGATGTTTGGGATGACAAAAAAAAATCCAGTGAGAAGTGTACGAGTTTTATCGATGATTGCACAGCTTTAAGGACTTCCAAGATGAAGGCTTGTCTAGGAAGTGCTCTCATAATGTACCAGAGTTATCTGTAAGTGGTTCCACAGCCTTAAAAGTTTCTATAGGTTAAAGTGAAGTATATGAATGTTTTAAGAAAATGGAAAATAATAAATCTCCTGGACTTGAAGGGTTCACGGTATAGAGTTTTATAACATTTTGTGTTGCTGAAAGACAGGTCAATTTTTGGTGCGTTCATTATGGTTTCGATAACTCTTTATCAATAACCCAGAGGTATGGCGGGATCACTCTCACTGCGAAGGGTGATATACCTAGGAATTAACTAAACAATTGGAAACCAATTTCTCTTCTTAATGTAACCTACAACATAGCTTCTTCGCGTATCGCAAATCCCATTAAAACTGTACTTCCTTCTTTTATTGCGGAAAATCAGAGTGGTTTCCTTCTAGGTCGCTATATTGGCGACTGTAAACGTAAGATAGACGATGTTTAAGTTAAGTCACATTAGCATGTGACGACTTCGTGACAAAGATTAACTCCTTACTCTTTGGATTTGTTTGGCGCCATCAACCTGATCAGTGTATGTCGTAATCAGATAATCCAAGAGGGTGGTCTTAAAATGGTCGACTTTGTTAGTTATTGTCAGTGACGTACATGGCAGGGGGGGGGGGGGAGGTCCGCCATGGGTACCATTCAGGGGGCTGCCATGCCTCAGACCCAAATTAATATTTAGACCCCTCCCACAGGACGGCATCCCCTGTACGGGGTGACAAAATGTCACCTACAAGAGCAGGGTACAATTTAGTCTCATGTCTCATAACAGTGACCTCTTCACAATCAATGAATTTGGGAATAGATATCAGGTTCCTACAGACTTTTTAAAAATAATATTATGGCATTGTAAAGTCCATATAAGTAATCGTGGCCAAATTTACTTCGGAATATACGTGAGGGTGCATTCCGACGGACCAGTTCATTTATGTTGCCTTAAACCTTTTTAAATGTAGAACTTTGTTGGTTCCAATATCGGCTACTTCATACGATGATTCACACAAAATACTAATAATACTCTATAAATTGTGGTAAATTCAAACGTATGTAACTTTTGTCTCCTTAATGTGCGAACCATTCAGTGTATCACTTCTATATTTATCGGAAGCCAGCCCTGCGTACCTTCCAACTATTTCCGGTGCAGGTGCAGGTGTTAGACTGAAGGTTTGGCAGGTTGTGCTCAACGTGCAGCTATAGAAACATTTGACGTGAGAGCGCCATTTCATAAGGTATCACTATATAACCATACGTACCATAACAATAACTAACAATGCCTACTAGCATATGCCAACTTGCAATTCGAAAGACAATAAAGACAGAATAAAAGATTTCAAAAACTTATATCTAGACTTATATCAAAACAAGTTTTAAGCACTGATATTAAAACGTTTCCTTGCAATAAATACGAACATCTTATTTGGAAAGAAATGGTATCAACTTATGTTGAAAGACGCAAAAAGTAAAACAATACTTAAACTTAAATATCCAACCTCACGCCGGCGCTGTTATAGCCCCCCCCGTCCCCTACATACACACAAAAACCCTCCCCTCCCGTCCACCTGTTTCAACGAACACCCTTCTTGTTGAATATTCATACAAACAAAGTTTTCACGCAATAATAGTAAAATTTAAAGTAAACCGAAAATAACTTATATAAAAGCAAATAATATAAAACCATATAAAAATTAATTACATGAAAATGGTCTTAACAAAAAAACCGTGCGCCACTTTCGAATGTATGTTAATGATACTTTATAAGCTAATAGGTTATCAGAATACCCGCAACACCTCCCCGCTTCCCCAAAACGGTACAGCATGTAATTTAAAATTCCTTGCGACTGATTTAGGGAGGGACAGAATATCTTCATTTCCGCAGACTTTCTCTGAAGCATTTCTGTCCCGACTGCATCTTTTACCTCAGACTGATGGTGGAGTTGGAGGACACGCCTCCCCCTCCACACCCCGCCTTGCGCGTACCCCTGCCACAGTCGACCTGCCAGTTCTGTATGATGTATGTTCATGCAGGCATTCCCCATAACATACTGATAGTTATAGTTGACAATGTTTGGTTTAACATGTTTACTAATAAACACCTGTTTTCGTCATTAACTATATGACAACGCTGACTTTAACATCTCATTTGGACTTAATGTTCGCGCTATGTGAATCAGGTGTCCAATATTGTTCTTGTGACACCCTTACAGCGGTCACATTGCGCTGTATAGTTACCATGGTAATATGTATGTATTTTAGATCCTCCTGCAAGCACGAACTCATCATTGGCCTATCAAAGCCGAAAGCTGTCCGAAGTCAGTCTCTAATATTCATATTTAACGTCAATGATTATGAATTGTCAATTGTCAAAAACTCTGTAACTGGACGACATACATTAATCTGGGAGTGACTCAAACTCGGGACCTTATGTTTGAAAGGCACTGGCGTTAACCACTGAGCTAACACTCCTTCATATATGAGTTACACTACAAAGAGTTACAACACTACAATATAAATTTTCACTACGACGTTACAATATTGATTTGAGCTTAATACCACCGCATAGAAGTCTAGTTTTTACTCTTTTTTTCACGATTTTCGAGCATGCCGCATAATATATTAAACGAAGCGATTGCCATTACAACGGGAAATTTACATTTCAGTCAAACACCACTGATCGGCGACTACGTAGTTTGTGCTTACCTTTGTCATAACTTCAACTTGAACTGACTTGGCAACTAAAGGTACAATAAATGTGTCACAAATGCGTGACGGATTAAATGTTGATGATGATTGGGTTAGGTACATCCCTACCCCCCCCTCCCGCCCCTTTTTCATCTACCTTTCTCCTCTTCCTCGCTGTATTTCTTCAAGTCACCGAGTTTTGGCAAAAGTCTGATCTGTTTGATATCGAAATAAATCCGCAGTGATCGCCATGGAAACCCGTCTGAACTAAAGTCCACATGGAAGCCAATTTATCGCTACGTCTGCATGGACGTTTGGAATTTATATCATCATAACCAGCTCGAACCATATTTTTCGTGCTTGATCCAAGTATAACATTTAACCGTTTCTGAAACCCACATACAGTTTAGCGTTCCCGTTCAAATAAATTCCTTTGTATATGTTGGTAGTGGTGTTAACCTTAACTTGTTTATTACCTCCTCAGCTTTTCCAATATCGCGATGGATTTTCTCCGTCAATTCCGCGTCGAAAGGATCAAAGCCTAGTGATTTGTGTGGCCGATGAAAATTAGACTTACCAGAATTTCGCTTAGTGCATTCAATTCTTGCATTATCTACTGGAAAGTTTAAAAATCTGACAATTTGTCTTAAAGATTGTGTAACATCTTTTTGCAATGTTTCATAGTATATAAGTAATATATCAGAGGCGTTATAGCTTGTCAGGACTGTCTCAATAGTACCGTACCACCGACTAGAGGCTGATTTACCGAATCGAGTCCAATCTGTGGGATTAAAGAGAATTAGTACCAAGATTAATAGATATTTTTAATATAATAGATTTAAATAATATTAAAAATGTTAAAGGTTATCAGTATTGTCCCCAAATATGCTACAAATTTAAAAAAAAATGTCACTCATACATGCTTAAACTTGTACAACATTTGAATTTCAGTGGTTAAGAGGTTGCTATATTATAGGAATAATTTGGAGTGTGGAAGCATTTGTATAGCATTCCCAAATCTGAAGCCAATATTGACAACGTATATATATATATATATATATATATATATATATATATATATTAATGCAATGGAGGTAAACGACAAAGGCAAATGAATATATATAAATGAAAATCGTAATGAGTTGGAAAATCAAGAACAGTGAAAAAAACTTTCAGCCTCCACCGGGATTCGAACCACGGGCCTCCCGCTCTGTACGCGGACACCCTAACCACTAGGCTATGGACGCTGATTGTATGTCCAGAGGTTCGAAACCGGTAAGGAAGATCGTAATTCCACTGTAGGCGTTTGTCACCTGTATCGAACAATACTAGTTCTGCTTTTGGTGACATATTTTGCCTTACTCTAGAGATCAAACATGATGCTAACCAACTCGAAAATCATTTGTGATTCCTAAAGCCGGATCTCGAAAGAGATACTTTGAACAGACTTTATGTTAATGCAATGGAGGTAAACGACAAAGGCGAATGAATATATATAAATGAAAATCGTAATGAGTTGGAAAATCAAGAACAGTGAAAAAACTTTCAGCCTCCACCGGGATTCGAACCACAAGGCTATGGACGCTGATTGTATGTCCAGAGGTTCGAAACCGGTAAGGAAGATCGTAATTCCACTGTAGGCGTATATATATATATATATATATATATATAATATATAAATATATATATATATATATTTATATATCTATATATATAAATATATATATATATATATATATCTATATATATATATATATATATATATATATATATATAAACATATAATATAATATATTGCAGGAAATCATCCACAAAATGTTATTAAAATAAAACAAGGCTAAGCAAAAAATTATCAGACTAGCACAAAACTGAAGTCCGCAATGAAGGAATCATTTTCATCGATTGAACTAGAAAACTCACTGTATATATATATATATGTATATATATATATATATATATATATATATATATATATATATATATATATATATATATATATATATATATATATATACATATATATATATATATATATATATATATATAAATATATATAAATATATATATATAGGAATCATTTTCATCAATTGAACTAGAAAACTCACTGTCTGTCTTGAATAAGCTGGGATCAGCGAAGCCCACGTGACTTTTGTTCACCCCACGATTGAACTCAGACAGGATGGCATTAAATGGATTCCGTATCAAAAGGATAGCCTTGGTATAGTTGAATTTGTTGACTCTATGAAAGTAATGTGTCTTTGTAACTACTGTTGTACCTGCGTCAGCTTCTTCTCTTTCTCCAAGAAAACCTAAAGTAACCAAACAGTCAATAGTGACAATCAATTAGTCAATGAACCAATCAATCAATCAATCGATTCAACGTACAGATCGTTTCGATTCGAATAATTCAATTCAGTTTAACTTGATTCACTTCTATGGCGTCAAAGGTTACACTATGGTCGATGTGTCGATGTACACAGACGACGTCCACCTCAAGCACAAAGGTAACGAATTTAAATTTTGTGAGCGACTGACGGGGGTTACGGCAATGTTTCGCCAAATTAGCGACAAATTACGTAATATCCAAACTAGTCGACCTCGGTATGCAGCCCCCGGCAGCATCCTCGCACCGACTCGGACTTCAGCTTCCGTCCGTACTACCCCACTCGTGCCCTTCACGCTTCTCCCCTAGAAGAAGCTTATAAGTAGGCTTACATGCCTCGACCCGATTACACGTCTCACTTTCACCTTCAATAATTTCCACGATACAACATAAGAAACAGGCGCGTAGCCAAGGGGGGGGGGGGCGAAGTGGGCAGCCGCCCCCCCTTGAGCATATTTTTTATATTTTTTGTTAAATGTTTTTATGATATCGCTAGTATTTTCAAAAGAGGAAATGCTTAGATGCAACTTACAAGGCCTGGGAAGTGCCATTTCCAGCGATCTGGGAGGCATTTTCAGCTAAAATTTTCTTGTACGCTTCGCGCAAACATGGTGGCGCTACGCTTAGATAGTTTGCAATGCCGAATCTACAGTTTCGCCCCTCCCTTGGCAAATTCCTGGCTACGCGCCTGATAAGAAACCAATACCACCATAGCTCATTAGTTTCTCAACTTTAAGAAATAACCGCTATGATCATCCACTATTGAGTACCGATCTTGCTTTAAACTTGGACACATAAGGTAGCATACGCCCTTTAAAAGCCAAATTGACTTACACACTAAATCCCAAAAGTAATGTGGTCTCTGAGTCTTAAATAGAAGTTCTCGCTAGCTAAACTCTACCTGGATAGCTGACAAGTTGGCTTTTTATGGCACCATCAATTTTCCGTACCATGACCGCGCAGAGTTATTGCTATTAGAGCCTGAAGTTTTCGTCACTTGTAAACAAACCGCTTCACTCAGTAGTAAACAATTTTCGTATGCTGCCCCTGGGAGGCCTAAATGGGTCTAAAATTGCCTCTATTGACCCAATTTTTTCACCACATGTACTTCCATTCATGTTCTTCCACATGCAAGCCACAAAAAAACCAGATCCTGATTGATAACAGGTCAAAAAAGATGTTCTCCTACTGCTTTTTGGCACTTTTCCTGAGATAGGAGAACATTCGGGCGGATTGATATAGACGCTAATAGGAGTATGCACCGTAAAACGAAACTGCAATATCCGTTAGGTAGTTGACCCACAGAAATGTAACACATATAAGCCACTTCCGGCTTGTCGCTTGCAGTAATTTGAAGACAAATAGCTCATCCAAAAGCGTCAACCTACAATGCTATTTTACGTAGAGTCTCCACGTTAGGCACGTTTCGCAGATGTGATATGAGTGGGTTGTGACCTATTTTCCAAGCACCTGCATCACCAACCTATACACAGCAGTAATGGTATGTTGGTTGTTTCATTACTGTGAGGTACATCCCTTCAGTTACCGCGAAAGAAACTTAAACTGCCATACATATGTGCAATAAAATGTTTAACCTCAACATGACTTTGCAGTGTATATTAGTTTTTATCATTCACTGAGGATTTGTCTAAGGTGACTATATGGCTCCATTTGAATATCAACCCCCTCCTCAGCAGTCCGATAGCCAGGCAGTGCCCAGGGGGCATGCCCCCTCCACTTTCAGACTAGTGTTCTCCCACATCCACCCCCTTAATATACCTATATCCAATTTACAAGACACATGCAGTAAGTATGAAATGGAAGACACCAAGGCAGTATGGTTTGAAACTTATGTAGTCGTCTCAATAGACTATAGTACTTGCTATATAGACCTCCTGAATGGATTGATACGTTTCTGAATTGTGTAAAACACCTGTTAGTAAAGTTAGACATATTCCCATAACTGGTGACTTCAATATAAGTCTTATTCATGACAAAAACATGAAATAAATATATTTGTGCTTGAAGCAAATGGTGATAAAACCAACAAGCATTGATTGATCACGTGAATAACAGAAGTCGATTACAGTACATTATTATTCCCGAGGTCAACCTAAGTTAGTAACTATCTAATTTATTTTACATGGCAAAATAGTGTTAGAGAGTTAGGGGCAATTTGGATAGAATATTAAAGGATACAAATCGCGAGAAAGCTCTAGAATATTAGGGCATGCTTTCAATAATATTTTCATGAAACATGCTTTTAGAAAAAAAACAGGGCAAAGCGTCAATGTCAGCCACTGTGTTTCTTAATCAGGATATAAAACATATGCTATGGAAATGAAAGATAAGTAAAAAGGTACATCGATGTCTTATTGCTACTGGAGTAACAAAGATATTCACCTAATGAGCCCTGCCAAGCAAAACTGCTAAATGCATGGATAATATCAAACAATGCATTTCACCTAAGCTTCCCTGTAACAACTTATCTACAGCTTGTGTATAAGAGGGATTTGTAATTAAATACCTACAGGAATTGGACATTTAATAAAGTCACTGGACTAGCTGAAATACGTTCCCTAGCTGAAATACGTCCCTTTTATTGAAAGTTAGCGCAAGGGAAATTTTTTCTCGGTATAACACATATTCTAAATACAAGTTTACATAGCAACAACTTTCCAACACGTTGGAAAATAGCAACTTGCGATTTTTAAAATTTTTACTTGTAATATTCATCTTCGGAGGATTCTTTCTAAATGCATATATAATCCATATATAGCGATGAATACAATGTAAATAGCAATACTATGAAATATGACACAAATTGCGATGTATATGTAAAATTATTACGTAAAACTTAATATAATGTAGTTATCAAAGCGACAAAGACTGCTATATCAGGACATACACTTATTCTTGTAATTAGCTGAACGGACTAAACACCCCCAAAGCGTCAGTGCTCAAATGAACTTACCTCCTTTGTAAAGGATCAAATCGTGGTACAAACTTCCTGTGAATATACCTGTGGCGCGTTCGATAAGATATCGCGTCCAGGTATTTCCAGATCCTGGGAAACTTACTAAGGCTACTAACGGTAAGCTGCCTTGTGGAGCCAGTTCGATTGACATGCAGGCCTCTGAAAAACGATGTAAACAAAACAGTAATGACAGCGACCCATTTGTTCCAGCAAAAATGGTGTCTATTTTTTAGAAACATGGACAAAATATGTGTTATTATTCACAAGACTTCAGCTGTGGCAACTACGCTCAGATTATGCCTGATAACCCTTCGAAAGTTTAAAGATAATCAGTATTGACCTCAAATTGTAGCCTGCTAAACAATTGCTAAAAACTTTGAAAGTTATTTTTGTTCGGACATTGATTAGTGTTAAGTTTCAGAATTCATGTTTCAGTCTGTCTGTGAGAAAGTATACTTGATGAAGATACTTGAAAAGATGAAGCATGGGTGGCCATGCCTTTGTAGCTACCTTCACGGGGTCGACACTGATAGCGTTTAACCTTTCCAGGCCTAAAAGTGAATTGAGATGAAATATCTGTCTATTTTAATCAAGTACCTACCATTCTGATTTTCATCGTCTGGAACTGCCCTTTTGGACTTATCGTCATCTAAGTTAGGATTTCCCACTTCCGGTTGACCAACAGATTGGGTCTGGCGCACAGGTTTCTGTTGGTTGTTAATGGTTTGTTGATTTGGAGGTTGGTTCTGGTTTGCAACTGGTTCTTTATTGGGAACTTGTTGTTGATTACTTGGTTGTTGAATTGCCGGATTTGTCTGAGACGAAGCCTGTTTTTGATTTTCTGTCTGTGCTTGCTGGTTGTCAGGTTGTCGCTGCTTTGCAGTTTGTTGTTGATTAACAATCAACTGTTGAGTTCTGGATTGTTGTTGTTGACTTGCAGGAGGTTTTTGTTGAGCAAGAGGTTGCTGGTTAACAGGCGGTTGCTGGTTAACAAGCGGTTGCTGGTTAGCAGGCGATTGCTGGTTAACAGGCGGTTGCTGGTTAGTAGGCAGTTGCTGATTAGCAGGCGGTTGCTGGTTAGCAGACGGTTGCTGGTTAGCAGGCGGTTGCTGGTTAGCAGGCAGTTGCTGATTAGCAGGTGGTTGCTGGTTAGCAGGCGGTTGCTGGTTAGCAGGCGGTTGCTGGTTAGCAGGCAGTTGCTGGTTAGCAGGTGGTTGCTGGTTAGCAGGCGGTTGCAGGTTAACAGGCGGTTGCTGGTTAACAGGCGGTTGCTGGTTAGCAGGCGGTTGAGGGTTAGCAGGCAGTTGCTGGTTGACAGGTGGTTGCTGGTTAGCAGGCGGTTGCTGGTTAACAGGCGGTTGCTGGTTAACAGGCCGTTGCTGGTTAGCAGGCGGTTGAGGGTTAGCAGGCGGTTGAGGGTTAGCAACGGGTTCTTGATTAGAAGGTACTGGTTGTTTCTTATTTTGCTGTTTCGTTTCACTCTGCTGTAGCTGACTTGTAGAAGGCTGCTGGTTAACAGCTGGAAGTTGTTTGTCAACTGAAGGCTGCTTGTTAGTGGGTTGCTTTGGGCTTCCAACTTGTGGCTGCGGCAAGGCTTGCTGTGGGTCACCCGCTCGTGTCTGATCTGCAGGAGCTAGTTGTTTCTGATTTAAGGGTTGCTGTTCTTTCCCGTTTAGTTGCTGATTTGCAGGTGGCTGTGGAAGGATGGGTTGCTGCTGATATTCAGGTTGTTGCTGATCTACATTACCAGATGGTAGCTGATTCATGGTTTGTTGTGGTTTAACATTTTGTGGCTGATTTGCAGCCGGTTGCTGGTTAGGGATTGGTTGTTTTAGCGGCTGTTGTTGGTTCCGAGTCAGTTGCTGATTTGCGGGTGGTTGTTGATTTATGGATTGCTGCTGGTTGCCAGTTTGTTTGGGATTTTCAAGTGGTTGTTGGTTCGTAAGCAGTTGACTTGCCTGGTTATTTGCGGATTGCACCTTTGACAACAATTTATTATTTGAAACTTGCTCTAGTTTGGCGGTTTGCTGTTGATTGGAAAGTTGGCTGTTAGGTTGCTGTTGCTGTTGTTTGTTAATACTTTGGGGCGCATTCTTTTCGTTTGGAATTTGCTGCTTGCCCACCATACTTTGCTGATTTTGAGATTGTTTTGATGATGGATCTTCTACAGAAGGTTGTTGTATAACTTTTGGTGATTGATTAGTTTTCACAGTTTCCATATTCTTTCTTTGTTCTTGGTTAACGAGAGGTTGTTTATTGTTGAACGGTTGTGCATCTAGACGCGGTCCATTAGCTGAGGGTGATTGCTCAGCACGAGTCTCTTGATTCGGTGGTTTGATTACCTCGGGAGTTTCTATTTTGGAAGGCCGTTGCTGCTGGCTGACTTCCTGTAGTTCGTTTGGCTGATGAATTACTTCAGGTTTAGGATCCACATAGGGTTGGTTTTCTTTGGAAGTTTGGAAGTTCTCAACTGGTTGTTGGTTGACCACTGGTTGTTTTTTTTCTACATCAGAATTTACCTGCACGGTTCTTTGGTTACTATCTGGCTTCTCTTCATCCGTTTGATCCAGAATTTGAGGATCCGAATTTTCCACAAGATTATAATATGATGACGATTGACCAAACTGGAGAAAGTTTTCTAGACGTGCCACATTATTTTCTATGGACGATTCGGAATAATCGTAAAAATTATCTCTGTGCAAAGGATAATTTTCTAACACGTTTATCGCTTTATCGCTGATGACATCTGTTTCCATTAATTTTCGGACACCCTTTTGGACTGCCGAGCTGTAACGTTCGTATACTTTGGCCCTTTTGGCATTCTGGTCAATTGAAGAAGAAACAAACAGCGTTCCTATGGTGACAGTACAAACTACAATGCCGTACATGAAAGGCAGTCGAGTTGACCTTTCAATGATACCCATGATATATAGTATCCTAAACAGATGCCAAAATGAGCCGATGCCTTATTCCCTTATCGACTAGAGTACGTTCCGTGAATTGAGGGAAGTCCTCCTGAATTATAATTCGATGGTAATATTTCCTGATGCAGGCCCAAGTGTTGATGTTCTGGTAACAAAACAAAGACAATCAATTAACTGGGATGATTCAGCTGGTTATTCAAAAGCGAAAGGTATAAACATCCTGATCGCAATGTCATGTATGAGCAGCATTGTCGCTTATTACACATCGAGCGTACGTTATAGAGCATACATGTTATACGACATGTCAAACTTGAAAATACATATGCGCAGATGGTAACAAAATTGGGCCGAATGGTTGGATGGTGACTTGATAAAATTATCTTTTCACTCTTTTTTGGGACGTGGGGAGGTTGGGGCGGGGGGTGATCAGACATTCCAAATGATCGACAGTTGGGCATCGAGGAGTGCTAGATCGGTTAGTTAAATGGGTCCTTTCCCCGTTCTTACCCGGCCCTTTATCCACGAAAATGTGTTGGGTAGTACCAAAATCCAAGCAGCTGCTTCACTGAACTCTAAAAACAGTTGGAAGTTAAGTTACAGTTATTTTAAGTAAACTCTCCCAATTAGTTTATAAAAATTCCTACTTTGGTGTTCACATATGGGTTAAGTACAATCAACGTTCCCGATTCCCGAATCATAGCTAAATTGTTTAGGGAAGTCGAGTATTTGCCAACAAAAAAGATCACAAACGGTTTCGGTGAGATTCGGATCAGGGCTATACTGATGTACACAATTTGTGAAGCAAGTGAGCACATACGCATAGGCTTGTGATTCTAGCTTATAGCTTCTCTTCATTAGGCTGTGATGGTATTCCAGACTAGTTATATGCCTAGGCATAGTCTCATTTGGTTATTCTTGCTATTTAAGAGTGAATGGTTTGGGTTTGCGTAAGCCTGTATAAGTAGGCTAACTATTATCATTGCACTACTGTATGTCAAACCAGACGTAGGTCTTACTCATGAGTTCTATAACTTTGTTGCATTGTTTATGTAGTTAAATCAAAATAGAGATTATCACATTGTTTTCCATCCCTTCAAACAGTTTGTGCTTCTGTATCTTTATTGCTTGTGTTTGATGGATGCCATCTTTAAAACTGAAAATAAAAACGGTGTCCTATCTACCTGACTGAAGCCTACTACTGCGAAACTTTTTTTAAAACATTGAAAAGTATGTTTTCAAGTGGATCATATTACTTTGCCAATATCACATGGTAATGCTGCAGAAGTAATATGCATACATAATCCCAATTTTGATAAGTTGATGATAAGTTGATTATTGAACAAAATGTCTGCAGGCAACTCAATAAATGTGTGTTGAAACTTTTATTGGGACTGCAAACTTTTTGGGTTTTGTGGTTTTTGACTAAAGTTTGTTAGAATTTAAGCTGATATAGTGGTTAAGCTTTGCTGCATATTTGTATGATTGTTGTTATCATTTCATTTGTTCTTATTAACAGACTGTAACAAATGTATAAATGTGTTGTGGAAAAATCAATGCCAGAAGTGGACCCCAGCCATTCGTGTTAATCCTCTTGGATCTATAGCAAACAACGCTTGTAATGTCGGATAGACTATACTACTAAAGGTGCCATCCCTGCAATACCTACTCTAAGCTGCCTTATGATTAATGGACAAGAACTTCCAGGAAGATTGCCTACCCAGTTATAGCCTCATTTGCATTTTTGCAACACATAGTTACTGTGACGGAAATTAACACTATGTATTACTCATCTTTCCAGAACAGCTGTTTTTAGTGTTGAGCCTTTTGCTTGTATAATACCATATTTCTTCAATTTTGAAACGTTTAAAGTGAAAATACACTATTCTTCGATCAGAATTGTGTTTTTGATTCTCTTTCTCTTCTGCTGATAAATGTACGACTTTCTAGCACATTTGGGTCCAACTAATAGCCTATACTGAGAAGAATAAAACTAACAGACTAATTATGTCAACAGATGATATACACGATCGACATATCATGTAAATATATACATATACACACACACACACACATATATATATATATGTATATGTATATATATATATATATATACAAACATGTATATATATATATATATATATATATATATATATATAGATATATATATATATATAGATATATATATATATATATACATGAAGTGTGAATAAACAACGCCCCCGCGATACAGGTCATATATACCAGTTTTATATGCAGTGGCCTTGGGGTAGTTGGGCAGACTCCCATGTAGGAGGGGACGGTGTGGTGGGAATTCTGAGGTTGTTGTAATAACGACTCTTCCCTTTTTTTAACGAGTTTGAAGGGAGGTGGGGGATGGGTGGTGGTGGTGTATGTTCCCAACCCACCCTTTATCCGATCCGCATCTGATACGGACTGATACATTTGTTCCCACACTACAAGCACCGGCAGTCATTTACACCCGTTCTTGAACTGCCATAAAGAGAGCGGACCTTGTCAATAGTATATAGCCCGGTGAATATATTTTCACTACGGTAAATATAACTATACCATGGTTGTGTAGAACACATGCAGAAAAAGGCCACCCTGCTGGCTGAACCTGTGATTGGTAAAATGTATGGACACATGCTAAATGTTGTAGCTTAATTACGCGATATGTATGTGAACATAATTACGCAGCTTCTAAAACCACCTTGTCCACGTCACCGTCAAATTGTGCCATTTACTAACGACATCACGTATACGAGTCAAAACCGTACCATTAAACCTATATATAGCCTAATAAACTTGTTCATCACAACGTAGAATACTTAAAAAAAGAAAGATGTCTAATTCATGTGTATAGTTTATGACTTCTATCATTCAGATATGTAAATATTGAGACTTCATGCAGTAAACCATTTATATATACTCCTACTGCAAGTATAATGTACCCTACACTACGCATTTAAGTTGGTTCCACAAAAAGATCTACCTTACCGGTAATTATATTTTCCATATAAAGAGCCACAACTCGGAGGTATTGACTGCACCTGAGGCGAAATTCTTCCACTATTGTAAGAATGACACAGTCTTGCGCTGAAAAAACCTTGGAAATCTCTTCACAAAGTCTTAGTAAACATTATCCTCATACACTCACAGTCACCGCAAACTCCATCTTACAAAATAAACTAACCAGTATTCACTTGAGCTTGCCACCATCGTGTAACTTCATGCAAGCTTTCTATACAAATAACATGGATGCTCATTTTTGCCACGCAGCCATGAATACAACGCTGTTTCCAGACCGCTTATCTTTTGCTATGACCTCTGGACAATTTCCGAAGAACTGTGGATCAAGTGGCTAATATAGACATAAGGGATTGATACTACGGGAAGTGGTATAGCTGCATACTTCTTGTTTGCCTCGAAAACTGTCATTTACTTCAAGTTAACTTTTTGTTGAATAGCAACAGAGAGGAAATGTGCGTTAGGCTATGGCTAGGCCTATACGATAATTTAAAGATTTGTATGATCTTAAGGCTGTTGCAAATGTGGTATTGTTGTAAACTTCAGATGAAGTAGGCCTACTTGGTAAATTAAAGTTTTTAGAAAAGGATGAACATAGTGTAGGCTATTCGTGTTATGGATTCGTTAAATCCTCTAATAAGCCTGGCGTACGTGTGCCAGCTATTGTGATTGATTTCACTGATCAGTAAATTTAACAAATATGCTAGTGTTTGTTCTTGATGACAGGGACGTCTCTAGAGGGGGGTGTGGGTGGGGGTATCTCACCCCCCCAATCTTGGTAAAACTGACGATAGTTGGTAAATTGGAGTGCGACAGTCGGAATTTCCGACTGTCCGAACTCTAATTTGCCTTGGCCTATTCATATTTTTCTGTGATTGAGAATGACCTAAAACTTGAAAAATTTCGGTCAAAATTGACCTTTAAACAGTCATATTTACCACGTTTTCCTTGCCACTTTGAGAAATTGTGTATCTCGCGATCCTTATACTCCACCATACAAAACTTCGTATGATATTGAATACTATATAAAAAAAAACTACCGTACAACGTACGCCAACTTCAATTCGGTTTATGTATGTACTAATTTTGCTTAAAATAACCAAAAATGTTTATAATAAGCTATTTACCGGTCTCTGCACGCCCCCGTCGTCTATTATGAAGTGGCAAGCTATGAATTTTCCAGTGAAAATAGTTTGGAGTAAGATTTTTAGGCTGCCTTATACGGCTGTTAATGACCCCAAAGTATCATATTTACAATTGCGTTTTCTACATCGTATTTTAGGCATAAATAGCTTGCTTTATAAAAATGAAAATGGTTAATTCTCCACTTTGTTCATTTTGCAAGAATGCCGATGAAACGCTTATACATTTGTTTTATAATTGTAGTCACATTGAGCGATTCTGGGAGGCAGTGAATTCAAATTGCATTAAAATTAATTATACTTTTAATTTGACCAACATTTGTTTTGGTGATTTTGGTGATATAGATAATCCTGTGAACTTTTTAATTTTGCATGCTAAAAAGTACATTTATACTTGTAGGTTGAATAACAAAATCCCACATGTGCACGAATTTTATTTTAAGTTTCGCTTTCAACTTGACCTGCACTATTTCATTTCTAAGCAAAACAACAATTTGTGTAACCTTAACGACTTCTATGATTTCTTTATGTAAGCTTCTTATGTAAGTCTTTTTGCTGATTCTTTTGTATTATGTGTTACGGTATTGTAAATAAATACAGTGGAAAAAAATGTACTAATTTTGCTATTGGGTGAATTTACCCTGTTCACTAGCTTCTAGTAAGTTCAGTATAAATTAAGGAAGTAGCCAGGGGGGGGGGGGGGAGCAGTGGGAGCAACTGCTCCCCTTTCAGTGTCGAATAAATGTTAAAAACTGTTGGGTTTTTTTTGCATGGTATTTTGTCAGTGCTCTTTTGATCTTGTTACTCGTCAGCTCCGTTAACTCGAGTATAATCGTATAACATTCAGGCCTACTGATTCAGCTACTTAGTTTGGCAGATGCAATTAGCTAAATTTAGCATATAGCCTATTACCAGCCTACAGTTGGCCACTGCGTAATAACATACATATAGCCTACCTAACCGCACTCGATGAAGAGTCACGAACCGTATGCACAACGACAACGTGCGTTCTCATCCTTTATGATTCGTCATAAGTTGTTGCACGAACAGCATGTTATGAAGCTAAGCTAGCAATCGTACGTGATACGCGCTTCCTATAAATAATTATTACACTGCTAAATATGAAAGTTAATATTGTCCATCAGTTAAGTTCGTCAAATGTATTAAAGTCCAGACATTGGACAATAAACAAGAATCATCCTACTGGAAAAATTGTAAAAGAGCACTATGTTTGTCTTTCTGATATAATATGTAAAAGAACATGTAAAAGAATAATTCAAACCGGAAACAAAATATGCCGATAATATGATATCATATGATTATGATGAAACTGGCAAAACATTGCACCAGATCGCACCTAAGACCCTTCAATTGTACAAACATTTGACACCCCCTCCCCTTAGACCCCTCCCCCATATCAAAATGTGCTCCCCCACCGTTAAAACTTCTGGATGCGACGCTGGTATATATATTGTCTCTATGGTATACAATTAACACACTCAATGGTAATTCACTATGTCATCGAATAATAAGTTTGTGAAGTGGGTACAAATGTATCGAAAAAAAGTTCGGAACAAAAGTGCAGTCGCGATACTAGATGGGGGTGTCTGACTGGGGTTGGGGGGGGGGTTACAAGACAGCAGTCGGACTTTTCTGGCTTCAAAACCCATCCAGTTGGAATTTTAGCCACTACACCCCCTCCCCCCCCCCCCCCCAAATCATCAGGCCTTATAGCGTATACGTCCCTGCCTGATGAAAGTCTTATTCACAGCCCTGTGGTCACTAGACCGTATTATTCCATACTGTTGGTGGGGTTCTGCCATAACAGATAGCCAATACCCTTTGTTCACACTTAGTACAAAAGGTAAGCAATATTGACGATGACGTTCTCGCTATAGTGTTAATTGACAATGCCATATTTGTCAAGTATGCATTGTGTATATGCTAGCAAGCGTGTTACGTGGTCCCACGTAACAGCGATATAGAGGAGTTGTGTAGGCGTACACAGTACTACTTGTAAGGCATATACATTATTATCAACAGCATATGATACTTACAATGTATGAAAAGGCCTAACCCGTATAGGTTACTTGCATTATCATACTTGTAAAAGTACTGTAACCGATCCAAGTGAAGATTAAGTTCTTTCTTCCTCACGGTTAGATATGAGTATATGATTCCAACCTATGGTAAGTACAATGTACATGTTATCAAAGCTGACGTACGTTTTCTTGCTATTTGTCGAATTTAACGTACATGATATGATATAGGCCTATATTATACTATATTTTATTATACTATATATAATATAATATATATACAATATATACTATAATATAATTTATAGGCCAGTGGTTAACGCCGGTGCATTTCAATCATAATAGTCCCGAGTTCGAGTCACTCTAAGATTAATGTATGTCGTCCAGTTACAGAGTTGTTGACATTTGACAATTCATAATCATGGACGTTAAATATGAATCTAAGAGATTGACTTCGGTCAGCTTGCGGATTTGATAAGCCAATGATGGCTTCTTCGCGAGTTCCTGTTTGCAGGAGGATCTAAAATACATACATACATATTGATTGGTTGATTGCTATAGGCCTATATGCCGTTGTGTATATTCTTGGCACATAATGTGTAAAACATAGCAATGTACTCAGTGATCATTGTTTTTTTTTTCCTTTGGGGGGGGGGCGGGAACATAGGTCCAACTGATCATGATTATTCTTTAGTAAATGTCAGATTCGGCTAATAGCTGTTACAATGTACGTCTGTTATGTTTTGTTGCTTTGCTGTTCGGCACCTCGGACCAAGCGGCGCACCGGTTCCGAACTACGGTTCCTTTATAGAGAGAGTTGCAACAACTCGAATTTGGACGCCATTTTGATTCCATTTGCTGGTCGTCCGGCTTACTCGGTACCGTACACTTAGATGTAAAGACTAAGTGATTGTTACGTGCTTAGTTTCATAGCCATAACATCAAGTATGATGATAAATGAATGGACGAGGATTTAGTTAACAATTTCAGTACTAGCCTATGGGGTGTCAGGGACGGTGGAGAGGAGGGTGTGCCCACTTCCTGTTTAAACGTACCTCTATAAAGGAACTTCCGTTAACCGGTAGACCAATGCGCTCTTGGACCTAGTATAGAAACTCAAACATACCATATATATAGGCCCATTCTTAAATTAGTGCAACTTCTTGATTTTTTAACGGACAACAAAATGTCCTATATCTGGATCATGTTGCTAATGTAGGCCTACCTGGTCTTTACATTATGAAACTGACGAATGCAAAATAAAAGTAAACTAAGCCTTATGGCGTTATGAGTTGGTGAGGTCATTGAAAATATTGTTATTTACATTTTTCGTTATTCTTACAGAAGCTTGTTAACACGTCAACGTAACAGTAGAGTTACTGTTAGCATGAAGATTTAGCTTACGGATGAGATGTGGTCGTATAGTCTTGATTAGCTACTTGGTGGTAGGATTGTTGAAAGTCTTTCCTTGGTGTCTTTATTCGTCTACATTCTGAACTTACATCCTGGCCAGATGCGTGGAAAACACAGATCTCACTTCTGATTGCTATCACAGCTCGAAATTATTGCGACGAAATGTAGCAGATCATGGTCAAGATTAACATCTACACCTATCGTTGTCCAGGCATAACTATATTGTTTTCGATATGAAATATAATCCGCACATGCTGCATTTACACCCGTGATCATATGCTTTGAATGTATAATTTCAAACTGATGACCGGTAAGCCTAACATGATGATCCAATGACAAGTACATAGCCTACACTAAGGATGACAGTTGTGACAGGCTCCATCAGTGTCTTCGACGAAGAGAGACGTAGTTACTACCGCTTCTAGACTTAACATTGTGATCTGCTCTAAATAAAATGCCCAACATATGATTGCTTGTAGATTCACAATCCTGCATCATGACGTATTATAGCATACGTTCTGGTTTGAAATACCTGGTTCTGGTAGGCTTCGTTAGTGTCCTTGTTGTGAATATTGTAATTTCATTGGTATACACGAATCTGTCGTCCAAAATCTTATCACTAATCGATGTAAGAACAGTTTGGGAATGTACCAACCAGAAAAGTGATTATTTTATAGCTGGAAAGTGTAACAACTGGACCAAGCAGCAGGAAACGGCAGAATACAAAGAAACAGGTGGGATATGGTGTACGTTTATAAATCATTAATAAAATGGCGGTATTTGATGTTTGTATACGTTGATTTCGAACCCAGAAATATTACAGCTTCACCTCCAGACTTAATTGCTACTATAGGTATGCTTGAAGACTAGTATTGAGTGGGAGAAGGACATAGCCAGGAGATTTTATATGTTTTCTTCTCTTAACATGAAACCTCACATGTCACTTCTATTGCGATTTGGTATATGTCGTACAAGTTCAGTTCGATAATTGCAATAAAGGTTATACAAAATTCTACTCAATGTGGTGTGTGAAATGACGCAATCCTATGACCAGGAGCGTCGATTTATCTTCATGATCAGAGATGGAGCGGGTGAAGGAAATCATGTCGTTCATTTTTTCCTTTTTCTTTCCTTTTTCTTTTTCTGTTTAATTATGGTAACTTTTATGTGTGACGTCTTTTTTCGTCCATAGAATATTTATCGAGATCAGTTTGTTTGGACGCTAAGTTTATGCCAGAGGGGAGCATGCCCTACATTTTACTGATCAGCTTCCCCGGGTCCGGGAACACATGGGTGAGGTACCTCATCGAACGAGCCACTGGCATTTACACGGGCAGTGTAGGAAATGACCCAACGCTGCACGAAGGAGGTAGAGATTATCATATTCCTTCTTCTATGTAAACTCTTTAGAGAGTCAATTACTAAATTTCAATCAAAATATGACGACACAAGCCATACAATATTCTCATGCAAATAAGTTTTGATGTCACATCAATAAATATATAATTGCATTATAAGTGAGTTATAGAACAATATATATTGATCCCGATTATTCTTTGAATCACGTAATCTATAATGACTCGTTAGTTATTTGCCTGCAGGTCTTTGCATAGAAAAAAATCCTTTTTTTTATATCTACAAAGGTTTTCTTGGACAATTATTGCCAGCGAGAAGTGGTCAGGTGATAATTGTGAAGGCTCACGAGGTTGACACTAGGGAAAAATTGGATGGACTTGTGCTTCTGATTCGCAACCCTTATGACGCCATCGTATCAGATTTCAATAGAAAATACACCAAAGGGAACCACACAGGACTGGTACCTGTACAACGGTTTAAGACCAAAGGTAAGAAGTTTGGTAGAAACAGCTTCTTTGCTACCTGTTACCAGAACCCTTTAATTATACACCCCGCCAGAACAAAGAAATGATGGGTTGAAAAGGAGTGGTTAGTAACAGGGTGGTCACCAGGGCTTTATTTAAGTTCACTTATATTGGGTGCAAGCCAAGGGCGAGTCCACCTATATAGGTAGAGCGTCTGGGTCACATCTGGGTTCAATACCTCTCGAGTCCGAGCCAGGTTCGAGTGCATAGGGCAGTGGCGTGAGCAAAGGGGGAGGGGAGGGCGTGTGGGGGGGGAGGGAGTCCCTCACCTCCGATCGTCAGTCGGAGGAAATGGTTGAGTCGGAGGATTTTTGCATTCTGCCTGGGGCATACAAGTTACTTATACGCAAAATCTTGCGTTTAGGGCTACTTCTCTAGACCTAATTTATATCCTAAATATGCACCATTTGACGTCTATTTTTGTTTTCGTTGGGAGGACCTCCATTTTCTTTATTGGAGACGACTTTGATGACCCAGAGAAACATCCCTCCATTATAACATCATTCATTCACCTCTGGCCCTCCCATTAAAGTTCAGGCCCCTAACCTAATCAGTCGGGGAAATTAATTTATCAGCATCTCCTTCTTAATAGAATACTTCAATCACATCTGGCCCTCCCATAAAGATTCGGGTCGCTACCTAAATCGTTCAGGGGAATTTGGGGTTTATTATTATTTATTAGCACAATGTTGCGTTTAAAGCTACTTATATAGACCTAAATGTTTGCCTCAGAGTGCACCATTTGATGTTTAAAACTTGTAACGAGGTCGGCTACAATGACCTAGTTTACTTGTACTACACAATTGTATAGTTAAAATGATGAAAATGATAACACCATTTTGCATTTAATCCCCTTACCGAAACAAAATTCCTGGACTTTCCTGGCTCGCCTTTGCCCCCTACCTTTAGAGCCCTTCCCAGGACGGACTACAGCCAACAATATAGCCCCCCGGTCCCCTTCAAGAAAATGGATCTCTGGCCACGGGCTAGGTTGGGGCATCAACACTGAATGAAAAGTTTCAATATAGAGTTGTGTCTATCAAACTCATAATCATCCGAGATATTTCAATGACTATATAGATGAAGCATACAGGGAGGTGTTATGTATTTAAGTTTCACTAGAGTTGTTTCTATCAAACTCATAATCATCCGAGATATTTCAATGACTATATAGATGGAGCATACAAGGAGGTGTTATGTATTTGAGTTTCACTATAGAGCTGTTTCTATCAAACTCACTAATACTAATCCGAGATATTTCAATGACTATATAGATGAAACATACATGAAGGTGTTATGTATTTTGAGGTTCACTGTAGAGCTGTTTCTACCAAACTCACTAATACTAATCCGAGATATTTCAATGACTATATAGATGAAACATACATGAAGGTGTTATGTATTTTGAGGTTCACTGTAGAGCTGTTTCTACCAAACTCACTAATACTAATCCGAGATATTTCAATGACTATATAGATGAAGCATACAGGGAGGTGTTATGTATTTAAGTTTCACTATAGAGCTGTTTCTATCAAACTCACTAATACTAATCCGAGATATTTCAATGACTATATAGATGAAACATACATGAAGGTGTTATGTATTTTGAGGTTCACTGTAGAGCTGTTTCTACCAAACTCACTAATACTAATCCGAGATATTTCAATGACTATATAGATGAAACATACATGAAGGTGTTATGTATTTTGAGGTTCACTGTAGAGCTGTTTCTACCAAACTCACTAATACTAATCCGAGATATTTCAATGACTATATAGATGAAGCATACAGGGAGGTGTTATGTATTTAAGTTTCACTAGAGTTGTTTCTATCAAACTCATAATCATCCGAGATATTTCAATGATTATATAGATGAAACATACAGGGAGGTGTTATGTATTTTGAGTTTCACAATAGAGCTGTTTCTATCAAACTCACTAATACTAATCCGAGATATTTCAATGACTATATAGATGAAACATACATGAAGGTGTTATGTATTTTGAGGTTCACTGTAGAGCTGTTTCTACCAAACTCACTAATACTAATCCGAGATATTTCAATGACTATATAGATGAAACATACATGAAGGTGTTATGTATTTTGAGGTTCACTGTAGAGCTGTTTCTACCAAACTCACTAATACTAATCCGAGATATTTCAATGACTATATAGATGAAGCATACAGGGAGGTGTTATGTATTTAAGTTTCACTAGAGTTGTTTCTACCAAAATCATAATCATCCGAGATATTTCAATGATTATATAGATGAAACATACAGAGAGGTGTTATGTATTTTGAGTTTCACAATAGAGCTGTTTCTATCAAACTCACGCATCCGAGATATGTCCGTGATTATATAGATAAAACATGCAGTGAGGTGTTATGGGCCCTGATTAAAGTATGGTATATATGCATAAAATTTGATTATATTGCTCCTGACTGGGTAGTAAAGGCCATCGGTATTGGATCCAAGTTTTAAGCACGTTAACAATCGGTAGAAATAGCACAAAAAGGTTTTTTTTATAGGAATTCTGATCCTCTGATCCATAATTTTTACCAGCCATCAAAGTGTTACTGCATGTAAAAGACAATTCAATGTCTTAGGGTGTGTTTAACTATACATATAGAGTGGCAGGAAAGAGGCTTGTTGTAATATGAGAATGGATGACCATCATCTGACATCCCGGCATATTTGGGAGCAATACTGATATGACCTTTAAGAAATGTTCATACTTCTGACATATGATATAGCCTCCACACCCACACCTAACCCCACACCCACCCCTACCCACCCCGCAGTCCCTTTGCTTTTTCATGCAGTATTACAATGTTGCTTTTGTTTGGAGGAGAGGAAGTTCTAACAAAGTAACGATTTGGATATAGCTTGAAAAATCTGTGATGACTAAATTTCCCAATAGCATATTTTACGTACTTTGTGTCTTTTAGTTAGCACCTTCAATTTTCCAGTTATTGTATCTTTTCCCCATCTTTTTTTTCAGATTGGAGAAGTTTCGTTGAATCAAGAAGCAAACAATGGGGGACATTAATTGGAGATTGTTTAAACGCGAGAACAAAGAACATACATATTATATATTACGAAGATTTAAAGGAAGCTTTATCCGAAGAATTAAAGGGACTTGTTGACTTTCTCGGTCTTTCTTTGGACGTTGACAGATTGAAATGCGCGATAAATGTTAGCGAGGGGAAATACCATAGACCTCAGCGAACTTTGCCCTTTGACCCCTTTACCAAGAAAATGAGATGGCAGCTGAACCGAGAAATTAACAGAGTGAGGGAGTTGTTTATCAATCATCGTCTCCCTGTTCTAAAGACATATCAAAGAAATTCGAACTAATCAACATTATATGCGCGAATTGCAATCTATTTTCATATTCAATGGGAGAAAAAACAAACTGATAACAAACTGCTTTATCTATCCTGCCAATAAACAAGCCTGTGTAATGTGTTAAATCTATATCAAAAGCTCACCTCAATAGTCTGTTTCCTGACTCGAGATGGGTGATTTGAATTTAACCTGTTTTGAATGGCTAAAGCCTCAAATACTCCAGACAGCCCGGAACGTTGGATTGGATTACATGAAGTTCAATAGTAGAACACATAAGAAATACATTCCTATAAACGATACAATCACAATTAAACTCGGCAGCCAAGAACATTTCCTATATGGATATATGCGAGCGGTGATACTGGTTGGAAAATGTGATGCTTCGAGTCTCTCAGTGACTTTTATACTAATTAACTAGGCCTTTACACGGTTAGATTGTACTTATCGACGTTGTTTGGTTTCTTGGGTGGCATTTCTTTACGAAAGTATTTATCAAGGTAAAGTCGAGTCCTTGTGTGCGGATTTTGAATTGTTTGTAATTCCGACACAACAATGAAAATGGAAATACAACTGAAGAAGGAATTTTCGGGTCGGAGATCGTGTGAACTACGCTTGTGTGTATTATACATGTACGTCCAGACAGTTATAATGTGTTCATCATTGAGATATACCGACTGAAGCAGATATCTGTACTGTTGTCCTTGACGCGTCTACTTAAGACATTTTCAAGAAAGTAAGACCTAACATTTCTTTCTCTTTACTACTTAAGCCACTATCTTAATATATATCGACATGCCAGGGAGTGACATTATATTTATGTCTATAGAAGATATCATAAGAATAATAATAAGCCTCTTAAAAATGGGTAAGGGTTTTAAGCGAATCCCTCCCCCCCCCCCCCACCAAAGAAACGAAAAACATGGCTGCACTAAAAATTAAAAATAAAGGAACAAAGTTTTCAACGATACCAACACTGAAAAGAATACAAAACTCACGATATTACACGTTTAGCTATACTGCATTACAGTATAGTAGGCCTACAATCTAGCACTTTATACACTTTATACAAATTATACATTTGTGTTTGAGTAAAGTATAATGCGGAAAATGTACTCGAGTATGAGTATAAACTACAGTGCTACAAGTCTGCCAATAACTGCAGGATGTACAATTTCTCCAATCATTTCTGAATTCAATATAACTTTTAGTCAAGTCAGGACTTACCGTACACATGGCAATATTGGGAAAACGTGTTGCAATTAAACCTGCCTAAATTTTATGTTTCTCTCATACCAAATATGTAATGTTCACACAATATAACCGTCAATCTAACATGTTTTAAGTTTTTTATAACGTGTGCATTGTTTTGTTTACCCCAGTGAAAATCAGAAGTCGGTCCCAAACCTATGCCAAGTCGATCATGAATCGGAATTGAATCCAACGTGGTTTTTCATTTATGAACGCAAAAGGCTTAACTGAAGAATGAATGAAAAGAAACCAAGAACATTACCAAAACGTTGACTTTGCTTTCCTCTTATGTCGACATTTTCGTCAACTGCTTGTGTTTACGAACATTGACATCAAAACACGTCGAAATCAAACAGTCAACTTAACTCTCACTCGATCAGAGAGGGAACTGAAATGTGCGGCAACATGAACTTGAAATTATTTGATGGCACACAACGAGAAGAGTAGTGTGGTAGGGTGGGGCGAGGGGGGGGGGCACTGAGGATAAAATGTTATATACCCTTCAATAATTAAAAAACAGGGTTTAGGCATGATAACGAAAGGCGTAATGCATGGTGGAATTGTGAGGGAATTGGGGAGGGGGGGGGGGGGGTTGAGGGGTGTGAGATTAGAGGACAAAAAGGTTATATACCCGTCAATAATATAAAAAACTTCCTACAAGAAATGAATACAAGTTTTAGCTTTATTTTGGGTATATCTTTGCTGTGTTATTAACGATGAAATGTTTCTTGTTTAAGACGTACACTTCGTGAGCTTAAAGATGAGCGCCAAGTTTATCATCGTTTCCATGTGTCTGGTGGTCGCTGTTATATTCTTCATGGCTGTAACAGATCAACAGATTCTGAGTGATGGACGGGACTTCTACCAACATCAACATGTACACCAACCGAGTAATGTACGTAACATCAAAAACAACCATGCGCCGAGGCCAAAGAAGGTGATGAAGGAGCGAAACCACTCAGGCCAGCTTGGCGACGCCATTTCATATGGTGAAGAATTATTTCCTTTATTATTGATGAGTTCCATCCCTATGAAGAGGGGATGGTAGGGGATGGGCGGGGGGGGGGTTGGGACAGTTCCTTTAATCCTAGGAGTTAATAGGAGCAACGGGGAAACGAAAAAATATTTTCAAAGGATTTTAAATATAAATGCCTTACGTAATATTTCACTTAACTGTGCCTTACTCTTTTACACTATTTATTTCATCCGCCTGAACGAAAAGGTGGGACGGAGTAGGGATGGGGAGGTGAAAATAAGTCGGCGCTTCCATATTATCGTTTTTGCATATATTTCATCAGAAACCTCTTGTATGGATGCTACCTTCATGCCACAGGGGAGCCAACCGTTTGTCTTGTTGGTTAGTGCACCTGGCTCAGCAGGCGCGGCGGAACGGAAAAATTATTGGGGGGGGGCTAATGTGTGGAGACTATCTAAGCGGAGCGCCACCATCGGTTGGCGCGGAGCGTACAAGAAAATTTTGGGTTTTTTCAAACCCCCAGATGGCCGGAAACGGCACTTCCCGAGTGTTTTATGCTGCGAATACCTGGCCCTAAAATATGGGTCTCAAGCCTGCAATTTCTCAGATTGCACGTAAAGTCTGTAAAAACATTGTAATTTGTATATTCGATGGTGTTTTAAGAGAGTAGCTATTACTCGTAGTGTACTCGCAAAGACGTTTTTGAGTGTAGTAAGGGCAGTGGCGGGGCTAGGGGTATTGGTCGGGGGGGCAAGAATGGTCTGTAGGGGCGCTTTCGACACAATCTAAGCGGAGCGCCACCACAGGTTGGCGCGGAGCGTACAGAAAATTTTTGAGTAAAGATACTCCCGAGATTGCAGGAAATGACCCTTTCCGGGGCCTTGCTAATTTGCAGATAAACGGAGAATAAATAGGTGTCGTCGCCATTTTGTCGGAAAATACACCGACAGAATATGACAAATGTCAATAGGTATATGAGAGCGCAATAAAATAGTCAAAAATCGCGAATAAGTAAAAAGTAGTGAAAAGCTGAAAAGGGCGCCAGCAGTCCATTTGAGTCCGTCAGGGGGGGGGGGGGCATCCGCCCCTGACTGTATATATGGACGCTCGATCCGCCACTAAGTAAGGGGATGTTGGAGAACTGGCTGAAATGAGGCAAGTCATTGGCCTAAGACGAAGTTGTGTTACGCTTACCGGTACTCACACTCACTGCTTCCACTTTTCACGGGGCGTGAAGACGCGGTTGGGATGACAATGTGGTCTATAGCCAAGGGACGGGCCGAGGGTCCCCCAGCAATTACTAAAATTATTACACCTATAGAGTATACGTGTGCATCGGACAGATCGACAAGTATGCATTGAAAAATGGGCAGATGTACGTTTCGGAGCCTTGGTAAATATTGGGGGGGCTAATCAAGCATTTGCCCCCTCAACTTTTTTATTGGGGGGGCTGAGCCCCCCCAAGCCCCCCCCCCGGTTCCGCCGCCACTGTGGCTCAGGAAATACGTGGCTGAGATACCTGATTGAAAGGTTAACTGGAGTCTACACCGGTAGCATGTACAGGGACAAAAGGCTTCTAAACGGCGGTAAGATCAATTCTTGAAACAACTATCATATATCTCGGTTCAGCAATGACATTAATCCATTAACACCTAATTATAAAACAAGATAATAAACAAAGCGCGTACCGTATTTTAAACACGAGTGTGTTGTCCTATGTAGTTAAATGTATCGCTATATGTCTCGTCATAATGCTGTCTCGTCATATGTAATATATCTCATGATATCTCAATTGTCTCGTCAGAATGCCATATGCCTCGTCATATGTCTCGTCTTATGTCATATATCTCGTCTCGTTATATGTCTGGTCATACTCCGTCATATGTATAACAAAATGTTTGCATTTCATTCTATGGTTTAATTTCGTGTTAGCCCACACAGATCATTTCGTGTGAGTGCAACAGGGATCGGTTGACGGGAGTCGGTGGGAGTTGGCTGTTTGGCTGGATGGGTAGTGGTAGGGGGAGGTGACAGGAGGGGAGAGGAAGAGAAGGAAAAACATTCATGTGCACTGGCCATATTAACAGCTTAGTTTATAATCATTACAAATTACCTGTTTTTTGTGAACAGCTTTGAAGTACCAGTTTTGCATCATGTATCCCTGTGATCATCTGGTATTTCTAACATAGTTGAGATCGATTCAGATTTCATGTTTTGTTACTCCTCTTGCCCTAAATTATGTTCATGTACTGACATAAACTTACATATATAGGGCTATACATAGTTTTTAAACTACCTTTCTTGGAATAACAACAGTATACGGGTGTGTTTTGTGAATATACTCGAAAGCTATGAGATTGTCCGCCTGTTAACTCATTTGAAGGTTCTATAGAGGTACAAACCAGATATAGGCTGTGTCCAATCCCTCCTCGGCCTCACCCATTTCTTAGTTCCCTGTTCATAAACATGAAAGAATATGACGCTAACGGGTTGAACATTCTCCAACAGCCCTTTGAAAACTTACTTCACTTATCCGATAATTGTTCCTCTTTATAAATCAATTAATTAATTACTAATGTTCCACTTTTTATGTTAGTTCTGTGCATCCCACCAGGCTGGGCACGTCCGATATGACTGAAACTAGCCGATGGACCAAACAGTTCAATCATCTGATTTTTATATCGTCAGGTTTTCTCGGTGAATCTGAGTCCCCGACAAGTGGACGCGTCATCGTTGTAAAGACGCATTCAACCGACATGCACGAGAAAGCAGACGGGGTACTGCTACTGATCCGCGATCCTTACAGCGCCCTCACAGCTGATTTTAAACGCATAGCAGCTAAAGGAAATCACACAGGAAAAATATCATCAAAAATCTTCAATTCAGAACGTAAATCAATGTTGATTCTCTTTGTAGTTTATATGAAATGGAGGTAAAAGACTGAATGCATATGAATATATATAATTGATATCGTAATGAGTTGGAAAATCAAGAACAATGAATAAACTTCCAGCCTCCACCATTTCAATTATATATATATATATATATATATATATATATATATATATATATATATATAACCATATATATGTAACCATATATATATATAACCATATATATATATAACCATATATATATATAACCATATATATATATATATATATATATATATACTCCTATGATTTAATTTATTAACCACTACTTTCATTTGATCTTTATATAGACTGGGCAACGTATGCCAGATGGGCAGCAAGACGATGGCAGCAGACGATTCAGAAAGGTTTGGAAATGTCCGCTGCAAAGAGGTTGGTAGTTTACTACGAAGACTTGTTGGAGGATCTGCCCAAGCAACTAAGGCGCGTTGCACATTTCCTCAATGCAACTGTACGCGAAGAAAGACTGCAATGTACAATGTTACACAGGGAAGGAAACTTTCATAGACAGCCATATTCGATGCCCTTTGATTCTTTTAAAGAAAATGTTGTTATAGCAGTGGACAGTGCGATAGGAAATGCAAGGAAGGCGATGGAACGCTATGGTGGTCCGAAAATGAGATCTTATGAAAGAAACTTACAAATTGTGTCCGATAAGATCATGGAACTTAACGTTAATGACACCATAAATGAGTGTACATTTTGTAACCGATTAGTGCATTAAAAGTATAATATTGCGCCTTAGTTGTATTATGTTCATGGTAACATCGGTCTTAAGTCATAGACGAAAGGAAGGATACAGAAAGAAAAAAAAATGACCTACTGCTCGATGAGATTTATTCAAGTTATTAATATATATAGTTACTAATAAATATCAAAATAAGATAAGTTATATAATTGTTTTTGATTTACTTGAAAGTATTTAACTTCAAATATTATTTTAAGTTATAATTATTTATTGTTAAAAACTGATATTATTTGATCGATTTGACAAAAAAATAAATAATAAATAAATAAATCGAATTTATTTTTAGGAATTATTTTCAAGATATGCGTTGGAATAAAGATTCAATTCCAATGACGAAAACATCGGATTTCTTTAAAAAAATATTTGTTTCTCAAACTATAGTTCTGTATTCAGCATATATGTGAGTGATTATAACTACGATAATGTCTCATTGATATACTTGGCGCGTTTCGTAAAATTGCTAATTAGTCAGGACAGTTAAACGTTTAAGGAAACAAAGGTGCAGTGTATAACAGCTTCTATGTGTACTAAATGTGTTACGGATATTTAATATCTACTTCATGATGCTGTTTAACCTTATTTGAAACAAAATTCTGCAGTTAAGGGTGAACTCCAAGACCTCTTTGAACACATGCTATACGTCATAAAAGCTTTGAGAAACGAACTATATGATAAAGAAGTACTAATTTGTCTAGAGAAAGCTAACTTTTATGAAAACTATAGAAGAGAAATGTGTTATTTACGTTCTTTGACTGATGAGAAAAACAACTATTGCCTCCAGACCTGTGTGTTGGTCTGTTTCATACATGTAAAACCTTAAGACAAAGGAAGACAAGAAATGAAGAAAAAACAATGTAAATGAATAACAATAGATATATTGCGGCATGCTTTTTTAGAGCAGGGGTGGGCAACCTACGGCCCGCGGGCCACATGCGGCCCGCCAGTGATTTTTTTGCTGCCCGTGAGATGTCTGAAGAAAAAGAAAAAAATCAATCTATTTTAGCTGCTTAGAATTTGTCGGCACTAATGATGCTGTCAGGTAGGCCTATTATCCCCATTAATTACCAACTACTGTATTAACATTATGTTTTTGTGAATACAGATTAAGTACACACACCTATTGCTTGAAAGTCCTCGGAATCAAAGGTTTGAAATCAACAGCAGGTCGTTGGTTAGTTGCGGCTCAGTCAATTTTTCACCCCTTATATCTGGCCCATTCATTCAAAAAGGTTGCCCACCTATGTTTTAGAGGTATAATTTCATAAGTCATTTAGCAATTTAAATTCATTTAGAAAATACATTTCAAGATTAACAAAATAATAGAAAGCCTCTGTAATCCTCTCAGAGTGCACCTCCCCATTACCAGCACCTGTGGAATTTTAGCATCAGAACAAAAGCCATATTAGGCAACAGCATCCAGTACCTGCAGCCCTAACGATTTCACATGTGGAATTTTAGTCGAAAAGACGTGCATGAGTGTCGATTGGTTCGCTCTGTCTCTGTTTCTAGTGACTCTGTCCTGGCCTCATGACCCCGGTCGCCATTGTCTACATTCGATACCGGCATGTATCCCGTCTTCCCCAAATCATGTTCTGTTCCATTCTTTGACGAAATTATCAATCAGTTTTCAACCTTTTAAACATGCTCCTTATACTATTACCGTATTTGTACAGTCCTGCTGATGAGGCTTCAATTTTCAACCTGTTAACCATGCCGCATACTTTCACCGAATTTTCAAGGGCTCCTTCCGGCTAGGAAGTACATCCCTATGAAAAATAAACAATCACAATTTCCGCAGCCAAGAACATTTCCATATGGATATATGCGAGCGGGCATACTGGTTGGAAAATGTGGTGCTTCGAGTCTCTCAATGATTTTTATACTTATTAACTATAGCCCCTCACAAGGTTAGATTGTACTTGTCGACGTTGTTTGGTTTCTTGGGCCGCATTTCTTTACGAAAGTATTTAGCAAAGTAAAGTCGAGTCCTTAGGTGCGGATTTTGAATTGTTTGTAATTCCAACACAACAATGAAAATGGAAATACAACTGAAGAAGAAATTTTCGGGTCGGAGATCGTGTGAACTATACGGTTGTGTGTATTATACATGTACATGCAGACAGTTATAATGTGTTCATCGTTGACATATACCGACTGAAGCAGATATCTGTACTGTTGTCCTTGACGCGTCTACTTAAGACATTTTCATGAAAGTAAGACCTAACATTTTCTTTCTTTTTACTACTTAAGCCACTATATCAATATCTGTCGACATGCCAGGGAGTGACATAATATATATATATGTCTATGAAAGAAATCATATATAAGGATAATAATTAGCCTCTTGAAAGTGGGGAAGGGTTTTAAGCGAATCCCTCCCCCACCCCCCTACCAAAGAAACAAAAAACATGGCTGCACTAACAAAAATGAACAAAGAAACAAGTTTTTAATGATAACAACACTGAAAAGAATACAAAAATCACGGTATTACACGTTAAGCTATTCTGCATTACAATTTAGTAGGCCTACAATCTAGCACTTTATACACTTTATACAAATTATACATGGGTGTTTGAGTAAAGTATAATGCGGAAAATTTACTGGAGTATGAGTACAAACTATAGTGCTACAAGTCTGCCAATAACTGCAGGTTGTGCAATTCCTCCAATAAAAAATATTAAATGTTATATACCCTTCAATAATTTAAAAAAAAATCGTTTAGGCATTATAACGAACGACGTAATGCATGGTGGAGTTGGGAAGGGGTGGAGTTGAGGGGGGGGGGGGAATAGAGGACAAATAGGTTATATACCCGTCAATAATTAAAATAACTTCCTGCAAAAAAATTAATACAAGCTGGTTAAGCTTTATTTTGGTTATATTTTTGCTGTGTTATTAACGATGAAATGTTTCTTGTTTAAGCCATACACTTCGTGAGCTGAAAGATGAGCGCCAAGTTTATCATCGTTTCCATGTGTCTGGTGGTCGCTGTTATATTCTTCATGGCTGTAACAGATCAACAGATTCTGAAAGATGGACGGGACTTCTACCAACATCAACATGTACACGAACCGAGTAATGTACGTTACATGAAAAACAACCATACGCCGAGGCCAAAGAAGGAGATGAAGGAGCGAAACCACTCAGGCCAGCTTGGCGACGCCATTTCACATGGTGAAGAATTACTTCCTTTATAATTAACGAGTTCCATCCCTATGAAGATGAGAGAAGGGAGGGGCGGGGGGGGGTGGGACAGTTCCTTTAATCCTAGGAGTTAATAGGAGCAACGGGAGTACGAAACAGTATTTTCAAAGGATTTAATGCCTTACATTATATTTCACTTAACTTTGCCTTACTCTTACACAACATCTATTTCATACGCCACACCAGCCTGAACGGCACTTTAACGCTTCCATATTATCGTTTTCATATATTTCAGCATAAACCTCTTGTATGGATGCTACCTTCATGCCACGGGGAGCCAACCGTTTCATTATAATCTGCGAGTTTCATCCCTATTAACTATTAAGAGGGGAGGCTGGGCGGGGCGGAGGCGGGGGGGGGGGGTGTAGAGGCAGTAACCTTTAACCATAGGAGGTAATAGTTAGGAACAAGGGAAATACGAAATAACAGATTCAAAGGACTTTAACTTCCATGTCTTACGTAACATTTCTCATTACTTTGCCTTTGTCTTACACAACATTTATTTCATACGCCACACCAGTCTGACTTTCTAGAATAACTCCCGAAGGAAGGGGCGGAGTCAGGTGGTGGGGAGGTGAAGATAAGTCGGCAACTTAACGCTTCCATATGATCGTTTTTGCATATATTTCAGCAGAAACCTCTTGTATGGATGCTAC